>NC_141693.1:479304792-479957292 GCF_964263255.1 Lissotriton vulgaris
GATCAACCTGTAATTGTGCGTAGTAGCGATGATCTGTAAAATATATGACTACAAAATCGTCAACGTGATAAAAAAAACTATAAACAGGTTATTAAAGCCAAGGGACACCACTAGGAGAATTTGATGCCTATTAGATGGAATGGGGTTACAACATAGGTTTTAGGATTCAATCCTCCCCTTCTGTCCTTCTACTAACCTTGATCCACCTTTCTCTACAATACAAGTTTAATTAAAACTTTTAAAAGTAAAGTTTCTTACCCGAGGACGGCAGCCACTCCCATCCTCTCTCATCCTAGATGCTCCACCAACTCAAGGAACAGATGCAAAAACAATGATGTAAGAAAATATGCAGCAAAAAAGAAAAACATATACATTTCCCTCCGGAACGAATGTTTTTCCTCTGAAAATAAGAAAAAAGGTTTTAAAATGTTTAAAACATGCTTTTTTTATTTTTTTAATGTATTAAATATTACTTTTAAGTAGTAGTAGCTGCAGTACTATTCTTTAAGTAATAAAAGTTGTTATACAATTTTTTTGAAAAATAATGAATTGTATCTCAATTTTTTATTTAGGTAATAATTAGCTGTATATTTCTTAACTAATAAAAATGATTGAATATTCATTTAATAAATATATATTTTTAATAAGTGCTTTATTCTTTTATCAAAAATATTTTAACATTTTTACTTTTAATTTTAAAATATTTGACAAAGGTTACAAATACCTTACCTTGCGAAGTGCTGATAAGGGCAAATCCGAAGAAAAAAATCAGACCCCGTTTACGAGTTTGACAGTCCAACTGCCAGAACGCCACCTCTGCGTTGTCTACGACATCGCTGCGCCGGTGATCTACCGCCCGCCGTATTACGAGTTGTGTGGTGAAATGCCGGCCACGTCAGTCTACCGAACGGGACAGCGGTGGTCTGTAATTTTGGCATTGTGCCCGCGGATGCTGCCAGGTCTTCAGTCCACCCGCCAAGCGTATTGCGACTACACAGTCTTACTCACGGTCTCCCAGTGTTGGTAAACAAATGGCGTTTACCTAATTGTAGTTGACTGCCGGGGTAAGCATGCGACAAAAATAAACACCACAACAGTAGCCATTTGATGGATTTAAAAATGATACACCAGATGCTCCTTGGCAAGTGGACATACCTGCAAATCACACTATAAAACCCAACCTATCCCTGACTAGCATCCTTTGCTTCACAACTGCAGCACAACAAGACAGACAGCCATTTTCTCTGCTACCAATGTTCATCTTCCCATTTAGCACTTTCCACCTTTTATTTTTTCACCATGCTTGGAAGAAAAAAAAACACAATTCACTGAACAAGAGTTGACAGTCATGGCGGATGAAACCATTAGAGTAGAACTACACGTTTTGGATCCCAAGTCCAGCATACTCTTCTCAGTAAAAAAACTGAAATGTGGGACAGAATAGCCAACAGAGTGAATGTTGTTGGTAACACCATGTGCACCTAGTGCAACATTAGGAAGAGGTGGGGTGACCTCAGGCTGAGGGTGCATACCAGGTACAACAACCACCACCTGGAGGCGCACTGTTACAACTCTTTCCATAGTAAGAGAAGGTCTTGTCCATCCTATATTCTGAGGGGATGATAGGAATAGAGTGGCGAGTGGACTCTGATAAGTTACACTTCAATAACTGCAGCAATATCACAATGTCCTGTTTGCTCTCAACTCTGCTTTTGCTATTGTGTTCGCTATCTACTTTCCTAACATAACCATCTGAAAGTATGTGAGATGTTGGTTTATCTGGTGCAATGTGTATTGCTGCATAGAAGACCATATGTATCCAACGCCATCACATGCCACATGTTGCAATGCTGTCTGTAAGGGCATAACCATTGAAATAACAATCCAGGACCCATGAGATGTTTTAAAATGTAAATTTATGGTCCACCCCAAATGCATGTTGCCAACAAGTATCTTGCACTAACCATTTGTCAAGTGTTGGAAAAGTGCGATTGAAGTGACTACAACTACCAAGAGTGCCTGTCACTCCAACTCTAACCAAGATGCTAGACTCCTTTTTCCTCTTCTCACCTGTCTGCCATGTTACTACTGATCTACACTTATCATGCAGCTTACCAATTCTAAAGTGTTGGTAAGTCTAGTTAGAAATAACTTAATGTACAATGGGGCCCTGTGACTGCAACTCTAAGATGCTAGACTCCTATAGCCCCTTCTCATTTGTCTGCTATGTTACTACTGATCTACACTTATCATACACCTTACTACTTTTCACGTGTTGGCAAAGTGAGGTTAAGGTGACTACAACTACCACAAGGTCCTCTCACTCCACCCTTAACCAAGATGCTACACTCCTTTTGCCCCTTCTCACTTGTCTGTCATGTTACTACTGATCTTCACTTGTCATGCAGCTTACCATTTATCAAGTGTTGGTAAAGTGAGATTGGAAAGCTACCACTACTACCATTAAGCCCTATGACCGCAAGGCTAACCACAATTCAAGACTCCTATTGCCCCTTCTCACTTGTCTGCCATGTTACTACTGATCTACACTTATCTAGCAGGTTACTATTTCTCAGTGTTGGTAAAATAAGATTAAAAGGACTACAACTACCACAAGGCATTGTGACTCTATCCAAGATTCTAGACTGTTTTTGCCCCTTCTCACTTGTCTGCCATGTTACTACTGATCTACACTTATCTAGCAGGTTACTATTTCTCAGTGTTGGTAAAATAAGATTAAAGTGACTACAACTACCACAAGGCATTGTGACTCTATCCAAGATTCTAGACTGTTTCTGCCCCTTCTCACTTGTCTGCCATGGTACTATTGATCTTCACCCATCATGGACTCTGCAATGTACAAACAATGCTCCACTCAGATATATGTATCAATACTTTGCTTGATGGTGTCCTGGACCCATCAACTGAAACTATTGATGGCATGAGTGACATCGTAACAACGGTGTACCCCTCATATATGTGAGCCATGAAGGGAACTCAGCTGATTAGCAGTGCCATGTGACCCCTTGACTCTGCACTTCTAACATGATGAACACCGCTAAATATACAACCAAGCTGGATGTTTGCCAGTATTAGACACAACTGTGGATGGACAAATACACATGGTATGATTACATTGTGTTTGTAGAAGTTTTGGAGATGTCATGTCTATCCCTAAAGCCAAAATACCACATATCTATTTTTGCACATCTATGAACTGATGAAATCTACTACATCTATTGAATGTCAACACATGTCTAGTAACCAACTTCAAATGCACACAAATAGGTGACAATACTAATCTATATCTATTTTATTCCATTCTAGCCCCCATTTACTTTGACACAAACAACGTGGATGTAGATACCTCACTTCCACCAAAACAATATTTTTTTTTTACTCAACAGATCGATCCATATGCACATTTCGATTAGGGGTGAGGCAAGATGGCGCCTGCACGACAGGCGTGCTTGTGAGGAGCTCCGTTGGGGCAATCCGGCTGAATACCTTATCGGGGACCCAGCGGCTGTCTCTGGGCTATCTGTGCCTCAAGTTGATATGCAGGACTGCTGTGGTGCTGTGACGGAACTGTAACAGAGCTGGTGTTCGTGCAGGTCTGGTGAATTGTGGTCGGCGTGCTTCTGTGTTTGCTTGCCGGTCCCGGGAGGAGCCGCGGCTGAGATGCTGAGAGGAGGCGAGCGAGGTGAGGCGGGGCGGCTAAACGGTCCGCAATATCGGCGTTCAGGAGACAGTCTCTCTCTCTCTCTCTCTCTCTCTATCGAGAGAGAGAGAGAGAGAGAGAGAGAGAGAGAGAGAGAGAGAGAGAGACGCCAAACTGATAGGAAAAAATTGAGAAACGCTGAAAAAACACAGAAACGCCGAGAGGCTGAGACGCAATAGCAAGTTCAAGACTGGACAATTGAAAGGTGCAAGGGAGCTACGCTACGATACGATACTGTGAGGTGGAAATAAAAGGGCTGGTGGCCCCTTTCCCTTCTCTTTTCAAAAGTGCTACAAAGTTGCTACAAAGTGGTGGAAGGAGTAACCAGCTGAAACAAATCCTCGATAATATTGTCATTGACATTATTTAAAGTCAAGATACTTGGAATTGGGAAACTTTGTTATACTTTTTCTCATTTATATTCTGGCTATTAGCTTTAGACTGAAAGTCTCTTTCCTATAAGCACTGTTCTGTATTTAGCAAACCAGTCTATTATGGGTCCAAAAACAGCCCGTGGCTTGAAAACAAGACCTAGTGGGGAGAACCAGATTGGGACATGGGCCGCCCTTGCAGCAAAGTCAAAACAAAATGGGAGCAATAACGATTTGGATGTCAGTCAAACAGGCACCCCGAAAATACCGCAAATGTTTAACACTAAAGCGAAAAATCCAGTGGTAAAAACTTTGACAGCCGTAGGTGGGGGAGATAAAATCTTTGATGCTTTGGAGGTTTTGGAGGCTGATACTGATCAAGATAAGACCTTGGTGGAAGCACTCGAACAGCTAGTAGTTTCGCCAGTGGTTTCTCCAGCAGCCTCACCTGTGCTTTCTTTATCACAAACTACTCTGGCTCATGATTCAATTATTGACGCTGTTGCTGTTGCTGATGTTGACATTGATGTTGAGGTGGATACTGATAATAGTGCTGATCCTATACAAACTACGGCTTTTTTTCTGGATCCCTCTAGGACAGAAGGTATAGAAGGCGATCCTATTAGTAGTAAGGATAGCAAATTCTATTCTTTATCAGAACACTCTGGGGGCTCTGATTTGGAGGGCAACCTAGAGGATGAAGTGGAGACTTCGTCTTTGGAAAATACCAGCAAAGAAGCTACTTTTATTGCTATGGCAAATCAACAAGTGGACAGCAATTGGGGGGAGGAAGTCTCCAATGGAGACATGACTACAGTAGATCAAGAGGCTATATTGGATCAAAATGGCCAAGAGGATCAAATAGGCCCTGCTGAACAAACTAGCTATAGCCCTGGGATCTCAAGCCAATCCCCACTAGATATTATTTTGAAAGCCATCTCAGATCAACGCCTAGAGGCTAAAGCCGAACATTTGAAAACACATAATGCTTGCAAAAAACTTCAAAATACTGTGCGACGGCTGGCAAAATCATGTAATGACTTCACGGATAGAATGGCAGAAGCAGAAGGACGTATTTCTTCACTGGAAGATCAAGTCACACATAATAAAACCGACATTGATGGTATTAAGGCTCAGAAAGATGACGTTAGTATAAAACTGGCTGATTTGGAGAATAGATTACGTCGTAATAATTTGCGAATTTTGGGTGTACCCGAAGGGCGTGAGGGACAGGTCATGCGACAGTTTGTGGTTGAACTTTTTGAAGAAGCTTTTCCGGAGGTTAAAGATTGGCAGTGTTCTCAGGAGATTCAAAGGGCACATCGCTTTCCATTTTACAAGCAAACACCACGGGGTACCCAAAGTTATCAATACCCTCGTGCTATTTTGATATCTCTAAACAACTTTCTGGCAAGACAAAAAGTATATGATCTTGCAAGACCGGATAAAAAGCGCTCTGGGAAGGGTATTGAATTCTTTGTACGCCCTGATTACTGCCATGCCACCGTAGAAAATCGTTGGCGACTGCGTCAGTTGATTGTTCCATTTCAAAAGAAGGGCGCTCAAGCCTTTCTTCTTCAACCATCCACGTTAAAGACTGTATATAAAGGGCAGAATCGTTTTTTTACAGCTGAGGTCCCAGAAAAGGAGTATTTGAACTCATTAGCATGAGGAAAATGTTATGAACTTTGAATATCTATTTTTCTATATGGTCTTTACCTCATGCTTTATCGTCTCAGGTTAACGGATACGTCCAAACTTGAGAGGTGTTCTCACACACATCAACGGGGCAATAGGCCCCTTTGCCTTAGTTTTGGGGGAGGGTCACAAGGGGTGGGGGGGTGGGTGTGCTGGGGTAGGTGGAGGGTTTGGGGGGACACAGGGGTGTGCTGGGGAGTAAAGGGGGAAAAGTTCAGTGAAAGCCATAGAATGTCAAGCCTAAATATATTGTTTTTCCTTTTTTGGTGCAACTGTGTAATGAGTGAACTTAGTAGCGATGGCTAGTTATAATTTGCGTATGTGTTCGTTTAATGTATCCGGCCTTAACAATATTCATAAGCGAAAACGTGTGATGCATGAGATCCGCCTGATTCAACCGGATATAATATGTCTCCAGGAGACGCATATTCCATGAGCAAATAGAAAGGATCTGAGTGATCTTGGGTATATAGTGTTGGCGGGCTCACAACAATCTACCATGATTCGGGGAGTGGCTATATTCGGGCGACAGTCCATAGTCGCAACAGGAAAAACTAAAGCCGATAGTCTAGGACGTTGGGCAATTGCTGAGTGTGTTATATGGAATGTTGTTGCTACGATATGTACGGTATATGGATCTAATGTTGATGACACTGCAGTGATAGAGTTTTTGAATGTAGAGTTGGCTCTCTGGGGTACTCCGCTATTTCTACTTGGTGATTTTAATATTCATGGGGAGTTGAATACCTGGGACTTGAGATTTAGTGGAAATTTAGGTAGGAAGCCCAAGGTATTTAGAGAACTACGGCAATTATTACGTCAACATGGGTTGATTGATGGGTGGCCCTTGGCAAATCCGAGGGATCCAGGCTTTACTTTTTTTTCTTCACCTCACAAGAAATTTGTGCGTATAGATTATATTTTTGTATCTAGGCATATGGCAGAAGGATCCCAAATGTCTGTAATGCCATGTATTACATCTGACCATGCTCCGATTTTTATAGACATGCCCCTGCTTAAAATCCAGCGTATACAGAGGTCTTTCACATTTAATAAGAAACTTTTCTCAGATGAAACCTATCTGCATCAAGTTTTAGATTGGGCCCAACAGTTTTTTGATCTTAATAGGGGCTCTACCGCCTATGCAATGGTATGGGATTGTTTTAAGGCAGGATTACTTGGTGAAACATGTAGTTATGGCTGGAGTCTTCAACAGGAAGGAAAAAACATAATGGCACAACTTTTGCAGGATTTAACAAATGCAGAACATGATTTAACACACGATATTAGTTTACACCAAGATAGTAGTGCCACACAAGATAAAGTTGCAAAATTTAAGGCTAAGATTAATGGGGTGTGGAGTCAAGATATAGCACGCCAATATAAAATTCATCGCGCTGAGAGATATGAATACGGGGAGAACGTGGGAAGATGTTTAGCTCAAAGAATGTGAGGGCGTCATACAGCACAGCGCATAACCTCTATAGAAAATAGTCAAGGTATTCTAGTAGAGTCATCAGAGGGTATTCTTCAGGTATTTTATGACTATTATACAGATCTCTACACCCAAGAAAATTTTTCTTCTGATTTAATTGGTCAGTATGTAGATAAATTGGATTTAACTCAATTAGAATCTATGCATAAAGAAGAGCTAGAGTCACCAATTACAATGCAAGAACTCAAGATCGCCCTTATAGAACTGGCTTTGGGGAAAGCTACCGGTCCCGATAAACTTCCCGTAGAGATATATCATGTGCTATTTCCTATTATTAAAGATGATATGTTGGCAACGTTTATAGATGCCCAAAATGGAAATCCCCCCATCATGGGACGATGCAAGTATAATTGTATGTAAAAAAAAAAGATAAGCCTTCGGATCTTCCTGGGTCTTATCGACCTATTTCACTTATTAATGTAGATGCAAAACTATATTCTAAAATTCTTGCGAATCGGTTGATTAAAGTTGTACCGGCACTAGTCTCTGAACAACAGCACGGTTTTCTTCCAGGTCGTGGTATGATCAATCACATACATCGTGTTATTGCAACTCTAGATTATGCTATTGCAAATCGTATGAATGTTGATTTGGTGTTCTTAGATGCCGAAAAAGAGTTCGATTGCGTTGCATGGGCATTTTTATGGGCAATCTTGGGAAAAATGGGGTTTGGACCACGATTTATATATGCTTTACAAGTTATGTATAGACATCCCAGGGCCAAGATATGCTTGTCAGGCCAAGAATCAGCAGCCGTTAGCATCACTCGGGGTACACGGCAGGGGGGCCCATGCTCACCATTACTATTTACCATGTACATAGAACCACTTTTAAAGATGATAGTGTCATCCCAAAATATACAATCTATGGTTTTACCCGGGGGCAGTATACGCGTATTAGCTTACGCCGATGACGTCGCTGTCATAACATCTGATCCAGAATCAGCATTACGCGAAATTGAAAACTTGACTCGCGAATTTGGTAATGTGTCAGGGTATAAGCTTAATATTCAGAAAACACAGGTTATTTGCTCAGCAGGACTCTTCCCTAATGACAGTCGGGTTACCTCGGAGGCCAAATACATGGGCTTTAAAATTAGACTATCGCTTCAAGAGTTAGTTACGGTGAACTGGTCAGATATATTGCAATCTGTTAGAAACCAACTTGAGAAAATTGAATGCTTACACCTGTCGCTGGTTGGGAGACGCAACGTTTTAAAAATTTCCATTTTGCCAAAAGTTTTATATTATTTTCGGTCGGTACCATTGGAGATACTTGTATTACAACAGAGGAAATTACAATCTATAGCTGATAGATTCTTATGGGGTTAGAAATCTGCGCGTAGGGCTTCTAAATTTATGACACTACCAATTTTACATTGGGGATGGGGAGTTCCAAACTTTGCACTATATTATTTTGCGTGTCTTATGCAGAATATTAAATATTTTGCGATTGGAGGAACTCCGCCTATTTTTGAGAGCCCTGATATTTTTTCTCTTTTACTTAGCCCCCAATCTCGACAAATGTTGCTTCGCTTTTTAGAACCTAGCTACTATAAAAGAACTAGATTCAAATTAGTATTGTCTGCCTTTAAAGGATGGCGATCAATTCGGAAGCTTATTTCTCTAGGACGTATTAATTTCTTTACTCCATGTAATTCTATAGAATTGTTACCTCCAATATTTTGGGATCGTACTATGTGTACATGGGGTGAAAAGGGCATGATATCTATAGGCACTATGGTTAAGGATGGTACAATCGCTTCATTTCAGGAGTTAAAAGATATATATATACTCTCTCCCAACATGATTTTTTTTAAATATTTACAAATACGCGACTTTATTCTTAAGCATCCAAATGTTCTACAGCTTTGTCCAAATGACTTTATTGAAATACTTAAAAAACCATCGCGTATAGGGACTTTATATGATCACTTGTTGAATATACAACAGGACGATATGGGGTCGCAGGAGTCTAAATGGTGTATTAGAGTTGGTACACTGGCAGTACCCTTTCAAGAGTCAATTTATACAGCTGTTAAATTATTCTGTCTGCCAATTTATACTCACAGCATCATAAAACTTTATTTAATCATAAACCGTTTAAAATGTTGAAATGGGGTAATGCTTATAATGGGAAATGCTATAGGTGTCAATCTGACCAAGACGATATTGTGCATATATTTTCAGACTGTTTAGTGTTAAAACCTTTTTTCATATCTATGAAAAAATTTCTGGCTCATATTACAAAATGTGACGTGGCAATCTCAAGAGAGATGATTATTTTTGGTCTATCTAATGACACCAATCTGTTTCCGGGGTATCAAAAAAACAGATATGTTTTATTTATGGCTATGGCGGTAGCTCGCTTATGTATATCTTCAATGTGGTTGAAACCAGAAGCACCTGTATATGAAATGTAGTGGGCAAAGTTTTATAATGTTTTTTATTTAGAATTTAATCTTTATCGGATCAAATCACTTAGGAAAATGCAAAAGGGGTGTAAAATTTGGCAGGCAATGATAGACCATTTAGGTCCGCAAGAATGACCTTTTTCTTGGTTATATATGATAGTACCGTTTCTTGTATTGTATTTTTGATATTGCTTTCATTTTCTGCTTTTTATTTCTCTTGTTTTTGATTATCTGTGATTGTGTACCTGCACCATAAGTTTGTCTGTATATACGATTTCTGGCTATGTTATAATGGCTTTGTATTTTTTTTTTCTTTGTGGCTTAGAACTGAACCAATAAATTTGTTTTTTTTTTAAAACTGATCGATCCACTACAGCACCTGCACAGATGTTAGAAACTGAACAGAGATCCTCTCCACCCCAAGACGAAGCCTTCAGTGATGACAATTCTCCTGAGCGGTACAAAAGGGGGTGGTGATGGACGGAGCATCTGAATCCATCAAACACTCACACCCAGTCAAAAGATCTGGGTTTAATCCATCACCATTCTTTTGCCCACTCTGCCACCCCAGTTCAGACATGGCTATATGCAAATCAGTCTGACCCTGTGCCTCATGGGAACAGCCCAGCCCGAACTGCCAAGCCATGTCTTCCCTGGACCGGAAACAAGCTTCCGATGACCGGTTTCTGGCATTCCAGCCAAATTCAGCCCGGCTTGCTTGAATCCAGTGGCAAAGTGAACAAGGGACTCATGTCTGAGCATACCCTGCCACACTTATGGTGTCCAAAAAGCGGTACAAAAGGGGCTGGTGTTGGACGGAGCATCTGAATCAATCAAACACTCACACCCAGTCAAAAGATCTGGGTTTAATCCATCACCATTCTTTAGCCCACTCAACGGTGATGGATTAAACCCATCACCACCCCCTTTTGTACCGCTTTTGGCCTCCATAAGTGTGGCAGGGTATGCTCAGACGTGAGTCCCTTGCTCACTTTGCCACTGGATTCAAGCAAGCCAGGCTGAAGACGGCTGGAATGCCAGAAACCGGTCCTCGGAAGCTTGTTTCCGGTCCAGGGAAGGCATGGCTTGGCAGTTCGGGCTGGACTGTTCCCATGAGGCACAGGGTCAGACTGATTTGCCTATAGCCATGTCTGAACTGGGGTGGCAGAGTGGGCTAAAGAACGGTGATGGATTAAACCCAGATCTTTTGACTGGGTGTGAGTGTTTGATTGGTTCAGATGCTCCGTCCATTACCACCCCCTTTTGTACCAACAATTCTCCTGAAGCAGTGGATGTGGATGATGGTCCTGGCTCATCTGGCCAGCCTGGGTAGATGCCAACAGTTGGGATCACTGTGCCAACAATATCTCCACCACAACTGCAACAACATAGCCAACCACTACCCCACTAACCTATGCACCTCACACAGTCAGTCCCATCCTGTGCTCTCAGTCTTGGATTCTGAGATGGTTATCACCACCTTAGTCATGGAGGAACCAGGACCTAGTGCGAGGGTGCGGTCTGTGCCAAGGGCACAGGGCCATAGAGGTAGGCATAGTGGGTGGGTAACTGCAGGCCTACAGAGGAAGCCTACTGAGGACACAGACATCCAGGCTGCTATCACCCAAGACCTAGTAGTCTACCGGGACGCCCAAAGTGTCATGGGGCAGGTATTGGCTGAAATCCGTGAAATGAAGGAGCTGCAGAGGGACACATACCAGGAGGTTGCTGCCTTCCACACCGGGGTGGCCAGCATCCACACCAAGGTGGCCACCATCTACACTGAAGTGGCTGGCATCCACACTGTGGTGGCCTCCCTGGTTGGGGTGCTGCGGTATATCAACACCACTCTCTGCAGGGCTTTTCTACCTGCATCTACCTCTTCCTGTGGTCCAAGTACATCCAGACCAATAAAATCTGCTGCATCCACTGGAAGAGAGTCCCTGTCAGAGGAGGAAACACCTGAACGCAACCCTTCTTCAGCAGCTCCATATCCCCCCTCTGGCAAAAAGAAGAGGAAATGTCCATCCAAAATCCAGGAGCTCAGGATGGTAAGACACCCACTACCCCCAGGAAGAAACCTTGTCTCTAAGGTCCTCCTGTGTGTGATGCCCATTCACTTTGTGGAATATTCCTGCCCACTTTTCCTTAACTGATGGCAGCAGTAAGGTTGGACATAGGACATGCCAGTACACCAGTTTCTGACCACAGGGTCATTCCAATCCAGTGTTGCTTGCATCTAGTGGAATGCCACAAACAAATGTTAGTGATGTACCACAAGCACATTGGCCTACAATGAGGAGACACATCAACAGATACATACAGTTCATGCAAAATGAGGAATTAGCCAATGTGAAGGCAGGATAGCATGAATTGGGCACAACACAACACTGTGTTGGAGCACCCGATTGCACACATATTGCATTCGGACCAACTCACCATAGAAATAAGTCCAATGGAAGACAGGTAACTTCCATCCTATCACTGTGCATGCTGTCATGGTTCTGGCAAACCAAACTCTGTAACACACATTCCCAGAACCAATCCATGTCCACTTCATACGTCTAATCAGCATCATATACCTACTAATGTCACAACTTTGAAGTGTCCAAATGAAGATGACTTAGTGAAGGTACATAAAACAGACAAACACAGAGAGATTAGCAAAGAAAGCTTACATATGACACACCACATTACATTGTCAACTTCTAGAGAAGGGCAAACACAAGATAATGGACAAAGTGTTTAAACATTTCAACCACTCACCCCCAGTCAAGAGATCTGGGTTTAGTCCATTGTTCTTTGCTCAATATGCCACCCTAGTGTGGACCCAGCCATATGCAATTCAGGCTTGCCCCTGCTCCTCATGGGAACTGTCCAGCCCGAACTGCCAGGTCAGGTCCTCCCTGGACCAGAAACAAACATCCTGGGACTGGTTTTGAGGTATCACCCCCCAGAAGCCAGGCCAGCTTGAATCCAGTGGCACAGCGAGCAAAGGACCCTCGTCGGGACCTACCCTTGGCCACACATAACAAACACAACAAGATGATGGACGGAATAAAACAACTTTTCCACCACTCTCCTCTAGTCAAGTGATCTGGGTTTAATCCATCGTTCTTTTGCTAACTATAATGCTCAGGTTTGGACACATTCATATGCAAGTTTTAGCCCTCCGTCCATCATATTGCCAAATTTGAGTGTAACAAACAGGCATTTGACCAACTATATTGGTGGTGGCCCATATGCTAACAGAAGATGAGTCATCTTCTTTACCAGTTTATCCTGCCCTGTCGAACTGGGTCACATTTGCGCTATATAAAACTTTATAGATAAATAAATTGTTAGTGTAAGTGTGGTAGTAGCTGCATGTTGCTGTGCTGTGGCCATTGCCTTTCTGACCTGGAACCCAGCAGAGTCCTGTCCACATCCAATTCTCTTTTTTTTAGCAACTGGCTGACTGAAGTGAGTAATCATCTTGTGTTCTCTGTAAATCTGTGTGACAATTGTACAGCACAAGCAACTGGTCTTGCTTGTGTGAAGAGTGATGTTCCCTCACTAATGTCTCTCATTTGTTGGTGGCCCTATCGCATGTGACATGACAGAGTTCACAGTACATGCAGTGATTATACAACAATTTCTATTGATAAGTACTGGTTATTCAGTGAAATGAGAGTGGAAACAGCACTGGTGCCTTCAGCATTAGTGCCTACGCTTTGGCCAGTGTGCATTTGCCAGTTGATGGTTCATCTGCAATAGTTTTTCAAAACACTCATTCACTGACTGGTGAAATGCGTGATGGAGTGAGATGTAGAACTGTGAGGATCATATGTGAGTGTCTACACCGATCCTTACAAGGCAATCAGAGTAAGCAATATCAAAGAGTGGCGTGATAAGCCTGCCCTTTGGGACTCTAGTGATCCCACATCTTAATGTCATGGATGTTCAGGGACACCCAAAATCTTCAAAGGTGTATAGGCTTGTGGATATACAATCTATGACTGCCGTTATCACTTGTACCAAGCAGGTTTTGGGATGGTCATATGGCTATATGGAGTCTTTTACTGTGTGACCTCAGATTATCTATCTTCCAAATGTTTGAACCTCATGTTTTAAGGGAACTTTATCTACTAAATGTGATACATAGCTAAACTATATGTGTAAAGCTGTCTTTTGACTTTTCAGGTAGTGGACATTTGATGTGATCTGGATTCCAAAGTGTCATCAGTGTGCAATGAGCATTTGCATGTGAGATGATGTCTGCCACAACAGAAATTAAAAGGTACATTGGTCTTGAACTTTACCTTCATGACATCATTATGTGCTATGAATAATAGTTTGACTTGTTTGGCTCTGGGTCTTGTGTGAGCATTGTGTAAATCTCACACTTGGATTCATCATATTTATTAGCATTTTTACAATGGTATACAAGTGCCAAAGTATGGAAGGTGAGCAACTATCCCAGTATGGACATTAGGATGGAGTGTAGACAATTCCATCAATGCATTTGGGCCTGTCTGGGGTTATGACATGAGTGGGCTCAACTGTTTGCAGGCTATGTACCATGCATGCATGTGCTCATACTAAATTTGAAGCCTATGGAGTTAGTCATGAAGGGGGTGTGATATGTGAACTTCTCCAATGTTTTCTGGTGATTTTTGATGGTGTGGAACCACTGTTGCAATAAACACATGTTACATGTCATTTCAGATACATTCAGGGCAAGCGGAGGAGAAGGGGCCACCGTCCGTGAGGACACAGCTGGTCACAGCGGTTACATAAGTGAGATGTCAGACACGGAGGGATCCAGTGACCAGGAGGATGTGAGGAGGTCCCCGGAAAACAGAAGCTTAAGCTCATCATCTGAGTCATCCTGTGGACACTCTTAATTGATGCGGACCCAACAGGATTAGGTCCACCCCATCCTTGTCTGCCAACGTCTGTTCCATCGCCACCCTCCCTGTTGTCTCCCCACAAATTGTCTGTTCCCGCTCCCCTAATGGGAGCAGCCTCCTTCGCTCCAGACACCTCAGCCCCAGGCCCTGTTAGCCCCAATGCCCTGAGTGAGGAGGCTATTGACCTTCTGAGTGGGCTAAAGAACGGTGATGGATTAAACCCCGATCTGTTGACTGGGTGTGAGTGTTTGATTGGTTCTGATGTTCCGTCCATCACCACCCCCTTTTGTATCACTTTTTTCGCCATAAGTTGGCAGGGTATGCTCACACGTGAGTCCCTTGCTCACTTTGCCACTGGATTCAAGCAAGCCGGGCTGAAGACGGCTGAAATGCCAGAAACCGGTCCTCGGAAGCTTGTTTCCGGTCCAGGGAAGGCATGGCTTGGCAGTTCGGGCTGGACTGTTCCCATGAGGCACAGCGCCAGACTGATTTGCATATGGCCATGTCTGAACTGGGGTGGCAGAGTGGGCTAAAGAACGGTGATGGATTAAACCCAGATCTGTTGACTGGGTGTGAGTGTTTGATTGGTTCAGATGCTCGGTCCATCACCACCCCCTTTTGTACAACTTTGTTCGCCATAAGTTGGCAGGGTATGCTCATACGTGAGTCCCTTGCTCACATTGCCACTGGATTCAAGCAAGCCGGGCTGAAGACGGCTGAAATGCCAGAAACCGGTCCTCGGAAGTTTGTTTCTGGTCCAGGGAAGGGATGGCTTGGCAGTTCGGGCTGGACTGTTCCCATGAGACACAGGGTCAGACTGATTTGCATATGGCCATGTCTGAACTGGGGTGGCAGAGTGGGCTAAAGAACAGTGATGGATTAAACCCAGATCTGTTGACTGGGTGTGAGTGTTTGATTGGTTCAGATGCTCCGTCCATCACCATCCCCTTTGTTACCACATTGATCTTCTGAGTTCCATCTCTGTGGGTCAGACTACAGTCCTGAATGCCATCCAGGGGAAAGGCACCCAGTTGACCCAGATGGTTGCCTAATTTACACTGCCATGTCTGCCCTACAGAGATCTTTTCAGGCTCTGGCTCCTCCCTCATGGCAGCCCTCTACCCATCTAAACCCTCTACCCCCCTCCTGCCCTTTCCCCATCCACATTCCGTATTACGATTCCTATCCCAAGCACACACACACCTAAGCATTCACACACTTCATCAGAGACAAGCACCACACACAAACAAAAGATAAACAAAAACTCAAATATGCCAGCACGCAGCAGACACTTATACCCTCACCACCCCTAGCATATCCCCAGGCACCACAGCAACACACACTGACCCTTCCACATACACAACCATACCCACAGATATCACAGCAGCACACACTGCCCTTCCAAAGACACACCCATACCTGCAGACAACACACCAACATACACATACCCCTCCACAGACTCACCCATACCTGCAGACACCACACCAACACACACTTACCCCTCCCCAACACACAACCCTTCCACATTACTCTCACCAAAAAACACAAACGCTCACAGTCACCCACACAGCAAACACCAACACAACACAGTGCAGACAGCAGACCCATCTCACACTTCCACTCACTCTTCCTCCCAACCCGAACACCCTATCCATTTTCCCTATGAGGAGGTCATGTTTGCCCTTTTCCTTACCCCTCTTGAATCTGACCCCCTCTCCCAAAGTCCTAAAAACCTCTCCCAAACCTATCCCTTCCACCTCCCACTCCACACTTCACCTCTGAGAAACAGCCTCCCCACCACCCTAACCCCAGCCCAAAAGCAAGAAGACCCCCTCCCAACAGTAAACTCACCCCTCCCAAAAACTTTGCCCCCCCTTTACAAGTCCCATCTTAGAGGTGCCTGCTATGCCCAATTAATTCCCCTTTGTGGGGAGGTTTCCTGGCAGTGTCAGAAAGGGCAAGTGTGTTGGCAATGCATTGTGCTGTGGCACAGGTTATTAAACGTGGATTGTGAATTATATACAGCCCAGCCACAGCATTGTTCATTATGTTTTATGGAAAACTTCTTGATGTCTGCTCAATCTGTTGAATTTTTTTAAACATAGGTGTATTAGATAATACTGTGTATTAGTTTTTTGCACGATTTTTATTGAACTGTATGAATAATTGAACAAAATATTTTATATATTTTGTATATAACTTGCTTTGACCATTTTTCACTGTTTCTGCTTGACACTATTTGCATATACTGTTAGACACATATATAGTATTTACTTATTACTTACATGATTGTCTAGGAATTTTTTCACATTGTATTAAAGGTGGACTGGCCATTGAGTTTGTTTTATTTTATGCTTTTTTCATCCATGCATTAAAAACATTTACAGTTTGGAAGATATTGGTTCTGCCATTACTTTTTTGACTATTTGATGTTATTGTATCATTAGTGATATGTGAGTACAGTTGTGTTTGTTTCATCCCTGATTACTGATCCAGTTGAAGTGCTTGTATGATGTGACCTTGGAGCCAGAGCTGGAGGTACACAGGACAAGAGAAACTGTTTTATAGGTGTCTATTAGGATGACATCAAAATGCGGTAGGGATTACATTGGGTGACATGCTACATGGTAAGTATTTCAGCTTGACCAGGCCACTGTCAACACCATTTAGGTTGCACTTCTCCCTATGATGTAGTTAGGATATGTGTTTGATGTGCTGAAGTTAGATGTTTGGGTATCCACACATGGAGGGTGTCGACTTTTCATCCCTTTGTGGAGTTCTGCAAGGACATTGGTCCATGTTGCAGTGTGTACCTTACAGCTACTTCATCTAGATGTGTGGCACATGCGGTTCATGCTGTGTTTGCTTTTATATGTTGCACATACCCATTGCCTACACATGCATGGCTCTTGGTTATGCTATTGGTTGTCCCTGATATACTTCAGTTCCTGGGTCCAGTGCACATAAAGATTGTCAGACATGGGCAAAATGTACTGTGCCCCAGGGCCTACCTGAAAGAGGCATATCTTAAACAGAGTGTTTCCATTGTGCCCTTAGAATGCTTCTCACACTGATTCTATGTAATCCCATTGGCTGACATTGCCTTTTCATGTGTGTGAGAATACAATCTAGAGTTGTAGCAGAGAAGGTGTGCTTCACTTTAATGACACATCCATACACGTGTTTCATTACATCAAAACAGGACCTAGGATGTGTGCAGTGTGACTGTGTCACATTCACAATAGCATCTTGTTTAGAGTTTGAGTGAGAGGGCATCATGATAGTTGTAGTTACTTCAATGTCACTTTAAAAAAAAAGGGAAAATGGTAAGCCGCATGAACAGTGAAGATCAGAAGCAACATGCAGACAAGTGAGAAGGGGCAAATGGAGTCTAGTATCTTAGTCTGAGTTCCAGTAACAGGGCCGCATGGTAGTTATAGTCACTTCAATTTCACTTTACCAATGCTTGAGAAATGTTAAGCTGCATGGACAATGAAGATCAGTAGTAACATGGTAGACAAGTGATAAAGGGCAAATGAAGTGTGTGTCAGACTTTAATAGATGTGATATTGATGAGGAAATGCTGTTTTGGAACACAAAATAAGGTACACATCACTAGCACTGAATATAATTTGTAAACACATGTTCAGTTATGTACAATGTGCCTGTGCAGTGCCAGTGTTTTCGCGTACGAGGGCATCCTATAGATGTATATTTGATTATTGTTATGAAACAACCCACACAGTGTCCTTGTATACGTGTAAATTACTTAAGGACCCCAACTCCCTTATCTGGTCCATGGTAGGGCATCGCTTTGCAGAGTAGTCTATTGAAAACTGGTAGTTGTTTTGCTTACTGCTAATTTCATTCATGACGCAGCGGCAGGACGAGTCCAATGAGCCCCATGATGGTAGTAGACGAGTAGAGGCGAGTTTCGGCTTTATAGCCATCCCTTTTCACCATCTCAAATGTGGTGGTTGGACCGCCACAGTCACGCTGGCTGTATAGCAACTCGTAATTGGGCTGGCAGTTTTGCTGGCGGTCCGAGCCTCCCACAGCCTCATGGGCCCATTCCACAGCAATGTTGGTTGGAGTTGGCTGGTGGTGGTGTCAGCTGCAGTTTTCGCTAAGCCAATCCACCCGTCTCGTAATACGTCAGTCAGATCGCTTCCATAGGTATGGCGGTCCATGGACCGCCAAACTCGTAATAAGGCCCTAAGTGCATTACAATATAATAACTGTGTGGCACCCCGCTACATGTTTGAATTTAAATTGAAGCATAATGTGAGGAAATGCATTATTACGTGAGTAACTGCCCTAACCATGTGTTGGCACACTTGAATTCTCGAAAACCTATCTCTGTGAAGCAACAGATGAACTCTGCAATGCACATCTTCAATGGCCATAATGAAAGGACAGATCAAAAAGAGGTAGGGATTTTAATGCACAGATACACAACGAAAGGGTACTTACACTGATTTTGCCATTATGGCTTATATATCTGTTTATTATATTAAGCAGGTAAGTCTTCAGATTCTTTCAGAAACTGAGAAGGCCAGATTAAGCCAACGAGTACTGTGGTAGAGACATTGATGGGACTGCTGAGCTACGACTGCCATGTTAAACCAGTTGATATAAGCAAAGTTTCTAGGCGTTGAGTATTTTGTGGTTTTGGGCCCAGATTTACAAAGGTGTCCTGCAACGAAGCAGCTATGAGAGGGACAGAGGAAGAGAGCGCCATATTCACAGAGATAGGGCACTCTCCTCCCCTCTTCCTAGCACTGGAACTAATTTGTGCTTCTGTGTGCCAGGCACACACCTTAGCGCCATAGTGCTAGGGTGAGTGCCTGAGTCTACCATAGGTTTTGTACAGGAAGGGTAACCTTCCTGTACAAAACCTAACAAGTTTAAAACTTTTTACTACTTTGTATGTGTTGTATACAGTGCAGCACACATGCAAAGTTTAAAGTGCAAAGAGAAATGAAAACATTTCTCCTTTTAATGCCTGCTTTTCAGCAGCATACATTTTTTGGCTAAACCCTGTCTACTAAGGTTAGTAGGTAGGGATTAGCACTAAAAAAACCTGGCTGACTTCATGGGAATGCCCATGCAACGCCCCCTAAAGCAAAGTAATTCAAAGCAGTGTTTTGCCCTGCTTTGGGTTACTTTTCCATGCAAACCAATGCAAATAAAAAATGTTGTTGGTTTGTTAATACCCAAAAAGGTTTAGCGTCGGTTTACCATCATAAAAGTAACGCTAACCCGACGCTGAAACTTTGTGAGTATTGGCCCTGGTTTCGGTGGATTGTGTTGAGCTTGAAGCAGAGATATCTGACCATTCAGCTTTCACAGAAGAAACAGGAACAGGGTCATGTTCCACGGCAGAAGAGTATTGGTAGGTATTTTACAACCTGGTTGAGATAATATTCGGAAGTAAGGGTTTTGAGTGGTTTTTGTAATTTAAGCTGGAGAATTGAGGAGAAAGACATTTGAAGAGGTAAGATGGAGATCTGTGGAGACTAAATAGTAGAATCTCACTGAGACAGTCAGTGATATGGGACATCAGTTGAGTTGCTCTATTAATAGGACAATTGATAATGCTGGTGCAATCAAAAACCAAGGTGTCTTAATGTACATTTGGTGTTTCAGATGGGAGCTGTCAAGAACTTCGATTAATAGCTTTATGTTAAAATGGAGATGTATAGTTAGATGCTTGGAGCCCTAATGCAAGCAAGCGAAATTCCCATCCCATACTCCAGTAGGGTACTCAAATACAGCTATTATTTGCTTGCAGAGGACCCTCAGTCCTCTAGGCCCCAGTGTCGTTGGACCTGCTGTGCTTTGTGGACAACACAGAGGCCATTTGAACATGGCTTTCAAGCAATTGACTTTGGTCGAAGAATAAGCAAGTCTTAACATGTTACGGGTAGTAGATTACTAAATTAATAATTTCTGTCAAACAAGAACCAGGTCTGTAGCTTTATTAAACACTTTTAGCTAGTTGACAAGTAGGTGATGGTGTAACAGGTGACAGGCAAGTGACAGGCATACTGCAGGAGGCTAGTCAACCCTTTTCGACATCTCCTCTGCTCTCCTTAGATTCCCATTTCAAAAAGCACCTCATCATCATATACATCTTTATTCGGTTATAAAAAAAAAACAATAATAACACATAACAATTTTAAAAAAACATACATTTCTTAAAACAATCAAAACGGAAGAACATTCCTATATATGACAGAATAAAGAGTTAAAAAGTATAACATGCAACTAACTCTACAGCATAATTTAAAGCCCTTATATACCACAGGAAAATTAATCAGGTCTGGATCGCCTTGATCTTAGGGCTGCCCGTAAGAAGCACGAAACAGCAAATAAAACATGCTAGGTGGGTAGGAGCTGTAAGTACATAAGTGATAGACGCACTAATGAAAAGTTCAGAGCTTTCTGCAACAAAAGGATAAACCTTTTCCTGAGCAAAACTAAAATACTTACAAAACAGCACAAAAGGTAAGGTATCCTGTTTAGACATATAGTCGCAGCCGCAAGGTCCCAAGCTGCCTTGGGAGGACCAACCACTGGGAGAGCCCAAAAGATAATGGAGCAAATTAAACCAAACCTTTGTCACCACAAATCAATCCTTCTCATTAGATAAACGAGCTAGATAAGGTCCCATACTTTGAAATGTTTTTAATAACATGCGGGCTCGTACCATGTGTTTTACGAGCTCTTTGTGTTCCCATTGCAATAATGTATGTTCAAAAAACAAATCCTTCACCCTTTTGAGCTTCGCGAGGCGCAGGGACTGAAGGTTATGAAATATGTCAGTCAAACCCATACTAGTAAAATCTGCGGTCAGATATGCAATCCGCAGAATGTTCTGCATGTTATTGAGGAACAATCAGTCAGACAAAATCAATCTGTTCAATTAGGAGCCCTTCCCGTCCATATCTTGATCCAGCACAGCAAGGGCCTTAGAGTAACAAGATGACCAATATATCTTAAACCAAGCTCCTCATATACAGAGAAGGCAGGGGTACCTGCAGAATATGTCTTAAGAATGCCTTTTCTGCAAGCGGAATCTTATCAGCAATTACATAGCCCTATATTTCACTGCCATATAGCACCTTAAAAACACATGTATACTGGTAAAGCTGAACTGAGACATCCAGTGACCATGAGCCTCACTTCTGCACAAAACGAACTACTGCCCCCGTGGACGTGATCAGATCACATCTCTTTGCCTCCACTAGTTGGTTTCCAGCTAATATTAACACCAAATAACACCCCAAGATAGAAAGATGGAACGTTTGACAGGGTGTGGCTCCACACTTTAAATGTTTTGGAAGCAGTGGATCGAGGGCCGACAACCATAACACATGATTTTGTCAAATTTACCTCCAAATTTTCTGTAAAGGAGACAATCTTATCTAACAATCACTGGAGTCCCACCACAGTATGCGCCTTGAGCACCGGATCATCAGTGCATAACAAGACAGGCACTGATCTCAAACCCAACCTTGGGCAATCAACCTGTATTGAGAGCATGGCCTGTTCTAGAACATTGATATAACGGGTGAACAGAAAAGGCGCAAGCATGCAACCCTGACGCACTCCCCGGCGGTACTAAAATGCTCAGTGAGATACCATCCTGTGAGTGCCTTACCACAGCTGATGTACTAGCTTGTAAATTCTATAGAAGAAGTACTATTTCTGGATCCACGCCCATCATGAGAAACAACTTTTTGTGGTTGACCCTATCAAATAGGGACGTGAGGGTCATAAATGCCAGGTGAAGGGGTCTTGGCTGGGCAGTTGTGCATTTGTTTATAATTTGATAGAGGTTTAGGCATTGATCAAAAGTCGATTTATCTGGCGTGAAACCTTTTGTACCTCTGAGAAAATATCGTTCACCTCTGTTCACAGTGTCAACATATTCAAAAGTATCCTCCTAAGGACTTTCACCAGTGCATGAATAAATGAAATAGGACAATAGCATTGAGGGTTGTCCTTGTCTCCTTTCTTAAAAATCGGGACAATTAAGGCAGTGAGCCATAAAAGCAGAACACCCTCCCTCACTTCAGCATTTAAGCCCTGCATCAAAGCCGGCCCCCAGACCTCAATGTTATCACAAAACAAATCTGTGGTTATACCATCTGGTCCCGGGGCCTTATTACAGGATAGCACCTGAATTCCATGGGAAACTTCCTCTAAGGTACAAACAACATTAGATGTCCCCAGCACTAGACCACACTGGACCTCAAAACCATCAACAAGTCCAAACTTATACTCACATTTACAGTGCTCCACCCATTGCTTCTCCTCTTACTTGTTCTCCTCTCTCTGAACATATGTTATTATATGTATTTAGTTTTACCTCATCATAGTTTAGTACACCATTTGTCATAGCTTTGTACATTACTTTGTCTAAATCAATTAACAAATCAAACACAATTCAATAAAGAGAAAATGACAAGCGCGAGTGAATGCATTTGATTAAGGTCTTTAAGGATGGATGCCAGTTGGTTAGTTGATACTTTGTCATCCCAGAAAGATTAGTTGGCAATGAAAAAGGTCTGAGATTAGCAAGTTAGACAGATGGAAACTACAAAGCGATGTCTGGAATGAAGAAAACATGTTCTCCATATTTCCCCAGCCTGGTTCCTACTTTCATATGAATGTAGTTGCATTAATATTATTTTAGGCATTCTATCTTTCATGGATATACTTATTTGCCATGGTGATAGTTTTTCCAACTATTATTTTTAATAAAACCTAAAAGTTCAAAAAGAAAAAAGGAATGAAAAAGGAATGTAATGCATCAATGCTCATACATTTGCTCAAGTATATCTTGGATTTTATTATAGGTGTTTGGTACATCTTAACTTAAGAAGAACAAGAAGCAATTGCTTTGAAAACAATATTTGAACGTTGACTGAGAAACAACCCCTGGAATTAAAGAATAAGTAGTCTGTTATTTGAGGTCAAATAACATTTTATTTTGTCCAACTCTTGCAGATATTCTTGTTTTCTATTGACCATGGCTCCATTTCATGCTACTAATATAATTATGATAATTGTTTCCTTAATTTGTTCAGGTCTTTTTTTAATTACTATACTCTGTCTTCAGTTCTTAACTTGATATTCTTCCTATTGTTATCATTTTGCCCAATTATGGATTATTTTGACTTACTCACTATCCCCATGGCGCAAGTTTTGATCATATTTCCGTTGCCCTTTCTTGCAGGATACCACAATTTGAGATCCACAATTTCAACGTATTCTACCACTCAGACAATTTACTTTCTTCAGAAAATGTATAAACACATTTGAAATCCATTGGGTAGACCGGTAGTATCAGCCTGTACGTACATTTTGAGAAACTTCGAATTATATTTACTAGCAGAAGTAGTTAAAACTTTAAGCTGATATTTAAGGGTCTTGGGGGCCTTCCAAGCACCTACGAGATAGTCCCTTTGATGCGTAATATCAACTCCTTATGATGAATGTTGTGTCCTTACATAATTCAATTGTATATGAAGTACGAATTAATGCATTTTGATAACGATCCAAATCAATTTAATAAACAACATGTGAACTATACACATATGCCGATAATTGTAACCTGCTTTGAGAACCACATATTTTAATTCATCGCTAAAGGTGTGGCAATGCCATTAGCATTTTCTTTTCGCCCACCTGTACGAATTTGACAATGGGCTTGTGGGAACAAGAAATAGCATATAGTTCTGTGGGAAAGATGGTCTTTTTGCTACATCATATTAATTACTTAGTGATCATTTGCAATGGCATCGCCGGGAAATTCAATCAATATTTTCAGGTAAACAACAATGATGATTGTAGTATAAAATTCACATATGAAATTAATACTAACAGGGTGACATTTTTGGGTTCATAAACATTTGTCCATCATCAAAAATACAAACAATGTTGCATTGAAAAGACATTGCAACCAACAGAACATTACAAGCTAGCAGCTTTTATTCCAGGAAATTGGTACAAATCATCCCAGATTGAGAGTTTTGTTTATGGTTATAAGGAAATTGCTCATTGGACGAGGACATTGAAAAGGAAGGAGAAAAAAGGGAAGGAGATTTTGGTAGTAGAGGGTATTTTAAGGAAGTAACTGCAGAGGGCTGACAGCAGGCAAAAGACTGGAAATGGCAGCTACATTGGTTCACAAATATCTAGAGTTCAATGAGAAAGATAAAAGGAAAGAGGATGATAAAATTAGTCTGATGCTATCCTGTATCAAAGAATTTAAAACAAAATGTTTTAATAAAAAAAATACTGGCATTTAATTAATGATGCGAACGATTTTTAAAATGGATTCAGGTCCCACTATATCATTTTACAAAGCAAAAACAATTAAAGACATTATAGTCAGAAATTATTTTGAAGAAGGACCAATATCAAATGGTGTGTGGCTGGGAAGATACTATCTATCTATCTATCTATCTATCTATCTATCTATCTATCTATCTATCTATCTGTATATACGTATTCACTGAAGAAAGAACGATTTAAGTGATGTTATTATGAATGTCAGTTAAAACATTACATTTTAAACAAACAAATCTATTGAAATTCACCAGTTATGTTTAACTAAAGTAACTATTACGTGTACCCTGGCAGTGACATAATTTTAGATGTCATCAGTTATGTTTTCAATTATGTCATATAATATGTCATGAGTGATGCAATGTGCAAGAACATGAGCAGTGTATGGTGAGGATGCAAGAAACAGTTACTCCTCCAACCATCAGAATCAGCCTTGGTGCCCACTTGCACCTCAAACTTAAGGAGGATCAAAAGCGCAGCTTCAATTACAGAGTCTCTGTCAAAAATAGCAATAAAAACTTTTTTAGTCACAAGTAATAGACACAGCTGACCAAATAACACACTGGGAACAATTTACCACCAAGGTATAAAGCCTCTGAGGCACACCATCATCAAAAATAGATTCTGGCCAGGCACTCGGCCGGAGAAACAGGATCCCGAAAGCACAAAGTGACCAACTAAAACTGCTCAAGAAATCAATAAATAGCACCCTCTGAGAAGATATCCAGGGGACCTAAATGCCTGTACACTCTTGCGAAATCAACTGAACTTTATGAAAAAATTGAAATGGAAAATTAATAAAGAGCAAGAAGACGAAACCTGGGCAAACCTTCTTTATGACTCAAACCACAATGATAGTGCCTGATTCTGGAAAAAGGTGAACGCTATAATCCGCCCACACCACAAGGGGAATTTCGTCACATATTTATAGGAAATATGGCTCAAATTTCTATTTCAGCACTTCAACAACGAAGCCAGGGGCGCTTGTACAATAGACTCAAACAGACGGCTGTCAAGCGATCACTCAGGAGCAGGCTCCAAGGTGACACTTGTGCCAAACATGCCTGACCCAGTTAACACACACTGTGCGTGAGGTGGGCGACCCATCACCACCCTCAATCAAGAAACAGATTGCAAAAGGGAGAAGAGAGGGGGCTCCCGTTCCGAATGGAATTCCATCGGCACTATTTAAACACAAAGCGGGCGATTGGGCAAATATTCTGCAACCCCTATTCCTGGAAGTCAGGTCAGTAAAGCAGAATACCTGAACCATGGGAAGGTTCAATGATCGTGGCGATTTCTAAGAGCGGCGACAAGGCTCGGCCAAGTACCTATCGCCTGGTGTCCCTGATTGACAAAGAGGCAACATATTTTGCGGGCACCATCTTAGAGGATCTCACAGCCTAGGCAGATGCAAACAAGATAATACAGTTAAACCAGACTGGTTTCTGCAAAATGTCTGGCACGACAACAAACATCCTTGCACTTGCTCTACTTATCGATGAGCCCAATACCGCCAACCTTCAATTACATCTATGCTTCATTGAGTTTAGTGCTGCATTCAATAACATCAAGAGGGGGAACTCTGGGGGAAGCTGGCATGCTGGGGAATCCCTAAGTACATCTTAAACATCTTGTCACTCCTGCACATCGATACCTGGGTCCAGGTGAAACTAGGAGGGGGGACTTACCTATCTAGAAAAGTCCCCACAACGAAAGGCCTGAAGCAGGGTTTGTGCTGGCACCTACCCTGTTCAACCTCTAAATGGCCGACCTCCCTCAAGCTCTCAACATCAGCAACGCACATGCACCCAGGCTAGAAGGCAAAACACTGACCAATCTTCTGTATGCTGATGATGTTGTGCTGATCAGCCACACGTGCTCTTCAACATCAACTCAATGAAATGCAGAAATATGCCATGTAGAATAACCTACAGATCAATTTTAAGAAAATAAGGACCATGACGGTGAATAACAAAAGATGACCACACAAGAGGTGGCACTTGGGAGGTATTCAAATTGAACCCACAATTGATTAAAAAATTCAAGGTGTAATCATTGACAAAGAAGGGTCCTTCACTAACCAGAAAGAAGAAATCAGAAGCAGAGGTTTGGTCATAGCAATAATGCTGAAAATTCTGACATCAAAATTGATGGGGCCTTCGTTATGTCCTCTCCTAAAGGTAGCACAGGCTAAGCTGCTCCCCACGATAACCTATGGCAGCAAAGCATTGCGGGGGAGAGATGCTGAACTACTGGATAGTACCCTGGTTAAGGCATATAGAACCATGTTCCACATCCCAAATTACACTTCACCTGCTCAAATAAGGCTGGAGTTTGGCTTATTGAAACAATCTTTGGCTAGGCATGCAAATTATATCATATGCTGGAATAAGATCAGATCCTCTGCCTCAAACACTCTAAACCAGCTCATATGGCAAGAACTCCAGCACAGGGAAACCTCTCCAGCTAGACGCTACCTACAAGAATCTCTTGAAATCGCGAAGCTCACTGATCTTTGGAACACACAGCTCCAACACTCAACCTTCAAAAAATTGGTCTGGAAGTCTGTGAGACAAATTTCACTGCTGGAGGACAAAGCTCTGTTCTCAGCCAGATCCCGTGCCTGAATGACCCTGAATTCTTATAAAACACATGCGACCCAAAAACATATAAATCAGGGTTACCCTAAATCATTAAAAATAAGATTTCCAAAGCACTGTATAGGCATTCTATTATATGCCCTGAATCTTCCACCATGGCAGAGGGTACTGTCCCAAAGCACTTGTAGCCTGTGTGACACAGGCCCAGGAGACATTTTGCAACTAATTTGTACATGCGCGGTGCTGCAGTAGGAGAGGATACAGCTACTAAAGACTCCCTTCAAGCAGATAGGAACTCGCACTAGGAGGCAAGCAGTGCTTGCATGCTTTGATCCGGGGGCCACACAATTGAACTGCAGAGTGGTCAAAGTCCTCACGCTGGCGGAAGAAAAAATTAATAAAACTACAAGAGTGGACTAGCAATTTTAGCAATAGGTGGATAAAGAAGAATTTGACTCGCAAACCAGATGCTGTCTATTCAAAATCAAACTGCTATATCTAAAAAAAAAAAGAGCTCCTTATGATGGGGAAAAATTTCCAATTTTGCTGTATATCTACTAGGAGCCTCCCTCTGACATATATGCACTTCACTGCACTTTGCCATGTGGTCGACTGGTTTCATTGGCATATACATATAGTGTACGCTGATGGTTTTATCAACTAATTTTACATTAGTCATGTTGTACTGTACTGCACACTTCCAGGACTCTCAATCTTACTGTCATACAACAACAGTGCACATTGAATGTTTTTATCAGCCATTTTTATACTAGCTATGTAAGCATTGAACTGCATTTTTATCATGTGTTCCAACGGTTTTATTGGTAAACAACAATGATTTTTATTGCTAGTTTTATAGCGTTGCAATGGTTTTAAGTAAATATGCAGAATAAATAAACTTGAAACTTAACTGGTGAATTTCAGTGGTGTTTTGAGCTTAAAATATTATGTTTAACTGACATTTTCACCTAACTATAACTTCACTTTAACCTTTTTTTCCATGAATTTCTGAGATGTCGTTTAAGGTAAAATAAGATATTACCATACCTAACTATAACATCACTTTAACCTCCTTGTTGTTCAGTAAATCTCTGTCTTATTTTTAAGGTAAAGTAAGATATTACCTCCGTACTCAACCTCCAACAAGTGGCCAAACCCCTGCCCCCATGGCCTTCAGCAGTGTATGGCGTGGGGGTTCGCCA
The DNA here is from genome assembly GCF_964263255.1 of Lissotriton vulgaris. NCBI lineage: Eukaryota > Metazoa > Chordata > Amphibia > Caudata > Salamandridae > Lissotriton > Lissotriton vulgaris. Next base: position 479,333,550 of record NC_141693.1, read on the forward strand.
CATGGCCTGGCCTGTGGTGAAACCCTGCACGCACAGCCACAAGTAGCTAGCACCTTATCTAGCACTGCCAAAGGGGAATGCATTTGATACTGTTTGCCAAATCTTCATGAAACTTTTTTAAAAACAAGTTCATCCACCTGCGCTCTTTACTTCAAAGTTTCAGAGTGATCTGTCAAACAGGGACTGAGAAAAAGGCGGGTTCCAAAGCTCAAATTCTCCATGCAATTACCATATGGAATTTTGAACAACACTACAGTCAAAATGGCTGAACAGAATTACACCAAATTTGGCAGAAATCTAGACCTTTACACAGAAAGCATGTTTCGTTTGATTTGGTGTAAATCAATTGAGTCATTAGTGAGAAATGAAGGTTCAAGAGTCAGTGATGTCTGAAAGCGGGTCAGTGATTTGAAAGGCTGTAACATAAAGGGAAATGTTCTGGCTGCCAGTTTAAGGACTCACAGACACTGCTCTGTCCCCTTGCCCTGAGTTAATAAACAAAATAAGAACAAGACCATAGTAGTGGCACCCTGAACCTCTGGCCCTTGTGGTGGGGATCTAAATATAAGAATAAATTGTGCTGCCACTCCAGTGGGACCCAGTGCGCCGCCCTCCCTCCCAACTGCCCCCTCCCACCTGGGGATGTACCACTGGACTGGACAAAATAAGGTGGGATGGGGGGCCAGGGCCTGTGATCAATCCACCACGCACAGCTGAAATATATTTTGGTATGGCAATAAGATCTTAGTTTACATTAAAAAACCTAGGAATTTGGTGGAAAAAACAAAGGGTAAAGTGGAGTTATACATACAAAAGGTACTTACATTTTACCTTGTGTTAAAAAAAACTTGAAAAATGACTGAAAAAAACAAAGGTTAAAGAGTAGATATATGAACGTCTTGAAACATTACAAAAAGTAACTTTTAACAACTAAAAAAACACTGTAATTCACCAGTTGTATGTAAGGGACCTAAGTAAAATCATAGTACCTTACCTACGTATAACTCCTTATATAAAAAACAAAGAGTAAAGTAACGTTATAGTTAGGTGCTGAATTGAGATAAAAACTAATGTTTTAAACACCAAAAGAACACTGAAATTCACAAGTTACAGTTTAATGAGCTAACTATATCTTGCACCCCTGCCATGTACTGCTTATAGCCTCACATATTACGTCACTGCAGACTTCTTCTCAAACGACATCGTTGATGATCACTTGGACATCTCAAATAACGCTAGGTGAGGAGCATGTCTCTTCTAGTTTAGCCAGAAGGAGGTCAACTTGTCAAACCCTATTGGGTGCTTGTTATCCTTTCTGCACCCCTCTAAGCGCCGCCAGCCGCGCAGAGCCTTCCTGACTAGAAAGGAGTCCGTCGGGTCCCTGATCCCATGGAGCTGAGCCATAAATGATATGGCGGCCTTATACCGACTTGCTGTTGCCGCCGACCGGCCTTCCTCATGAAGTGCCACTAAGAATCGGACAAAGGACTCCTCCTGACCCCATCCATGCTCCCCTGCCGGGTCCAAAAAGGCGCAGTACGAGCGGAACGCCCCTTCATAAGCTTTCCTTGTCCTGGGCGCTAAACTAGCTGCCACAAGGTTTTGTGGTCCGGGGTGCCGATTTGCCATAGCGCTTCGGGAAATGGCGCTGCCACTAGCTCCGCTGAGGGTAAACAATCCCTGAAAGCCTGCATTTTGAAACGAGAGAGCGCATCAGCTGCATTATTCAGTACACCCGGCACATGTTTTGCCCTGAACTGTACGTTTAATCTCAATCATTTCAACACAATTTCTTTCAACAATCTCAATATCCATTTGCAGCGTGCTGCCTGCTGAATAATGCACTCAACCACAGTCATGTTATCGGACCAAAATACCATCGAGCGGTCTCTGAATTCCTCCGGCCATGCCGACAGAGCCACCCAGATGGGGAAGAGCTCTAGGAAGCCAATGTTATTCCTCAAACCGCTTGCTTCCCACCATGCTGGCCATCTTTGGGCCGACCAATGGTTTCTGAGGATCGCGCCAAACCTCACGCTGCCCGCCGAGTCGGTCCATAAGCCTAGTTCCGCCGACGAGGCCGGGGGTTTGCTCCAGACCACTCGGCCGTTGAAGTCCGCCAGGAATGCCAGCCACATAAGCATGTCCTGGCGAACCACAGGCGACAGTCTTGTGCGATGGTGCCCTTCCTTGAGGCCTACCATGGACTGGGCAATGGATCGTGAGAAAGGGCGAGCCATCGGTATCACTCTTAATGCAAAGTTAAGCTGACCCACTGTTTGCTGTAATTGGTGCAATGCCACTTTCTCGTTCCGGAGACACTGCAACAAGGAAGCCCTGAATTTGGCGATCTTTTCTGCCGGCAAGCGGAAGCAACCCTCCACGGAGTCTAGTTCTATGCCCAAAAACTCCAGGGAGGTAGTCGGCCCCACTGTCTTACCTGGCGCCAACAATACCCCGAAACCCCGCATGAGCACGCAGAAGTCCTGCAATGCCCGTGCACAGTCCCGAGTGCCCGCTGGGCCGAGAAAGAGGAAATCATCCAGATAATGCATCACATGTTGGTGCTCTGTGGCATTTGAGAACACCCACTCCAGAAACGAGCTAAACATTTCAAAATATGCACACGAAATTGAACAACCCATTGGCATGCACATATCCATGTAGTATTTCCCCTGAAACGTAAAACCCAGCAAGCGCTGATCTTGGGGATGCACCGGAAGCAACAAAAATGCAGATTCAATATCCGACTTTGCTAACAATGCACCGGGGCCTAAGCGATTCAACAATACCACTGCGTCATCGAAAGATGCATACTTTACAGTGCAAATGTCAGGGTCGATCGCCTCATTGACGGAAGCCCCCCTCGGTGCCGACAAATTATGGATGAGCCTGTACTCCCCCGGGTCCTTTTTAGGCACCACCCCTAATGGGGAGCATACAAAATCAGCTGTTGGTGGGTCACAAAAAGGTCCTGCAACCCGCCCCAAGCTAACCTCCTTGGCGATCTTTTTGGCGGCAACCGCCGGATTGTGCTGAACGGACAGTTGGTTCTTACATGAGGGGGCCCCCCGAAAATCGCCCGCCGGGATCCTGAAGCCATGTGAGAAGCCATCTCGCAGGATCCCAGCGGACGCATGATCAGGGTATCTGTTCAGCCATGGGGTCTATGCCAGGATATCTACGGGTGAAGGTGTGGACTTCCGGGGCACCGCATCAATCCTGCTTGGTACCCCGTTTACCTCCGGTCCCATTGGTTCTGGATCGGCAGCTAGTTTCAGGGTGTGAGGTGTTACCACAACTGGAGCACGCATGCCTGAACTTACACGTTCCTTGCGGCCTGCCACACATCCCCTTATTGAAGCCCCAACACACTCCTCGCTTACTTCCGTTCCCGCCCGATCTAGGCTGAGACTCCCCCCGTAGCTTGGTCGAAAGGACTGCGACTGTTTCTGTGGAAAGGCCCTGGAGCCGTTTGTGCTTGACCCTGAACCACCCGCTGAACCCGGCAAGAGCTGTGCATGCCAAGATACCGTATCAAAACAATCCCAAGTCAATGTTTCATTAAACTCTTTTGCCTTTCTAAACGCCATGCCATACCCTTTCCATTCTTTTCCTCCATACTTCTAATGGAAGCTCGTGATCCTGCTCTGGTAACAGGCCAGGTCACTCAACACTTCTGGTGTACATTCAGCGATAATCGCTACAAAAATAGAAAAGGCCCTGATCCAGTTAATCATCGACTCCTCGACCCTGAATTCTGCCATTTTTGCCCGCCATACACTGCGGTGCCATAAATCCTTCTGAGTCTTGGCATATTCTAACTCTCGATGATCAGTTAACAATGAAAACATGTTAATATACTTATTGGACCACACCATCTCCTTAGTAACCATGGGAATATGTTGTGCCAAGCTTTCCCGCCTTCAGGGTACCGCGCCCTCACTCATCATTGGGAATGATCTCTTACCGGCCTCCGCCGTGTCCGTCGACTTATTCTGGTTTTTGACAGCGACCACCTTCGGCACCTGTGGAGAAATAGAAGGCACGTTCGCCGCCCCAGCACCCCTTGTCTGCCTTAACTATTCAATAATCAGTCTAGCTTCTTCGTCCGGGTCTTCTACAGCCGCGGATCCCCCCGCTCCCTTTTTTAACCAGGGTAACACAGCCGCCAACTGAAGCGCTAATTCAGGAGGCATCTGGTTGTCATCCAGCGGTGTGATAACCACAGGGATTGGCAATCCCCCATTCGGTGTGGGTACCGGGCTGGACGCTGGTGCTACTAGGACCGGTAGGACTTCCATCGGGACTGGGGCCTCGCTAGGACCCGCTTTCCCCTTCTTCCTTTTCCCCCTTATCCCCCCTGGGGTGATATTTGGCAAAGCAGGCCCTACGATCCTCTTAGGTCACCCCGAGGGTCCAGCTTGGGCCTCCACTTGTTTCCTGAGGGCCGCTAAGCCGCAACCCAGCTGGTCTACTTTACCGAACTTCCTGTCCATCGCCGACACTTGATTCACCAATGTGCGCAGCATACGTTCCATCTCGGAGCTCTTTCCAGTCTTCTTACCAGGCATGTCCACGTTCAACGTTACCTCAGCCTGTCCTCCCGAAGTGACTTGGATTCCAGCTACGCCTTGACGACTGAAACAGAAAAAACAACGATTACATGTTCAAAAAACTGCAGCTTGTTCCCTTGAGGGCTCACGAGCGACGAGTGGTGCAGCCTTCAGAGCGCAGGAACAAGAGGACGCTTCCCTGGATTCCCGCGCCTTTTATCCAGCAGCGGGAAGGCGGGGGCCGTGCCCCCATCCCGCCCATAGGTACACGGACTTCCGGGCGGGTGTTTAGGACAACCCTTTTAGGCGGCGGGGGCGTGCTCCGACCATGCCGCTATGGGCATACCGGCCGTGACACGCCCCCCGCCCGCAACGGTTTCCCGGGGGATCGGGGCACCCATCCATACGTTCGGGGTGACCGAGTGGTCTCCCCTTTCCAGATGACATATCAAATATCATCTCCTTGGTACTGTTATTCACATTGCTCTATGAGCCTTACATCATTTAAAAAAAGAATGTTGCTAGTAAACTATCTAATAAACTATCAGTAGCCATATACAGCACAAAGTTACTGTGTGTCCATGTGTAGGTGCATAGAATGGAGATGGCCCAAGCGGTGGATGCACATGTAAATTACATGGTGCACCATTTAGAAAACAGTTAATCTTTGAGTGTAAGTAGCACACCTGATGTGGAGTACATTGTTATGTTTCAAAGTAGATTGTTGCTGAAAGCAAAAGCCTCACTCCCTTCACACACCCACGATCCAGTAGGAGGCCAAGCAAGTAGCAAAAGCGTACAACCACTAACAGTAAAGAGGCTATGGAGAATTAGGTCTAAATGTACTTTACTGAATACCTTCCAGTATGATAAGTGTATACCAAAGTTTCACATTTATTACGTCATCAATGATATAATTTGAGATGTTATCCGTGATTTGTCAATGATGTCATTGAACATGTCATGGGTGATGTCATATGTGAGGTAATAAGCACTGCATTGCGGGGGTGCAATTTATAGTTAGCTTGCTGACTTACAACTGGCGAATTTTGATGGTTATTTAGACTTAATACATTACATTTTGACAGACATTGCAAACTAACTAAAATGTCCTTTTAACCTTTGGTTTTTCTAGTGAATTTCTGTGGATTTTGTAAGATAAAATAAGATGTTATTACCATGGCTAAGTATAATGTACCTTTAGCGTTTTTTTATTGTGAAAAATTTATTTTTTTAATGTAAAGTGAAAACTTTTTAGCATAGTTAGGTATTATCTCAATGTGAGCTTCATTTTTTCCACTGAATTGTCAGTAGTAGGATTTATTCATTCAACTTAATGGTTGTTAATAATTTAAAAAAAAATATTGGACTTTTCTGAGGTCTGGGTTACAATTGCAGAACTTGTAGAACCAATGGGTGTGTCCTCTGGGAGTTCCGTGTTCCGGGTCCTGTGATACGAAACAATTAAAAAACCTTTTTTGCATTAACGGGATTTTCATTTAACCTTGAACCTGGAGTATTTCTAACTAGATTAACAGGGGCGGCTCTAGGCTCATGGCGGCCCTGGGAAGGGAGCGTAGGTATGGGGCCTCGGAAGAGGGGGTCTGGGCGGGGCGGAGTGCGGAGGCCAGTGAAGAGGGGGGTCAGTGTGTTTGGAAGTGGAACAGAGCTGGAGGCCGCCAAATCCCTGCCAGGGGCCACTAAGCAAATATGTATCCATCCTCAGAGGATTGTTATATTAAGGATATATATTGGCGTGGTGGCCCCTGGGGTTTGGGGGCCCTGTGTAGGTGCACAGCTTGCACATGCCTAAGGCCACCCCTGAGATTAATTAAGGAGGATCCCTAGACTCTTTTCGTGACATTGCCTCATTTTTAAGGTTAGCTGTCCTCTGGTACCTCCAAATGGCACTGTGGGACCTATGACAAACACATAAAAGACATCAGTTTTGTTGAAATCATTGTTTTGCTCCATTTACAGGAAGTTGGCAACCTTCCATTCTCATTTTAGAGTAGCACTTAGTTGTAATCACTTTTTGTGCTGGCCACCCCTGGGGTTTTTGCATTTTTCAAAATTTGCTACGTTTTGACGGCTTTAACTTTTGGAAGCACAAGTTACTACTTGGGTAATGATATATCTGTAAGAGACATTAGTTAGTGAAAGATTTCTTACCTTAGAATATCCCCAGGTGTCAGGCTGTATCCGGAAAGTTTTGCTTAGCAGTACCCCTGCGCGTCAGTAGATGGCGTCGTGCGGCTCCGCGTCCATCGCGTCCATCGCTTGCGTCGTATGCGCCGAGATGACATCACGGAGACTACTTAGCATTGCTTATTTTAGATTGGAACTAATATGCATATTTTACAAATATGTCTGGAACTGCATCTTATCAAATGTCTTTATATCTTCATCTCACCCTTTAACTCTTCCATCCTCTATTTTTACTGTCTATAAGTTGCTTTCTTTCTTATACCCCTTTATTTCCCTTCCCTCTCCCCATCTCCCCTTTTCAATAATTTTTTTAGTCCTACCACTAACACACCATATCAAGGTTCTTTATTTCTACACTTTATTTCTGGTTTCTCATCACCCTCACTTCTACTTCTTTTGCAGGAAACATATTTTAGGTTCTATAAGGAATTCTTTCATATTACTAAGATACTTATAGGGCAGATCACAAACTCTCTGGAGGAAAGATATGACAACTTATTTTTTCAGTGTTTCTTTTCTTCGCTTTAATTTGATGAAATGTTTATATAGGCGACAAAGTACTTTATATTAGTTTAATGTAACTAATATGACAAATTTTGAGGGAGTAAGTTGTCAAGACTATCATCTCACAGTGTTTCCGATTAGATTCAAGAACATCCTTGTACATATTTGCTCGATGTTTAATCATATATCATGGGCAATAGCAGTACAATATATGCTTTGACGTCAGTAATAAGATCGTTTTAAAAGTCATGCCAAGGGGCGAGGCCGGGCCTTGTATAAGAATGGGTCATTTTAGCCTAGCTCCGCTGAGACCGATCTATTTCATATGAAGCGATGACCTTATAACTCCTGAAACCACTTCAACGCATCCAGAACGCTTCTGCGCACCTGATCCTCGACATCCCTCGCCACAGCCACATCACACCCTTACCTGAGAAACCTGCACTATCACCTCGTCAACAAGAGGATCACCTTCAAGCTCCTCACCCACGCACACAAGGCACTACAAAACACCGGCCCAGTGTACCTCAACAGACGACAAAACTTCTAAACCCCCACCCGCCAGCTCCGCTCTGCCGACCTAGCCCTCGCCACAGTCGCCCGCATCTGAAGGGCGACCTCCGGCGGCAGATCGTTCTCCCACCTCGCCGCCAGGACCTGACACACCCTCCCCATCAACCTACGGCAGACCCAAGACCTTCTGTCTTTCAGAAGACTCCTCAAGACCTGGCTTTTCGAGCAGTAGCAGCACCCCCTACCCCCAGCGCCTTGAGACCCTTGCGGGTAAGTAGTGCGCTTTACAAATGATTGATCCCTATGATCCCAGACCCCTACGAACCTCAAACTCCTACTCCACCCCTGACCTCTCTACCCTCTGCCTCTCCTATCTTAATGACCTCTCACCAAAAGAATCTCCCCCCTTTCACTCCAATATCCCTGTTATTTTGGGAACCAGCAGAATCCTGATGCCTCCTAGCTCCCCAAGACCCCCCCAACTCACTAGTATTCAATTACTCCCCCCTACCGCCAAACTCAAACCCCTGACCTGCATGCTCGTCAACTGCCGATCAGCTGTCCAACATGTGACTGATATCTCAGAAACCATTCTTAACAAAGACATTGATATCGCCTTCCTTACTGAAACCTGGCTCAAAGACCATTCGACACCTATCATCGACAATTGTTTCCCCCCCGGATACTCTATTCTCAGAAGAGATCGACCTGGAAAAATTGGGGGTGGCCTAGATATCATTTTTAACGAAGGACTTCAACTCTACCCTATTAATAACACTGACTACACAACCTCAAATACTTAGGCGCCAAACTCAAAATGAAATGCTCTCCCCCTATAAGAATGCATAACATCTATCATACCCACGGTGAACCGCTTCCCTTTGTAGATAAATTCTCCGACCTCCTTACTAAATCGTTACTTTCCAGCTCCAAAAACCTTTTCCTAGGAGATCTCAACCTCCACTGGAACAAACCTAATGACCCGGCAATCAGCCTCATCAATAATCTTCTTGAGATTAGTGACCTCAAGCAGCTTTGCCTTTTCCTTACCCACGCCAAAGGAGCTATCCTAGACGCAATCATCTCTAACCCAGATCTGACATGCCTATCCAACAGCATCCCCTCGACTGGTCTGACCATCATCTCATTCTGTCCACAATATCTTCCCCAGCCCCTCCTGCCCCTATAAAAATAAATAAAGCTACAGTTGTAGAAAGAAACTTTAAACAAATCCCTCCTGGAGCACTGGAACATCAACTACAATCCCAACTTAGTCTCACTCCCCCACTTCTAATGCTAATGATCTCACGGAGCATTTCAACAAAACTATACCAGAGGTGTTAGACCAACTTGCCCCTTTGAAAACTAAAACATTAAAAAATGCCCCCTCTAAATCTTGGTTCACACTAGACCTTAATAAAGAAAGACGCTCGCTGAGACTGGCGGAAAGAACATGGAGACCAGACCCCTCCCCATTCCATCTTACCCTGCTCAGAACAGCCAGAGCTTCTTACAAAAAACACATCTTCTCAGAGAAGGCATCATTCTTTTGTCTTCAACTCTCACGTACCAAAAACAGAACTAAAGAACTGTTCAACATTATTAGAAACCAAACCGCCGACACCCCTAAACCTGATTGCCTCCTCTAACAAATGCGAAGAAATTGTCAACTTTTTTTGTGAAAAAATCGAAAAAATAGACCGCTCCTTCCTTAATACTCTACTCTCGCCCACCACCCCTGATTGCCGCACCTCTTTTACCTCCCCCTTTGAACACATCCGTGACACCCTCTCCCCCCTCCCTTCTCTTACCCCTCCAGAACCCAATTCCCTTCCGCTTAAAAATAACACCTCATGGCATAATTTCCAACCTGTATCAGAACAGGAGGTCTTCAACATTTTAGCCAAAATTAAACCTTCTTCCCACACCAAAGATCCTCTCCCTTCCGCACTCATCCAAGATCTCATACATTTAACTGTCCCCTACTGAACCAACATCATCAACGCCTCCCTCTCAACAGGGATCGTACCATCTCCCTTCAACTCGGGCAAATCACTCCCTCCCCAAAAATCCCAAAGCTGACCCCAACGACCCTAATAATCTCCGCCCCATCTCCAACCTTCCCCTCCTCTCCAAAGCCCTGGAAAAATGTGCCCTCCTCTAACTGGACAAGCACATTGACACGTTCAACCTGCTTGACCCTCTCCAATCTGGCTTCCATAAAGGGTGCAGCATGGAAACCGCGCTTCTCAACATAGTCGATGATATTCACCTAGCCCTGGACAAGGGTGATACCTACCTACTCATCCTTCTTGACCTTTCCGCGGCATTTGACACTGTTTACCACCCAACCCTTCTAAACACACTCAAAAGTCGCTTTGGCCTCAGTGGAACTTTTCTTAATTGGTTCACTTCCTACTTTCAACATAGAACCCAACAAATTCAAATTCAAAACTGCCTCTCTTGCCCAATTTCTGTCTCCCTTGGCGTTCCTCAAGGATCCATCCTCTTTCCCGCTCTCTTTAACCTCTTTATGCACCCCCTTACCCGTATACTCAAGCAAGAAAAAATGAACTACCACCTTTATGCTGACGACCCCCAAGTGTACTGTAAAATTAAATTCCATGCGGACATCCTGCACCTTAACTTGGCCTCAACTAAGATCCAAACCTGGTTCCACGACTATCGTCTGAAACTCAACCCTAACAAAACTGAGATCATCCTCTTCTCTCCCAAAAACAACCCTCTCCCCATCCAAACATGGATCGCTAACCTTAATGCACTAAACTGCTCTCTCTCCCTCACTGATTCGGTTAAATCACTAGGCTTCACCATCAACAATGAACTCACACTTAATTCCCATGTCAAGAACTATGCAAAAAGTGCTCTCTTCACTCTCCGGTATCTCAAAAAAATCAAACCTTTTATCCCAGCTGAAGACTTCAACTTAATTATCCAGTCTCTTGTTCTATCCAAAATAGACTATGGTAATCCCCTTCTCTCTGGCACCCCCAAAATCCACCTGGCCCCCTTCAAATCCGTTCTCAACCTTGCCGCCAGGTTAACAACAAACTGTAAACGCATGGACCACATCTCCCCTGCCCTCAAGTGGCTCCCTATTGAAGGCAGATCTTCCTATAAAATTGCTTGCATTACTCACAAAGCGCTCTACCAGAAGACCCCATACTATCTCTCCACTAAACTTAAAAAAGCTGGCTGTGCCCGAACACTGAGAAGCTCCAACACTCTCCTTCTCATTCCCCCCTACTCAAAAAAGCTGCTTCAAAACCCCGCTCCTTCTCAGGTAAGGCCCCAACCATTTGGAATGCCATACCCAAAGACCTTCGATGCAACCCCTCCTACCCCAGATTCAAAAAAGACCTTAAAATTCATCTGCTCACTACATTCTTGGGAAACTAAATCCCGGGTCTCCTTTCTGTCAACCTCTCCTCCCTCCTTTGAGTTCTCCCCCTTCCCCCATTCACCCCCCAATTTTCCTTTCATTGCCTCCCTTCCCCTCCCCCTCTCTTTACCACCCACTACTTACTTTGTCCTTTGAATCCTCCTTGACATTCTATAAATGTTCCTATCTACAATAACATTCTGGTTCCTGCAACTTGCTATTCTATCTCTACCTATATGTGCCTTCAATAATTATTGTTTTCCCTATATTATTACCTGTGTTTTGTATTTGTTTTAACGTCTATATAGTCAACTACTACGATTATGATTATTGTTCATTGTGTACTTCCATTGCTGATGTAAAGCGCTCTGATACCCTCTGGTGGAGCTAGCGCTATATAAAACCTTCAAAATAAATAAAATAAAAATACTTTTTGCTGGGGAATGCGTAATGCTAGTTCCTTACATGCAGATGAGAATGGTGGTGGCTCACCTACAGGCATCAATGATCTGTGAATGGCTGAGGGAGCTGAAGCCTTCTAGAAGAGAGCACAGTCCAGTCGTATTGGGCTTTAATTTTTCTTACCCCTGCTCCTGTGAGGCATTGTGCACTGCTGGACAAGAGTTGGTCTTGCCCTTTCCAGTGCTGTGGTTGGGGACCAGTAATCCACATCTTCCTTCTCGCTTGTTGTGGGCCTTCTCCAAAGTGAAGTTGGCCAATGCCTGGGAAGAGAGCAGAGAGTTCTATTGAAGTACCCAATACAGCCGCTGCAGTATGGACTCAGGTGGGGGCTCCTAGTAGATTAGGAAGTCTCCATAGAATTAACACGGAGCACCCATCATCTTGGAGTGGGTACTATCTTCAATTATAAGGCCATTGAAAACAGAAGCAAAATCAGAGGAGCCCTTCCACAAGACCTTGCTGGCCTGGCACAAACTGGATCCCCATAGACATGCTTTAGTGCACAGTCTGCTAGTTGGAGAACCACACTGCAGGCTTCTGTCTGACTGATGCCACCATCTTCAATATGTGTCTGGTTTTGCTGTGACACATCATAGACTCCCCTTCCTGGAGAGATAAATATTATTTTTAACTATACAACAAGAAGTAGACTATGTCCTAGCATAATTTCTAAACGTTGCGCCTGCTTTATGTACCCTCTGAATCTATACATGTCCATAGGAAAACCTTAGTTTCTTTTTTTCCTAAGCCCTCTTAGAGAAGTGACTCAGGGCCATGCAGCGCCAAGATGGTTTTAATTACCGCCCACTACTTTAGAAACAATGACAGAACTCAAAACTATTACATTTTGGTGCAAACCGAATAAGCAAGCAACAATGGGAACTAAGAGGAAGCTCAAAGCACTACATACAGAGCTGGCTGCCTTTAGTACAAAAAGGGACTTGATGGAACAATGGATATTGGGCAAACTGTCAACTGTACCGGACAGCGGAACTGAAATTTAGAACCTCCAAAAGAAAGTGATTTAACTGGAATACCACAGCAGGAGAAATATCATTCACATCTTTGGGGTAACTAAAAAAGAAGAAGGGGATAGAATGTACCCACCACTACATTTGGCCAACCATTGAAATTCCAACAGCTGCATGGATTGTGTTCTGATGTGCAGCTATCACAGACTCACTGGGACCCACAATAGCATTGTTGTTGTACTTTAGGCAAGCATATCAGATCTTCTAGATGGCTTAACTTCTTGGTTGGCAGTATCAGGGCACCAAAATATCTGTTTCGCCATGTCATGCTAGAAACAAATGTTCTGTCCAAGAAATTCTTTGCTCCCCAACTCCTACTTAAACAAAAAGAAATTAGATATGGTCTGTTAGACTTTGCAGTTATGCTTACCACTTTTTGAGGTAATGCAATAGAATACTATGATATGGAGAACCTAGAAACTTTCTAGGAACTGCTGGAGGCCCAGAACATGGATGTGATGCCTATTCAAGTACACAACAATTCTCAATCACGCCTTTGCAGTAAGGAACCTGGCAGACAACGGAAACACAGGAGATGGGCTTTCTTTCGGACAGAGTCAAAGTCAGCACATTCAGAAAGCAATCTAGCTTGACTTGTGCGGAAAGAGACCAATCCTGATCTCCCGTACAAAATAAGGCAACTGGAGCAGCATATTAATCTCTTGGTGATGGACATTACTACACGTATAGGGAGACTGATGCTTGAATTGAGAAACTCACATTTCTTTGTTCTTGTTTACCGAACTACTTATTTCTGAAATGCTATTCACTGGTTCATATATCTGTTTCATAGGCAGAGGTGACTCTAAAATGAGTTGCCAGTCAATCATCACTTCCATCAATTCATTGATTTACAATGCTGTAGCTTGAGATACTTCCTTTTTCCTATAGACCTTGTTGGGTTTACCACTCCTTATTTGAAACATTATATACAGCGGGGCTCTCTCAAATGCTTGATCGAAGTCTGTGCAATTGTTCTATTTCATATACCAGACATCAGGACTAAGGTTTACCGAGGCCTTTGTGCTTGTCAACTTCCATTCTTTTTTCCCGGGGGGGAAGGGGGAGGGGGGGGGGAGCACAGATTTCTGGTCTGAATTGAGTCAAGACATAAAGCCCACAAATAGACTTTCTTTTTAATTTCAACATAATTACTGTGAAGGTTAAAAGCTTAAATAGCTAAGTTCAGTGGAAAAAAATCCTTACCGCTTAACAGCTACGAAAACTAATATAGTCTTTATCCAGGAGACACACTTGTCCATTACAAAATCCCAAAAGCTCAATTGGAAAAAGGTAGAAAATGTAATCTATGCTGCCGGAAAGGACGATTGGTGATACTTATTCATACAAATCTGATTACCTATATCTACAAACCCTGCTCCAGAGTGCAGACATACATCTGCCAAATATGCCTTTCAGACCTCCGAGATAATACTGGGGTTGATCTATGCTCCCAAAACCAATATGTCCCCTTTCTTTGCGGAGGTGAATAGGATCTTGGTGACCTCCGGCTCTAGTAACATCATTATAGGTGGAGACTGGACTAATATTGAAGATAATAGACAGATCAGAACTTGCTCTGATAGAAGTCAGAAAATGACAAAGGTCGACTGCAGGACATGATTTCAGACCATCCCCTCCAGGATCCATGGCACTTTCTCAACCTTTAGCAAAAGAGACTATACATTTCAGTCTTGTGTCCATGGGACAAATACGAGGATTCATTATTTTTTATTATCAACCCAGATGCTTCCAGGGTTGGTGAGAGGCTAGATTCTGACATCTCGTACTAATATACACAACAAAATTTTGAGGAGGGCCCAAGGGCAAGTTTAACGACCACCAAGGTACATGCCCCAGAAAGCAATATCTAAACACCCAGTAGTACCTAGTGGTCAAGGGAGTTAATCATCCGGAATCACAACATGAGTGCAGTGCAGATAACACCCAAAGGAACACAACACACCCGCTTCTTAAAGTATAGAATTGGCCAAGTTAGGACTCAAGGACATATGGAAAAATTCCCATCAGAAGCCAAACTGTACTGCCCTCTTTTACATCATTTGGGATCTCCTTGCCCAGGAGACAAAACAAAACGGCCGGTTAGACATTACCTGTGCCGAAATGGAGATGTGAGAGGAGAGTAACACAAGAATTTTGTGGCGACTGAGAAAAGCAGTGTAGAGTGAAAAGAAAAGAGAGTGACTATAAAATTAGGTGAACTGGGTAGAAAGTACAACATTTATTAGTGTCTCCCAGTCCCTAAAGTTTAAAAGACAAGTGCAAATGCGGTTTTAGAAATAATACCCGCGTTGAGTAGTGGTCGACATGTTTCTGCATTAATTGAAAAAGATTTTTCATGCATTCCTCAGGACCAGAATTTTAAACTACTGCTTTTAGTGAAAAGTAAAAGATATCACCTGCAAAGATCAGGTTGTGTGCTCAACCAAGTACTGTTATCGCATCGCATCAGAACATAGGATCCACAGAGAAAAACAAACAAACGACAAAAATGGGAGAACATCAGTATGTCATTTTCCCGCGGTTTTCTGAGACAGTATCATATACAACCTGCAAAATACGGTACCAAATCCATATATATTTGGGAAACAGATTCCATTATCAACACTCACCCATAAATGATGGTTGAGGAGCTTCACCCCACCTGGCTGCGGCTCAGGTATGAGGAGCACCGCTCTACAGAGGGAGGATTAAAATGAAAGAAAAGAGACAATCATCGCTCATTCAGAATCCATCGGTGGTGAATGGATTTTATCTAAGGACAATCACTGTCTTTGCTGATTGTGTAGACCTAACTCTTAAGTCTGTAAATTACGCTTATGACAAATATATGACCTGCCTACAGTGTGTTATATACCTTTATTTGTTCCGTGCGCTGAGGCTAAAATTTATCGCGGTGTGATGGTGGACACTAAACCGCGTGGTGTGATGACACACCGGATTTAATGTTTGTGGTTTTACAGACGTATACGATAAAATCATTCCGTGCACACTGCTTACCTATCCGTCGGTGTCTCCCGACAGTCATCCGAGCTGTCTGGGGGGCACCGATTGTGCGACTCGCTTTGTGTTTTATGCAGTTGTTTCTGTGGACCGAGTCACATGACCGGCTACAATCACGTGGTCATACATTATGCCGGGAATTGTAGTTTTAGGTACGGATTGTTGTAGTTCTGGCAAAACTAGTCTAGCCTAGCGTTAGTACCAATACAGTATGTAATACGTGATGTTTGTTGGGTATATACAGTGATGACAGCAAGGAATATTATAGATATATATCATGAGAACTGAAAGGTGCGTTAGTTGTTAAAGGGACATCCACGGTATGGGCTCGTTGAGTCCCGCCTTATCGCTGTTCAATCTGTAAACCCATTTCTGTTCAATTTTGAACAGAAAAACGGCTGGCATCTGGACAGGATTCTGGGATGGGTGGTTGTTCTAAAACTGTCCAATGGAAGTCATTGGGACTGTGTCCCTTTTCTAGGAAGTGTGCGGTTAGGCGAGTCGCTTGTTTACGGCACCGCACTGTGCTTTTGTGCTCTTGAATTCTCGTCCTGACCTTCCTAGTCGTCATGCCAACGTATTGGAGTTTGCATGGGCAGGTAATCAAATAGATTAAGTTGCTGCTATAGCAATTCGTGAACTTGATTTGAATCCATGGTCGGTTGGTCCCTATGTCTACACTTGTGGATTTACAGGTTTGGGGACATACAGTACATGCCCCACAGGGGTGATGGCCTTGAACCGGTGGCAAGTCCCATAGTGTGCCTTGTCCCACAGTTGTTGGCTTACGATAGAGTTCGGACTCCAGACCGTTGGGAGTTGCGTTGATTCTCTGGACTTGAGAATCAACGCAACTCCCAACGGTCTGGAGACCGAACTCTATCATAAGCCCATGGCGCGCAATGCCCTCTTAAGATATGGTAGCTGTCATCCTCGTGCCTTAAGAGATAACTTACCATTTGGCCAATTTTTGAGAGTACAAAGGAACTGCTCGAACAAAGAAGCCTTCAAAAACCATTCAAATAGCTTGGAACAACAACTGATTGTAAAAGACTACCCCAAGAAAATAATTTGTCAATCCAAAAAGAGGGCTTCGAATAACAATCGAGAATCTCTCCTTGAGATCCAGCCACCTAAAGAGAAAACCAACCGCATAACCTTTGTAAATACTTTCAATACCAGATCTAACCAAGTCCAAAAGATCGTGAAAAAACATTGGTCGATCTTAAAAACTGGTGGAGACGACATTCCTTTACCTCTCTTTGCTTACAAAAGAGGAAAAAACCTAAAGGACCAACTAGTCCATACACGCCCACGCAATAAGGAACCCAGACAAGTGGGCACACTATGGGACTTGCCACCGGTTCAAGGCCATCACCCCTGTGGGGCATGTACTGTATGTCCCCAAACCTGTAAATCCACAAGTGTAGACATAGGGACCAACCGACCATGAATTCAAACCAAGTTCACGAATTGCAATAGCAGCAACTTAATCTATTTGATTACCTGCCCATGCAAACTCCAATATGTTGGCATGACGACTAGGAAGGTCAGGACGAGAATTCAAGAGCACAAAAGCACAGTGCGGTGCCGTAAACAAGCGACTCGCCTAACCGCAAACTTCCTAGAAAAGGGACACAGTCCCAATGACTTCCATTGGACAGTTTTAGAACAACCACCCATCCCAGAATCCTGTCCAGATGCCAGCCGTTTTCTGTTCAAAATTGAACAGAAATGGGTTTACAGATTGAACAGCGATAAGGCGGGACTCAACGAGCCCATACCGTGGATGCCCCTTTAACAACTAACACACCTTTCAGTTCTCATGATATATATCTATAATATTCCTTGCTGTCATCACTGTATATACCCAACATACATCACGTATTACATACTGTATAGGTACTAACGCTAGGCTAGACTAGTTTTGCCAGAACTACAACAATCCGTACCTAAAACTACAATTCCCGGCATAATGTATGACCACGTGATTGTAGCCGGTCATGTGACTCGGTCCACAGAAACAACTGCATAAAACACAAAGCGAGTCGCACAATCGGTGCCCCCCCAGACAGCTCGGATGACTGTCGGGAGACACCGACGGATAGGTAAGCAGTGTGCACGGAATGATTTTATCGTATACGTCTGTAAAACCACAAACATTAAATCCGGTGTGTCATCACACCACGCGGTTTAGTGTCCACCATCACACCGCGATAAATTTTAGCCTCAGCGCACCGAACAAATAAGGGTATATAACACACTGTAGGCAGGTCATATATTTGTCATAAGCGTAATTTACGGACTTAAGAGTTAGGTCTACACAATCAGCAAAGACAGTGATTGTCCTTAGATAAAATCCATTCACCACCGATGGATTCTGAATGAGCGATGATTGTCTCTTTTCTTTCATTTTAATGCTCCCTCTGTAGAGCGGTGCTCCTCATACCTGAGCCGCAGCCAGGTGGGGTGAAGCTCCTCAACCATCATTTATGGGTGAGTGTTGATAATGGAATCTGTTTCCCAAATATATATGGATTTGGTACCGTATTTTGCAGGTTGTATATGATATTGTCTCAGAAAACCGCGGGAAAATGACATACTGATGTTCTCCCATTTTTGTCGTTTGTTTGTTTTTCTCTGTGGATCCTATGTTCTGATGCGATGCGAAAACAGTACTTGGTTGAGCACAGAACCTGATCTTTGCAGGTGATATCTTTTACTTTTCACTAAAAGCAGTAGTTTAAAATTCTGGTCCTGAGGAATGCATGAAAAATCTTTTTCAATTAATGCAGAAACATGTCGACCACTACTCAACGCGGGTATTATTTCTAAAACTGCATTTGCACTTGTCTTTTAAACTTTAGGGACTGGGAGACACTAATAAATGTTGTACTTTCTACCCAGTTCACCTAATTTTATAGTCACTCTCTTTTCTTTTCACTCTACACTGCTTTTCTCAGTCGCCACAAAATTCTTGTGTTACTCTCCTCTCACATCTCCATTTCGGCACAGGTAATGTCTAACCGGCCGTTTTGTTTTGTCTCCTGGGCAAGGAGATCCCAAATGATGTAAAAGAGGGCAGTACAGTTTGGCTTCTGATGGGCATTTTTCCATATGTCCTTGAGTCCTAACTTGGCCAATTCTATACTTTAAGAAGCGGGTGTGTTGTGTTCCTTTGGGTGTTATCTGCACTGCACTCACGTTGTGATTCCGGATGATTAACTCCCTTGACCACTAGGTACTACTGGGTGTTTAGATCTCGTACTAATAACCTACACAACTTAAAATAGTCCTCCGGATTATCTACCTGGCCCAGAGTCTTGGTGGATGCCAGGGTGGAAATTGTGGACCCTCACAAAAGAAAGAACATACCAATCTCAAAGATTACTTTGAACTTAATGGCTCCTCTGTAGATGCAACATAGATCCATAGAAAAGCAACGTCAACTTGAAAACTATGTACAAGTATTGACTGTTGGGTGTTTCTGGTGCTTGACGGAGGGCTGCTGCTGACACGGACCTTGCTGCTCTCTACTACTTGGCTGGCCATTTCGCCACTTCTCGCGGCCCCCGCTTCGCGGGAGCCGCTCGCCGCTCCCGGAACTTTGTTGTCTCCATCTGCCTGGGACCCTCAGGACTTTGCTGCTACTGCCTGCCCCACACATGGACAGAGGCGGGACTGCGAGGACCAGCCTGCTCAGCGGCGCTGATCGGCCGCAGCTGGTCCTCTTCCTGCGTCTCCTCCTTCAAAAGGAGCAACCGCAACGCGCGCGCGGGCCTGATCGCGGGGCTAAGCCCGGGCAAAGGGCGGGCCGTCTGAGGCCGTCCTAGGTCGACAGAGGTTGGGTTGGGTCACCCCCCTTTTCTCTTTGTTTGTTTGATTTGCACTGTTTAAGTTGTTCGTGTGTATCCAGGGTGAAACTGCTGTTTACATCTGGTCCCCTTTATTTCATTGGCTGTTGTTCATTTCTGTTGGGAATCATGCCCTTACGCTCGGGGAAAGAAAGAGTTGTGCAAGTACAGACTGGCAGTGGGGTGGTAACTGGTCCCCTTGATGCTTTCATAACTAGGGCAACTGGTATCTTGGAAAAGGTGATAGCCCTCGTTGAGAAACGCTTATCGTTATATCTTATTACGGGGAAGCGCTCCTCTACTGACCGACTTGCAACAGTAGCTAGCTCCCAGGCACTCTACACGATTCCCACCTAGTCTTTAGACACTGTGTTGGTACATGTCCATCCAGATATGGAGAGAGCGTTCTTGAACTCTATTGAGAGTGGATCTCAATCCAGTGTTTCAATAGAAAGCAGTAGTGGGGAAAGTATATTAAATATTAGCTCTGCCCAACCTGATCCCATCATTAGTGAACCACAACGGAATTTGCCCCGTAAGAGGAAGAGAAGTAAGGGCCTTCAGTTGGGGGGTACGTCTAAAATACCTAAAACAAATAGTAATCCCCAGCCTATCCCTACCCCTGTACCTATTGTCAGCTCCCAACCTACCCTGGTTGCTACTAGTCCTTTGTCCTCCTCACAATCACCTCTGAAAAATCTAGCTAATAGTTCAGAGAGTTCTAATTATCACGATGGTCTCTTAAGTAAAATGGAATTATTAGTAAAATCACTTATGTTACCATTACATGAACGTACTAGACTTATTAATTCAAAGCTGGATCTACTGGAAAATCTTGTTAAAGAGAATACTGGTATATTAAAAAAGATAGTAAATGCTTATCCCACACCATCTATCTTAGTCAGTACACCCGATCCCCCGGGTGCCCTTGTTACATCTAAACGGCCACCACAGGCTCCCGCTAAACAATCTATCACTCGACCTACAACACTTAATCCGGCTAGTGATACGTCTAGGGGTGGGAGCAAGAAAGTTGATAGAAGGCAAAATGTAAAGACTTCCACTGCTGCCCAAACCCCGAACCTTGCCAGGGGAGTTTCTAATTCAACAACTACGACTAAACCAACCCCTAGAGTTTTGGGGAGCCAAGATAATAATTCTCACGTCTTGGCCCAGAAAGCCCATAAACAGGGTATCCCCTGTATTAATTTACCCCCTGAGGCTTCTCCTTTTACAAATGTCTTAACAGGTGTCTCAACCCTTATAGATGAAAAACCTGAACCCTATGGGGACCTCAGAAACAAAGTTGTTTTCTGGCTAAATAAAAAAGACCCCTCCCCCCATCCTTTGCACCGGAGATCCAGAGTGTTAGACGAGTAGAGTGGATAGGACCCTGCCCGAAGGACCTGGAAGGTGATTGTATTATTATCAATTTCAGGGATCCTCGTGTGGTGGATTTTATACGTAGGGAAGCCAGATTTGGGAGGATGGGGGATGTGCAGACGTTGGACCTAGGTTATTTCTAGCCTAAAAGAAATAATGTCCCTTTTGTTAATCCCCTAATACGTAGAAGACCTTATGGGAGATTTCCAATTGATAGGAATACATTTACCCCATCCATTCCACACCTGTTTAATTGTTTTGAAGCACTCTCTGGCTTGGAGGGCATTGATTGACTCCATTCTACAACCAGTGGAGAGAGTCATCTTGGTAATTCTGTAAAAGGGGTAGCTGATTTACCTAGTACAACCGGTTCAGCTAGACAGGAGGGGGGGCACTTGAAGATGGATGTGGTTAATGGGAGTGCTCTGAAGTGGAATTCCCTGGATGATCTTGCACCCATTGATGGGGGGGATCCAAATAGAGAGTCGATGGTTTTAGACCATGTTGCCCCCTCCTCTCAGGACTCGGTACTGAAAATAGCTTCATGGAACATCGCTGGGCTTAAAGGGCGAATAACCTCGGAAGATTGGGTAGCTTTTGTCGACTCTTTTGATGTTTTATTATTCCAAGAGAGCTGGGCTTCAGAACCAATTTTTCAAGCAGGACTTCTAAATTTTTATAAACCGGCTATCAAGGGTATTAAGGGTAGGGCATCTGGGGGCTTAGTAATTTGGGTTAAACAGTCCATCAATTGTAGACTGGTGGAAATCCCAGTGAACAACCCTGATATTCTGGGGATTAAGTTATGTAGGGAAAACCACCAGAACATTATTCTTATCAATATTTATGCGCGAGGCCTCCCTGGTGGGAGATGCCCGGCAATTATAGACGATTTGGACTCCTACCTTGAATTGATTGGGAGAGATAATCTAATACTCTTAGCAGGGGATCTAAACTGTACCTTCGAACCCCAGAGGTATGAGGATGAGGATTTGTGTTGTGAAGAAGATGCCTTGTGGAACATTCCGAACCTGACAATGAATTATACCAACAGGTGTTCGGAGGCTGCTTTGCACTGGCTAGGGCTGTGCCTAGAGTGGGGCTTGAGGGCGACCATTGGTCGTACGGTGTCTGTTAAGCTGGCCATCCTACATTTGATAATGGGATAAGTAAAAGTAGAATTGACTATATTCTGGTACAAATTGAGTATTGGTCCCTAGTGGAAGACATGATAGTTGTGGATTGTCCAGAGAGTGACCATAACCCGCTGTCTCTAAGTTTGAAGCTCACTGGCGGCTTAGGTAGATCTCCCGCAGCTTTGTGTGTTACCGCAGAAGCTGTTTCGACAAATGATAGAAGGCGGGTTAGATGGCGTAGGGTCCTGGCTGATCCCGCAATGTTAGATGGTATATCACAGGTAGCTTCATCTACTCTGAATGCCATACATAATCTGTCTTCCGATATGGAAGCAGCCCACCAGATTAGTGATCTACATGATCAGTGTTTTATTAAATTGAAAGCTCTTCTTACCCTTCCTCTGAAGTTTGGGGTAAAGAAGATCCCTATCTCCAGAAAGAAATGGTATAATAAAGCATGCAGGGAGGCATTTAGGGGTCTCAAAAAAGCTATTAAATCAAGGGTAACTACTGAGATCAAATCGGCGCTCAAAGGTACAAAAAGGTCCAGTGGGAGGCAAAGAGAGAGTGGGACGACTGTTATTGGTCTGACCTATATGAAGCTTGTCTCTCCTCCCACCAGACCAAGTTCTGGGAAGTTGTAAAATGGGGCAGAAACTCTGACTCACAGATTCCTGACAACCATGTTTCGGCGGAAGCCTGGGTGGACTTTTTTTCGCCCCAGTTTAAAGAGCCAGAACATGATCATGTTGTTAGTGTTACCCCGGTGAATCGGGCCCCATTGCATCCTTCTCACTGCCATCCTTTGGTGTTCTCTAATGATGACACCGAGTCCGCTCTTCGATTAGTTCAAACAGGGAAAGCTCCCGGGACGGACTGCATCCCGGCAGACTTATTCAAAACAGATTTCCAACTCTGGGTTCCTTACATCACCCAGGTGGCCAATGCAATCGCAAAGGGGGCAAGGATCCCAGAATCTTGGAAAGGGGCAGAAATTCTTCCCGTATTTAAAAAGGGCGATCGATCGATCCCTAGTAATTATCGCCCCATAAGTTTAATAGATTCCATGCAGAAAATCATCGTAAGGGTGGTTCTTGCCAGGGATCAAGGGTGGATGGAGATGGAGAGCATTCTCTCACCATTACAGGCAGGATTCAGAGTAGGCACCAGTACCATCGACCAGGTCTTCTGATTTGTCCTGATTTATTGGAAGGTGGTGTTATTGGGCGGAGGGACTTTTTTTGCCGCTTTTGTGGACCTTAAGTCCGCCTTCGATCTTGTGCCCAGGACTAAATTGTGGGCTGCCCTAGATAAGATCGGATTGTCGTCTGAACTACTTGAAATCGTGATAAGATTCCACGAGGGCAATTTTGCCAAGGTGAGGTGGGGGAGACAGGGGCAGGTAACGGACAGTTTCCCTGTTACGAGGGGTGTGCGCCAAGGGTGCGTTTTGGCACCTACCCTCTTCCTATCATTCATTAATCAGGTGGTGACATTTTTCGAAAATACCCCAACTGATGCACCTATATTGGGTGGGACTAAATTCCCTTTGCTCATCTTTGCAGATGATACATTAATCCTCTCTAAGACTCGGAGTGGTCTACAAAAGGCGATTAATAGATTTAAGGATTTCTGCAAACTAAATGAACTACAAATTAATGTGAGCAAGACCAAATTCATGGTTTTAACCAAAAATCGCCCTATTAGGAGTCATGTAAGCATGAATGGAGTCGCCCTTGAACAAGTGGATGTCATGACCTATCTTGGAGTGACTTTAGATTACCGGTTACGCTGGAACCCACAGGTAGATGCTCTCCACTTAAGATCCGTTCATCTAATGGGTTGACCAATCCAAGAACAAAGATTATCTTTGACTAAAAGGGTCCTACCAGCATTAAAGATTTATGAAGCAAAAATTAATTCAGCAATTTTGTACGGGGCCAATCTTTGGGGTTATAAAGGACCTAACACCCTTAGTTAGAGCTCAAAATAAATGTTTGCGTAAACTGGTAGGCTTACCCCAATCCACACCAATTAAACCCTTTTTGCTAGATATGGGTTGTAAACCGATAAACGAAATGGCACGGTATCGGCTCGTTGCATTGTGGAGACGGATCTGGATGTCGCTGGATCTAAGTCTCTTTGCTAAAGAACTAGCGGATGTGAGATCAATAATGGGCTCAGGTAATATCCCATGGCTCCGGGAAGTGAAACTTATTTTGGAAAGTATGGGACTTAGCCAATTGTGGGCTAACCCGGGGTCTTCTGTGTTTCCATCCAAAAGAGAATTTAAAATGCTTTACTGGGCTTCGATTAGAACCCAATCTGTTGCACGGTCAGATACCCCCACTCTAACGGGTTGCTTCCTGGCTCATAAACTAGATCTCCTACTTGAAAACTATTGGGATGTTATTACCAAGAGTCTGGACAAAAAATTATACCACCAGTTTAGAGTGGGGTCCTTACCTGTCAGGACTTTTACCAAGAAATGGGATGGTCATACAACTGAGCACTGTCCCTGGTGTAATGACCAAAAGGAGAGTGTGGGTCATCTTTTCTTTGCCTGCCCAGACTATTTAGCTGCTAGGAATAAATGGATTAGGCCTATTTGCCGCCAGTTGAATTGTGGAGGGAGTGTAGAGGCGCTGTGGGTTTTAAGAACAAATACCTCTGAGATAGTGGTTATAGGAGTAGCAAAGTTCTTAGGGTGGGCTTGGATAACCAGAACCAGACACCTTCATGTTCAATGATTTTAACTTTTAAATTTCATACTAACAGCCTGATTCATCAAAGACCCGTTTTGCGAGTCTTTAATAGCGATTCATAAGGAATCGCTATTACAGACTCGCAAAACGGGATTCATGTAGGAATCGAAAAAAAAATGCGATTCCTACACATTCCTTATTTGCGATTAGCAAATTGCTAATCGCAAATAAGGAATAACTCCCCATTCATTCCTATGGGCCAAAAGGCCCGTAGGAATGAATGGGGAGTATTCCTTATCGCAAATAAGATAGCGATTTAAAGGGTGCTAGGGGTAAATGTAAATGTAAATGTATTTGAGATTAAATATTGCACAGCTACCCGCAGTGGGTTTCCTGGCGCTTGCTTAGGGAACCCGTCCTGGTATTCCCCTGTGAGATAACCCCGGCAGGGTATCCACAAGGTGAAAGCCAGGCATCCCGCCGCGAGGGGCCGTTGTGGAGATTAAGCAAGCTATTGCCCAGAGTCGCAGAGTGTGAACCTGTGAGTCGAGAAGGCACCGGAGCGAGAATTATCGAGTCCATGGAATTTTTGAGCCCAAGACCCGCCGAGGTGGGGAATTGAACCCTGGTCCAGGGCCGATCTCAGACTCCGGGTCTGCCGCCTCTAACCCCTGAGCCACACTTCTCCAAAGGACACCCTGTAGCACCCCTGAAACGAAATCTACATTGGTGTTGCGCACACACATGTCCAAAGGACATGTGTGTGTGCAACATGCAACTTAGAAAAATGCTTTTAAAAGCATTTTTCTAAGTTTTCGCTATTTACCGCGAGGTTTGACCTCGCGGTAAATAGCTGCCCGAAATTGCGATTTCGCAATTTGAAAATGGATGATGAATTGCATTTAAGGAATCTCAAATAGAGATTCCTTAAATGTAATTCCTCGCAAATTTGCGAATTCACTATTACCGATTTTTGCATTTGGGATGATGAATCTCAAATGCAAATATTGCGCTCGCAAAGGGCCAGATTCTGAGAATCTGGCCCTTTCCGAACGCAATTCACCTTCATGAATCTGGCTGTAAGTCTTTTTACTGTTTAATTCTTGTCTTAATGAACCTAGTATGTAATATGTTGCTGTTAAATTTTTATACAAATGAGCTGGTTTTTTAATCTTTTTGTAAACTGTCTTTTATGATGTAAAAATCGAAATAAAGACGTATGAATCTGAATCTGACTAAGCAATATTGGACCAATCTGTCTGCAGAGGCTTTGTAGATTTTGATTCCAATGCTCTCTGCACACTCTGTGGTGGATAAAGAGTTATATGGCTATGTTTAAACAAATGATAGAGGTGAAAAGGCAGGCCGGCAGACTCCTGGCCCAACAGCTAAAACAGATGGGCTCGTCATGCACCATACTAGCTCATAGAGCCAACGAAGATAAGCTGGTTATGCGTCGGTCTCGGATCCAGGCTGATTTCAACAGATTCTATTAAGATCTCTGCTCATCGAAGGACACTGGTGAACACTCAATGTCCAATCAATTGGAGGGGATGATACAGAGGATTAAATATTGGAAGCAATTATGTCCATGCCAGCAGGCAAAGACATGGGAGACAACTGCTTTCCCACCACATTTTATGGTGAAATGTGAAATTGGCCCCAATACTATGTACATTTTGTGGGCAAAAATAATGATACATTACCAGAATCAGACTACCTGTCTATTGAGAGGGGTTCAAGAAGGAGGTGTCCACTGCCACAGCTCTTATTTTTGCTGGCCACCCCTGAACCGGAAACAAGCATCCTGGGACCCTTTTCGGGGTAACACCTCTTATCAGCCAGGCTAGCTTGAATCCAGTGGCTAAGTGAGCTAAAGAATGATGATGGATTCATCCCAAATCTGTGACTGGGGGTGAGTGTCTGAAAAGTTTCAGCGCTCTGTCCATCATCTCCTTGTGTTTGCTTTAGTCGCCCTTAGTTGGCAGGGTATGCTCAGACGTGGGTCCCTTGCTCACTTTGCCCTGGACTTAATCTAGCCTGCCACTACTTCCTCATTCAGCGAGGACGGAAGCAGTGCGGAGTATCATCCTCAGTAGGTTAGACTACTGCAACGCACTGCTTCTGGGAGCCCCCAGCACTCTAATTATGAAGCTACAGCGGGTACAAACATGGCAGCTAAACTGGCGCTTTCGCGGCCATGGTCTGCCTCGTCCTCTCTTGCCCTTTCAGACCTGCACTGGTTACCGGTGCAAAAACGGATCTGTTTTAAATCAGCTTGCTTGGTCTTTAGAGCCTTGCATGGGCTGGGTCCAGTGGTACTGCAAGGTCTTTTTTCTTGGTACTCTGCTGCCAGACCTCTGAGATCCTCCTCGGCCTTCTTGGTGACTGTTCCTAAGATAAGACGGGTGAGGATGGGCGGCCGCTCCTTCAGCTTTAAGGCCGCCAAGCTTTGGAACTCTCTACCTCTGGCCCTAAGGTGCAAGCAGGATCTCACGTCTTTTAGAAAGGACCTCAAAACCTATCTTTTTCCGAAGGCAGTGTAATTGACATCGGTAGGAATGTTCTGTGGTCAAAGCGCCAGGATGCCCTTTGGGTGACAGCTGCGCTATATAAGTATGCCTACATAACATAGCACACATAGCCTGTCTGATGAGGGTTGTTACCCCGAAACCGGTCCCAGGATGCTTTTTTCCGGTCCGGGAAAGACATGGCTTGGCAGTTCGGCTGGCCTGTTCCCATGAGGCACAAGGTCAAGACTGATTTGCATACAGCTGTCTGAACTGGGGTGGCAAAGTGAGCTAAAGCATCCTGCTGATGGATTCATCACAGATCTGTGACCGGGGGTGAATGTCTGAAAGGTTTCAGTGCTCTGTCCATCATCTGTGTTTGCACAGAAACTAGATTGTCATATGATTTTGTGGGGCAGAGTAGTCAGCATGCAGCCTAGATCACTTAGGCCATGTCTTAGTCACTGTAAGATGGAAAACCTTTGAAGAACTCCAACTTGAATTCCAAGAGGATAGAAGACCGAAATTAAGGTGTTTACAACTAAAGCACTGATTACGCTCCAAACTTCCAGCGTTTTCACTCACTCACTACCACAGTATCCTGTTCTCATTTACCCCCCGAGATGGAGTGATTCTAGAAGGTGATTTCTGGTCTGTATAATGTTCTAATTGAAGAAGTACATTTGAAGCATCTATGACTACTCCTCCTGGGCAAGAGCCACGGAGACGAAACTCAATAAGCAATACTCAGAGGAAGACTGGGATGTCCTACTATAGACTCATAGCAAAGGGCTTTGAGAAGCACAATCAAAATGTTGCTGTTTTAAGATGCTACATGATTGCCACTTTTCTAATCTCTTCAAATCATTGATCTGTGAGCGATGTGGGAACACAGAGGGAGATACGCTGCCCCCTTTGCGGTCCTGTGCATCTTTATAACACTTGTCAAGGGAATCTCAGGTGATATTTTAGATTTCTCCCTGCACTGGTCTGCCTACACGATATGCCTGGCCTCCAGAATTAACTTGACTTATATAAAGACGGACAGACACAGCATTGGCTGTAGCAAAAGTGAGGATCGTGTGAAAATGGAAGCAAGGTTACCACCCATGCTGACTGGTTGCAAGTTATGGCATCTGCTGCCTTGCATGAGAGATTACTTTATCGACTAGCTGAACAAATCTAGTTGTATGAATATCTGGACCCCTTTTCTGTCACTCATGTTGTGATATCTGGTTCATAACTTCCTACTATGCCTCAGGTGTACTCTCCAATAAGACTGAAACTATACTCACTATTTTCATAATAGTTTACTGGGTGTGGTGAATAAATCCCACTGCCTCTAACCAGAGGTCCTCGTTACACCTCTTATTAGAGAATGCAGACTTCATTTCAATAACTCTCTCACTTTGAAATTATGTGTGGTGCTACTTTGTAGCAGGTTTATTACTACACCAATGATCACATTATCTTCATTGTTCATTGTATTGGACATAGGTTCTGGTATAATTCTTTTCTTGTTCCTTTTTTTCTGGAAGTGTATCTGTGATGTTCCTGACATATACTAATAAAAAAAATGATGAAGAGTCATATCAAAAGAAGAAAGTCAGCTAACATTTGTCCTAAAATGCAATTGCCGATGATCTAAATAGAAATCAAAAATTAATTCCTCTAAATATTGAACTAAAAGGCATGTTTTTTTCTTCTATGAAAGAGAACATATCAATAGCATATTTTCTTCTGTGAAACACATGTGGCCTAATGTCTGGACAAAATACAGCACCTTTAGAAACATGTACTGTTTGCGAAAATAGACAAGAAACAATTTGAGGTTTCAGTAAATCAAAAATATATTTTTAACATAAAAATGTCACTTTCATTTTTATTTTCAGCTTGATGTATATAGCTTTTCCATCATTTCAAACTCGAAGAAGCTAATTCAACATTATAACGCATGATTAGACATTGGTAATGATCCTTCTGTCATACTCTCCATACAACATTTCTTCCAACAATCGTCTGCTTTTCCTCTATGCTTTTTTTTTACAGTTCTTGTATCCATTTTCATTTTCATCTTTTGAATACCAGTTGTTGGATAACAATACTGAGTACAATAATTAAAAGGGTGCGTTTGTGAAATAAGTTTTAACAGTGCCTCTCCTGGGTCATTCCATAAGGTAACTTTTTTGGTAAGCAAAGACTGTAGACAGGGTTTGCCAAAGCCAGAAATGTGTGTTACCAAATTGAATTGAAAATGTTGTTTCTATTTAACTCAACATTTCTAGAAAAAAAACTACGCTTGAAGTACAATAGGTATCCCACAATAGTTATCGTACCTCACAGTCAGTTGTTACTGAGAGCTTTTGTCAACCCGAGGGTGGCAAGCGGCTGTTATCGATTACTCCTAATGCTCCGAAAGCTGAGAAACTAATAGTGGATGATGTTGGAAATATCCAGAGATGTGACTGCCAACTGTGATAATTTCAGGAAACATGTCAGTTCGCAGCTCCAACCTCATACTTTGTCGCTTCTACAAGGACATTCAGAAGCACTTGTGTATAAAGATCAAAAGTGCTAGCCTTAAAGGTGGAAATAAATTGCAGAAATAAAAAGTGATTCATTGTTTTCTTAGCTTTCAAGGTGTAACCAGTAATTCATTATCAATTAAGGGTCAAAATAATCTTTGTTTAAATCTTCCTCGAGGATCTGGGCCTTTTCTTTAAAAAAAACTACAGAAATGCAGTGGGGCCTATGGCCAAGAATTCAGCATTACCATGTATGTCTCTTAACACTAGCACGTCAATGTATATAAGCACTCATGGCTTCAATATATTGCACAAAATAAGTTAATAGTGTAGTATTAGCTTAAGTCCTGGAGTGGTCAGGATTGCTTAAAGGAGTTTATGGGTTTGATCCTACCAAGTCTTTAGGGTAAATTTAGATTGCAACTTGTTAATAAAATAACATGCAATGGCTGTGTATTCGGTTATTCATAAACATATTAGACAGGCTTGAGAGAGCTGTTATCGGGACAAGAGCACCAATCGTGGCAGATTTATTTTCATATATGTAACGTTGATTTTTGTCTCCATTATACAATTCAGTTCCACATACAGTGACATATAGCAGAAGCCGGGCAACGGCCAGGCCTATTCGAAGTTCTCTCTCTTTCGGCTGCTTGTACAATCAGTGGCTTCCCACAAAGTTCAAGCAACAGTTCACAGACTAAGCAAGTCTGGCATTTAGAAACAGGCATTTGATACATTTTCTTTCTAATCCTTCACTCGTTAAAAACAATAATGGCCAGTATATCTATATAGAATGCATTCTCACCTGAAATCACGCTGTATCAAAATCATTTGAACAATGCTGATTTTTTATTTTTTTAAGGAAAATTATTTTCCTTAACGCTTTCCGTAACCAAGGTGTTATTTTTTGTGGAAAAGCGAAGTCAAACTCCAAGTAAGAAAATGTTGTTCCCCACTGTAGGGCCATCGATATTGTGAACGGACTACAAAGCATCTCTTTGAGCCCTCAAAATAAGTACCAATCGGGGGTCAACCACAGCTTTTTAATTTTTCACTTCAGTTTGCTTTTTTTATGCTGATCATCAAATGAAAGTGTATCACCTTATACTGATGCCTTCTTTGTAAGACAGTATGAGCAATTGCAGCTTGATAATCTGCCATTTTCCCTTAATGTTAAAAGGAAGGGCTAGAAAGAACGGCGGTACACCTCAGATGGTGCGCCACAGAAATATTGAAATTGGTTATCGCCATCACACTCAAATAACAAATTATCAAGGACAAACTGATAGAATGATAATTTACTAGCCTTTCTAGAACTTAAGTACCACATCTCCACAGTGTGAGTGATTCTTGTGTTAAAAACACTTATTTCTGTTAAGTCTAGTATTTAGTTTGTCTTTACTTTTCATATGTAGCAGAGAAACTGCCCTTACAAGGTGCCTTTGCCATACTATCTGTGGTACCGACACATTACTGTTTTACACCGTCTCTCACTCCTTACTTTAGGTCTCTGGGTCCCCTTCTATAACTTTCTTGCTTTCACCTCGTCTCTTCTGCTATAGCCTTCGGTGCTGACAACTAAGCATGAAGATTGACTCTTCAGAATGCATTACTACTTCGTCAGCTAGCATGATATGATGGCTTTGGGACAGATTATTGTAATCACAAGTCTCCCCCATCATCATCTCGCCTCTAACCCCTCCTTTCTTACCCCTTGCAGTAGGATAAGTACTTTGAAACCAACCAGTATATGTAGACACACACACACACACACACACAAATGATCTTTCACTATAAATCTGCAAAGTCTATGGTTGTTTCTTCACACATGCTAAAGCTCACACTGGGCTTTTAAGAAAGTTTAAAGGTGGTACAATGATAGCCACAAATACAGATTGGGACTTGATCCTGATTCACACCACCACCAGGGCAAATAAGTGTTGTCAAAACCACTTTTTAGTTTCCTGTTGTATAGCATGTCACTAAAGGCCTTGTACAGTGTGCCTCTGCTTACAGCACTTGCACTCTAGATGGGCATGTTCTGTATGAACACAGCATTGAAAAATTAAATGCAACTTTTAAGTACCACTGCGTGTCACT
This sequence comes from Lissotriton vulgaris, assembly GCF_964263255.1. Classification (NCBI taxonomy): domain Eukaryota; kingdom Metazoa; phylum Chordata; class Amphibia; order Caudata; family Salamandridae; genus Lissotriton; species Lissotriton vulgaris. Next base: position 479,365,467 of record NC_141693.1, read on the forward strand.
GTAGCCTTGAAGAGAAACATTCAATTTTGATGCAGTAAAAGCCAAAGGGAAGAGGACTATTGGTGCTTTGTAAAAGACAAAAATGAACATTCACCTGGTTTTGGATGGTATTCCACGACCCAATAATATATTTTTCTCTGCATGGGTTTTCGGATTCACTACCTTCTTAAGGGAAAGTCAACAAGCAAACTGGGGAACATATCACTAGGGTAAACCACAAAAAAGAGAATTAAATAGAAGCCTCTGGAGTGCGAAAACAAAGAATGGAGTGCTCAATTGGCACCTCAGGTCAAAGCAAAATGTTCTGGCGATGAAAAAATATGTTTAGGATGGTTCCTTCAGCTAACAAAAATTCATTGTAATCACTTAAAAGGCGTTCCCTACAACCTTGTGTAAAAAAAAATGCGCTCCCATAAATTTTTTTTATGTTTACCACTTTGCCACTACTTTTTTCCCCATTTTTTTTTGGTTTCCCACTTCGTCTCAACTGTTCAATTCAAATTCACCGTTTTCTTGTACACTCATGGTTCAAACTTTACAGCGTAATATGCGATTTAAGCAAAGTGCATATCATCTTAAGCGTTTAAGAACGCTTCTGATCATTTGTATTTCCTTTTTCAATGGAATTAGCTCAGATTGTATCAAATTCACAGCTCCAGGAGGCGTTCATGTGTACCGGCTGCTCCTTTGCCTATTATCACTTGCACTTATATTGGCCTGTTTCTGCATTTGCAATCCACCTTTATTTAGAATCCCTTTGGTAACTGGTTGGTGAAGTTTCAGAGACAGCAAGCACATGCAACCATACACAATGTAAGTCGTACTCAACAGTATCTCTTTCATCAATTAGGTTAGTGGTTTTAAATATTGGTGCAAGCATAACGTAAAACTGAAAAAATCCACTGTTCAACACAAGCATCCATGGAAAGTTGTCTTTAAATGCCGGGAGCAGGGTTTCTGTTCATGAAATGTTTTAGGCAACTGTAAGCAAAGAAAACTGTGGACTCAAGATCCTTTTCTTTTAAGTAGTGAGACAACTTCCACATACTGAGGTCTTAGGACTTGTAGTCTGCTCCAACCATCACTTTGTTTCCCCACAAATGAGGGTGACTGAGCCATCTAGCAAATCGTTCATGCTGACAGCCACAATCTTTGAGCCATTCTCGTGTTCTTGAGAACCTGGTACCGAAACAATAAGCTGTGGTGCAGTGATGTGAGACTCCTCCATGGTGACCACTTGCTCAGAAGATTCTAAATCGTCCGTCGTATGAATCACCTGAAAAATAATGAGAACAAGGCAGGCTTTAATTTAAATTACACATTTCCAACAACGTGCACTGTATTATTTAAAACAAACAGTGCTAAAGACAGTTTTGTTAGACTTGGCATCAGAAAGCAGACATTGGTAGATAGATCACTGTGCATTTTTATTCCTGTTGGAATACAGTTATTTCTCACCAAAGAAAATGGCACTCTATATTGAAATGGACAGACCGGTGTCATGATTATTAGGGAGTCAAAAATATGGGTGTGGCAAAACAGAACGCTTTAGGCCAGTGTCCTTGCACCTAAATCCAGCTACATCAAATTATTATGCCTGGAATAGGGAACAACAGGTAAATCAGTTTTTTTGAGTAAAAATCAATACTGAGATCCCCAGTTTAGCCACAATAACTAGCTATTCCAGTTTTCACTGATGGAGCAAGATTATTTAGGAATGATTTTGCAAGGTCAAATCCTGCTCATTATTGTCTCAATTACTAACCGCACTTAAGAGAAAACCATGAATAACATTGTGTCTTGTTAAACACCGAGTTCTAAAACTGTGTAGTAAAAGCATGCAAAAGGCTCACAAACTGGTGAAGCGGAGAGATTTATGACAGAGAAAGATTATAATTAATGTGTCACAATAATATTGTGATACGGTTTTAGTATATATGATTCAAGAAGATTTCTCTATTTGAAATGTGTTAACTATTTTTTCTTAAATGTGGATCAGAAACTGCGAAAAGAAATTGCCTGTTTAATAATGAAATATGATTATACTATGTTTATGGATATAGTGAAATTATAGTTATATTGGATTATTATGCGTTTATGTTTTCTTCAAGAGTTTTAAAATGAACACGTTTTTTGGTTTTCCAGGTAGGCCTAAAAAATGTATTGTGTTTTTTTCCCTACAACAGGCTTTAGAGAAATGTAATGTGTCTTTCATTGTTTCCTTCAAAATAAGAATAAAATGCTGACAGTTTGCTTTGGTTACAAATATAATCACTGAAGTTTCCTTCTTACAGTTTGAATGTCCTCTCTATGAATATTTGTGTCAACTTTGTTGCAAGCCAGCTCGGAAGCAAGAGCATGGACATGTTGATTTGCAAATGTATTTGCTACTTCAGAGATGAAATAAATATTGTACTTTCTTTGAAAATGAGAAAGAAAGAACAAGTGTATTACGCGTAGGTTCCGGATGATTTGGGCTGGAGAATGATCATTCCACGATCACACCATGGAACTCAACCAACAGAATTATGAAAAAACTGTGCAAGAAGTTACGTTTGTGGGCTGGAGATATGAACATTTCGAGGTATGAAAACTTCATGGGGAAAAGTAGTAAAGCAGCTATTTTCTTGCAATTCTTGGGAGTGACAGGCTGTAGGTCCAGACTCTGACTTTCTTGAACTGAACTCACCTGATTTTCCCCTGCACTTCCTTGGTTGGTGAAGTTAAGCAGGCTAAACCTTTCGGCTGAAGGGTTGACTATTTAGACTACTGCACACTCTGCATTATAGTTCATCTTTACATTTCAGTTATCTAAAACTGAATTTTGGTTTGTATTAGCTGTAAAATTGTAAACTGTACTTGCAAGGCATGTTTTTGTCTCACTATCTCTCTCCTCACGCCGGTTACATATATTGCGAAAGTACTCCCTCCTCGTCAGTAAGGATAACCAGACTCCCAAAGTGCAGGAAAATATCAAATTTAATGGCAAAAAACGAAGCGTTTCGGATTTCTCCTTCTTCACGGTCAAATAATCCAATCACAGTTTGCGATTTAAAGTGTAGCCCATAAAAACAGAAAAGGGACTGTGTTTGTTCATCTTTCGTCCAGAGGACGATATCCACTCTGCCAATAATTTTGTGCTGAAGTTAAATACCAATTCTTTCAATCTGGTTTTTACTGAATATATAAGCAAAACCAGGATTGAGTTCCTCGATGTTCTACTTGAGGTGGAGGATGGTAAACTCCATACGAGGCTTCATAGAAAAACTACAGCGGGTAACAGCCTCTTGAATGCTAAAAGCACCCATCTGTCTAATCTTATCTATAGTATTCCGTATGAGGAATTACTATGGGCCAAGAGAAACTGCAGTACAGAAAGGGCATTTACATTGGAGGAAGACATCATGTGCAAACGGTTTGCAGAGAGAGGGTACAGTAATAAGATCATTTTGCAAGCTAAAGAGAGAGTGAAGCTGATGACGATAACAGAACTATTACATCAGCACAAACAAAGGGAAGACTGCAATACCTTGAGATTTTTCACTCAGTTTTCAGCACGAGCACAGGATATTAGGAAAATATTCAAGAAATATTGGCATGTGTTGATAACTGATGATACTTCAGTGAAACATCTTGACAGCAATCCTCAAATTACCTTTAAAAAGTGCAAATCATTATGTGAAGATTTAAGTAACAACATGATATCGGATGTAGAGAAATTCAGAGGTTCTAGATGCAAGGGTTTCTACGGCTGTAGAAACTGTAAAGCATGTAGCAATAGCAGTGAGTGTGCTACATTACTGATACCTAACACTAAAAGCACATTTAACATCCGAAAACATTTGAATTGTAACACTACCCATTGCATTTATGTCCTTATGTGTACTTGTGATAAAATGTACATAGGGAGCACAATACATCGTGCTAAGAAACGCGTCCTGGAACATGTACGTGCCATTAGACATCATGACAAACACTATCCAGTGGCATGCCAATTTTTTGAAAGTCATTTTCAAAATGAGAAATTGTTATGTATGATGGTAATTGATTCGGTGACCTCGAATATTAGAGGAGGTAATCATGAACCAACTTTGCGCAAACTTGAATAAAGATATATAATAGATTTTTAAACTACGGGGCCTCTGGGCCTCAATTCAAGTGAGGAATTTTCTATCCATCTGCATATATAATATGAATTGTGACATGTGTATAATGAATTGTGTACAGCAGTTTCTTTGCGTTGAGCAACTCCATGCAGTAATCAGTTCTTTCAATTGTTTTTTTTACAGATTCAGGGACTTTTTTCGTTTATTGGGTGGTGAGTATTAATGCTTTTTTCTATCGGATAACATGGACTTTGTGCTCACTTGGGCGGGACCTCTTGTAGATAGAACATGTCTGTTATGCCCACTTGGGCAGGATTTATAATGTCAACAGTCATTTGATAGGCTCCATATATTGCATATGCCCACTTGGGCAGGAGTCTATCTATATGTATTATCTTAATTTCTGACTAACCAGGTTTAAGCAAATACTCACGCTTTTGAATGCATTCCATCATATGCCCACTGGGGCAGGTATGTATTAGGATGGCAGCCATACATCCAGTTGTATTTATGGCTGTGTACCAGAACTTCGATAGCACTCATTGGTTAAAAAATTGCATTTGGTGCAATCGCTTAACCAGTTCTAGATCTAATTCACTGTATTTAAGTTTGTGGTGACATTACCTTGTTGCGCCGTGGCGCAACACATACAATTACATATTTAATGTCAGATATGTTTATCTTGCATTGAAATCTTGTTTATTTGTTAAAACGATGAATTATGAAGCATTTTCTTATTATGAGATGTTTTCTTGTGATATATATATATAATATTACAAAATGGCTGCCGAAGGTACGTCCTCTGGACGAGAGATGAACAAACACAGTCCCTTTTCTGTTTTTATGTACTACACTATAGATCGCAAACTGTGAATGGATTATTTGACCGTGAAGGAGAAATCTGAAACGCGTTGCTTTTTGCCATTAAATTTGATATTTTGCAGCACTTTGGGGGTCTGGTTATCCTTACTGACGAGGAGGGAGTACTTTTGCATTATATATATATATATCACTGAAAAAACCATAGGTTATAGACCATATATAGTTAGGAATTCGCATTTACAAAACCTTATTTTACTCACACAAAACCATTGAAATTCCATATATAGTTAGTTGCACTAACTATATATCGCGCACCCGCAATCCACTGCTGATGATGTCACATATTACATCATTCATGACATGGTCAGTGACATCACTGATGACATCACTGATGACATCTCAAATGACATCACTGATGACATCTCAAATGACATCACTGATGACATCACTGATGACATCTCATTTGACATTACTGATCACATCACTGATGATATCATTCATGTGATAATACGATGAACCTCTTCAGACTCTAATATAACCTTAGATACAATCAGTGTAAACAGACACTCACAGACTGTCACTCATCCATGGAGTTACTCACACACCTAGTCAGTCAATCAAAGAATCAATCACACCTCCATTTCCTCAACTATACAGTTATACAAACTTTACTTATTCAAACATATACTAACACATATTAACTCTCTTATACAATCCCTGATACAAGTTCACAATGATCCATACAGCCACTCACACATTCACTGGCTCTTATGCACAGTTATTTATATATGTCAACTCTCACATGTGCTGTGTTTTACATATGTACTTACTTTGACATGTAGCACTGAGATATCCATTCACTCACCAATACACTCATGCACACAGTCAACCGCCCATACAGCTGTTTCCACATGCACTTTTGAAACCATACATCTAGTGAATCAACTGCTCACACATCTATGCACAGAGTCATACACCTCCCAGCCACCCACACACACACTCAGTCTCCCATACAAATACTTGGGCAACCAATCAATAACCCATATAGTCACTCATATAGCTACTTATCAACACATGCAACAGTTTACAGAACAACAGACATAATGATGCACAAATTAAGACAGTTTAGTCACTAACCCATGCACTCAGTGAGACACATTTAATCACTCACTCATACAGTCAGTCATGCACCTACTAAATCCTTCATCCAGACACTTATACATCCACTCATTCTTCAATATGTAAGACATATTTTAACTTTACAGAAACATACAGTCACTGGATGTTGTCATCAGTAATGTCATCAGTGATGTCATTTGAGATGTCATCAGTGATGTCATCAGTGATGTCACTGACCATGTCATGAATGATGTAATATGTGACATCATCAGCAGTGGATTGCGGGTGCGCGATATATAGTTAGTGCAACTAACTATATATGGAATTTCAATGGTTTTGTGTGAGTAAAATAAGGTTTTGTAAATGCGAATTCCTAACTATATATGGTCTATAACCTATGGTTTTTTCAGTGAATTTTCAAGGTTTTGTAAATGCTAATTCCTAACTATATATGGTCTATAACCTATGGTTTTTTCAGTGAATTTTCAAGGTTTTGTAAATGCTAATTCCTAACTATATATGGTCTATAGCCTATGGTTTTTTCAGTGAATATATATATATACATACATATATAAACATATATCATCTGTATATCTATATAAATACAAACATAAATGCATGCATACATATACTTATATGCATTTTAGGGTTGTTAGGGCGTTTTCGTGTGTATTATGTTGCTTTTTTAGGGCTTTTGGGTCAATTAAGTAGGGTTCCCGGAGCCTAGGGCTGAGGGGCCGGTTCAGTTTCGTGCGTATTGGTGTTGGCAAGGTTTTGAGGGATTTTGGCGTTTTTTGGTCGAGATTTGGCCGTTTTATGGCTTTTTTTGTGTTTGCGGGGGGCGCGTATTCGGGTTGAAATTCGTCCCCGTTCCAGTGGATGGATTGGGCTGATTTTTGGTGAGATGTTAGGGAATCGCTGGAACTAGTGTCCAGCCAAGTTTGAAGCAGATCGGAGCAGTGGAAGTGCTTTAAAGAGCAATTTTTGTGCGGAGTAGCGAATTGTCATGTTATTCAATGGGAGTTTTTGGTGCGCATGGAGAAGGTGAATTTGGGGTGTTCCAGTTGCGCTAGAGGGACGGGGCTTGGGTGAGCTGTAGGGAGAGTGGATCGGCAGGTGTGCCGAATTTTTGGGATTTGTTGGCCGAAGGGAAGGGTGTGCTTGGGCAAAGTCGATTTGGTGAAAACGGTGCGTTATTTACATGAAAGTTGAAAAAACACTAATAAAAGCAAAGCTAAAAAGCCACCTCATTACAAACAGAATGGCTTTAACTTAAACGAGGGCGAGATCTATTGCATTTTCAATGCTTGTTTACTTTGGTTCCATCAAGAAGGCATTCATATGTGTCACACATTTGCCATAAATTCTGAATGTTAGCACTCTAGTTGCACATTAGATCACTGTAGTAAAGCTACTGCTCACCAGGGACGTCTGCTGCTGGTATTCAAAGTGCATGTTTCAGTCTGCATGTTAGAATTTTTTTAATGAAATAGAAGAGGATTTGAGAAGTCACTCAAAATGATGCCTAATTTTTCTTTCTGAAGCACTAATCATACTTTCTATGGCAAAATTAACCCCCTCATGTTGTTCCTTTTTAAATTGAGTGTTTTCAGACTTACCACTTCATTCCAATCAAGATGGCTTCTGGTGTGCCATACTTTTGTCATAAGTAAGACTGTTAGCGCTCTAGTTGTTCTTTAGAACACTCTGGGACATTCTGTCATTGGGCTATACTTGGGGTACATCTGGGTGATATTTGGGCTACATTTAGGCTCTTTTGTCTCTGGTGGCCATCTTGCGAGACTATGTCAGAATTTTTTAATGAAATTGAAGAGGGTTTGAGAAGTCACTCAAAATGTGCCCTAATTTTTCTTTCTGCAGCACTAATCATAATTCATATGGCAAAATATACCCCCTCATTTTGTTCCTTTTTAAATTAAATGTTTTAAGAGTTACCACTTTATTCCAATCAAGATGGCTTCAGGTGTGCCATACCTTTGTAATAAGTAGGACTGTTAGCGCTCTAGTTGTTCTTTAGAACACTCTGGGACATTCTGTCATTGGGCTATACTTGGGCTACATCTGGGTGATATTTGGGCTACATTTGGGCTCTTTTGTCTCTGGTGGCCATTTTGGGAGACTGCATGTCAGAATTTTTTAATGAAATAGAAGAGGATTTGAAAAGTCACTCAAAATGTGCCCTAATTTTTCTTTCTGCAGCACTAATAATACCTTCTATTGCATAATATACCCCCTCATTTTGTTCCTTTTTAAATTAAATGTCTTAAGAGTTACCACTTTATTCCCATCACGATGGCTCCAGGTGTGCTATACCTTTGTAATAAGTAGGACTGTTAGCACTCTAGTTGTTCTTTAGAACACTCTGGGACATTCTGTCATTGGGCTATACTTGGGCTACATCTGGGTGATATTTGGGCTACATTTGGGCTCTTTTGTCTCTGGTGGCCATTTTGGGAGACTGCATGTCAGAATGTTTTAATGAAATAGAAAAGGATTTGAGAAGTCACTCAAAATGTGCCCTAATTTTTCATTCTGCAGCACTAATCATACTTTCTATGGCAAAATATACCCCCTCATGTTGTTTCTTTTTAAATTAAATGTTTTAAGAGTTACCACTTTATTCCAATCAAGATGGCTTCAGGTGTGCCATACCTTTGTAATAAGTAGGACTGTTAGCGCTCTAGTTGTTCTTTAGAACACTCTGGGACATTCTGTCATTGGGCTATACTTGGGCTACATCTGGGTGATATTTGGGCTACATTTGGGCTCTTTTGTCTCTGGTGGCCATTTTGGGAGACTGCATGTCAGAATGTTTTAATGAAATAGAAAAGGATTTGAGAAGTCACTCAAAATGTGCCCTAATTTTTCATTCTGCAGCACTAATCATACTTTCTATGGCAAAATATACCCCCTCATGTTGTTTCTTTTTAAATTAAATGTTTTAAGAGTTACCACTTTATTCCAATCAAGATGGCTTCAGGTGTGCCATACCTTTGTAATAAGTAGGACTGTTAGCGCTCTAGTTGTTCTTTAGAACACTCTAGGAGGCTGCAGTAGAACACAAAGGAATCAACTGACAGTCTCTGTCCTTGTTGGATGTACATGTTTTACTGAGAATGTCAGACTTCATTTTCACATGACTGAGAAAGATAATGTGAATTTACAGAAAATATGCTTTCAGTTTAGCTTATAGATCCCCTTCCAAACCACTGTGGGAAAATCTTGAGATATTAGTTTTCTTTCAAACAATATTCATGATATCACAGCAGAAGGTTTTTTCACATGGTAAAATCACCTTAGAACCCACCACAATTCCTAAAACGAGTATGGTACCATCAACAAATGATTTATAATGTAACTAAAGTCCTAAAACCCTCTATTAACTACAATGCTTTCTAATGAGGTGCTATCATGTATATTGGTCCCAAGATGGCTGCCAACACTTCTTGGATGAAGTGCTGACAGCCAATCAGATCAGATGTGTGGTTAGGCTCCGCCCAGATATATATATATTTTTGAACCTAAATTACTCAAAATCCACTGGAGCACATATATTGAGACCTAGCAAAGGCACATCAGGCTAACAGTCCCTACAATTTTGCCAAGTTTCGTGCAAATCCATTCAGCCGTTCGAGCTAAAAGTGAGGCCAACCGCCCTATGGAAATTAACATGGGAAAAATGCGTTTTGGGACCCCCCTTTTTTCTCGGCCCCCCCTTGATGAAACCCCCCCAAATTGTCAGGGGCTGCTCAGAAACAAAATGTTCCATTTTCCTGAAAATTTCAGCCAATTCCGTCCACAAACGCCAAAGTTATTAGACATAGAATTTTCAAAAATCCCATAGAGAAAAAATCCTAACTATATATACCTACTGGCGACCGCCAGTAGGTAATATATATATATATATATATATATATATATATATATATATATATATATATATATATATATATATATATATATATATATATATATATATATATATATATATATATATATATATATATATATATATATATATATATTCACAGAAAAAACCATAGGTTATAGACCATATATAGTTAGGAATTTGCATTTACAAAACCTTGAAAATTCACTGAAAAAACCATAGGTTATAGACCATATATAGTTAGGGATTAGCATTTGAAAAACCTTATTTTATTTGCACAAAACCATTGAAATTCCATATATAGTTAGTTGCACTAACTATATATCGCGGACCCGCAATCCACTGCTAATGATGTCACATATTACATCATTCATGACATGGTCAGTGACATCACTGATGACATCACTGATGACATCTCAAATGACATCACTGATGACATCATTGATGACAACACCCAGTGACTGTATGTTTCTGTAAAGTTAAAATATGTCTTACATATTGAAGAATGAGTGGATGTATAAGTGTCTGGATGAAGGATTTAGTAGGTGCATAACTGACTGTATGAGAGAATGATTAAATGTGTCTCACTGAGTGTATGGGTTAGTGATTAAAGTGTCTTAATTTGGCAATCATTATTTATGTTGTTCTGTAAACTGCTGCATGTTTAAATCAGTAGCTATATCAGTAACTATATGGGTTATTGAATGGTTGCCCAAGTATTTGTATGGGAGACTGAGTATGTGTGTGGGTGGCTGGGAGGTGTCTAACTCTGTGCATAGATGTGTGAGCAGTTGATTCCCTAGGTGTATGGGTTCAAAAGTGCATGTAGAAACAGCTGTATGGACAGTTGACTGTGTGCATGAGTATATTGGTGAGTGAATGGATATCTCAGTGCTACATGTCAAAGTAAGTACATATGTAAAACACACTCCATGTGAGAGTTGACATATATAAATAACTGAACATAAGAGCCAGTGAATGTGTGAGTGGCTGTATGAATCATTGTGAACTTGTATCAAGGATTGTATAAGAGAGTAAATATGTGTTACTATATGTTTGAATAAGTAAGGTGTGTATAACTGTATAGTTGAGGAAATGGAGATGTGATTGATTCTTTGCATGACTGACTAGGTGTGTGAGTAACTCCATGGATGTGTGACAGTCTGTGAGTGCCTGTTTACACTGAGTGTATCTAAGGTTATATTAGAGTCTGAAGATGTATTATCACATAAATGATATCATCAGTGATGTAATCAGTAATGTCAAATGAGATGTCAGTGATGTCATCAGTGATGTCATTTGAGATGTCATCAGTGATGTCATCAGTGATGTCATTTGAGATGTCATCAGTGATGTCATCAGTGATGTCACTGACCATGTCATGAATGATGTAATATGTGACATCATTAGCAGTGGATTGCGGGTCCGCGATATATAGTTAGTGCAACTAACTATATATGGAATTTCAATGGTTTCGTGCAAATAAAATAAGGTTTTTTAAATGCTAATCCCTAACTATATATGGTCTATAACCTATGGTTTTTTCAGTGAATTTTCAAGGTTTTGTAAATGCAAATTCCTAACTATATATGGTCTATAACCTATGGTTTTTTCTGTGAATGTCATTGGTTTTTTAAAAGCTAATATCTATAGCTGTAAAATATATTCTTTATTAAGTGACGTATCACGTAGCCCGTGAGACGCCTCATGATGCATCGCATAACCGTGACGTATCGTCTCTGCAGCGCAAACCAAACCCAAAACGTAAGCGCGCCAGAACACGCTTAAAGATATATATATATTTTTTTTAACCTTAATTAGACAAAATCCACACGTGCACATATCACAAACGTTCAAAAAACACAATATGTCGGACTCCCGTTATGCTGCCGGTTAGCTGCCCGGTTAACGTACCAGAAAGCACCTTTACCGCGAAAAATCGCAATTTTTTTTTCTTATGCCCCGCAGGGAACTTTAATAGCCCCCTCATCAATCCTAGGGGTTCAGGAGGGGTCTGCCTTACCCCTTTCATTCATTTACACCTTTTTTTTTCCACCTCTTGTCTCTCGATCCTACCGAGAGACAAGATGGCGGCCGCTCCGGACTGTTTACAATGTTGACAGCCAATCAGCTACTCCTCAGACTCCCGTTACACTGCCGGTTAGCTGCCCGGTTAGCTGCCCGGTTCGCGTACCAAGACGCGTCTCTACGGCGAAAAAAATTGGATTTTTTTTTTTTTTTTTGGGCCCCGCGTGGCTTTATAATATCCCCCTCATCAATCCTATGGGGTCAGAAGGGGTCTACCTCGCCCTCTTTCCTTCATTTCCCCCTTTGTTTTGGTCTCCTCTTGTCTCTCGATCCTACCGAGAGACAAGATGGCGGCCGCTCCGGACTGTTTACAATGTTGACAGCCAATCAGCTACTCCTCAAACTCCTGTTACACTGCCGGTTAGCTTCCCGGTTCGCGTACCAAGACGCGTCTCTACGGCGAAAAAAATCGGATTTTTTTTTTTTTTTGGGGCCCGCGTGGCTCTATAATATCCCCCTCATCAATCCTAGGGGGTCAGAAGGGGTCTACCTTGCCCCCTTTCCTTCATTTCCCCCTTTGTTTTGGCCTCCTCTTGTCTCTCGATCCTACCGAGAGACAAGATGGCGGCCGCTCCGGACTGTTTAGAATGTTGACAGACACCGGAGAGCCAATCAGCTTCGCTTCGCAAAGTTCCGATACGCGAAAAGTACGCGAACCGGAGCGCAGCCCGGAGCGCTGTTACAGATATATATCTTGATTTAAACGTTAATTTCTCAAAATCCACTGAAGCACATATATATATTGAGACCTAGCAAAGGCACATCGGGCTAACAGTCCCTACAATTTTGCCAAGTTTCGTGGAAATCCATTCAGCCGTTCGGGCTAAAAGTGAGGCCAACCGCCCTATGGAAATTAACATGGGAAAAACGCGTTTTGGGACCCCCCTTTTTTCTCGGCCCCCCCTTGCCGAACCCCCCCCAAATTTTCAGGGGCTTCTCAGAAACGAAATGTGCCATTTTCCTGAAAATTTCAGCCGATTCCGTCCACAAACGCCAAAGTTATTAGACATAGAATTTTCAGAAATCCCATAGGGAAAAAATCCTAACTATATATACCTACTGGCGACCGCCAGTAGGTAATGTAGGTAATATATATACATATATATATATATATATATATATATATATATATATATATATCTATATCTATATCCAAAGGACCAGAAGACGCTTCTTCTGGGGTGCTGGGACCCGTGGGAGTTGGCGCAAATGCCGGCGAAGCAATCCGGACATTCAGTAATCCAAGGAAAAAACTGGTTAACGTTGCGCTCTCAGGAAAAAGACCAGACGAATCCAAAGTGTAATAATAGCAGTTTATTACACAACGCGTTTCAGCATAGAAGCCTTGTTCACGTGAACAAGGCTTCTATCCTGAGAGCGCAACGTTAACCAGTTTTTTCCTTGGATATATATATATATATATATATATATATATATATTTATATATATATTAATTACCAGTCCAAATAAATCAAGGAAGGCACTGACACCGTGAATTGCTACTCAAGAAAGATGATTTATTCCATCATGCTGTAAAGACGCGTTTCGGCGGAAGCCTCTGCCTTGCTCACTTCATCTGCCAAGAAGTGACGCTGACATTTATATACATTCCAACACACTTCAACAACACTATGGTATGACTGGCTCTTCGTCACCATAGTAACTATGAGTCATGACAAGAACTGCAAAGAACATAGAAGAGTTAAAAGCATTACACGCACTGGTCGAGTGCACATCACATTGGCATTTTTAGAATTGTAAAGCACTATTTACCTAATCATTCTAGTGATGTTACGCTTTTAAATTATATTAGCAACCTTGTAGGAAAATTCTAAACAACGTTACCAGTGACCCGATTTTTACAATTATTACTCATTGCAGAAACGGCATTGATGTGCTCATGTTTAGACCTGGGTAATTCATTCACATGTTTGTAAATATTCACAATTGTCTTTCATTGGAATAATGCACAGTTATATTACCTTCGAGCATTAAGTAATAAAATAAAGAATGATGAGCAGTTCAAATGCAGGGATTGAAATGCATCCTAATTCATTTTGACCGGGTTCAGAGCTGTTCCTAAGTGAGAAACCACTTCATGAAGTAAAGCGCTAAAAACGCTATTTCTGCATGCCAATACAATTACATAGCACAGATTTACAGGTAAAATCTAATTTGGTTAAGACCACCTAAGCACGAGCCTCGTCTCCAAGTGGAGTAAGGTAGAAGTCACATTAATTTGAATAATATTTGCTCCAATCCCTCAGTGTGAACCCGAATGTATAGCTGCTGCATTCATTCTTACCCTTTATAGTATGTCTCTGTGCATCTAGGTTGGTGTTATCTGTCATGTATCTGAAAGTGAATATGTGTTGGATAACGATGCATTAAAGAAAATTAAGCGAAAGAAAGTATTTACATAAGTGAAGTTGCAGATGTTATTAAAGAGTGGGTCTCAGCTAAGGAAAAGGACTACGCTGAATTATAAGTGTACTGTTAATGCTTTGTCCGAGTTTACCCATTCGGGATCTTTGAATCTAGCAAGATAATGTACCTAGATTCCAAGCATCTTAGGGCCAACCTGCGGTTCCCCCTCTGGGGTTTTTGGGACACTGTCGATGACAAAATAGGAGAGGTGCTTGATGTTGCCTGCATGTACACTATTTATGTGCCTAGCCACAGGGTATGTTTGATCATCATTGTTTATGGCTCGCAAATGCTGTCGGATTCTGATGTGGTACAGTTTATCAAAAGGAGATAGGACACTTGTAACCACTTTTTCCAAGAGATTTGAAAAAGCCCTCATAAACGCTGCGTATCTCGAGAAGCGGTATATTTTATTCTCCGCCCCACGCAAGCGTTATGGCAACAGTCATTGGGCTTATTCAGTCAGTGTCTTGCCAGCCTCACCCGAGGCGATCTCTGGTTTTTTGTGGCAGTATCCAGAGAAAAGCGAGTTACCCCACTGAAGCTGAGTGATAAGATAAAAAGTGTGCAGGTGAATATAGGCTTTATTCAGTTCACTTGACCACTTATTAAAATTTATTAAGTATGCTCTGGGGATAGTTAGGAATCCTTAGCATAGGTCAGTTAGACAAAAAAATAACGTCGACATGTTTCTGCTCTGTCGGCCCGAGGGTCTAAGAGCTTTCGTCAGGACAAATATACAAAAAACACACAAAGTGAGTATAAAAATTGATGTCAAATTTTTGACATAAAGGGACTCTATTAATTAATAGTCTTACCCTTGAAGGTTTTCATATACCTAAGGATTTAAGAGGAAAGAGAAATGGGGGTAACTATTGACCATTTGGCAATTTCATTCTAGAATACTGGTTTAATCAAACAAGCATTGTGTCGATATGTATTTTGTATAATTTTTACAACAAATAGTGCAATTATAAGAAACACACAACTGAAGTGACATTAAGGTGAATTATGGGGGAAGAAACAGCGATATCACAGTAGTGCACAGTTAGCTATGGTATGATAATTCATACCTGTGAATTATGGCTAGGTTTTTTGGACGCTTCAATAGCAGGAGGCAGGAAATAAAAAGTCGCTCTTGTACTTGTATAGGCATTGTACCTCGTGGAGAGGTCTTACCTTAAGAAGAAATCAATCGCATTTCAGCAGGAGGATTCAGGCTGAAAGGACATCAAGAAACGGGGTTGTGAGGGAGCTGTCTGTTAGAAACTAACACACGGCGATGGAAGTGGAAACACTCACCCGCTTTCGAAGCGTACTCCGCGTCTTGTGCTGGCTCTGCCTCCTGGACGCTGGGAGCACGCGTTCGATGGCGTTTTAACAAGTTTAATCATGGAAAGAGAGAGCGGACATTTGTTGTTTGGCAAAACGGGGTACTTTTAAAGACAAAAAAATGCAATTAGCGTCCTACGATTTTGCAGTAAATGATTTATGCGTGATGAGCATGGTTTTTCTTAAATTGCCAGAGCTTAAAAGCGGTATTATTAAACAATCGGCAAAAATGCCGAACGAGGCGGTTTTTCTACCATTGCTTCTCACTCGATGTTAATGTGTCTCATTTATTGTGTGGGGCTTGCAATTGAGTTGTTAGGGCTCAATTTACAGAATTTACTGTGGTGCTCATAGGTTCAGCGTGCATAGTGGACATTGTTGTCTGGCAAAACGGGGTACTATTAGAGGCAAAAATATGCAGTTAGCTTCCTAAAAATTAGCAATAAGTGATTTTTGCGTGATGAGCATGGTTTATCTTAAATTACCAGAACTTAAAAACGGTATTATTAAGAAATCGGCAAAATGCCGAACGAGGTGGTTATCATACCATTAGCATCTCACTTCGATGTTGATGTGTCAGTTATGTGTGGAGCTTGCAAATGAGTTGTTAGGGTTCAATTTACAAAGTTTACTGTGATGCTCATAGGTTCAGCGTGCAAAATGATGCCATGAGATATCATCATTCAAACCAAATTTATTGGTTTTAAGACGGTCTACCCAACGTTGTTCTTTCTCATATAGTATTTTATCTGCGTTGGGTGTAGTTTCTGATATCTTTTCTATTACTGTCCACCTCAGGTCTTCGATGCTGTGATTTTGTTCGATGAAGTGAGAGCAAAGCTTGGTTGTATTCTTTTTAAGGCGAATATTACTTTTATGTTCCCCTACGCGTAGTTTCACCTTCCTACAAGTCATCCCTATGTATTTTTTGTCGCAAGGGCAGGTGACCATATAGATCACATGGGATGAATTGCAGTTGCTGTGTTGTCTCTGTGTCCATTTTAGTGTGGGGGACAATTGTAAAGTTTTGGTGCTAGTGGTCGATTTGCAGGCTAGACAGGACCCGCATGGATAGTGTCCTGTAACTGGAACCATGTGGGCATTTATTGTAGGTTTTGCCATGATTGTTTTCTTCGGGCGCGTATGTACCAACATATCTCGTAAGTTCTTTGTGCGTTTGTTTGCCATCCGTGGCTTTGGCCATTTGAATTTTCCAGTGTTGACAATATGCCAGTTTTTGTGGATGAGTTTGTTCACCTGGTATGAAGCTGGGCAAAAAGTGGTTACGCATGTCATCAGATCCACAGTTTCACTTTTTTCAACAGTTGTCAAGAGGTTATCTCTAGGTTGGTTCGATGCTCTTTTTCTGCATCTTGCTATGGTCGATGTCTTGTACTCCCTTTGAAGCAGTCTCTTGCTAAGTTCTTTTGATTGTGCCAGATAGTCCTTTTTTTGGCTGCAGTTCCTTTTCAACCTTAAAAATTGGCTGTACGGTAGATTGTCCCTTAACGGTTGAGGATGGTAGCTCTTGTAGGACAATAAACTGTTCTTAGCTGTTGGTTTTCTGAATGACTTGGTTTCTATTTGCAGATCTTTCGAGTATATTGTCAGGTCTAGGAAGTCAATGCTTTCTTTATCTGCCATGTATGTGAAGCGGAGCCATGGATCACGAGTATTCAGCCAATTCACAAATATTTTTAGATCTTGGGTGTTATGCCATATTAGGAGGACGTCATCAATGTAACGTTTCCAGTAGAGTATACTGGAAACGTAAGGATTGGTTTGTGTCAATACATGGTTGGTTTCAAAATTGCTCACGTAGAGTCCCGCCACCGAAGGGGCAAAGGCACTCCCCATTGAGGTTCCGTGGCTCTGCAAGAATAGCTGATCCTCAAATTCAAAATAATTTTCAGTGAGTGCCATCCGGCAACACTCTAGGACAAAGTGTCTAGGTGTCCTGAAGTTCCAATTCTCAGTGAATAGAACGTCTTCCAACATGTCTAGTGTTTCTTTCTGGGGTAGGCTTGTATATAAGGACTCGACGTCCAGTCCTACTAAGAGCATCGTAGTGGGATCAAAAGATCGGTCTTTGAGTTGATTTAGCAAATCTCTGGTGTCCTGTAGGTATGTGGGGGGTTTTTTAACCAATGGTTGGAGAAATTGATCTGCAAATTTGGAAAGAGGTTCTAAAGCTGATCCGATACCCGAAACTATCGGGCGGCCCGGGGGTGGAACTCTGTTTTTGTGGGTTTTGGGTAGCGAGTAGAAGTATGGAATTTTTGGATTCTCAGTGGTTAAAAAATCTGCTTCTTTTTTGCTTACCCATCCATTTGTTTCAGCTTCATAAACCATCATAGCTATAGTTGTTTTTAGTCTGGGTGTTGGATCAGTATTGATTTTTGTATAGAATTTTTCATCCGCAAGTAGTGTCAGGCATTGGGTCCGGTACTCTTCTTTTCCGAGGATGACCACTCCTCCACCCTTATCTGCGGGTTTGATGACTATGTCCGTATTTGTTTGAAGTTCATCTAAAGCTTTTCTTTCCAATCGGGTCAGATTTTGATACGGTCTCTTGACACTCTTTTCCATCTCATCAATTCCTGTTAGGATGGCCTGTTCAAAGGTTAGTATTTCTACTGGTACCATGTTGGTAGGTGGTGTAAAATTAGACTTCTTGCGGAGGTTAGTGTCTCCGAGATCGGTGATTGGGGCAGAATCAGAAAAGTAGGCTTTTAATTTGAGTGAGCGACAGAATTCAGACACTTCACATTTTAATCTGAAGAGGTCAAGATTGGGAGTAGGGACGTAACCAAGTCCCTTGTTAAGAACGTTTTCTTGTTCCTTCAATAGAATCACTGAGCTTAAATTAACTATTAGTGACTCGTTTTGCTGGTTCCTGGTTTGGATGAAGTCATGCTCCTCGTTTGAACATTCGGCTGTTGGTCTTGCCATGAAATTGTTCTTCTTCTTCCTCTTTGATTTTGGCCCCTCAATAAAAAAGGATCCTGATTCTGGTTGTTATTCCCCTGCGGTGGTATGCCCATGTAATTCTGCATTTGCTGGGATCCGTGGTTGTACGGATTCATCCATCCGGTATATGGTGGCATGTAGGGCTGGAAGAATGGCATAGGAGGGCCCATGAAGTTTTGTCTTGGCCATCTATTACCTCTTCTTTGTGGTCTGGATCGAAAGTTACCTCGGCCTTGTCTGCGGCCTGAGTCATCGGACCCTGTATCAGACCCTCCGGATGAGTCCCAAGCATCGGAATCATTATCTGTTTTTGAGTCATTCGTCTTATAATCAGTTTTGGTATAAGGGTGCATTCTTTCATGACTAAACTTTTTTATATCCTTGCTTAGTTTCTGCAGTTTACTTTGCATCAGGAAGTCTTCACTGTCTGATATTTCTTTGTTTAGATCTTCTAGTCTTTTTTTATAGATCGCTGGTTGTATGCCTTTCTTTAGTTCCGCTTCAATGGCTTCTATCTCTATTAATAGGGCATCCGATAGTCTCTTGGCAGTTTTTACTATTAGCACAAGGTAGTCGAGGGTGCACTTCCAAGAGATTGCCGACCAATCGCGTCTAAAGGCTAGGTCATGAAGAAAAATTCTTGGTGCATTGGTGATCCAGAGACCACGGGGCGCTATTTTTGCGCGTAGGTACTCAGTCATGATGATTCCGTGAATTGCGACCCTTATTTGTTCCTGTTTTTTTGCTGTAAGACTGTCCCAATCGTCGGTCTGTGCCAGTGCTTGAACTAGATCTGTGTTCTGAATTAAAGTATGTGCTGCTAGAATCTCGCTGATATCATTCCCCGTGAAACTCAAACCATTCATGTCTTCCATGTTGGATTTCTTGACAAAGTGTCTGTTAGACAAAAATCCTACAGCTGCACGCTGCTTAATGTACTTAGTTATCAATAGGAAGGAAGAGGAATGGCTGTCCTATCGGTTCCCCGAAACAAGGTACAGTTTATCAAAAGGAGATAGGACACTTGTAACCACTTTTTCCAAGAGATTTGAAAAAGCCCTCATAAACGCTGCGTATCTCGAGAAGCGGTATATTTTATTCTCCGCCCCACGCAAGCGTTATGGCAACAGTCATTGGGCTTATTCAGTCAGTGTCTTGCCAGCCTCACCCGAGGCGATCTCTGGTTTTTTGTGGCACAGACCGACGATTGGGACAGTCTTACAGCAAAAAAACAGGAACAAATAAGGGTCGCAATTCACGGAATCATCATGACTGAGTACCTACGCGCAAAAATAGCGCCCCGTGGTCTCTGGATCACCAATGCACCAAGAATTTTTCTTCATGACCTAGCCTTTAGACGCGATTGGTCGGCAATCTCTTGGAAGTGCACCCTCGACTACCTTGTGCTAATAGTAAAAACTGCCAAGAGACTATCGGATGCCCTATTAATAGAGATAGAAGCCATTGAAGCGGAACTAAAGAAAGGCATACAACCAGCGATCTATAAAAAAAGACTAGAAGATCTAAACAAAGAAATATCAGACAGTGAAGACTTCCTGATGCAAAGTAAACTGCAGAAACTAAGCAAGGATATAAAAAAGTTTAGTCATGAAAGAATGCACCCTTATACCAAAACTGATTATAAGACGAATGACTCAAAAACAGATAATGATTCCGATGCTTGGGACTCATCCGGAGGGTCTGATACAGGGTCTGATGACTCAGGCCGCAGACAAGGCCGAGGTAACTTTCGATCCAGACCACAAAGAAGAGGTAATAGATGGCCAAGACAAAACTTCATGGGCCCTCCTATGCCATTCTTCCAGCCCTACATGCCACCATATACCGGATGGATGAATCCGTACAACCACGGATCCCAGCAAATGCAGAATTACATGGGCATACCACCGCAGGGGAATAACAACCAGAATCAGGATCCTTTTTTATTGAGGGGCCAAAATCAAAGAGGAAGAAGAAGAACAATTTCATGGCAAGACCAACAGCCGAATGTTCAAACGAGGAGCATGACTTCATCCAAACCAGGAACCAGCAAAACGAGTCACTAATAGTTAATTTAAGCTCAGTGATTCTATCGAAGGAACAAGAAAACGTTCTTAACAAGGGACTTGGTTACGTCCCTACTCCCAATCTTGACCTCTTCAGATTAAAATGTGAAGTGTCTGAATTCTGTCGCTCACTCAAATTAAAAGCCTACTTTTCTGATTCTGCCCCAATCACCGATCTCGGAGACACTAACCTCCGCAAGAAGTCTAATTTTACACCACCTACCAACATGGTACCAGTAGAAATACTAACCTTTGAACAGGCCATCCTAACAGGAATTGATGAGATGGAAAAGAGTGTCAAGAGACCGTATCAAAATCTGACCCGATTGGAAAGAAAAGCTTTAGATGAACTTCAAACAAATACGGACATAGTCATCAAACCCGCAGATAAGGGTGGAGGAGTGGTCATCCTCGGAAAAGAAGAGTACCGGACCCAATGCCTGACACTACTTGCGGATGAAAAATTCTATACAAAAATCAATACTGATCCAACACCCAGACTAAAAACAACTATAGCTATGATGGTTTATGAAGCTGAAACAAATGGATGGGTAAGCAAAAAAGAAAAAGATTTTTTAACCACTGAGAATCCAAAAAAACCACAAAAACAGAGTTCCACCCCCGGGCCGCCCGATAGTTTCGGGTATCGGATCAGCTTTAGAACCTCTTTCCAAATTTGCAGATCAATTTCTCCAACCATTGGTTAAAAAACCCCCCACATACCTACAGGACACCAGAGATTTGCTAAATCAACTCAAAGACCGATCTTTTGATCCCACTACGATGCTCTTAGTAGGACTGGACGTCGAGTCCTTATATACAAGCCTACCCCAGAAAGAAACACTAGACATGTTGGAAGACGTTCTATTCACTGAGAATTGGAACTTCAGGACACCTAGACACTTTGTCCTAGAGTGTTGCCGGATGGCACTCACTGAAAATTATTTTGAATTTGAGGATCAGCTATTCTTGCAGAGCCACGGAACCTCAATGGGGAGTGCCTTTGCCCCTTCGGTGGCGGGACTCTACGTGAGCAATTTTGAAACCAACCATGTATTGACACAAACCAATCCTTACGTTTCCAGTATACTCTACTGGAAACGTTACATTGATGACGTCCTCCTAATATGGCATAACACCCAAGATCTAAAAATATTTGTGAATTGGCTGAATACTCGTGATCCATGGCTCCGCTTCACATATATGGCAGATAAAGAAAGCATTGACTTCCTAGACCTGACAATATACTCGAAAGATCTGCAAATAGAAACCAAGTCATTCAGAAAACCAACAGCTAAGAACAGTTTATTGTCCTACAAGAGCTACCATCCTCAACCGTTAAGGGACAATCTACCGTACAGCCAATTTTTAAGGTTGAAAAGGAACTGCAGCCAAAAAAAGGACTATCTGGCACAATCAAAAGAACTTAGCAAGAGACTGCTTCAAAGGGAGTACAAGACATCGACCATAGCAAGATGCAGAAAAAGAGCATCGAACCAACCTAGAGATAACCTCTTGACAACTGTTGAAAAAAGTGAAACTGTGGATCTGATGACATGCGTAACCACTTTTTGCCCAGCTTCATACCAGGTGAACAAACTCATCCACAAAAACTGGCATATTGTCAACACTGGAAAATTCAAATGGCCAAAGCCACGGATGGCAAACAAACGCACAAAGAACTTACGAGATATGTTGGTACATACGCGCCCGAAGAAAACAATCATGGCAAAACCTACAATAAATGCCCACATGGTTCCAGTTACAGGACACTATCCATGCGGGTCCTGTCTAGCCTGCAAATCGACCACTAGCACCAAAACTTTACAATTGTCCCCCACACTAAAATGGACACAGAGACAACACAGCAACTGCAATTCATCCCATGTGATCTATATGGTCACCTGCCCTTGCGACAAAAAATACATAGGGATGACTTGTAGGAAGGTGAAACTACGCGTAGGGGAACATAAAAGTAATATTCGCCTTAAAAAGAATACAACCAAGCTTTGCTCTCACTTCATCGAACAAAATCACAGCATCGAAGACCTGAGGTGGACAGTAATAGAAAAGATATCAGAAACTACACCCAACGCAGATAAAATACTATATGAGAAAGAACAACGTTGGGTAGACCGTCTTAAAACCAATAAATTTGGTTTGAATGATGATATCTCATGGCATCATTTTGCACGCTGAACCTATGAGCATCACAGTAAACTTTGTAAATTGAACCCTAACAACTCATTTGCAAGCTCCACACATAACTGAGACACATCAACATCGAAGTGAGATGCTAATGGTATGATAACCACCTCGTTCGGCATTTTGCCGATTTCTTAATAATACCGTTTTTAAGTTCTGGTAATTTAAGATAAACCATGCTCATCACGCAAAAATCACTTATTGCTAATTTTTAGGAAGCTAACTGCATATTTTTGCCTCTAATAGTACCCCGTTTTGCCAGACAACAATGTCCACTATGCACGCTGAACCTATGAGCACCACAGTAAATTCTGTAAATTGAGCCCTAACAACTCAATTGCAAGCCCCACACAATAAATGAGACACATTAACATCGAGTGAGAAGCAATGGTAGAAAAACCACCTCGTTCGGCATTTTTGCCGATTGTTTAATAATACCGCTTTTAAGCTCTGGCAATTTAAGAAAAACCATGCTCATCACGCATAAATCATTTACTGCAAAATCGTAGGACGCTAATTGCATTTTTTTGTCTTTAAAAGTACCCCGTTTTGCCAAACAACAAATGTCCGCTCTCTCTTTCCATGATTAAACTTGTTAAAACGCCATCGAACGCGTGCTCCCGGCGTCCAGGAGGCAGAGCCAGCACAAGACGCGGAGTACGCTTCGAAAGCGGGTGAGTGTTTCCACTTCCATCGCCGTGTGTTAGTTTCTAACAGACAGCTCCCTCACAACCCCGTTTCTTGATGTCCTTTCAGCCTGAATCCTCCTGCTGAAATGCGATTGATTTCTTCTTAAGGTAAGACCTCTCCACGAGGTACAATGCCTATACAAGTACAAGAGCGACTTTTTATTTCCTGCCTCCTGCTATTGAAGCGTCCAAAAAACCTAGCCATAATTCACAGGTATGAATTATCATACCACAGCTAACTGTGCACTACTGTGATATCGCTGTTTCTTCCCCCAAAATTCACCTTAATGTCACTTCAGTTGTGTGTTTCTTATAATTGCACTATTTGTTGTAAAAATTATACAAAATACATATCGACACAATGCTTGTTTGATTAAACCAGTATTCTAGAATGAAATTGCCAAATGGTCAATAGTTACCCCCATTTCTCTTTCCTCTTAAATCCTTAGGTATATGAAAACCTTCAAGGGTAAGACTATTAATTAATAGAGTCCCTTTATGTCAGAAATTTGACATCAATTTTTATACTCACTTTGTGTGTTTTTTGTATATTTGTCCTGACGAAAGCTCTTAGACCCTCGGGCCGACAGAGCAGAAACATGTCGACGTTATTTTTTTGTCTAACTGACCTATGCTAAGGATTCCTAACTATCCCCAGAGCATACTTAATAAATTTTAATAAGTGGTCAAGTGAACTGAATAAAGCCTATATTCACCTGCACACTTTTTATCTTATCACTCAGCTTCAGTGGGGTAACTCGCTTTTCTCTGGATACTGCCACAAAAAACCAGAGATCGCCTCGGGTGAGGCTGGCAAGACACTGACTGAATAAGCCCAATGACTGTTGCCATAACGCTTGCGTGGGGCGGAGAATAAAATATACCGCTTCTCGAGATGCGCAGCGTTTATGAGGGCTTTTTCAAATCTCTTGGAAAAAGTGGTTACAAGTGTCCTATCTCCTTTTGATAAACTGTACCTTGTTTCGGGGAACCGATAGGACAGCCATTCCTCTTCCTTCCTATTGATAACTAAGGATTCTGATGTGGGCCTGATGAATGGTGCTTCCTACATAGCGCTTACCACAACTACAAACCAGTACGTAGACAGCATACTCTGTCTTACAAGAGTATCCGCCTCTGATCATGTAGGGTTTGTTTCTAAAAGGTAATGTCACCTCTTTAGTATTGATACCTTGCTTGCACGCTTTACATTTAGCGCATTTCTTAAAACCCTTCTGGCTCGGTGGCCATGTCACAGGCTTAACCACGGCCGGTGCGTTGCAAACTAGTTGGCTTTGCATCGACTTCGCCTTCCTGAATGTAATTGAAGGTGTGTTACAATTCAATTTTCCTATTACAGGGTCATTGCGCACTAGTGGCCAGTGTTTTTGCAAAATTCTCCTAACATTGTTGTGGTATGTGTTGTACCCCGTTATCATTCTAGGGATGTTAGCAGTGGACTTAGATTGACTGTCTTTATTTGCCTCTTTAGTTGCAAATAAAAGATCCTTCCTGTTCTTGTTTTTACATTTCTGTTCTGCCTTAGCCAAAGTGGATGTCCTGTACCCTCTTTTGCCAAGCCTCTCAAAAAGATTGGCTTTCGCCTTATCGGCGCCTGCTACTGTGCTACAGTTGCGGGTCATACGCAGGCATTCTGCGTAAGGGATCGATTCCTTAAGTTTGACCGGGTGAAAGCTTTGTGCATGAAGCACTGCATTGCCAGCCGTTGGTTTTCTGTATGTTCTGGTTTGTATCTTGTTCTGCTCTACATACAATTCTAAATCTAGGAATTGGATGGTCTCTGTGCTAGTGGAACAAGTAAACTTCAGATTGAGCACGTTGTCATTTATTTCTGAGGCGAAAGCTTCAGCGCTCTCAACTGATACACAACTTCGAGTGCTCTATCTCAACACTCGCTCCATGGTGAAACACCAGCTTGATCTATTCCTCCTGCTTACCACGGACAGACCTGATGCACTGTTATTGACCGAGACATGGCTCACCCCGGACTCCCACCCGGATGTGTAAGCGGCTCTCCCTCCAGACTACTACATCCTTAATGTCAATCGTCCTCTGAACCGCCCCGGAGGCGGAGTAGCGGCTATTATCCATAAAAAGTTCAGATTTCTCACTTCCGCTTCGCTTACTTTACCTGGGACAGATAACATAGTCATCAGCTTGGAAACTGAAGGTGGTGCCCTCGCTCTTGTACTACTCTATCACCCCCCTCAGTCGATGCCATCTTTCCCATTATCTTTGAGCGAACAGGTAGCTGACCTGCTTACTCATTACTCTAGAATCACCATATTCAGATCTTTCAACTATTGGTACGATAACAACTTAGCAGGGCCTCACGCTACTGAGCTTTTCGAAATTCTGACCAGTCTGAATTTGACACAACACATTACCCTACCCACCATACCAAGGGTCACATTCTTGATCATGTCTGGACCCACAACCTCGTCCTGTCTTGCCCAATCATCTCCCCTTGTCTCTGGTCAGATCATCACCTGATAGAGGTTACCATCACTATCAAAGGGAGCATTAAGGCCCCTACCCTTCCTGGTGGACAATGTCGTAAATGGAACTCCCTCGACTCTCAGGGGTTCCTTGACTTTGTGGCCAATACCCGCCTCATCATTAACCCAGAATCTGGTATTGACTCTATGGAAGAAGAAATAACCACCTGGCTGCAATCAGCCAGTGACAGATTCGCCCCTCTCACCAGATTTGCTCACACTAGGTATGGCAATTCCCATCGCTGGTTCTCCGAGGAACTTAAAGCTCAAAAACTAAAGTTACGCCACCTAGAACGCAACTGGAGACGGGGTTACTCCAAGGAGGACCGCGCAGAGTTTGTGAGGGCCCGCAATGAATATAAAAACACTATCACAAAAGCTAAGGCATCACATATCTCTGAAAGAACCGACTCAGCTCGCAACAAATCCAAAGAAATCTTTAAAATCATGAATGATTTCTCATCGGATCACAGAGTACTTCCCTCTCAGGCCCCTACCCAAGACACCTGTGATGCGCTCAATACTTATTTTATTCAGAAAATCGCAGACATTAAGAATGCGATTTCTCCTTCCATTTCCCTTAGTCCTTTAGACTCCTCCCCTCTCAACCCCTGTTCCTTCACCCAGTTCCCTGCTATCACCCCCAGTACTCTCGCTGAGCTCACTACTCGTATTAAATCAGGTTCTCCCAAGGACTGTTGTCCACTTTCCGTCCTTAGGGTAGTCTTCTCAGCTTTACCCGACAGCATTCTCCCACTTTTGAACACTTCCCTAAGCACTGGTACGGTTCCCTCCGTGTTCAAGCAGGCCATACTAGTTCCCCTTCTAAAAAAAGCCGGAGCTGATCCCGCCAACTCTGCCAATTATAGGCCCATCTCTCTCTTGCCTTACACCTCTAAACTTTTGGAGGCCCATGTGACAACTTGCCTGTCGGCATTTATAGAGAGTTCTGGCTTCTTGGAACCTAACCAAGCCGGCTTCAGACCAGCTCACTCTACTGAGGCAGTTATTCTAAAAGTCATTGACACTCTCCGGGAGAATGCCGACAGAGGGTCCCCACAGGCATTGGTCCTCTTGGATCTCTCGGCCGCGTTCGACACGGTGGACCATGACATCCTTCTCCACCGTCTCGGACAGGCGGGCATCCAGGGCCCTGCACGGGAATGGATTAAGTCCTTCCTCTCTGGCAGAGTGCAAACAGTCCATCTAGGCCCCTTTACTGCAACCCAGGTACCCACCACCTGTGGAGTCCCTCAGGGATCCTCCTTCTCACCATTACTTTTTAATTTATACCTCCGACCGTTAATTCACTCACTAAGTAACTGGAACTGCACTGTCCTCAATTATGCAGATGACATGCAGATTATTTTTCCATTGGACACCCTTGATGCCGCATCAAACTTCCAGGCAGTAATGCTACACATCCAACAATGGATGATTTACAACCAGCTCAAATTAAATCCGGAGAAAACGGAACTCATCCTGCCTGGCACTAGCTCGGCACACTGGGGGCCACAATTTTGGCCAAATGAGCTGGGCACTCCTCCTACTCCGTCGAGTGCTGTAAAAAGTCTGAGCGTTACTATTGACAATGACTTGTCTCTTAAAACCCATGTCGGTGATATTATCTCAGCCAGCATGTTCCAGCTACGAAAAATCCGTAAAATTTCTCACCTGCTGTCCCATGAGGCCTTGGTACAAGTCGTCATTTCTCTTGTTCTCTCCCGCCTCAACTTCTTCAACTCTCTTCACTGGGGCCTACCCAGGACCCTGCTCCATCGCCTCCAGATGGTGCAGAACCAGGCAGCAAGACTCATCTGCAAAGCCCCCAAATGGCAATCTGCTAGACCCCTTTTGTCCAAGCTGCACTGGCTGCCTATTGAACAAAAGACTGCCTTCAAAATCGGCTGCCTAATCTACAAGGCCCGGCAGACTAGGTGCCCGGCCTTCCTGAAATCCCTCATCAACCTACACTGTCCGGCTCGTAACCTCCGCTCTGGCCATCTTCACCTGCTCACCATCCCGGCAGTCAAGTTAAAAAAACTGGGTGGCCGTAGATTCAGCTTTCTGGCACCTAAGCTGTGGAATTCTCTCCCCCTACAAATTAAAACTTCTGACACTCTGTTGAGTTTCAGAAAGAGCTTAAAGACCTGGATCTTCTCGAACTCCCACTAGCTCTCAGTCTTACCCCAATCACAATCTCAGCGCCAGGAAACCTCCGGTGTCAGTGCGCTTTATAAATTCAGCTTAACATTAACATTAACTGACCCTTTCCATAAGATGAAAATATCATCTATGTAACGTTTGTAGAGTATTACATGTTCTTTCATGTTGGTTGCCTGCATGGTTGCCAGTACTTGCTCCTCCCACCAGCCCATATGCAAATTAGCATAACTGGGGGAGAAGCAAGTACCCATAGCCGAACCTTGTAGCTGTTTGTAGTGCAGTTATCAAACAGGAATGTATTATTGTTTAAACACCACTCCACCATTTGTAATAACATCAAAGAGTGTTGGTACAGTGAAATTGGTCTCTTGAGACAATGTTGTAAAGCTTTCAAACCATCAGTGTGACGAATGCTCGTATATAATGACTGCACATCCAAAGTCATAAATACATATTCCTCATTCCAGTCAAAATCATACAATTTTTTAAGGAAATCCCCACTGTCTTGTATATAGGCCGGTAAGTCTTTGACATAAGGTTGTAGGAAGTGGTACACATATATACTGGTGTTTTCAAACAATCCGCCAATGGCCGAGATTAGTAGTCTCCCAGGAGGTCGTGTTGGATTTTTGTGTACCTTCGGTATCAAATATAATTGGGGCGTGGTGGGATAATCATTTAAAAAAAAATCTAATTCTTGCTTATTGATCAAGCCCATGCCTTTCCACCTGTATAACTCTGAGTGATACCGTTCTTGGATTCCAACAATCAAGGTGGGGCTCACCCTGCAGTAACATTTGTGATTTTGTAATTGAAGCATTGCTTCCTCGTTGTACAACTTGAGATGCCACAGCACAACGTTCCCACCTTTATCTGACCATCTCACTACAATGTCAGATCTGGCTTTGATTTTTGATATCAGTGCATTGTATTCTTGTCTCTGGTTGTGATTTTTAGTACAAAATTTTTTCGTGCTCACTAGTCATAACTCCTTATGTTCCTTTATTACGTTTTCTGAAAATAGACCTAGACCATCTTTCAGCAAAATAGGCATAAACACAGATTTGGGTTTAAAATGAGTTTTAGCCGTTTGATATGTGTTCAAGTTAGCTTGGCCAGCTATTTCACCTGAAGTCAATTGACTAGAAGATTCATCATACTCCAGTGTATTCATGTCACCTAGAGTTGCCATGTCGGCGATAGTTAATATGTTGTCAATTTCTGGTCCGGTCTCTTTGCCAGCGTTTTTTCTAGTACAATTCCAGAAATGTTTCGGTAATTTTAATGTACGTACAAACTGAAACAGATCTATTCTCGTTTGAGCATAGTCAAAGTTTGTTGCTGTACAGTAAGTTAGCCCCAAAGAAAGAATTTTTGTTTCTTGTGTAGTTAGTTCTAAATCGGTTAGATTAATAACCGTATTGTCCAAATTACTGTTTAGTTCGTCATCCTTATCGTTTCTTGTTCTTTCTGTAATGTGACTTTGTTTGCTTGGCGGCTCCGTTTGTGTATATATATATATATATATATATATATATATATATATATATATATATATATATATATATATATATATAGGTTTCAGGCCTTATATAGTTAGGAATTAGCTTTTAAAAAACCTTTGAAATACACTCAAAAAACTATAAGTTTTAGGGGTGTTATAGTTAGCTGGACATTTCACTCACACAAAACCATTGAAATTGCTCCTATATAGTTAGTTCTACTAACTATATTTCGCACACCCACTGCTGATGATGTCACATATTACATCATTCATGACATGGTCAGTGACATCACTGGTGACATCTCAAATGACATCAATGATGACATCACTGATGTAGTACATTGCTGTCATGTTGTCTGTGAGTACCAGGACAGCTTTGATTGGGAGGTGCAGTTGAAAAGATTTTAACTCCAAGAAGATTGCCAGTAATTCCAGGTAGTTTATGTGGAATTGTTTTTTTTGAGGGGTCTATTTGCCTTGAAAGGAAAGGTTTTGTGTGTTCCACCACTGCAGATAGCGATGGGTGTGGTCGTCTACCAACACCAGATCTGTTAGTTGACATTGAGCCTGGTTCCACTGAAGTGCCAAACACTCCTGTAAGGGATGCATTTGGAGTCTTGCAAGACGAACGATGAAAATTCATGTGGCCATCATCCCAATTAATTGCATGAACACTCGCGCTGTGAGTGTTGAGGTTGACATTTTTGCATTAATGCTTGTATGGCACTTATCCCGACTGGATTGGGGCATGCTAGAGCTTTTGAAGTGTCTATTGTAGCCCCTAGATATCGTTGTATGTTGGAGGTGGGATTTGGTGAGGTTCACAGTGAATCCCAAGTGGTGAAGCAGTTGGATCCTTGTGTATGTGTGGTGCAAACACCTGCTGTGAAACTTGGCGTTTATAAGCCAGTTGTCTAGATAAGGGAAAACATGAATTTGCTGTCTTCTTAAGTGGGCTGCAGCTACTGCGAGACAGTTGATGAAGACTCTGGTTGCTGTAGTCACCCCGAGTTGGAGGACCTTCAACTGGTACTGTTGACCATCTACCACAAACCTGAGATATTTCCTGTGAGCAAGTGAATGGTAGGATGAAAGTAGGTGTCCTTTAAATCTAGGGTGGAGAGAAAGTCGCCCTGTTGAAGTAGTGGAAGCACCTGTTGAAGAGTGACCATGTGGAAGTGGTCTGACTGAATGTAGAGGTTTAGTGTCCTGAGGTCCAATATAGGCCTGAGAGAGCCATCCTTTTTTGGGATTAGAAAACAGAGGGAGTAAACCCCTGTGCCTGTTGAGGTAGGGGGACTGATTGCATGTTTTTGTAACAGAGAGAGAAATTCTTGTTTGAGAAGTGTTTGATGTTCTGTGGACATTGGACGTTGTCTGGGAGGAATGTTTGGGGGCGTAGAGGTGAGTTCCAGGCAGTAACCATAGTGGATCATTTGTCTTACAAACTTGTCTGTTGTGATTGAATTCCAGACAGGTAGGAACTGTGTTAGCCATACTCCGATAGGAGTGAAATGATCGGGGGTAGTGGAGGGATGTCCCTGTTTGGTGGTAGGGGAAGTGCGGGTGGAATTTCCTCTGCCTCTTCCTCTATTGTTATTGCCTCTGTATCCTCCACGAAAATATCCTCTGGATGAGGAGGATTGATTGGGACTTTTATAAGATGAGGCAGTGTTTTCTGATGCAGCAGTCTTTGAGCCACCCCTATAAAAGGAGGGACGAAAAGAACCTCTGTTAGAGGGCAGTTGTAATGCCCCCATGGCTTTAGCGGTCTCGGTGTCTTTCTTAATTTTTTCAAATGAAGAATCAATTTTGGGGCCAAAAAGGTGTTCTTTTTTTTTTTTTTATCCTCATCTGCCCGACACACGTCCCTTAGATGCGGAAGGAACTGACCAACCATCTCACTGCCTCTGAGAGCAAGGCCCTGAAGATTGAGCCGCTTCACAACTTGGCAGAGAATTTTATGAGTTGATAGGAACAACCATACATCTTATGACGATGTCTCAAAGCAACTTCGTGCCAAAATATTCAGTATATATATGTCGAAATCTGGGCAGACCACAATACTGAACTATTGAGTGGGTGGGCTTAATCGTCGGATATTAGGGGGAAAAAAAAAAAAAGGACCTCACTTCCACTCTGTCAAAAGTTTCCAAAACGTGAGATTCTGGGCTCTGCATGATCTTCTCAGATCTACCTTTGAGGTTTCATATAATGAGTTTAACCATGCTGAGTGGGTGGGAGGGGTGGTGTCCACCCAGTGCATGCATATCTGCCGTCTTGCCAGCAGAATGGCGTAAAACAGAAAGGATCGTGCTGTCCCAGTTATGTTCTGGTCTACACCAAGAATGACAAGTGGTAAAGATAAGGAGATGTCGGTTTTGATAATTGAGTCCAAAGTAACTTTAATCTCTGTCCAGAAAGTAGCTAAATGGGGGCAATCCTAGAACATATGAATGTCAGATGCTGAGGGCAGTTGGCATTTGTTACAACATTTCCCCTCTTGAAATTTGGATAGACGTAGGGGAGTGAGATAGGCCCGATGTAGGGTGAACAGATGGTTTCGTCTAAGCCAAGCGGGTTTTACCAGTTTATATAAAAGGGTGAAAGATTCTGTCCAACTGTCCTCTTCTATTGCCGCAATTTCTCTCCCCCATAGCTGTTTTGGCAGGTGAAAATCCCCATCTATCTCCTCATGTATAGACCAATACCAACAAGCCACCTCTTTGCCTCCTATCTGTTTTTCGATTAGCTGTTGTTCTAGAGGACTAATTCTCCCGATATTAGGGACTTTCCTGATTAATTCTCTGGCCCAACTGCCAATTTGTAAGTATTTAAATCTTGACAATGTCAACCTTACTTTTTCCCTAAGGGCTTCCCACGGTATCAGGATACCTCCACCAAGTAAGTCACCCCATCTAGAAAGCCCAGCTGTTATTAGGGGAGTGGCCAGAGAATCCTGCAAGCATGGTGGAAGCCCGGGAGAGTCCCAAATTGGTGCATGATTAGAATAATACGCCAACCCCACTCTACTCTTAATTTGTGCCCATGTCTTCAATTGCGTTAATAGAGTCTTCAACCTCACCTTCTTGAAAAACTTTTGTTCTCCGAACTTGAAAAGAAACCTATCCAATGGGAGGTTTGCCCCTACCAACATAGCTTTAAATAGCTTCCCATTTGAGGTGAGGTCTGGTGTCTTCAGAAGCATTCTTGAATGGGAAAGCTGAAACGCCCAGGAATAATACTGTAGATCTGGGAGGGCCAGTCCACCTTTTTCCCCCCTCCTCCTCAATTTTTTCCAAGCCAACCTCGTGGCTTTGTAACCCCATATGAAAGAGTTTATTTCTTGTTGGCACTTAAGAAGTTGTTTAGAGTCAAATGCAATGGGAATTGTATTAAAGATAAAGGTCAATTTCGGAAGGATGGACATCTTTACAATGTTGACCCTCCCATAAATTGATAGTCTAAGACCTACCCAGGATCTTAAAAGGGCCCTACACTCTTTGGCGACCAGGTCTAGGTTTGATTTTGCTAATGCGTCAATATCTTGTGTAATTTTGACTCCAAGATAACGTATTGAGTGAGTTGAACGCGTCACCCCTACACCCGGATTGGCAATATTCCATGTCATCAGCTCGGTCTTATCGGCGTTAATGTCGTAGCCAGAAATACCTCCAAATTCTTTGGCTTTTTCGACCACTATGGGGAAAGCATTTGCTGGATCGCTGGTGTATATTACAATATCGTCGGCATATAGCCCGACTTTCCTTTCCCACCCACCGAATTTAAATGAAGAAATTCTTGAGTTGTCCCTAAAAGATTGTGCAAGTGGCTCAATGTATATATTAAATAGTAAGGGGGACAGGGGGCACCCCTGTCCTGTCCCTCTAGGTGTTCTTGGTCAAAGAGCTGACTAAGAAGTGCTGACTGTACCTCTTGTTTGAAGCCTGAGATGCGGAGCAAGCATGTCGTCTTAGCAAAACGCTGGTGTAATGGCACGCAAGACTGTATCAGCTGCATCCAGGGCACATTTGATGGAAGTGTTTGTTATAAGTTTACCCTCTTGAATGAGATCGTGAACTTAAGCTTTGTGTTGGTCTGATAAGTGTTGCATCAGGTTTTCTAGCTCGTCATAGTGAGCGCTATCATACAGCGCCAGAAGAGCTTGTGCATTGGCAATGTGCCAATGATTGGTTGCTTGAGATGCAATTCTTTTGCCTGATGCATCTATAAATTTTGATTCTTTGTCAGGTGGAGGGGCATCACCTGTTGTCTGAGAGTTTTCCCTTTTCCATGCATTTGAAACAACAAGGGAATCTAAAGGTACCTGACCACTGATGTAAATTGGGTCTGTAAGAGTGGCTTTATATTTTTTGTCTACCCATGGCGTAAGTATTCTAGCCCTAACAGGGTCTTTGAATACCTCATTGGCATGTCTTATCACCCCCTTAAGCACAGGTAGTGTGTTTGTTGATTTTTGTGATGGAGCGAAAGTTTCCACAAAAAAATCCTCTGCCAAGGGGTCAGTGGGTAATTCCACCCCAGGGTATTGAGTATCTCTATTAATGAGTTGTGTGAAACTGATATCATCGGGTGGTGATGGTCTTGAGGAATATAGGTCGGGGTCATTAGTAGGATCCAGGTCTTTATTATAATCATCCCAGGGGTCTGGGTCCTGTGGAATGTTGTCCTGCTCATCATCTCCATCCCCTTCCTCATTCCCGTCTCCATCTCCATCCTCATCATTATCATTATCATCCTGACGCTCAGGTGAAAAAAGTGGTGGTGGTGAATATGCTGGTGAAATTATTTCATGTGGGTTAAAAGGTGAAGGAGAGGGAGGTATGTAAGGAGGAGAGGCGTTAGTACCCATGTTGGATTTCTTTAAAGGTATGTGGTAATCTTCAGGGAGGTCCAACTTCTGTTTTTCTTTATGTGTTGCTTAAACTTTCCCAGTGTCTGGGTCAATATGCAAGTGTTTTTGCTTTAGATCCAACGACTCTTGTGTAGGAAGTTCTTTAGATCGAGTCTGTTTGTTAGGGCTTTTGTGTTTTTTAGGGTTGGTGTCCTCCGTTGCGGGCTGTTTCGGTTCCGAAGGCTTAGTTTTTCCCTGTTTCAGATTCAATAGTTTTTCTTTTGGTTTCGGTTTTAATATTCTTTCTTTAATTGGTTTCGCTGCAATGCTTTCTGTTTAACTGGTTCCAAAGCTTTTGGTCTCTGTGGTATAGGTTCTGAAGTATTTGGTTTTTGTGAGTCTTTCGGTGCCGAAGATGTTTTCGGTGCCGACAGCGGAGCGTCAGACTTGGCCTTGTGTTTCCGTGCCAAAAATGTGGGTTCGACACCTGGACGGGGTTGGCTCGATCCCGAGCCAGAAGGTTTGTCTTTATGTTTCATAGTTTGGCTTGAAGGCGGGGCATCTGAAACAGTATCACAGTGTCGACCTGAGCCCGAAGGCGAAGGTGTAACCGGAGACTTTGGTGTTTTTGTGGGCAGTTGGGGCTTCTTACTCACGGTTCATTGAGCCGGAGTGATGTTGGAGTCCTCTTCCATGTCAGAGGCCTCAGCTTCAGACAGTAAGGTTTGCCCATCAAAAAGGTTTGAAGACGATCCCAAACCGGAACGCCGCAATACACATCTAAACCCGATGGCAGAAAAAAACAATCTGGAGATGAAGTCGATGCCCATGCGCACTATTGTCCCAAAGAGAAGTCACCTACCTCGTGACTACAAAGACTTCTACCAAGACAAAAACAAAGTGCAAACATCCAAGCCCAACACCAGAAGCCGATCTATGCACAAGTATACACTCTACAGCTCATATGCCTCAAAAATGCATATTTTGTGCATTTTTCCATGCATGCAAAAATTACCATCAACTTGAAGTTGATGGTAATTAGCATTTCCTAAATCCACAGTTGCATTTAGGAAATGCTACATGCATCTCAAATTTGGGAATCGCAAATTGTGATTCCCTAAATGCATTCGCAATTTAGGTAATCGCAAAAAATTGTGATTACCTATACTGTGAATGCTAAAAGGTACATGATTCAGAAAAGGTATTTTTCTAGTAGCAAACGGGCCGATTCTGCGAATAGGTCAGTTTGCAAATTAATACCTCTGTTGGGAATGGTAAATTTAAAGGTAGCGAATATATCATGTACCATTACCTCTTTAATGTTTAAACTGCAAATATATATTCCTTTTCATTCATCTATCACTTTCCAGTAATTCATTGTTTACAATTTACCTGTTATATTATGCAATTATTTCTATTAATTTATTAATACTCAATAACTTAGTTTTATTTTCCTTTATTGTTATGCAATTTCTGCTACTCAAATATCGATAAATCAATTTGTAATGCCTTAGCCTTAAATAATAGCCAGGATGTCTACTGGTCAGAAAAGACATGGCTTAGCTGCTTCGGGTCATTTCATATGCTCATCTCTGTAATGTGGATTTTATGTAACAGTTGATTTGGTGTAAGGGCCAAGAGTTAGGTTCAGTGCCTGCTGCCATTAACAAAGGGTGGGGGGAGGCGAGCGGGAGATGGTGGTGGGAGGGTTAGTAATTTTAAAAAATCCCAGACGTCGCCGGCCATCTCCTGTGTCGTGTCACTCCTGCTGGCCTCTTCCTGGGTCCCAGCAGCCTCTGGGACAAACTACCAGCCAATCCCTGTGCTGCAGAGCAGTGCATAAATTGGTCTGAGCAGGCTCAAAAGACGCCCTGCTCAGACAAGGGAGTCGGTGGGGGCTTCTCCAGCCCAGCTGCTGAACGCAGCCGGGATGGAGACACCAAATTGCGCATGAGTGTTTTGGTCGGCCTGATACGGCTGGCCAAACACACATGAGCTCTTAAGGAGTGCGCAAGCACTCCTCCTCCAGCCGCCCATACCCACCCCTCCATGCACAAGCTGGCAAACGAAAAATAAAACGATGCTAGAGCATCGTTTTATTTTTCTTTGCTGGCTCTGTGTCATTCACTGGGGTGACTCTCCTCCGCTATTGCGGAGGAGCTGGCACTGGTTACGTTGGAAGACATACTGAACTGCTGTCAATTGCAATAAATTGAAAATGAAAAACTGATTTCTAGGTTATGGTTTTCCACTAGATGACATGGAGCTATAAAGTGAAACGAGGTGTGCATGGGTATGGAAGTCCTCGCATAAGCAGCAACAGAAAATCCCATCTGCTGGATCTTATGAGGATCAGTATATTACAGGCATCTCCACTTGACATTAAGTTGGATATCAATACACTAAAGGCCTCTTTTTGAAATAAAAAAAAATAACATTCTTGTAAGCTGAGTTTTAACATGCACAGGAAATGGGAGGATTTATTTCTAGCCTGCAAATAGATGTTTAACAGTGGGAGCAGCAAGTGGCAGAGAAATGGCTACAGTATGCACATAGAAAGAAGTTTTGGGTCGAGATTCTATGCTGTTTAGAGACTGAGATGTAGAAGGGCATTATTTTTTAGAAGAAGCTGGAAAGGCTAGGTTTTTGAGAGGGTGTGGGATGTGACACTCAAATGGGTGGGGGCATTAATGCTAGATTCTCACTGAATCAGAAGTTTTACTTTTTAGGTGAAGTGGTTTTTAATGTGTTAGCTCGGCTTCCAGGAATTAAAGTGACATGCTTTTGTAACTCTGCTTTATATGATTTGAAATTAGATTTTTGACCTCTGCTCTGTTCTGATGTATGTTAAAGATATGTCATCTTTGAAAGAGGAGAAACCTGCCCGCTGGGCACCGTTCCTGACCTGTTCTGTTTCTAGTTGATCGGATGTATTTGAAATTAATCATGTGTCGACTAAAGTCTCTTCTCTGGGAAACTGTTCTTTAGTTAATGCAACTCCGATGGCTACGTTTTGTACATTCGATTAAATCACGATCTCCTTTATAGAGATCCCCTGCCCTACCTTAGTTCTTCACCATATAGATACCCAAATTGTCCCTAACCTCTATCGACAATTGTTAGACCTGACACCCTTGGCGTGGTTTTCCCCCATCTTTTTGCCTCTGCCTCCTGTATTTTTGATGCTGTGCTGGATTTCGTTTTTGCTGGTTTAGATGCTTTGGACACTCTGCCACTGCTGTTCAGTGCCAGAGTGTAAGTGCTCCCTATGTAAATTGTCATATTGGTTGGGTATACCTGATTGGCATATTTGTATCACCATGAAGTCCCTAGTAAAGTGCACTGTGTGTGCCAGGGCTGGTGATGACAGATGCTACTAGTGGGGCTGCATCATTGTAAACAATGGGGTAGACCCAATAAGTCAACAGGACCTGGGTAATTGTATATATATAGAAAAAAATGGTCCTTGACACAATTTTAAAAGGACAATTGATGTAAGTATTAATTATTCACAACAAACAGATAATCATAAACGATCTGAAAAACAACAGGAGATGTATTATTAGCTTAATATGCTATAAATGCAATGAACCCAACACAACAGTATCAAGAGAAATTATACTGCAGTTTATTTACATATTCATAAAATTGAACAGTAGGAAAAATAGAAAGAGGGGTGCTCAAGTGATGAGAAAAAAGAAAAGCTGAAGGCATAAGATTTGGAATAATTCAGTGCAACAAAGGAAACAATTTACATTGCACATGTAAAGCCTACCCTTACAAAGTATATACAGGGGGACAGGGGAATTGGTATAGGCTTTGAGAAATAAAAAGGGGGCGTAATCGTCGACGTTTCGACCCTGACGCAATACGGGGAATTCACGACCTCTGCTGCGGGTCTTCTTCAGGACAAAAGGGGGGGGGGAAGGGAGGAGCACCACGGCAAAGGCTGTGGAGGTATATCAGGCCAGATCAGTTGGGCGGTACACCTCTGACTGGTGTGTCCGTTGGAAATCAATTAGTGGAGTTGGTTAAAAACAAGGGGACAATATAAATCGTGCCTGGTCTGAAGACACAGTGGACCGGTAACCGGTTGATGAAAGCGAGGAAAAGTTGGTATATTTTGAGGTGACCTTAGATTAGTTCGTAAATCCCTGTATATGGTACTTCAATTCGGTAATTCAGGATTAGTTGCTCGTTATCGCAAGCTAGGTCCGGCACATCCCGATTCTCACATCCGGGAAAACCACGTGATGGGCGCCGCCAATCACAGCTATTATTATGGGGCTCCGACTGGTGTGTCCGTTGAAAATCAATTAGTGGAGTTGGTTAAAAACAAGGGGACGATATAAATCGTGCCTGGTCTGAAGACACAGTGGACCGGTAACCGGTTGATGAAAGCGAGGAAAAGTTGGTATATTTTGAGGTGACCTTAGATTCGTTCGTAAGTCCCTGTATATGGTACTTCAATTCGGTAATTCAGGATTAGTTGCTCGTTATCGCAAGCTAGGTCCGGCACATCCCGATTCTCACATCCGGGAAAACCAAGTGATGGGCGCCGCCAATCACAGCTATTATTATGGGGCTTAATTAGTTCTCATTTTTCTTGAAACCTTCCTTCCTGGTGGTGCAAACAGCCCGCTTTAGAAAGGAAATACATATATATATGGGTCCCAGAGAGAGAGCGTAACCTTCCTTCTTTTGTTCGGGTCGTCTTTTTCTCAAACGTTCTTGCACAGAATATTACTTCTCGGGCTGATTGTAGTGCTCAACCGGTTCTCAGCTGAGAGACCGATGTGTTTAGGAATCGCGTATGTTTCGCCGGTTCCTCTATCTCCCATCACCAATAGCCTTGTCTCTGAATCCACTGCAGCCTAAATATATATACTAGTGGGCCTGCAGCGCATTGCGCCACCCACATACGTAGCCCTAAAATGGTGTCTCAGGCCTGCCAGCGCAGTGCCTGTGTGAAGTCAGTGGACTGCCATGTCCGCCTGGTCAGTGTCCCCACTGGCTGGGCCTAACCCTTCCCTGTCTGTGCACATCAGTCACCCCTATGGAAGGCTCAAGGTACCCCACTGGGCAGGGTGCAGTGCATGGGTAAGGTAGAGCATGTACGAGTGCAGGTAACATGCTCTGGTAGTGAGCAGCAGCCATTTTGTGTGCTTACTGCTGCAAGGCTATCTTGCTCCATAGATTAACATTGGGGAGGCTGGTCCCAATGGATACCAGCCTCTCTTCCCATAGGAACAAGATGGGACATTAGTGATTGATATCCCTGGACTCAGAATTTAATAACACATCTTTTAGGAAAGGTTGTTTTTAAATTCTGTGTTTGAGAATAGTACTTTTAGAAAGTGGCTGTTCTCTTGTCTAACCTTTCTGTGTGCCTGGGACTGTTTGTGGATTGACTGTCTGGTTTAAGGGTGACAGGGGCTGCAGAGCCCCCAGGAGGTTGTCTGAGTCAGCCCGTGGATGCAAGGCAGCATCTGCTGCCAAGGAAGTGGGAGGAGATAGCACCTGGGAGTGACTAGGGATGTGCCTGCCTGACCACAATGCTGGCTCCACCTCCCACTGGGCGACTGTCACCTCTGTCCCTGATACTGAAAGAAAGAAGGAAGCCAGGAAACCCCCAGTGCCCCAGCAACACCCACAACTGGTTTAGACCGGGCTCAGGGCCCACTTGCACAAAGACTTCAAAGACTTTTTGGGGTATAAGAGAAGGACCCCTGACAACAGAAAATCAGATTCTACAATCAAGGGGAACCTCTGCTGGAAGAAGGACTGCTGAAGAACTAAAGGAAGATTGCCTTGCTGTGTGCTCTAAGGGCTGACCTGTTCTGCTGACCAACTGAAACTGAGGAGAAGAGGGACTTTGCTGTGTGCTGTGCCCCTGCTTACTTGAACTAAAAAGACTTTGCTGTGTGCTGTGTCTTCAACTGGAATCTCCAAGGGCCTGAGAAGAGCTGGCCTCCTGTTCCTGGAACCCAGGGTTAAAAGGTTCCTAAAGAAATTCCTAGGCGCTGTGAGATCGTCTTCATCTCCAGCCTGCGCTCTGCAAACCATCCGCCAGTCGTGAGAGAGAATCGGTGTGTTTATCGACACACAACCGACGCTGGCCGTGGGACTGCTTGCTTTCCCCGTGAGCTGTTATCTGCGTAAGCTGTAAACATTGAGGGCGACCTCCATACATCTTGTGCCCTGTGGGGGGACTGCTGTGCCCCTAATCGCCAGACCTGCGCATCACAGCCGCGCCCGGGACACAGAACAGCTGAGGAAACACACCGCCAGCGGCCCGGGGCCAGTGTGAGCATCAGAGCGGCCGCGCTAGGATTGGCTCGCTCTGGGGGGCTCGCCTGGAAAGGCCGCGCTGTAATTGGTGAATCGCCAAGGACTGCACGAAGGGGCCGCGCTCCTATTGGCCCAGAACCGGAAAGGCGTGCAGCGTCATTGGAGGCTCGTCCCGAGAGCCGCGCACGGATTCGTTCAGCGCCTGTGCCCGTCGAGAAGAGACGCCGCTGCTGAGGAAGTCTCCCTGCCAGCCCCCGGGACCTCGCGTGTCTGCTGCCTGAAGCGCGTGTTGTGGGGGCATTGTGGAGAGCACGGTGAAGGTGACTAGAAGCGCTGAGAGCGCAGGGGAGACCGGAGATTACCACACATTGTGAAAACTCGCCGATCAGAGCTGGAAAGGCAGCCTGAGAGTAGCGCTGAAGGGCATTAGCGCTAAATCGACCATAGAGTCAGTTTTGACAGCAATTACAGCTACCAACGTGTTCTAGGAACTAGTGATAATTTTTAAGAGACTTGAAAATGATTTTTATATTTGGACTTCCTGATAAGCAGTGCAACCATTAAGATTAAGTGCAACATATTTTTCCTAAGAAAGTAATGATCGTATAGTGTTGATTTTTACTGCTGCAAATAGATAAAGATATATTTTTATAAAATATACTTACCTGTGTGGTCTCAGTTTGTGGTGGATTGGGGATTATTGTTGTGTTAAGTGCATTTATTATACACATTGCCTTGGGGATAAGCCTGCCTGCTCGCGCCAAGCTACCTAGAGGGGGAGCAGGGGTTATCTACTGTGTGTAGTCACCCTGAATAGAAGCAAGGGTCCCTACTTGGTCTAAGGTACTTACCTCTGCCAATTAGAGACCCCAGATCTAACATTGTTGGACAGCGGTGTGGATTTTGAACTAATATTTGCACTTGACCTGCAGTAATTTCTTGTACATCACTAGTCTAGTTTAGCAGCACAGGTTGCACAAGATTTTTCTTTTTGGTGAAACCTATTTTTGAAAGTCTAGGAAGCATCATGTCTCAGAAAGCTGTGAGCGAAGTAGCAGAAGTGGAATTTGAAATTCAGGAGTTGCTCATCTACAGAAAGGAGCAGCTAAAG
This sequence comes from Lissotriton vulgaris, assembly GCF_964263255.1. NCBI lineage: Eukaryota > Metazoa > Chordata > Amphibia > Caudata > Salamandridae > Lissotriton > Lissotriton vulgaris. The sequence goes on from NC_141693.1 coordinate 479,407,647, forward strand.
CAATTTTGCAAGCAGCTTGGATGACCAGTAAAGGGCAGTTCTAACAAGGAAGAGTTTGGGAAAGCTCTAAGGGCCTGGTGGGAGGCCAAACATGTTGACTCAGAAGATGCTACTGAAGAGGGAGGCACACAGGAGAATGCTTTTGTATCCAGTGATTTGCCAGTGAGGCCAGCGTCTAGGGGTGGCAGCAACCACTCCAGTAGGATTATTTCTCCAGAGGAGCTGGAGGATAATCAGAGAGCTAGGGCCCATGAGATTGAGCTTTTTAAACTCAAAGCCCAAGCAGAAGAGAGGAGACTGCGCCTTGAAAGTGAAAAGAAGGCGGAGGAGAGGAGGAATGCTCTTGCTTTTGAAGAGAAGAAACTCAAATTGGCTCATGAGTTGAGCATGAGGGAGCTGGACATTAAAGCTAAACAGGTGGAGTCCAGTCCTAATGGTGGCAGCGCACAACCAGTACAGGCGGGTAAAGTATACATACCAAAGGATCTGGTACAGAATTATCAGAGGGGTGAGGATATTTATGCGTGGTTTAGATCGTATGAACTTGCCCTAAAGATGAATGAAGTGCCCTTAGAAGAATTGGGGGGCAGGTTTGTGGAAGCACTTTGAGGCCTCTGGGAGGGATGTCTTGGCACCCTTAGAAGCAGCAGGTACTTTACCCTACCCCGCTATGAAGGAGGCTTTATGCCTCAGGTATGGGCTCACTCCAGAACAGTACCTCCAGAAGTTTAGGAACTTCAAGAAGCTTGATTCAAGTACTTGGGTGGAGTGTGCGAGTATGTACACGCGTGCACTGGAAAGTTGGATAAAGGGCAGCAAAGTTACTGATTATGTGGGGTTGTGCCACTTGATTACTTGGGAGCACTTAAGTAGTCTATGTGTTCCAGAGCTGCGCCAGCATCTTTTAGACAGCAAGTTAACTGTTCCCAGTGAGCTTGCTAAGGAGGCGGACCGCTGGACTTGCACCAGGGTCCACAAGGGGGTGGTAAGTACCCCAGCCAAAGGTGGACAGGGTCCCCAGCAGAAGAGTGGGGGGGGGGGGGGACAAGGGTAATCAAAAGGAGTCTTCTAAAGGGTCCCAAAATAATTCCCAGGAGAAGGAGTCTCAACCCCCCAAGCCTAAGAAGTCCTGGCCCCGTAAGGGCAAGCAGGACAACAGGTCCCCACCTACTTGCTATTCATGTAGGGAGGTGGGGCACATTGCCCCCAAATGTCCAAACAAACTTCCAGCACCCACTGGTGCTCCAACACCGGGGTTAGCCAGTGTAGCTTTGGGAGGGGATTTGATTTCTAGTGGGGAGGAGGGGTTAGCAGTGATGACCCTTGTCTCTTTAGGAGACCAAGAGATGGCCCAGGAAACCTTGCTGCCCTTAAACACTAAGAAATATGGGCAGAAGGTGTCCATCAATGGAAAAGAGATAGAAGCTCTGAGAGACACAGGGGCCAGTGTGACATCTGTCAGGTGTCAATGGGTGTCTGAAGAGCAGATCATTCCCAATGTACTCCGTCCTGTGGTGGCAGCTGACAGTTCAGTGCGCCTCTGCAAGTTGGCACGTGTTCCATTTGAATGGGGAGGAGTCTCCAGTATATTGGAAGTTGTTGTAAGTGATGCCTTGCCTGTAGATTGTCTATTAGGTAATGATCGGGAGAGCTCTCCATGGAAAGATGTAGAGCACAGGACTCAGTTGGAAATGTTGGGCTTGCCTGCGTGGATCTGTGTGACCACACGTGCAATGGCCGCCAATAAGGGTGGATTAGCAGAACTGGAGCCTGGAACAATGGCCCAGGGACCTGCCAAGAGAGGAAGGGGTAGAGGGCGTGGGAAACCAGCCCCCACCGTTCCCACGGTCCAGGAGGAAGCAGAACCTGAGGGGGATGCCCTGGAACCTACAGGGGAGCAGGTGGCTGAACTGGGGGAATTGCCTGAGCTGTCCCAGTGGCAGCAAGATGATGGTCCCTCCAGGGAGGAATTCTGCCAGGCTCAGAAGGAGTGCCCTTCTCTCATTGGTGTGCGGCAGCAGGCTGCAGACCAGGCAGCAGGCCTGGGGTCCAAGGAACATTTGATCTACTGGGAGGATGACTTACTTTATAGTGAGCCTAAGTTCGCTGAGCCCGGTGCAGCCCGTGTGCTGGTGGTACCCGAGCGCTTCAGGAACTTCCTACTGGGTCTGGCTCATGACGTGCCTCTCGCAGGACATCTGGGGCAAGACAAGACCTATCACAGGCTTGTCACCCACTTCTACTGGCCCCAGATGAAGAAGCACGTCACTGCCTTTTGTAAGTCTTGTCAAACTTGTCAGGCCAGTGGCAAGAGCGGAGGGAAGTGCGTGGCACCCCTCCAACCCTTTCCCGTGGTGAGCACCCCTTTTGAGCGGGTGGGCATTGACATCGTGGGGCCCCTGGACCCCAAGACAGCCCTAGGCAACAGGTTTACCCTGGTCTTGGTGGACCATGCCACTCGGTACCTGGAGGCAATCCTTCTCAGGACAGTCACAGCCCCCGTGGTGGGCCGTGCCTTAATGAGGATCTTTTCCCGTGTGGGGTTCCCCAGAGAGGTGGTTTCTGACAGGGGTACAAACTTCATCTCTAGGTACATGAAGTCTCTGTGGGAGGAGTGTGGGGTGACATATAAGTTCACCACTCCTTACCATCCTCAAGGGAATGGGTTGGTTGAAAGATTCAACCGCACCCTGAAGGGCATGATTATGGGCCCAGAGGAGCCCATGAGGCGGAAGTGGGACGTCTTGTTACCATGCGTGTTATTTGCATACAGGGAGGTGCATCAGAAATCCTTAGGGATCAGCCCCTTTGAGTTGCTGTATGGCCACCCTGTCAGAGGGCCTCTCACTCTGGTGAAGGAGGGGTGGGAGAAATCCCGTGGGAAAACCCCTCAGGATGTGTTCAGCTATGTGCTGGCCATCCGCAACCAGACCAAGCGCTTCAGGAAGCTCGCTCAAGAGAACCTGGAGGCTAGCCAGGAGGAAATGAAGAGATGGTATGATCAGAACACCTCTCTGGTTGAGTTCCACCCTGGTCAGAAAGTGTGGCTGATGGCGCCGGTGGAGCCTTGTGCGCTCCGTGACAAGTGGTCCGGGCCATATGAGGTGGTGGAGCGCAAGAGCGAGGTTACCTACTTGGTTAACCTGAAGACTCCCAGGCAGCCCCTGAGAGTGTTGCATGTGAACCGCCTCAAACCCCACTTTGAGAGGTCAGAAGTGACTATGCTCATGGCTAAAGATGCTGGAGGGGAGGAGGATAGTGATCCTCTCCCTGACCTTCTAGCAACCAAGATGGGTCAGTGGATGGTGTGATACTCTCACCCACCCTGACCCCAGAGCAGCAGAAGGACTGTCGCCAGGTCTTGGGTCAGTTCGCCCCCCTGTTCTCCCTGACCCCAGGTGTCACCAACTGGTGCGTCCACAATGTGGACACTGGAGATAGTCTGCCTGTGAAACAGAAGTTTTACAGAGTGGCTGACAAGGTCAGAGCTAGCATCAAAGAAGAAGTTTCCAAGATGTTAGCGCTAGGGGAAATTGAGCCCTCCAGCAGCTCCTGGGCTGGCCCAGTGCTTAGTACCTAAGAAAGCTGCTACACCTGGTGGCCCCCCCAGAACTCCGTTTCTGTGTGGACTACCGTGGGCTCAATGCGGTCACCAAGACTGACGCGCACCCCATCCCCAGAGCCGATGAGCTTGTGGATCGGTTGGGAGCTGCCCGGTACCTGAGCACTTTTGATTTGACTTCAGGGTACTGGCAGATTGCCTTAACTGAGGGGGCCAAGGAAAGATCGGCATTTTCAACGCCAGAGGGGCACTTCCAGTTTCGGGTCATGCCCTTTGGGTTGAAAAATGCCCCTGCCACATTCCAGAGACTGGTAAACCGGGTATTAGCAGGGCTGGAGGAATTCAGCGCCGCATACCTGGATGACATTGCTGTGTTCAGCTTTACTTGGGAGGAACACTTGCAACACCTCTGTGCAGTGTTGAAGGCTCTGCAGAAGGCAGGCCTCACTATCAAGGCCAGTAAAGTGCCAGATAGGGCAGGGATCAGTGGTGTACTTGGGACACCAGGTGGGGAGCGGCCAGGTGGCGCCCCTACAGGCGAAGATTGATACCATTCTGGCTTGGGAACCCGCCAAGACCCAGACTGAGGTGAGAGCCCTTCTAGGTCTCACAGGGTATTACAGACGGTTTGTCAAAGGTTATGGCACCATTGTAGCCCCTTTGACAGAGCTGACATCTAGAAATCAGCCCAGGAAAGTGAATTGGACCGAGGCCTGTCAAACTGTTTTTGACACCCTCAAAACTGCCATGTGCACAGCACCGGTGCTTAAGGCACCTGACTTTTCCAGTGAGTTCATTGTGCAAACTGACGCTTCAGAGCAAGGCGTGGGAGCAGTGCTCTCACAGATCAACGATGAGGGTCGAGACCAACCGGTGGCTTTCATTAGTAGGAGGCTACTCCCCAGGGAACAGAGATGGAGTGCGATTGAAAGGGAAGCTTTCGCTGTGGTCTGGGCCCTGAAGAAGCTGAGGCCCTACCTGTTTGGGACTCACTTCCGTGTTCAGACCGACCACAGGCCCCTCAGATGGTTAATGCACATGAGGGGTGAGAATCCAAAACTGTTGAGGTGGTCCATTTCCCTACAGGGGATGGACTTTACGGTGAAGCACTGCCCTGGTACAGAACACGCCAATGCTGATGGTCTGTCAAGATTCTTCCGCCTTAGTGATGAGGACTCCCAAGAGGTTGGGTAGTTCTCCCCACTTTCAGCTGGAGGGGACACGTGTTAGACCCGACAGCCTTGGCGTGGTTTTCCCCCATCTTTTTGCCTCTGCCTCCTGTATTTTTGATGCTGTGCTGGATTTCGTTTTTGCTGGTTTACATGCTTTGGACACTCTGCCATTGCTGTTCAGTGCCCGAGTGTAAGTGCTCCCTATGTAAATTGTCATATTAATTGGGTATACCTGATTGGCATATTTGTATCACCATGAAGTCCCTAGTAAAGTGCACTGTGTGTGTCAGGGCTGGTGATGACAGATGCTACTAGTGGGCCTGCAGTGCAGATTGCGCCACCCAAATAAGTAGCCCTAACATGGTGTCTCAGGCCTGCTAGCGCAGTGCCTGTGTGCAGACAGTGGACTGCCATATCCGCCTGGTCAGTGTCCCCACTGGCTGGGCCTAACCCTTCCCTGTCTGTGCACATCAGTCACCCCTATGGAAGGCTCAAGGTACCCCCCCCCCTGGGCAGGGTGCAGTGCATGGGTAAGGTAGAGCCTGTACTAGTGCAGGTAACATGCTCTGGTAGTGAGCAGCAGCCATTTTGTGTGCTCACTGCTGCAAGGCTATCTTGCTCCATAGATTAACATGGAGGAGGCTGGTCCCAATGGATACCAGCCTCTCTTCCCATAGGAACAAGATGGGACATAAGTGATTGATATCCCTGAACTCAGAATTTAATAACACATCTTTTAGGAAAGGTTGTTTTTAAATTCTGTGTTTGAGAATAGTACTTTTAGAAAGTGGCTGTTCTCTTGTCTAACCTTTCTGTGTGCCTGGGACTGTTTGTGGATTGACTGTCTGGTTTGAGGGTGACAGGGGCTGCAGAGTCCCCAGGAGGTTGTCTGAGTCAGCCCGTGGATGAAAGGCAGCATCTGCTGCCAGGAGAGTGGGAGGAGATAGCACCTGGGAGTGACTAGGGATGTGCCTGCCTGACCACAATGCTGGCTCCACCTACCGCTGGGCGACTGTCACCTCTGTCCTTGATACTGAAAGAAAGAAGGAAGCCAGGAAACCCCCAGTGCCCCAGCAACACCCAGAACTGGTTTAGACGGGGCTCAGGGCCCACTTGCACAAAGACTTCAAAGAACTTCAAAGACTTTTTGGGGTATAAGAGAAGGACCCCAGACAACAGAAAATCAGATTCTACAATCAAGAGGAACCTCTGCTGGAAGAAGGACTGCTGAAGAACTAAAGGAAGATTGCCTTGCTGTGTGCTCTAAGGGCTGATCTGTTCTGCTGACCAACTGAAACTGTTGAGAAGAGGGACTTTGCTGTGTGCTGTGCCCCTGCTTACTTGAACTAAAAAGACTTTGCTGTGTGCTGTGTCTTCAACTGCAATCTCCAAGGGCCTGAGAAGAGCTGGCCTCCTGTTCCTGGAACCCAGGGTTAAAAGGTTCCTAAAGAAATTCCTAGGCGCTGTGAGATCGTCTTCATCTCCAGCCTGCGCTCTGCAAACCATCCGCCAGCCGTGAGAGAGAATCGGTGTGTTTATCGACACACAACCGACGCTGGCCGTGGGACTGCTTTGCTTTCCCCGTGAGCTGTTATCTGCGTAAGCTGTAAACGTTGAGGGCGACCTCCATACATCTTGTGCCCTGTGGGGGGACTGCTGTGCCCCGAATCGACAGACTTGACCCTTCACGACCAGGCTTTAGCGATACTCTGTCTTACACACAAAGCTTTTTGCAGTATTAGCCCCAGTATCTTTAAACCAGGATTATGCACCAGTCTATTGGAACCCTCAGATCAGCATCTCGCCTTTTACTGTCAGAACCAGTAGCTAATTGTTCCAGGTATGGTGGACAATCATGCTCCTACCTGGCCATAAATCCTGTCATGCCCTCCCGCTCCGGATTCGAAGCATTCCAGACTCCTCACTTTAAGGAAATATTTGAAACCTTGTCTATTTCAATCTTCTTAAACGTACCCTCACCTCCAATGGGCAGTGTCATCAGTGCCACAATATAATTTGCCGATATACACATTTCTTTTCATTCATTCATGTGATTGTGATAATTAACTTGCTACCTCACACAGTTTCTCAGAGAACAGTCTGGCTTCTCAGGCTTAGGTAAAAAAAGATTAATCATAATACCATTAGGTGAAACTGACCTAACTCTGTGGTCTGGATACCTATGAATAACTTGTCAGGCTATTTTCTCACTGTTTGATTTTCGAGGGAGAAGGCAGTGGCTACATGGTGGTGGACAGAGCAGTTGGACAGAGGGAAACAGTCCATGAAAATGCTTCTCTACTAACACTGTCCTTCCCTGCAAGTCCCTCGGATGTATGCTAGAGGGGTTCGAAAGCAAATATGAATTACCGCATTATGATTTTAGACGATGCTTCAGTTTGGAAAAATACACATACAGCACACCACTTACCATATGATGTCATAAATAACAAGCATTCGCATTGCCAATAGGTCTCGTTTTTGGGTCCTTTTAAGTGTTTAGTCATGCAGTGCATTATCCTGGTTGATGTGCCGCCAGGGATTAAAGAGCTATATAATTACTAAACACTCGGCCATGCAGTCTGTTGTGAGATGGTTACTCTCTCTAGTTCGCTTCAGACTGTGTAAGCAATAGAAAGGTTACAATCTAAATTGATAGCTAGTGGAGCAATATGAGAGCTTTCGGTGACTTCACTTTCCATAAACCCTGCGATTGGTTAAAAGATAATAATCTGCACCAAAATAGTCGACACACCAATCATCAAAGAAACCCACTACGGCTACTACACCGGAAGATATCTCCTTAATACCCTGGAAGTGGGTGGGTAGTTGGATTATGTATTGTGGTGGGCTGCCTAAGCACATGTGATGGAGATGCGGGGAGAGACTGTCCAGAAGAGATTGCATCGCCTGTTAATGAGAGGGAGCTCCATTTGCTGTTTAAAGATGAGATCAGTACAACAAGGGCCTACCAGTGCCCTCTAACTCCACTTGTTGGGAATGGGCTTCTTGTTGTTGGCTGTTAGAGGAGGTGACATCAGCAACACGTGTGGGACACAAGGTATTGCTGGCAGCATCAGTGGAGTGGCAGGCTTGCACGTGGACCAGTTTAGAATCCTTACTGCAGCATATGAGTTTGCCAGCAGTGACAGAAGATTTAGGCCACAGAACCACAAGTAATAAGCAGCAGCAAGGCAATTGTCAGGAGGTGGAATGTGCGTGGCCTTACGAAGGGCGACTGGACTTACTTGGGCAGAACACAGAAGCCTTTAAGAACAGAAGAGGCATTATGGTGAAGGGGCACAGATTTGTTGTCAGTAAAAACACTAGTCCTTACTTTAAATTACTGAACAAATTAACAAAGTGAGCAGAAATAAAATGTAATTAGTAATTAATGGACGACCCCTTCCAATAAATTAAGGACTTATATTTAGCCACCATTAAATGAAAAATATAAATGAAATATATTCAATAAAACATACACAAACTACACCTTGGAGAGGTGGTAAAAATATGCAGCGTACAATCAGTTATAGAATCCCGAGGTGCGTCATAAAGTTAGGGATCTTTCTCACACAATTGCATATTAAAATCAGCCATAAGAATGATGGAAAAGTTAACATTGGTGGCACACTTAAAAGCCAGCAGAAAAGATCTCGAGTCGATAAAGTGTTTGTTAAAATTATTGTAAAAATTAAGAACTTACGTCCTCTTATGATGCTCAAAATGCAGTAGAGTGGCAGAAAGATTAGACGAGCAAGTAACATCCATTAAATCCCTATACCAGTCTTTGTGTGATAGGATGCTGCAGGGTGTAAGAAGAATACAGCTCCTTAGATATCTCTGAGGGTTAAGCACCCTGCTGTGGGGGTCTGTGGGCAGTTTCTTTGCCTCATGCGCAGACCCGCTCAGAACATCCTGCTAGTAAAACTATGCACGGTGCTAGCATCTATTACAACTTGTCTAGATAGAAGAGTTCTGCCAACACGGTCTCTCTTGCTTGTGACATTTTGAGCACTGTTACTTGTGGTTATATTTTTGCGTTATTAAAATGAACTACAAGTACCGGAATGCAACGAAGAAACCGTGGCTGGTAGTGGGCTTGTGACTGAAAGCCAGCTACTAATAGAACGTGTCATCGGTCGGGCAGGTGGTGTAGACAGATTTTAGACAGGGTGGTCATTTATGCAAGACATGGTGCAGACAAACGCAAATTGGTTTAATCTGAAGCAAACGCCTGCAACTACATTCAAAACGATAAAAGCACTCAAACTGGTGCAAGGAACCAGCACCAGAGGCAAAGACGTTGAAAAAGCTACACAAATCTTTCAAAATTATGGCAAACTCAGAGAGGAACCGCTCTCCCCGTCAAAATGTCAGAGACTCCTGGTTATAAGGGGACTGCTGCATGCAAACAAAAAGGTTGTTCTACGGCACCCATATTATTCAAAATTAACATAAGCCCCTTATGCTGCATGGACGAACTGCAAATAGCGCCTAAAACCCAAACACTCAAAGTGCCTCAAACAGGCAAAATTAAAAGAGCAGTCAAGTTCGAGCTGAGTACCCCCTCGTTACACTTGCTACTTGTTTGCCAGTCCTGGATTTTTCGCAAACAGCTAGTTACAATTTGGGAAGAGTGGTTTGGCTTTTAACATTAGGAGGGATGTCTAAAAAACAGCATGCAAAGCTCTGCCGTCTAAAAGAGAACAGGGCTGCCCAAGAAAAGGACCATATGGCACCCACGCTCATGCCCATCTATAATGCACACAGAAGACTCCACATCCCCATGTGGCGCTAATAAAAACATATGAAAGCTTCCAAGCACTGAATATTCATTGTAGTGTAGCCTGGCACCACCGCAAGATCGCGGACATGCACAACAGCTTCAACACCACGACCGCCCGACCACGCCAGACTCCACCTCCCCTGCGAACACCACGAGATCCATCCGCCTGACCTCCTGGTCCAACATAAGCGACAATGAGACACGCAAGGTCATGAACTCCATCCACTCAGGATCTCTGTCAGACCCGTGCCCACACCACGTATTCAACAAAGCAGACGCAGCCATCGCACCCCAACTACGGAAGGTCATAAACATCTCCTTCGAAACAGCGACATTCCCGGTAAGATGGAAGCATGCCGAAATCAACGCCCTCCTCAAGAAGCCCAAAGCGGACCCCAAGAACTTCCGACCCATCTCCCTGCTCCCGTTCCCGGCAAAGGTCATCGAGAAAATCGTCAACGGACAATTGGCCCGCCACCTGGAAGACAACAACATTCTGGACCCATCCTAGTCCAGATTCAGACGAAACCACAGCACCGAGACATCCCTCATCGCAGCCACAGATGCTGTTTGCTGTTTGTTTTACTCCTGAGGCGGAAGCCGGGAGGTGTGCTGAGTGAACTGCTGAATTGTGTGTGTGTGTACCCTTATGTTGTGTTGTGTTCACGGATTTTAACGTGGCGCTCTCACTCGGCACTCTAGTCGTCAGTATGTAAAGATACGGGCATGACTCCGCGCAGCGGACGCGCTGCAATCGCGCCGGAGTCGAGCCAGAATCCAGCCCGTCAGCGCCGAGGATGCGCCAGGGTCCAGGGAGGCTGTCTCTATACACACCCAAGTTTCAGGTGGACCCTTGTATACCCTATGCGCCTTAAAAGCCCTCAAACCTCCTTGGCAGTCTTGCCATTACACTTTTGCCCCTGAGTCGATCATGAATGTCCCAGACTGCGGATGTAACGAGAGAGGTAATTATCATAACATCCCGAAATCCGCCCATAAGCGGGTTGCCCCTAAGAAGCCAGCTCCCCCCCTCACTTCTAACTAATCTGGCTTACTCATTAATACCCAGGTCGCTAGTTTAAAATAATGTCACCTTTAGAGAATTTATTTTGGAGAAAAACCCTTCCTGGGTCTTTATCACTGAAACTTGGGCCACGGATTCCTCCTAGCCCGACTTAATAAATTCAATTCATGAAGGCTACGCCCTGGCTTGAATGGACAGAGTTGGTTGTAGGGGAGGGGGGTTGGGGATTCTGTACCACAGCTCGATAAGATGCCGAACCGATCACCTGTCCTCTCCGCTCGACCCCTTCCAGGCCTTGTATTTTGCCTTAAACCCCTCCCCCTCTGTGTCCTTCACTGGGATCCTATAGGCCCCCGTGCCCCAGGTCCGCTTTCAGTCTCGGACTTCTTAAGACCCTGGAACCTTACATTGACAGACCCAATTTAACCATCCTCGGGGACTTCAATTTTCATTTGGAGAATTCAAACTCCTCCGACACGGTCCATTTGTTGGACTCCCTTGCCTCCTGTGGACTGTCTCAGTTAGTGGGTAGCCTGACCCACGCAGCTGAGCACACTCTAGATGGGGTATTTACCAACGACCCCCGGCTACAGATTGGCTCTCCCCTCCCTCTGTCCTGGTCGGACCATTTGGCAGTTCCCCTCGATCTCGTACTTCCCCTCTCTGCTGTGCCCCAGTCGGATAACAACAAGTGGGAATCGAGGAGGAATTTCAGGGGGCTAAACAACGACACACTTACCCCCTTCATGGCCAATATCAAGTCTCTGCTAGGGAGGGGTGCCGATGCTGCGACCCTTGACCTATCAAACACTGTGGCGGGTGCCGTTGAATCACTCGCACCGGCTAAGCAACACTACTCAGCCAGGAAACGGCCTTCTGCCCCTTGGTTCTCAAACTCCCTTAGGGTCCTCAAACAGGGGTGCAGGAAACAAGAAAGACTCTGGAGGCTACATCTGGACCCCATAGAGAAGGTCAAACACAAAAGCCTTCTTAAGGGCTACAAAGCGGCGGTTCTGGCAGAAAAGAAGGCGGCTTTCGCCAAACTGACTGCTTCACTCAGCTCCCCCAGGGACCTGTTTAAAATAGTTGATACCTTATTTCTCCTTCAGTCACCTGACCCCATAGTTGCCTCCCGAGAACTGTGTGATCAGATTTCCACCTATTTCCATACCAAGATCATGGATATCTACACAGACTTGGAAGCTCTCAACCTTAACCCTGGGAGCCCCGTCTCGCTCGCTGCACCTCCTCTGGAAAGTCAGATGCCCGAACCCCGTTGTCTGTTCACTCATTTTTCCCTCCTCACTCCTGATCATCTGAGTCCGCTCATGGACAAACTTAAGTCCGGATCCCCGCTTGACCCCTGTCCTTTGAAAATTCTCAAAGAATGCAGGAAAGTAATACTACCCCCCCCCCCCCCTTGCTGAGGTTATGAATCTTGTAATCTCAGAAGGCGTCTATCCCCTATCTTGGAAATTGGCCATTGTCAAGCCCCTGCTGAAGAAGCCTACTCTGGACCCTGGGATCCTGAAAAACTTCCGCCCCATTTCTCTCCTCCCTGCCCCTGCTAAGATACTAGAGGCACACCTTAACCATCACTTGAGTGCCTTCCTGGATAGCTCCAGTGCCCTGGATCCCTCACAGCACGGTTTCCGGAAGGCTCACAGCACTGAGTCGGCGCTTACAGTGGTTGTCGACAGTATCTGAGCCAAGGTCGACAATGACCAGACTGCCTTACTGGTGCTGTTAGACCTAACTGCGGCTTTCAACACCCTGTCCCCTTACATCCTAGCTAGCCACCTCAGTAAGCTGGGAGTGGCCGGTCCAGCACTTAGCCTCCTCACATCCTTTCTTGACCAGCGGAAGCAAAGGGTAAAGCTGGGCGATTTTCTCTCGACAGTCAAGCCTGTGAAGTGTGGGGTCCCCCAGGGCTCCTCCCTGAGCCCCACGCTACGTGGCCCCACTTGCCAGGCTTGTAAGATCCTTTGGGCTGGAAGTTCTTTCCTACGCTGACGACACTCAGATTGTGGTCTCCATATCACAATCTGTGAACATAGAGTCCCTAAACTTTAAAAACTGTATGGAGGCAGTCGCAGGCTGGATGGTTCAGAACTTCCTCAAGCTGAATGGGGAGAAAACTGAGGTTCTCATTTTCGGAGGCAAACACAAGACCTGGTCGATGAACTGGTGGCCCTCTGCCCTTGGCGCCTGTCCCACGCCCTCCACTTCGGCCCGCAATCTGGGTATTATCCTGGACACCACCCTTACCCTTGATAAACTGGTTAGCAGGACAGTTTCTACCTGCTGTGGTGCCTTAAGGATCTTAAGAAAAATCACCCACTATCTCTCCCTAGAAGCACGCAAACAGATCGTGGTGGCTCTTGTAGCCTCGCGGCTGGATTACTGCAATGCACTATATCTAGGGATTAACAACGGCATGGTCCAACGCCTTCAGATCGTGCAAAATGCAGCGGCCCGATTTGTCGTAGATGCCCGAAGCGCTCGTTAGGCTCTGCCATCAGCAGGAACCTGCACTTGCTCCCCATGCAGGCCAGGATTAACTTTAAGGCCCTCTGCCTTACGCACCGCGCCCTTAACGGGACTGGTCCGGAAGACATTCATTCCCTTGTATCCCATTATGTCCCCGGTAGGGCTCTTCGTTCTGCCAACAAAAATATGCTGACCGTCCCCCGAGTCTTCAAGGCCAGATGGGGTGGAAGGGCCTTCCGCTCCCTCGCACCCATACTGTGGAACACGCTCCCTGACGACTTCAAGGGTCTTGCTTCTCATGCCCTCTTCCGCAAAGCACTTAAGACCTGGCTCTTCCGAGAAGCCTACCTGTGATCTGCCCACCTCTGCTCAAACAGTTGTACCATCTTTTAGCGCCTTGATGTCTATGGGTTTAGTTGCGCTTTACAAATTCATAATTCATTCATTCATTCATTCATTCACAGACGACATCAGGTACCTACTAGACAACGGCAAAACATTGGTCCTCATCCTCCTGGACCTGTCGGCCGCCTTCGACACGGTCTGTCATCGCACTCTAAAGACACGACTCATAGAGCCGGAATCCAAGAGATGGCCCTTGACTGGACCACGTCCTTCCTCTCCGGCAAAACCCAGAGCGCCCGCCTCCCACCCTTCCGATCTGGAGCCACCGAAATCATCTGTGGCATCCCCCAGGGCTCATCCCTCAGACCGACGCTGTTCAACATCTACATGGCCCCCCTCGCACAAGTGGCCCACCATCACAACCTCAACATCATCTCCTACACCGACGACACCCAGCTCAGGCTCTCCCTCACCAAGGACGCACAAACCGCCAAAACCAACCTCCACGAGGGAATGAAGGCCGTCACCGACTGGATGAACAGTAGCCGCCTAAACCTGAACTCAGACAAGACGGAGGTACTCATCCTCGGACCCACACCCTCAGCCTTGGACGACTCCTGGTGGCCGACCACACTGGGAACGGCACCAACACCCACCGACCACGCACGCAACCTAGGATTCATCCTCGACTCCTCCCTCTCCATGTCTTAACAGGTCAACGCCGTCTCCTCCTTCGCTACCGCATGCTCCGTAGGATCTACAAGTGGATACCGACCGAAACAAGAAAAACGGTGACACAGGCCCTTGTCAGCAGCAGACTGGATTACGGCAACACACTTTACGCAGGAATCCCAGCCAAACACCTACAAAGACTACAACGCATCCAAAACGCCTCTGCCCGACTGATCGTCAACGTCCCCCCGCCGCAGCCACATCACCCCCCACCTGAGAGACCTACACTGGCTCCCAGTCGACAAGAAGATCACCTTCAAGCTCCTCACCAACGCATACAAAGCACTCCACAAGGCCGGACCAGCCTACCTGAACAGCAGACTCAGCTTCTACACCCCACCCGCCAGCCTCGCCCTCGCAGCTGTCCCCCGCATCTAACGAATGCCCTCCGGCGTTAGATCCTTCTCCTTCCTTGCCGCCAAGATGTGGAACACCCTCCCTACCCACATACGGCAGACCCAAGACCTACTCGCCTTCAGAAGACTCCTCAAGACATGGCTCTTCGAGCAGCAGCAGCACCCCTTCCCCCCTCAGCGCCTTGAGACCCTCACAGGTAAGTAGCGTGCTCTACAAGTACTCTGATTGATTGATTGATTGATTGATTGATTGATTGGCATGCCGTTACATGAATAGGCCCAGATGTGAATGCATGGTCAGGATGGCTCCAGGTCTGAAAGTTTGCCACAAAATAAATAAAAATTAGCCCTTGCAACTTTGCTTTGCAAAAAAAGAAACTCAACGATGGCCTAAATCGAACGTTTTAAAGTTTATGTGCAAGAAAGGAAGTAGCTTGTGGGTGCATGAAAGAGCTGTAAAGCAAACAGTCCTGAATACCACACTTGAGAAGAGTGAGAGGGGGTGCAAACACAGGGACCTACAAACGGGAAAACAAACACTCCCCCTTGGAGCTGGTTACGTTCGCTAAATGCTCACATGTGATTTTGGTTTCAAGCCCAGAGCTGGTGAAGCGAGACGAGAATGTCAGCAATGGAATGCAACTTCATACATTCCGCAAATAAAACACAAGACTCTCCAAAAGAGTACAAATGGGAGAGGCAAAATAGTGCATATAAATGGCACAATCCTGGCTTTAGTCCCTTCCTTTCCTTAAGCCCCTTTATCCCATCCTAAGGCTCCTAAGGCTCCCCGGAGGTGAGGGCCATGGCTGAAGATCTACAGCTGGATCGTGGACTGTGAGGGAGATATTTGGGAAATGTAGTCGGTCTATAGGCACCCCACGTCCTCTCCTGTGGATGCTGAGCCCCAACAGAGGGACCACAAGCATGCCTTGGTGACCGTGCCTAAACGCATCCGAGCCGATTCTCCTTAGCACGACATGTAGACAGTTAAAGTGTCCAGAAACTCTCTGCCAGCACCTGCGGTCTTACCTCTGGAGAATCGGCCGAACTCACACACACCTTAACAGCCCCTCCTCAGCCATGTTGGAGGATTCGCGGGTCCCCTCAATGAAAAATGAAGTTCGACTCCCTACTGCCAGCAGAGCCCTGGATCAGCTGCTCTCATGCATAATTTGAATCACCCTTGTTCCCACACTGCGGCATCAGTGTAGCGTCACCGCAGGCCACGCCCCCACTGCTGAAGACTGAAGCGGGCCCACTCGCTTACAAGAGGTCCAGAACTTACCACTGCTTCTTGCTCTTCGTTGCTGCACCTAAATAGCTTTTGATTTCTTTGCGACTGCCTTTTTGGGTAGATACAGTCAGTGGCGTAAAGTATATTGCGCCTTTGTGTGTTGATGTCCAGCAATTTGCATATCACGGTATCAAGAAACACATTTGCATGGGAGGGGGCGGGAACAAAGAGATCGGGGGAAAACTAAACAGGAAACTAAGACCAGAGAAGCGCTTGCGCGCTGGCTCCACCCAACAAGTGGGAGGGGTGGGGGGAGTGCAGCCGACAGCGTTTCCCTTGCGGGAGCGAGCAAGAACCATCTGTTTGCAAGTTAATTACAAACAGATGGTTTTGAAAGCTCGCTCCAGCAAGTGAATTGCCAAACGTGCATGCACGTGTTGCCATTGAAAGCAATGCAACACGTGCACGTTTTGGGGCAAAAAAGCAAACCGATTACTAAAGGTCTCTCTTAAGCAGCGCGAGACCTAAAAAGGGAAACAGTGACCTCCTACACAACACAACAGAAGTACCTTTACCCCGATGCTTCTCAAGGTACAAGAACTAGCGCCCAAATAGAACAGAATATAATTTTCTGGAGTTTAGCAAAAGGGTTTCTTTTGGCTATTTGTCATGGATACCAATCTTCCACCTAATGGAGTAGCAACTGTCTCCTTTATGCAAAATTTGTTAAACTTTCTCCCAGTAAACGTGCCTTGGCTGGAATAGGATGATAAATCACACAAATCTACTCTTCAGTCTCTAGGAATGGATGATTAAGTCTTGGGAACGTCTGAGAAAATATTGGGTTAAGAAGCCCAGGCTCTTTTACAAATGACCCTCTTTGCAACCCGCTTCTTCTTTGGGTTTCATCTCTATCCATCCCTCAAGCAGAGCACACTCACCCACCACAAGTTGTTTCCCCATACCTCAAATCTAGTACTGGCAAGCTATATCTAATAATATGTATATACAGTAATTCATTTTTTATGCTGTTTTTAAGCCCTGTGAGCAGCAGGTATTATCACACAATTTTAATTGGACTTCATTTAGCGGCCTCAGTATAATACAAGGTTAAGTTGGAGTTGCCAGGATCTGTCTTGTGACCCGCAGATCATATCCAATGTCAATATCGTGCTCTTCAATTGTAGAGCCATCTTATCAGCATTCACAGGGAAGCCTAAAGAACAACTGTCAGTTTAACCAGTGTCTTCCAAGCGCTGTAAGGGGGAAACATGTGTAAGGTGCTTGCGGACCTACATGCCTCCAAAGCGGTACACACTCCCAGAATAATACTCTTCTAATAATGCTGCACAATGTGGTGAATGAAAACATTGAATCAAATAATATCAAAAAGCACATCAGTAACCAAGACCTGCCTGGCAAAATATGACATGAAGAGACCATGTATTAAAACAGCAGGCATCCCAGAAAAAAGAAATCACACTATTGCTTTTTTCCTACAATTTAGGTATAAGATACAGACACACAGCTCTGAAGACTAGTTTCAAAGTAGCTTAATAGTTTGATTCAGTAAATTAACCACAAGCAGATTCTAATGTTACAATCAATCATCAGCAACATACAATGGACCAAATTTATTTTATCAAGCCAATGTACAAATGACTTACTAAAAACAAAGCAACTCGTGGTGGTGTTTGCAGGTATACATAAAATAGCTGTAAAAGCTACCACAAAAGGTATTCCGCTTCATACCTGTCGGGTTCACAATTATTGAAGGCAACAGCTTAATTGAAAATGCCAAACCTCACACAGCTTTGATGAAAGTGAAACGTAAGGCAGGGAATTTCAACATTTCTTTTCAGAAAAACAGATATAATTTAACACAGTAAGAAGTCTTAGATCAGAAAAACCCAGCAAATTGCACAGCAGTGTATCTAGAGACCAAGCCGCTTATCTGACAGTGAACGTTTACAGCAATACCTTCAGCACTAAAGGAGAAATTAAAAAGAATATTACTGAGGATAAACGTTAAGGATTCATCTGAAATTGATTCACAACATATATTTGATACCATCTAATTGCATTATTACATTTTAAAAAATTAAACCTGTATTTCATGAAACTATAGTGTCTGTCTGGTGTAACAGAATGTGACGCTAATATGCTGCAGAAATGAACTGGAGGCAAATATAACTGAAGCAATACCAAACTTAGTATAATGCACCTCTATTTCGATTGTAAATGTGTGCTAGCTTTAAACACAATAAATGGAATTGAAAATCTGTGGACTCTCAAATAATGATTTATGCTTTTCAACCTTCAATTAATAGGACATTTATAAAAAAAATGCTAGATTTTAATACATTCGGTTGATGGGTCTTAAGACATATGACCTGTGAAGCAAAGAACCACACCGACATGGTGACAGTGGAAACACTACAAATGGACATCACACCAGTTTAGAAAAAGAAACACTACAAATGGACATCACGCCAGTTTAGAAAAATAAAGTATCTTTATCTGAACAAAACAAGACCAAAACGACAAAAATCCAACCTGCACAACTCAAAATATGACTTTTAAAAGGTTTCAAGCAATTCGGTCCACAGAAATCTATGGATGCGTGATTTTTATATAAAGTCCATCAAATAAGTCGAAATCCACAAGGCAAAACAGAGGAGGGAAGCACCGGAAAACACAGTGATGCGTCTGTGTCGGAGTCCTTGGGGAGCCGGTGCGACAGTTCACCTGCATGCAGGAGAAGTTACGCGTCAAATCCGGACTGTAGGGGCAAGTGATGTGTCGATTTCCCAGGCGACTCTGGTCTGCGAGTGCTGAGCTGGAAACACTTTCCACACAGGAGAGGTGCATGAGAAAATTCAAGTACTATGGGTTGATTCAGAGACACAGTGTGCTGACTCAGCATTGAGCAGTTTTTCAGCCTGTGGGTGGGTGCCGCTTTCATTGCCTCAGCTGCTCGGACCGTGCATTGGCATTTTCTCCTGCACGGTGGTGCTGTAGTGAAATAAAAAGCCGCTAGCATCACCAAGCATTGATTGAGGTAATTTCTTCAGTATTTTGCAGCAGAACAACCTCCATGGGCCCAGAACTGGATTTGGCACCCAAGGCAGGTCAGAACTCCCAGCAGTGGAGTTCACAGATGCTGCAGGTGAAGTCTTTGCTGACCCTGAGACTTCAGAACAGGAGGCAAGCACACACAAGCCCTTTGAGAACATTCTCAAGCAGGAACTCAGCAAAGTCCAGTCCTTTTCCTCTCCTTGGCAGGTACAGCAACTGCAGCGAACCAGTAGCAAAGCAACAAACAGCAAAGGGACAGTACTCCTCACAGCTCTTCAGCTCATCTCATTGGCAGAGGTTCCTTTTTATTCCAGAAATATTCTAAAGTTCTGGGGTTTTAGGTCTAAAACGTATGCCCCTTTTTCCCCTTTGAAGTCTTTGTTCAGAAAGTCTCTCTTGCTCAATAAAACCAGTTTCGTTCTCCCTGGTCCAGCCAAACTACAGGGGGTGGAGATAGCATTGTGCAGGGCAGCAGCAGCCTATTCAGATGCTAGTGACTACTCTTCCCATCACTCTAGCCCAGGACGGCTCATCAGAGTATGCAGGGCATACTTTAGATCCGTTTGTGTGAGTATCTGGAGTGAATGAACAAACAGCCCATGTCTGTCTAAAACCAGCTGGTTAATCCACAAGCAGGCAGACGCACACAGGATGGTTTAAAAGAAAATGCCCACTTTCTAAATGTGGCATTTTCAAACACACAATTTAAAAACCACCTTCATTGGCAGGAAGAGGCAGGGCAGGGCCACTTCTCTTTCACATGCTGCCTGGTAGTTGGTTTGTCCCATGGACTCTTTCCGGTCTTTGAGGTACTGATTATCTGATTATCTTTATTGTCTCCTAATTATAATCTTTGGAGCAGTAGCTGGGCTGAACTTTTGATTTCAAGCGTCTTGTACTGTCCCATTCAGTTGAGTGTACACACATTAAATTTTATTCTGACTATAACCTTATATTTGGCTTAGTATTGAAAGCATTTGTAGCCATTTTGGTTTGTTTGTACAACCAAGGAGCATGGGGAAAAGAAAGGCTGCGGAAGGAAGCGGGGATCGGATAACATAGGTAAAAAGGCAGAAAATTACACAAGCATGCAGGTAGTAACTGTGTTTTAGACCGTATTGGCACCCTCATTAGCGAGTGTTAGGATATATTAGAGGCAGTGCCTAATGCACAAACTGCCTGTGAAAAGTCCCCCCTTAGATCTATCCAATCCATTAATGGAAGCCCAAATTGACATCCCACTATCCCTGCTATGTTTCGCA
The DNA here is from genome assembly GCF_964263255.1 of Lissotriton vulgaris. Classification (NCBI taxonomy): domain Eukaryota; kingdom Metazoa; phylum Chordata; class Amphibia; order Caudata; family Salamandridae; genus Lissotriton; species Lissotriton vulgaris. The sequence goes on from NC_141693.1 coordinate 479,427,694, forward strand.
AGCCACACAAAAAAGGGCCAGCTATTTATAGTGTTGACAAAAAGTGTGACACGATAGCAGAACACTTGACTACTAGCTCACCTGGGTCTAGCCCTCAACAAATAGACCCCATAATCATATGTACAAACAGATTTTTGCCTTTGTCGGATCCACTAACAGATAGGGTAGAAAGGCCCCAGACTGCCCAGTTACCACAGTTATCTTCAGCTAACAGTAAAGAGGTAGTGCTAGGGACTAACCCAGAGTATCAGGACATGATCCAACTAGTCAACATGCTCCGGCTCGAAGTAGGGACCATGAAAACTATGATTGAGGACTTAACCTCTATGGTTAAGCTTCTATCGCAACAGGTTTTTTCTCGCATAGAGAGTGTTAACACTACGGCAAGTCATCCCCTCTCGCTGCCATGCCACCAATTCTGGAAGATTACCAGGCCCTCCTGCCACCGGCAATAACACTAACTCTAATGGCCTTCCCTCTCTTTCTGGTACGACTAAGCTCCAAAAGCTAATGACACCTTCATCTATGATAAAGCACCTACCGCATCCTGATGTAAGCAATCCTAATAATATAATTTTTATAGGGTAGCATCATCGAGGGGCCAGACATTGTACAGCAGAAACACTTCCCCTCATACTCAACATCCTCAATGTAGTTGCTAAACTAGGTTGTCCGAACAGAACACCTCCAAACAGCCCAGTGGCCACAGAATCTATATGGTGAATGTGCCCAAGTATGACACCAATAAAGGCACAGAGAATGCGGATTCCCTGACTAATAAAGCCATTCATTGAATACGGTATGTCAGGGGATATCGTTCAGCGATAAGGGAAGACATTGTCAAGGCACGTAGGCTCACTTCTCCAGCCCACCAGACAGACTGTATTGAGCTAACAGTAAAGAGGTAGTGCTAGGGACTAACCCAGAGTATCAGGACATGATCCAACTAGTCAACATGCTCCGGCTCGAAGTAGGGACCATGAAAACTATGATTGAGGACTTAACCTCTATGGTTAAGCTTCTATCGCAACAGGTTTTTTCTCGCATAGAGAGTGTTAACACTACGGCAAGTCATCCCCTCTCGCTGCCATGCCACCAATTCTGGAAGATTACCAGGCCCTCCTGCCACCGGCAATAACACTAACTCTAATGGCCTTCCCTCTCTTTCTGGTACGACTAAGCTCCAAAAGCTAATGACACCTTCATCTATGATAAAGCACCTACCGCATCCTGATGTAAGCAATCCTAATAATATAATTTTTACCAGACAGACTGTATTGAGCTTACCCTGACCAGGGCGGATCTAGCTGAAAATCTTTTTGCTCTGGCGTTTCGAACTAGTTCTCCAGGATCGTCATCCATTCAGTTTAGACAATCCTCCGAGTAGCCAGATTACATATCCCCAGGCAGTCGCTCACCAGTCATCCGGGAAGCTCCACATTGAACAATAATGACTGACCCAAGAGAGTGCCACCCCAAAAGCAACAAGGATCCCCTATAGTCAATACAATCATTAGGGGTAGTCCTCCCAGTACCAAGCTTTTTAATACAGGTCCGGTTCGGTCTCCAAAGACCACATCTGTATCTCCACCTTTGATAGAGGGCCTGAAGGAGGCCAGCTGCATATCTCCCATTAGACTTAGTGGGTCATTGTCACCTTGTCCTACTCCTCTAAGAAAATCCCTGTTGTCCTGGAACATTGCAGGGTTGAGTTCGAAGACCAGTTCGAAGACCAGTTCCCCCGAGTAGCATGCCTTTATCGAGTGCTATGACATCTGCCTCTTTCAGGAAACTTGGTCAGAGGCCCCCCTCTTCTGCCCAGGCTAGTTAAATTATTACATTCCAGCCACTAGAGGAGCAAAAGGGTGTCCATCAGGGGGATTTACAATTTGGGTGTGGCAAGAATTAGGCTTTAACATCCAGGTGCTCTCGACCCAGAGTTATGACAGCCAGGTCATTAGATTGACTACGGGTTCACAAGTAAATGTAAATGTAAATGTAGTAGTATTTGTATAGCGCACCGAATCGACCACCGAAGGGGTATCTTAGGCGCCTGTACGCATGCCGCTGTGGAACCCTTCCTGGCTTTCCCTGTGAAGTGCCCACTCCTGGGCACTTCCAAGGTGAAGCCAGGCATCCTAGCATTATTGGGGAACGTAGACATTTATAATGTTTACGTGAGAGGAACTAGAGAGCAGAAGTCGGAAGGTTTAGCGGCTCTCGACTATCTTCTTGACCTATATTCAAAAGAATCTAATGTGCTAATCGTGGGCGACTTTTTAACTTGTCATTTGAGCCCCTTGCCAATGAGGAGTGAGGATGCCAAGTCGGGCATTCCAAAGCTGGAGCTTGCACCCATAAAAAAGTGGACGGATGTGGCCATTCAAATTAATTCTATCTGTCTAGAAAAGGGCTTGTGAGCGGCAAACGGAATGTCGCCATCAGATAGATTCGGGGCTAACACATTTAATAACAGGCACAGTGCTCGTCGAATAGATTACTTACTAATTAGCTTGAAACTATTGCACGCCCTTGGAGACATGATTGTTAGGGGCCGGCTAGAAAGCAATCATAACCCCCTGTGTGTGACCCTGGGACAAATAAAATATAAGGCATCTGCTCAAACAGGTAGTGAACTGTCCTCACGCGATATCTTCCCCACTAATGGTATGAGACGCTTAAAATGGGTGCTGATATTAGAGATGCCCATACTCTTGGTATCACTAAGGACATGGACTGTGCCATAACGGAGCTTGAGGTTAGTGCAGTAAACATAGCGGCTCCTGAGCTTTCCATACACACCCATAATACATTTTCTGCCCTTTCGCGCACACACTTTATTAAGCAGGGCAAGCCTAAAAAGGCTATAAACCAGAAAGCCGGCCACTGGTTTAAAAAGGAATGTAGAGTGGCATGTGAAGCACCAGGGCTAGCTATTAAAGTAGGTGATCCATTTGCAATTCGGGCAGCTAGGCAAACTTATAGGAGTACCCAGAAAATTTGGGATGGCAGGATCTTAGAGAGGCTTGCGCTTCGATTAACTCTAAGCACTTTTGGAATATAATAAAATCGGACTGAGGAGGACGACTGCAACAACTACAAAATCATCTATCATAGGAAGATTGGGTTAAGCATTTTAAACCCCAATACGCCCTTGGTTTATCTGGATTCGAGTGAGATCACTCATTAGTTTTATCTAGACGAGGCCTTTTGCAGAGCTGACGTTGATGTAGCACTCAGATCATTAAACGTCGGAAAAGCACCTGGCCCAGATGGTATCCCATGGCCATATTCCTTTATGATAAGGCTAGATGGTGCCGGTACATTTTCTTGTTGGCTAACGCTATTGCCCAGCGGCGCGCCAGACCCCGACTCGTGAAAAGGGGCCGAAATTATATCTTTTTTTAAAAAGGGGATAAATCTCACACAGGAAACTTAAGGCCCATTAGCTTCATAGGTTACTTTCAGAAGGCGATGGGGTGGCTAGTTCTCAACAGGGTCCAAGAGTAGATAGATGATCATAGTATCCTATCCCCTCTGCAAGCCGGCTTCCGGGCTTACACTAGCACCATGGCCAGGTGTTCCGGTTTGTCTTATACTACTGGAAGACGATGGATCTGGGCCAGGGTAGCTTGTATGCTGCCTTCGTTGATCTCAAGTCAGTGTTCGATATCATTCCCCGTATCAAACTATGGATGACTCTGCAAGAAATGGAGATGCCATCCGAATTTCTAACCCTTATAATTAGATTACATGAGGATAATTACGCAAAAATCCGATGGGGTTCGTAGGGTAATGTTACTAGTCCCTTTCCAACTGAAAGAGGAGTGTGCCGAAGCTGCGTCATGGCACCCACACTATTCTCCTTGTTCATCAACGGAATAGTGAACTGAATGAGATCTACCGCTATCGACACCCTAACATTAGCAGGTGTGAAAATAACTATATTAATGTTCGCAGATGACACATTGATTATTTCAAAGACCCCGAGTGGTCTTCAATGAGCCCTTTCAATTTTTGAGGAGTTTTACTCCAACCGGGGCCTGGAGGTTAATGTGTTGAAAACAGAACGTATGTCTTTTAACCCATATAGAGCATTTAAAGAGAGTATTCAAATGAATGATCGTCCATTAGAGCAAGTTCATGAGTTTACTTACCTGGGGGTCAATTTTCAGGATGACTTGAAATGGAAACATCAAATTGATCAGGCAACTTTAAAGCACCGGCAACTATCGGGAGTGCTATTTTCTGAATATATCACCTCATTCACAAAACCAATCAGTCCGGTACTCCAGATATATAACATGAAAGTCATCAGCTCAGCCCTTTATGGGGCAGAGCTATGGGGCTGTGAGAACCTGTCGAACCTCACTATAGTAGAAAATAGGTTTCAAAGAAAAATGACCAATATCCCACAAAGTACCCCAGTGTGTCCCCTACTCTATGACCTGTGTAGGAAATCCGTTGCAGACACTGCAAAATTACGGCCTCTATTATTCTGGCGTAGAACTTGGACTACACCAGAATTGGCATTGTATGCTGCTGGTTTCAACAATATAATAAAGGCAGACAATTTTCCTCAAAAATTGGCTACGGGAGGTTAGAGATATCTTAACATGTATTTGTATGATAGCATTGTGGAGTGACCCAGCAAGTTCCCTCTTTCCCTCGAAAAAGATTTTAAAAGAAAAATACTGGGAAATGGTAATGCACAATACATTGAGAAACAGTGTGTCATCTTCACTAAAAGGAATTTTTCCTGGAAACTAAACTAGCCCCCAGTTTAGAGCCATGTTGGGATTTAATTACAAAACCGTAAGACCGGAAGTTATACCTCCAGTTCAGGGTGGGCTCATTGCCATTAAGAGCTTTTTCTGCTAGATGGACTAAATCTGGTAATAATTTGCGCCCTGTATGCCAGGCTAGCAAAGAGTCATTGGCACACCAATTGTTCATCTGTGCAGGATATGTTGCCCCATGTCGTGCCTGGCTGGTGCTAATTTGCAAACTACTAGACACCAGAAGGTGTAACAAAGCAGAAAGAATATTACGTACTGACAAGTCTACTGCTATTGTTATAGCACTGGCAAAATTCTTGGGGTGGTCGTACGCCATGAGATCACGTTCCCTTAGTTCCAAATAAGGTTGAATCAGATTTTGTGCATCTGCATATGACGGAGGAAAGATATAATCTATCTAGTAAACGTAGTAATTAGGTAGAACCAGGTGTCTGTATTAACTAAATGTGGCCTGATATTTGTACCCCTTTTATAGTGAAACCTAAAAAAATGCTGATGATTTATACTATCCGAGTTTTTAATGAAATTTGTACATGTTTTAACTAATAACAGTTTTTATTGTGGTTTAATTTAATTTCCCCATTCAGGCTTTGTATTATGTTCTATATGCAGTTTTCAGAACATTTTCGTATTGTGCTTTTATGACTAATTTGTTGAATAAAGCTTGTTTGGATTGGTTAAAAAGAAATGCACACTTTCTAAAAGTGGCATTTTCAAACACACAATTTAAAAACTACCTTTACTAAAAGGAGTGCTATTACATTCTGAGTTCAGAGGGCCTAAACTCCAAATCTCTAGCTGTTCCCAACTGAAAGTTACACTAGTAAAAGGTTATAAGACAGCTCCAATGATAGCATAAGGAGAGCTAGTCCTTGACATAGTGAAAAACGAAGTACACAGTACTTCACTATCAGTACACGTAAAACACACCAGTACACATCCTCCATTTAACATTCACTGCACCCAGCCCATGGGGTACCTTGGGCCTACCATAGGGGTGACTTTCATGTAAGACAATGGAATTGCACTTGCCAGGTCAAAATGGCCGTTAAAAACTGCACTTGCAGACAGCAATGGCAAGTCTGAGACACATTTGAAAGGCTACTGGTGTGGGAGGCACAATCAGTGCTGCAGTCCCTCTAATAGTATTTGTTTTACAGGCCCTGGGCACACACAGGGCACACTTCTAGGGACTTAACAGTAAATCAAATATGCCATTCATGGATAATCAATAAGAATTACAATGTCCACAGGGAGCATTTGCATTTTGGCACTGATCAGCAGTGGAAAAAGTGCCCAGAATACCTAAACCAGCAAAAACGAGATTCAGCACACAGTCAAAAATACAGGAGGTAGATGCAGAAAGACTGTGGAAACCACGCCAAGGAAGCCAGGTCTAACAATGTCACTAAGATTTTTCAGGAATACAGCAGTCCTTCATCCAACTAGACCCGACTAGACACACAGGTTGCACTTCCTTATTCATTTGGCATGAGCAACACATGGAGAATCTTCAACTTATGATTAGGTGAGTTAGGTTTTCGCAATTTGGCATCTCCCTACTTACATTTTACCCATTCTACCTGTTAAGTAGAAGAAACTTTCAACACATTGAAAAGTTGGTTTCTAGACGCTAATCTCTCTACAGACTATTCATTTACCTACCAAAATGTAGTAGTGCCTAGAAGTAGGGCGAACGCCAGAATTAAACGCTATAACATCGGGGCATTAATATTAAAGGTCAACACTTACATTTGTATTCAGCCGGACAGACGCTGCAGCCCAGAGAACTCTGCGACACAAGCAGGCGTGAAAAGCAGATACGTTTCCTGAAAAAGAGTTGGTTCGGCAGTGAGTGCTCGCCGGACCTCCTGTGTGACTAAGAATGCAGACTTGCGGGTCTGTGTGCTCTCTGAGTCAGGGAGGGCGGGCCCCGAGGGTGGGCGGGCCCGGGAGGCACATTTGGGCCGGGGAGGGGCCCCCTCTTTCCCAGCAGCCAGTCTCTGAGCACTAGGGGTGGGCCTAGCAGCCGCGCAGCGCAATTAAACACAGCGTGGAGCGCACACTACCGCCTCCTCAAGCCTGGCACTGCGCACACTGGAAAAATTAACACAACTCATATAAAATGTGTATTTAAAAAAGAGGTGCCGCCGAAGGAAATATAACTCCTCACGCATTTAAACCACAAGCAACAACTGTGAGCAATTTTGAAGGAGTAGATGTGGTCAAGTGGTTTGTTAGTCATGTTGTCAGAGTTCAAATCCTGGCTTCTCCGCTCCAATATACCACAATGAGATCCTGAGCAGATCACTTTGATGAGCTTACATTGTCTGCAAACAACTGGGAGCGCCTTGGAGCGATTAAGATCCCGATAGAAAAGCAGAGTTTTCCTCAATTTTAGAGCAATAATTAGAAAAAAGTATTTCTTTCTGCTCCGCTTCGTATTTTTGTAAGGGGAAGTGGACTCAGAATGGAGCCTTGGTGTTGTTACACCCCCCCCCTTATAAATGTTTTTTCTAGTTAACAGTTGGGTATAGGTACCTTCTTTCGGGGTTGGTGAGGTGTCTGTCAGATTTCACAAGGATTTTTCACATAAACATGCAAAAACACACAAAGTGTTGGTTATTTTACAAACTAATGTTTTCTCTGACTTAACACCCCTATCAATTCCCATTCATCTCTCTTTCCACTGCCCCTTCAGCACCTCACATGCTCCCTGATTGTCCTATAATGTATTTTTAGGTCTCGCCTGTCGATGCGCATGCGCATCGAGCAAGGCGAGAGTATTGGGACTTATCCACTCTTTATCCACACTGCAAGGAATCGTGGCGATTCCTTGCAGTGCCCGTGACTTTTAAGCTCAATGCGCATGCGCATTGAGCTTAAAAGCGCGTGCACGTCCGTCTTTGTTTACCCGCTCCGCCCCCTCCCCTTCCCGCCGTCTCGCATTTCCCCTGTCGCATTTCTCCTCCCCCCTCCCCTCTCTTCCCTCCGTCTTGTTTATTGTACCCGCTCCGCCCCCTCCCCTTCCCGCCGTGTCGCATTTCTCCTCCCCCCTCCCCTCTCTTCCCTCCGTCTTGTTTAAGTTTACAAGTTTCAAGGTAAGCTCTTTATTACATAAGCCACGCGTTTTGGAAATATTTATTTTGGCACCCACGTTCCCTTCTTTCCACAAGTATTGGAAAGTCACAAGTGCCTAGTTTTCTTTTCTTTTCTTTTCTTTTTACCATAACATTGAAAAGGCTTCCAATCGCTCTTCAAACAAAAGTATAGCTCTTGCGTAGTTTCAACAGTACTTTGATCTTCTGCCTGAACTTTGAACTTAGCCTACAAAGTGTAATGCCTCTGAAAGCAGTTCACCCACGTTTTACACTATTGGAAAAATTGAGCCTTTTTATTTGTCACTATAAGTCAGTAGTGTGAGGCTGCAAAACGGGTGTTCACCGTAGTCCCCGGAGGACTCGATGCATGCCAGATTTACAGCTTACACAGATAGTATAAATGTACATACAGTGAATCTAAATGTCATTAATGTACACGGTCAGTGGATATCCTGAAAGTATGGTTTGGATCCGGTCCCAGGGACCCACGCTGAACACGCTTGGGGTTCGAGTTTACTTTAAACATTGAAGTTAATTGGCATCCAGTGTCTGATGTTCCAGATTCGTAACTGAATCTTTTGCTTCTCCCCACCTCGCCCCTCGCCGCCCTTCAGAAGAACCCTGTCTTGTTCTCTCTAGCCACCTTGAGATGCTAATCAGAAGTAGTGGCATGCTGTATATCTGGTTTACATTATGTGCCACAGTGTTGGAAAATCTAAAGCTGGTAGCCCCCAGTATTACTGGCCAAGACACGTCCCATCTCAGATTGAGTACCTTAAGAAGATGAGACAAAGAAACTGGGGTGCTGTGTTTAATTAGCAATAGGCTTTAACTTCTGGGGGTGCTACTGCAGAGTGCACTGAACTGGTCTTAAGATAGCAAGGACGCATGCGTGTGACCCTTCAGTGCCAGACTGGGCTGCATCGTAGAATCGATTGATGGGTCCAGGCGCCTGCAGCAGAGCTCTGTGCAGGACCTGAAGGTCATAGGTCAGGATTTCAGCAGGATTGGCTTAGTCTTTCACTGGAGTAAAGGGCAAAGGTCACATTTCTTATTTACAGTGCTACAATGATTCACGAGTGCTGCAGCAGGCATTACACCACTGATGTCTTTAGTGGTTGTTGGCGAAGGCCTATTGTCAGGGTCACTGATATTATGCTGCAGGAGAGGGCCAAACTATGCGGCAGTGCTGAGTAAATTATGCAGCAAAACCAGGCAAATAATGCGGCCTAATGCGGCACATTTTGTAATAGCATTACTACATTAGTTTGTCATTTTTAAATTTGGTAAGACTCTCGGAGCATTGGTTGCACCTCATTTGTACTAGTTTAACACCCAAACATAGCAATAAGCAACAACAAGCATTGGCATAGCCAATAGGTCTCGCATTTGGGACCTTCTAAGTATTTAGTTATACAGCACAATATCCTTAGTGCAACAACATCAACTGTTGCGTGGCTAAACACTTATAAAGTTCCAAAGGTGAGACATATTGGCTATGCCAATGCTCGTTGAGTTTGCACTTGTTTCACCAATTTTATAAAGTGGAGTCGTTAGAGGAACGGAGTATGCTGAGGGTACAAACAGAGCAGCTTCAGAGTTCCACATTTTCTAAATCACTTTAAAAGGAGCTCCCAGATGTCTACATGTGCACCCACCAGAGTCTGGTTTCCCGTTGTGAGATTGGCAAACCTGCTGCTACTCTTCCTCAATCTACTACTCTAATCTGTGTGGGGCTGTGGATCGTCTTACAGAGAGTGTCGAATGGCTTTGGTTCTAAATGAAAGCTCAGGAGACTGTAAAGGTGACTTTTCCAGACATGATAGTGACAATATCCAGCATTCTCAGTATATATGAACCTGGGCCATCTCTCCTGCACGTATCAGCACTGTGTGCATGGAAAGCAGCCAGAAACTCAGCCAATTTTCCATCAAAACCTTTAGTGTCCATCTAGGTGCCAAAAACTAAACTGGTAGCCTGAAATCTGATTTTATGAATTTAGTTGAGGTTATCAGCATTCTTGATGATACCTATATGCCAACACTCTGGAGTAGTCTTGAAGGGACGAAACTGATTAGGAAATTGTCAAGCAGGGGTAGAAAGACTCAAGGAAAGTGCTGTGGGTGGCTCTGCTTTCCCTAAAGTGTTTAAGGCCAGAATTAGCCTTTTTTGGCAAAACAGATGGGACCCACAATAAGCCATATACATATGGGATACCTGCACATCTCCACAGATGCTAGTAGATTGCACCCAAGCACAACGCTGGAGCACCACACTAGTGCACACCACTTACCCCAAGCAGTCAGTAGCAGCAAGGCCTGAACTAATAACAAATTTTGCTGCATCCTGGTCACCTTGAGTGGTTTGTACTAAAGAGGCCGAAAACTTCTCTGGATTCACCAGCAACATCTTGCTGGCTGTGTCCCTGACGACAAGTGTATAATGGCCTAGTTGGCAGAGTGCATTGACCGACTTCAATGACGAGCTGGTAGAATAGAACATTTGCTTCCTTTGCTTCCCTAACACCTAAATACTTTTTGACTAGCTGTCATGGGGAATGCCTTTTATCTATTTGTTGTTGGAAGCCTTGACCACCCAAAATCAGTGGTAGGATGCTACTTAATAAAATCTGGGTCACCAGGCACCGGTCTGTGGCGTCTGGACATCTGCCTGATCATCAGTGGGTAAGTGCAAGGCTCCGCCCAAGTACCCATCAGGCCATTAAAACTGAAGTAAGGGCTCAGACGATGCTGCCCCAGGGTGCAAAACCTCAGTATGGACATTTGCCATGACTTCCAGAGAAAGAAGCTGTAGATACAAGACCTAAGCAGCACATCTAATACCTAAAGCAAATGAAACCTGCTTCACTCTAAATGAATAAATATATATACACACACACACACACTGCCGTCATCATAATGTGGGGGAAAATCATCACAATCCTTATCATCATCATCATTATTATCAGGTAGTGGCAAACTCAGGCCCGATTCAGAGGTAAGAAGATGATGGGGCCTCCAGGCAAATTGTGAATACAACAAAGAGGGGGGAGAGAGAGAAAAAAGTGGATTCAGTCTCCCTTAGCAATATGATTAAACAAAATGGAATCCACTCAGAAAGTGGTGGTGGTCCCTAAAGTGATGGGGAGCACACAGTGTTGTTTAAATGCCCCTCAAACACCAACAGGCCCCTTGGTGTCATGCTTCATCATCGGGGCCTTCGCACCCCTCTACGGAATGCGGCGTGCTACGACTTATGACTGCGTAGGAGCACTTGGTAGTGAACTATGTGAGGGTGTGTGTTTAGGGAAGAATTGTGAGTTAGTGAGGTGAGGTGAAAAAAGTGAGGTTAAAAAATACCTGGCTCGTAGGAAAAAAATATTTATTAAGTCCTCGGCTGGTATTATTAAAAAGGTGCAGAGTGAGGTTGATTATATACCTATTAGGGTATATCAACCATTAAGAGTGTCACGCTTAATGGTTGATATACCCTAATACGTATATAATCAACCTCACTCTGCACACCGCATTCCGTAGAGGGGTGCGAAGGCCCAGATGATGAAGCATGACACCAAGGGGCCTGTTGGTGTGTGAGGGGCATTTAAACAACACTGTGTGCTCCCCATCACTTTAGGGACCACCACCACTTTCTGAGTGGCCTCCAGGCAAAAATGATCAAGGCAGTATTTTGTCTGAATCAGAATAGACTGCAATGGGCTACACTGGATCGAAGTCAAAGCGTGACCTTGGATGTAGTTGAGGTAGATTTGTTCAGGGTCGGACACCGGAGTCGGCAGAGGCTTGAATTCTGGTGTTGGCAAAATATGGACAGGTGTCGATGAAGAAGGGACCTGTGCTGGTCTTGGAGCCGAAACAGACATTAGTACTGAAGTTGGTGGGAAACCAGAGGCAGATTCACAATCAGAGGGCTCAGTTGTGTATTTTCCAGTTGTGGAATCAGCCCTTCCAGCAACAGAGGAATCGACTGGCACCTTGATGCCTTCCCAACTTCCCAACTTCTCTTTGGATCTAGGGTAGTGGGATGGGGGGGTGGGGTTGCGGTCCCACATCAACTTTTTATGATTCTTCAACTTAGATTTTGATTTACTGGATGACCATAAGGAAGACCTGTCAATGGAACGACCTTGAGAATGGAAATACATTTGTGATCTCAACTTGGAGTTTGATGTTCAGCTTCACAGTCCTGAATCGTTTTTGGGTGCATGAGGGAATATTCTTCTTATGACTTCGTGTGACTTAGAGTTGTGTACCAAGTCCAAAAGCCTCATGCGGGTCCAACACTGACATCTGCATTCAACAGTCATAGCATAGTTTGAAGCATGCAGCCTTCTACTGGGTTTTTCATTGAACTGGCAAAAGTTGTAGAACTGCACTCATACATATTCAGGATTAGGTCCAGTTTTACAAATCCCTTTCTGAATCCAGCACATAGAATTTATACATTGTCATTTTTAAAGGCAGTGTGCCTATATTTTGAATGGTTAAGAAAAAATAAACAATATGTATTTTTTTTCAAGGTGTTCCATACGCACACTCACCTGCATCACCTGTGTAGGAGTTGCCTCCCCTTCTTCAATGACTACCTCTGGATGTTCTGTCTCGTAATGCCTCTGTAGCTGTGGCTGCGATGTGAACAGTTCCCCGCACAACTCGCAGCCAAATGCGTTTTCTGTCTGGCTGAAGTGCTCAGTTGCAACATGGTGCTGCAGAGCGCCAGGGAAGCGGAAGGCATCCGTACAGTACAGACAGCGAAAGGGCTGGGACCCTGGTGGGGATGAAAGAGGAAGACTGTGATGGATGGAATGTTGGGGGAAAGAAAAGGCAACATCTATAACCAGAAATGTTAATCTTCTAATGTTGAAAGCCTGGGTGAACTGAAATGCCTGCTACTATGAAAGCAATTTAAGAAAGCTGAAGATTTAGGATGAAAATTAATGGAAGAAACATAACCAGGAATGGTAATTCCAAAACAGACCTTGTCTGAGGTTTCAGGTGGTGGAAATTGCCCTAAATCTTTCTTTATTTGAATAGTTTAATTAGGACATGGGCAATCAAATGTTGTATTTTCATTATTTCATTGGACTGTTGTCATAGCCACATGACCTGGTCATGTCACTACGGTTAGAATGCTATGTGCTTCCCTTGAATACCAATTCTTTTACTATTTGTTATCAATGACAAGAAGAGTGCCACATTATGCTGATAGCAACCACAGTGAAAATCAAACAAGCATAAGTGTTCAGGTCCACAGCTGCTTTCAGTTAGATTTGCACCTGCTCCCCCTTCATCTTTTTTGGATGGGAGACGTACCATAGGAAAGGGAAGATTTTAAGTCAAAATTGGTGGCTAGATGAACAAGCTACTTCCCTTTTGTAATGGCTTTTCTGGTAGAGACTATCTAACTGCAGATTCCTCCCCTTGTCAATTTCCCCGGCTCCAGACTGGATCCGGAAAATGTTGACAGCAAATCTCTCACATGTTGGCCAATGGCAATGAGCAGCTCTGTGTCAGATCCATTCCGGCCCATATGTGACATCTGGGCTCCATATATACCACCAATGCATGCTGACAACAGTTTCATTCTGATCTCTGTCCACATTGTCAGATGCAGAGCCCTTAAAATCTAAGTGTGGTTGTGTGCAACTCTTCAGATTTGGGATTTAATTAATGGCCTGTATCAGATCATTATACAGAACAGGGAGGAGGGTGGGTTGGTAAGGAATAGGCGGTTTGATAGAGTCTATACTAGTAATAGTGTTACCAAAGGTAAGTAATTTGGTATTGAGAGTGAGACTTCTAACCACATATTCTTCACCTTCTGAATAGATACTAAAGTAGTACCTCCCAAGGTGTTGGGACATGGAATGACTCAGACCAGGAAATCCCACATGAGCAATAGGGTTAAGTGCCCGTCCCACCGGGCCTGGCTGTCCAGGGAGTAGTGCTTCATGAACATGTGGAGGGACACCCACGTCCCAGACACGCAGATGTACAGGACTGTAAAATGGTGTACTATCGCAGTTGTAGCAGCTTTCACTAAGTCGGAATGAGTGTGCAATCCTGGGGGTTGCTTTTTCACCAGGCTTATCCAAACTTGATGCATAACACAATGCACCAGGAGATGGTTCTCTTTTGCACCAGTTTGCCCTTTTTCCACTTAAAAGAAACCAACAAAGTGTTGGTCATCTTGTCCGTAATCTCTGGTGTCGCAGAAGCAGACGCTAAGGGCTCTCCAAGCATCCAGGCGGTGGAGCCGTTCTTCCTTGGAAGGATGAGGCGATGCAAGATGATGGATTTCCCTATGTAGAAAAATAATATCTTTGACGGGAATTCCACTTTTGTGCCTAGGACTAGATTGAATGAGGTCTATGGCCCAGGTCTATGGAGCCCATGCCGACTGACCCGAGCAAAACGTCAGTGACCCGATGTCCCACTTGCAAGTAAGCTTAACCGGCTGTACTTCTGACTGGATTGTGTTTGCTCACGCTCTCCCTTCCAACCATGTTCTCTACTACCCCTCTAGAACCAGATGACCCCTTTAACTCGCTCTCTTCTCCCCTATGCCTCTCTCCTCTCCTTCTTCAATGTAGAAATTTTCGGACTCTCTTTTCCAAGCAGGATTCGCTTACGCTACACCAATTTCACTGTAAGCGGCAACACATCTAACCCGACTTATGAGCAGGTGCTCCATTGGGTGCACTCCCATCATTATACTTTATATACCTTTACGCACCTTGGACCCCCAAGTGGCTCTCCACAGTCGCTTTTTTTTTTTTTTTTTAAAGAAATGTCTTTTCCAGGCCTAGATCACCCCTGTTATATCCTACAGCACAATGGCCTTTCGAGCTTGACTTACCACGGAAAAATTTGTTTTCCATTTCTTTCACAGGACCAAACAATATTACGTTATTGGTTACTTGTATAGGTTTGGGATTCACACGACTACGCTCTCACTGGAATGCATTTGAACCTCACTAACCATTACAAATAATGCTCATTTTGCCTGTTCAATTTTCGTATTTCATATTTCGTTATTTGGATTCCAACCGGCCGTATGTATGCTATTGAAAACCTTTTGAATTTGAATTACTATGCTCGTTCTAATGTACTGTCTCTCCCCTGATAACATGGGATGACTATGGGTTATTTCTCTCTACTCTTCCTATTTCCTCTCTATTTTTCCCTCTCCTTCTCTCACTACTCTTCTCTCCCTGTCCTTACCCTCATGAAACTGATACTTCTCACTATGTTGTACTCTGCTCTCACTACGCCCACATGAACCCCTCATATCTCATAACTCCTCCTCTCTCCCTCTCTCTCCCTACTTCGCTGCTTACTATTACTGTTTTCTCTCAGATCTCAGTCCTGTCTCCTTTCTCCCTCCTCCTTCCCCCAATACCCCTTCCTATCTCTGCTTTCACTCTCCACTCGCACTACACTCTCACAGGTGATGAGTGATTTTTTATCATTGCTGTACTGATGTAAATACGCTGCATTCTGTCTGAAACTGCATTTGTTTCTTTACTTTGCTGTGCACGGTTGCAGATCTTTTGATTGTTCAGCCCTGACGAAGCCCCTTGGCATGTCGGCCGTACGAGGGGTAGAAACACGTGTTTTGCTGTTCTATTTAAATCTCATCTGTCCTATGATGTATGCTTGCTGTATTTGAGTCTGCTTACATACAAGAGTCAAGTACCAAATAGATTCTCTATTGAAGCAATGAATTTGAATTATTCCAGACAAAAGAGTGACGACTTCTACTTGTTCTGGCACTTTTATCAAAGTTCTTCCCACTATTTGGGCACCAGACAGCCTTTCTATTCACCTGGCGGGCTACTCACCCTGTCGGTTGGGGAATGCTGTTTGGCAGACTAGTCTGTGAAAAGGAATGGTATTGAACTACTACCATGGCACAAACATCAACACTTCAGCAAAAGGAATGCCAATCCCTTCTCATTTCTCATGGGGGTTGGTCATAGTGTTTGGAGCTTAGATCAGCATGGCTCCCAGGTATCCCTATCTTACCAATAGGTCCTAGGGTGATTCTAAGAGGTGTGGTGTGCCAATATTTCATGTCAGCTTTCATGTTTCATGGGGATGCATCAAGTATTTGAGCATGGGGGTGGCACGCATCCAGGGAAGCCTATCACACCCTGGCATTTCTGCCAACTAGAAACCCAGAGGGATTCCAAAGTGGTGTGGCTTGTGAGGTTCCCTACATGTTTCTTTAGCCAGAGTAAATTGGAACTAACAAAAGAATACATAAAGAAACTTCCAAATGCATTCTCAGTTCCAATGTGGAATGGGTGAAGCACTTAGGTGTGGGTCCACCGGAACCCAGGAACCCTAGAAACCTTAGTCCCTTTTGGCAACAAAATCACAAGGAGATTCCAGAGTAGTGTGGCCTACAAATGTTTATGCTTAAAAGAACTGTTAGAAATGGGGGTCTCTAGTTGGCAAGGGCTTGCACCTTTGCCCAAGTAGGGATCCTTCTTCCTAGTCAGGATAAGGGAGTTACACTCCTAAAATAACCCCTGCTCACCCCCTTGGTAGTTAGGAACGAACAGTCAGGCTTATCTTAGAGGCAGTGTGTAAAGCATTTGCATATAACCGACAGTAATACAGTGTAAGCACTACAAAAGGACACCACACCAGTTTAGGAAAATAGCCAATATTTTTATATACAAGGCCAAAAATGATAAGAATCCACAATACAGTACTTAAAAATCTACAGTTATCAAAATATGCTTTAAAACAGTTCCTTGATGTTGATAGTTCCGTCCGGGGCTATCACGGCGTAGTGAGCAAACAAATCCAAACAGTTCAGGCTGGTCACGACATCGCGGACCAGCTACTGTGTCGGGAAGACAGCAAACAGTACCTGTTAGAGCTGCATGGTGCCAAGGCACTTGAAGCCACTCACGTTTCAGGTTGAGTTCCTATCTGTTGGGATCAGGAGCGCTGGCGTCGGCAGGCGTAGGGTGCTGAGGTGCAAAGTGCAGCAGTGTGGCGTGCGGGTGCCCTCAGGTCGCGGTTTGAGGTGAAGGCGGTGCTCGTCACTGTGCTGGCAGGTCACAGTGCAAGCAGCATTGTCGTCATTGTTGAAGCGCTGTCATCGGCTGACGAACGGGTGCCAATGGTGCCGGTGTCCGTAGGCCAAGGCTGCGGTACAGGATGAGGGTGGTGCGTTGTGTCACTTTACGAGTGGTGCCCTCGAACCATGGTGCCTGCAGCAGCGTCGTTTTCAGCGTATAGTGGCGGCGTCAGGGAGGCCAAGTCGTTGTCGTGAAGCGAGGTGGTACGGAGTGTGGTGCCCACAGGTCATGGTGCAAGCAACGGCTCAGTGGCGTCGTCGGTGAGACCAGGGTCGCGGTGCGGCATTGCCCCCTGCGGTGCCTTCGTAGACGTCGTCAAGTTGCTCTTCTTCTATCGCAGCACAAAACACACTGTCCTCAGTGCTGAGGGCAGAAGAGCTGGAAGTCTTTGCTGTTCCTGAGACTTCTTGAACAGGGGGCAAGCTCTACCTCAAACCCTTTGAGAAACTCACAAAAGTATATTTCAGAAAGTTCAGTCCAGTCCTTTCACTGCCCAAGACAAAAGCAGCCACTGTAGGCCAACACAGCAAAGCACACAGCAAAGTGGTAGTCCCGCCTCACAGCTTCTCCAGCTCTTCTTCTTGGCAGTGTTCTTCCTCCAAAAAAGATCTAAAGTTCAGGGGTCTGGGCCCCAGTATTTGTATCCAAAAATCCTTTGATCCTCTAGGCAGAGGGTGTCTGTGCCCAGTCAGAACCAGTTCTGGCTTCTCTGGCGTGATTTCCCCGCAGGGGGTGGAGACAGCATTGTCAGAGGCAGACCAGGCCCTTTGAGGTGCAAGGAAATCTCCTCCGTCTTCCCCCATCGCAGCCCAGGTCTTATCAGCCCTTTCTTGACCTACCTAGACTATCGGGAGCCACCCTTGCTTCCTATCCATCTGTCGTCCAAAACCCATACAGGCAATCAACATTCCAGCAGAGGCACACGGGATGACTGAGCAAGAAAATACCTACTTCCTACAAGTGGCGTTTTTAAAAACATAATGTAAAATCACGTTTACTAAAAGATGCATCGTTAGATCCTGAGTTCAGGCATACTACATTTTATTTTCCCACCTAGTTTCAAGGGCCAGTTATGTTTATAAGATGTTATAAACAAACTTCCCATTCTGTCCTATGGGGAACAGGTAGTCTTGCACTAGTGAAAAACGACATGGGCTGTAATTCACTATCAGGACATGCCACACACACCAGGGCATGTCCTACCTTTCACATACACTGCACCCTGCCCACAGGGGTACTTTGGGCCTACCTTAGGGGTGCCTGACATGTAAGAAAAGGGAAGGTTAGGGACTGGCCAGTGTGTGCACTGGCCAAGTCGACATGACAGTTACAAACTGCACGCAGACTCCGCAATGGCAGGTATCAGGTACCTTTTCCGGGCTACTCACGTGGGTGGCACAATCCGTGCTGCAGGCCAACGCGTAGCATTTGATTTCCAGGCCTTGGCACACTCTGTGCACTTTACTAGGGGCTCACAAGAAAACTAAACAGCCAATTAGGGAAACACCAATCCATAACATACTTTACCACAGGAGCACTTGCACTTTACCACTGATCAGCAGTGCGAAAAGTGCGCAGAAACACTTCGCCAGCAAAAACAGAGTCAAAACCAGGAGGGCAAAAAGCAAAAACTCTGGGGAAACACGGCAAAAGATGCCAAGTCTAACAAGAACAATTACCTCTGTTTGCATAGGGGACTGCTGCAGTATTTTGGCCTAGGGTCAGCACGCACAAAGGGAACTCTACCAACTATGGATGTTTCTGACAACTAGAGGTCACGGGAATCCACAAAGGTTTGGCTCTTTAATGTTCAGAAATGTCTGCGATTGGTAGGTTTTTTTGGGTGCTGAACAACCCAGTGGCCAAAAAATGAAGACCACCACCACCATAAAAGTCTATTTTATTCAAACATCATTCCCTCTATGCACATGGGTATGTGTGCCAGGCTATTGAACCTTTTCGGACCTCTGTGCAATGTCGGACACCCCAGATAACATGATGGCTTCAAGACACTTGCATATAACATCTTAGAGCATCTTTTTCCATAAGGAAACAGCCTGTGTACAGGAGCTTCAATCTGAAGGCAAAAAGGCTGCAAGCATATGCTTTTGCAATGTTTCAATGTAAGTGAAGCATCAAAGAAAGGACCATGTACGAAAGCTATTTATCAAAGAAATCAGTGTTGCATAACCAGCATTTACCCACAACAAAATAAGTTAATCAAAGGTATCGGTATCTATGCCCAAAAGCTGAAGAACGTGAGGATTTGACTGCCTTTGCGTGTAGCTGTGCTTATTTTAGTAAAAGATCTGAAAATAAAAGAGCAATTGTAGGATGAAATGAAGAAAAAGTTCGTTAAATTGTAGTCCTAGTACTGCAACACAGAAATCTTAATGGAAGTCATAAACTTTAGAATAATTCCCTGTTGTGCGTGCTGAGCCCATAACACTCATTTTGATGTATTTTTCCATAGACTTTCAGCACAGAGTGCAAGAGTCCATATGTCAACATTATGAGCAGCAACCTTTGGAAGCCTATTGAAGGCACAATGTTTCCAGAAATGTAAAGAGTCAGACTTCAAAGAAACAATTTCAAGACTATGATGTAGCATCTATATTGCACCACCAAGTATGCATTATACTGGCAGTTGTCTTTCAGAGCCTGTTCTTTTTGCAGGGACTATATGATGTATGTTGTTTTGAATGCCCAACTTTATCCACCCGGGGAGTAGTGTGGGTTGTTTATGATGTCAAAGGAGATTTCGAAGAGGTAGAACAAGGATTACAAGCAAGTCATCTTTTTTTCTGCATCGTACAGTCTTCATTGATAGTCATCAACATTAGAACATAGTAGGAAGCTAACAACACTCGCACATTAAGTTGGTCATTGAAACACCTCTTTGCTGACTCTTGCATCAGCCTTTGTGTCTGAACCTAAACAATGATGTCTTATGAACTTCTGAGCTGATCTCCATATAGCTACTTTTAGTAGAGAAAGCTTTAGACTTTACTGGAAAATAGAAAGGGGCGACCAATCGGTCCCCCCGAACGTATGGTGGAGTACCCCGATCCCCCCGGGAAGCCATCTTGGGCGGGAGGCGAGTCCCGGCTGGTATGCCCGAAGCGGCGTAGCCGGGGCGCGCTTTTTCCCGCCCTAGAGTGCGTTGTCCTAGACACCGAAGCCGCCAGCCACGCCCCCGGAGGCGGGCGGAGGCGGGTTTACGCTCGCCCGAAGAGGGATAAAAGGAGCGACAAGCCAAAGTAGCATCCTCTTGTTCCTGTGCTCTGAAGCTGCACCTCCCCGCTGCACGTGAGCTCGAGACGGAACGAAGAGCCAATTTTGAGCGTTGTAATTTTGTCTTTGTTCTTTCAGAGAATCATCGTTTGAGAATGCCGGGCAAAAAGGCCGGAAAGCGGGTCGGTACCGATCAGATGCTCCGCATGCTCGTGAAAGACATGGCCGAGATGAAGAAACAGATGGCGGCAATGAACGGTGTAGGAGGCCCAAAGCGAGTCGTCGGACCAGCATTGCCGGGAGTAGTCCCTAGCGGGAGAGGTAGAAGGTCCAAGAGGGGGGCAACTGGGGGAGAGACCCCGGTTCCCGAGGCGCCGCCGGCGCTCCCCGATACACCGACTGAGGCCCCGATCCCGGTCCCGAAGGAGGGGCAACCAATCCCCGTTGTAGTCACCCCTGCGAACGGGGAGGATATGCCTCCCGAGTTGGCTGCACAGCTGGCAGCGTGGTTGGGGAAAGATAGAGAAGGCACCACGGCGGATGACGCCAGGGCAGTAATGAGGCAGTTGCGGCAATCAAGAGAGGCCGCAAAGGCACCATGTCCTTTTGTTCCCCCGCAGGCTCCAGTGGGTGAAACCGCGGCGGGCACGAGTTCGGCAGCGACTACGGTTACAGCTTCTAGTTCAGGTAAGCAGCGACTGCCGATTGCGGGGGAGGGGTCTGTACCCTCGAGAAGGGAGAAAGTGGCTCAGCATATTCCGATTGAAATCAAGGAGAGGGTATGGGCTGGGAAGTATGTAAACATGTTTTCTTTGCTAACTGATCATTATGAGATCGAGCATGTGAAGGGTCAAAAAGAGTTTTTGCACCCGAGTGTCTGGCGCGCCAAGATGGCCGCTTTTAAGGTCGACGAGAACATAGGTAATTGGGGCAGAGCGTTTGGCATATTCACTTCAATTATGGGGGAACGAAGGCCTGAAATGTTGGCCGAGTTACCCGTGTACCAGACACGTATTATGGAGTTTTCTCAGTCATATGAGGGCAATCAGTGGTTTTGTTATGATAATGTTTTTCGGAAGGCTAAGGAGTTCGACACATCTCTGACGTGGGATTGTTACGACTCCATTTCATGGCAAAAGATGGAGAAATCAGGCATGTTAAAGGCACCATTGATGGGGGGAAGCGGGGGAGAGTTTTCCCGCCATTCATCTGGGGCGCCCTTTCGGGCAGGTTAAAGTAATGAGCATCACTCGAGATCGAGTGGCAATACAGGCAAAAAAGGCATCTGCTGGAATTTTAACAGAGGAAAGTGTACGAGGCCCCAGGGGTCATGCAAGTTTAGGCACGACTGTGGGGGGTGTGGGCAATCCTCGCATCCTGAGACCATGTGCAGAGCCAAAACGGGTGATAACGGAGGTAGGGGAAGCGCCAAACAGGTCTGAAATAGTCCGAGGGGCGCCTTTACCTACCCCGGTTGATACCATGGCAATGATTCCTTGGCTCAATGAATACCCGGATCATGTCTCCGCTGGGGTGTTGCGAGATGGGTTTTCGTATGGTTTCCGCATCCCGGTGGGGAATTTTCAGGGTAAGGCACAGTGTAGGAACCAACTGTCGGTCCTGCAGAATACGGCGGTGGTACAGGCGAAGATTGTGAAAGAGTTGACCCGGGGTCGGGTTGCCGGACCATTCGTCACGCCACCAGTTGCTAATTTTGTTTGTTCCCCCTTGGGAGTGGTCCCCAAGAAGGACCCGGGTGAGTTTCGATTAATACATAACTTGTCCGCCCGAGAGGTCTTTCGGTGAATGATGCGATAGACCCGGAGGTGTGTTCGGTGCGGTACGCATCTTTCGATGAGGCCGTCGCCATGTTGAATCGCCTGGGGCCCGGAGCGCTGATGGCCAAATCAGACATCGAGTCAGCGTTCCGGTTGCTCCCGGTACACTCAGACGATCAGCGTCTCCTCGGTTTTATGTTTCAGGGTCGCTATTACATGGATAAATGTATGCCAATGGGATGCTCCATATCTTGTGCTTATTTTGAGAAATTCAGTTGTTTTCTGCAATGGGTATTCACAAGAATGACGGGGTTTCAACATGGTATGCATTATCTTGACGATTTTCTGTTCTTGGGTGCAGCTGGGGATCCAGAATGTGCACAAGCTTTAAAAGAATTTTGTGGTCTGATGAAGCAGTTTGGTGTGCCATTGGCACCAGGTAAGACGGTGGGGCCATCAACTTCGCTCGAGTTTCTCGGAATAGAACTCGATTCACTGGAAGGTTGCTTCCGGCTGCCCAAAGAAAAGGTGGGGAAATTCAGGGCCTCCCTTGAAGCATGTATTCGGGAAACCAAGGTGAACTTGCATCAATTGCAGCAAACGGTGGGTCAGTTGAATTTTGCCCTTAGAGTAATGCCAATGGCCCGCCCTTTCTCCCGCTCGATTGCTCAAGCCATGGTCGGTCTTAAGGAAGGGCACCATCGCACGAGGCTCTCGGCCGAGATTCGCCAGGACATGCGCATTTGGTTGGCATTTCTGGCGGATTTCAATGGTCGGGTTGTCTGGACCAAGCCGGCGGTGTCCTCCGAGGAGTTGGGGCTGTGGACAGATTCGGCGGGGAGTATAGGCTTTGGCGCCATATTCGGTAATCACTGGTCGGCTCAAAAGTGGCCGTCATGGTGGCACGAGTGTGGGCTGACGAGCAACATTGCTTTTCTCGAACTGTTCCCTATTCTGGTGGCCCTACAAACATGGCCTGAGGGGTTCCGGGATCACTCTGTGGTGTTCTGGTCGGATAACATGACCGTGGTTGAGTGTATCAATAGTCAGGCAGCACGATGCAAATGGATTCTGAGATTGCTTAAGGAAATTGTGTTACTATGTATGCAATTGAACGTGCTCTTTAGGGCAAGACATGTGCCAGGAGTACTGAATCAGGCGGCTGATGCGCTTTCTCGTTTCCGTATGCAGGCCTTCTGGGGTTTTCTGCCCACAGCGGACCCGGTGTCGGCACCATTCCCCGAAGCTCTCTGGTCTCTCGGTGCCCCGAACTACAAAACCTCGTTGGAGAGAGTTTAGCACCCAGGACGAGGAAGGCATATGAAGGGGCGTTCCGTTGTTATCAGTCCTTTTTGGGTTCGGCTAGGGGGGAGCTTTGGGGCCAGGAAGAGTATGTCGTAAAGTTTTTGCTGTCGTTACATCAGGCAGGCAAATCGGTAGCCACGGCCCAGAGGCATCGGGCCGCCATTTCCTTCATGGCGCGGGCTCATGGGATCCAGGACCCTACTGCATCTTTCGTAGTACAGAAAGCGCTGCGTGGGTGGCAACGCCTTGAGGGTTGCAGAGTAGATGAAAGGCACCCGATAGGTCTGGAGAGGTTGGCTCTGTTATTTTCCGTTCTCCCTGCGACTTGTTCATCCCAGTCTGAAACAGTGTTATTCCGGGCCGCTTTTGCATTAGCATTCCATGGGGCTATGCGGGTAAGCGAACTGGTGGCGAGGAACAAGCAGGATACGGGGGGGGGGACTGTGCCGAGAGCACGTCCTAGTTAAGGGGGATACGATGATGGTCTCGTTTCCCAGGTCCAAGACCGATCAGGGTGCGATCGGGGACAGTATAGTAGTCCATCGGAGTCCCGGATCTCCCATGTGCCCCGTTGTATGCGTTGAGGAATATTTGGCGCAGAGGGCGGCATCGTGGGGGGGGGGACCCTGTTGAGGCACACTGATGCCACCCCACTGACGAGGTTTCAGTTCCAGCGGGTGCTAGCAATGGCAATTTCGGCCGCGGGCTTGAACCCGGGCGATTTTGGGACCCATTCCTTCCGGATAGGGGCTGCTACAGAGGCTACAGCCAGGGGTCTGAGTGTGGAAAAAGTGAAACAATTGGGGCGTTGGTCCTCGAATTGTTACAAAAGGTATGTGCGGTTGCACATGTTGTGAAGCTGTAATCATGTACTCACGCTTCTTGTTTTTGTTTGGTTTACAGTTTCGCAAGCTTACGAGGCGGGGCGGACTGTGCAGTCGACCCGACACCTGGGAACCAGCGGTCAAAGATCACCGGCTGCGGAAAAAGTGGTGTGGGTCGTGGGCCACTCATACGTGAGGCGTGCCGCGGACGTATTCAAAGCAGGTGACATGATTCACATGGCTGGGGAATACGGGTACAGGGTGACCTTCTACGGAAGGGGCGGGCTCTGTATTGACCAGTTTCAACCTTTTGTCGAGGGTTTGTTAGGGCGGACAAGGTCACCGCCATCTATAATCATAGTGCATCTTGGGGGCAATGATTTAGTGACCACTGGTAGACGACTACTTCTCGAGGCGATACTATCCACAGTAAGTTGGTTGGCGAGAAGAGTTCCAGGGTGCACAATTGCATGGTCCCATATGATTCCACGAAAAGTGTGGCGGGGGGCGAATTCTGTGTCTGCTATAAATCATTCGGTGAAGAAGGTAAATAACAAGTTGGCTAGACTGTTTCGTACAAGTGCATTGCATTCCATTCCTCATGGTTGTATCAGGGGGGACAGTATGTATCTGGAGGATGGGGTCCATTTGTCCCAAGTGGGGAATTCTTTACTCATAGGAGACCTCGTAGCCTGGCTAAAGAGTTTACAGCATGACCTTTAGGTAGGAGTTTTTGTGGGGGGTCCGGATAGCCGGTCAACTATCCGGCCTGTGGCGGTAAGGTCATGATCGGTGAGCAGTAATTGGAAGATCCCTATGGGGGGGGCGTCACCCATTACGGATGGGAACGCCCGGGGGGAGGTGGCCATTGGCCCCTCAACGGGGAGGCGGTCCCTTCTAAGGATGGGACGCCGAAAGGAAAGGGAAGGCGGTCAAGGCCCCTCCCTGGATAGGAGGGGCTACGGGCCCCTCCTGGGAATTTCCCGGGGCCAGGAC
The DNA here is from genome assembly GCF_964263255.1 of Lissotriton vulgaris. Lineage (NCBI taxonomy): Eukaryota > Metazoa > Chordata > Amphibia > Caudata > Salamandridae > Lissotriton > Lissotriton vulgaris. The sequence continues at coordinate 479,452,846 of NC_141693.1, forward strand.
ATCTGCGACGGCAGATGTGGTAAGTTGTGTGGGGTGGGGAGGGGGGTCCACGCTACCTTCTAGACACCTCACACGAGTCCTCGGACGACCTTTAAAAATGGCGTCGAGTTAATTGGGGCCCCCGTCAAGACAAGGGAAATTGGTTTGTGCACATGAGGTACAGTCCTCTGTGTGGCCGCCCCTCACAAGTGAGGGGGTAGTTCTGGTTTAGGGATCTGACACCGGTTACGACCTTGCCGTTGGCCCTTAACGTTAGGATGTACAATTTCAATTTAAGAATGTATTGGTAGGATGTTAGAATCGGCTAGGAGAACCTTTGTATTAGAAATATGTTAAGGTCAGCCAAAACATCGTATATGGAAATGAAATTGTACATGATATGAAACTGTTATTTTAATGTTTTAATTTTGTTTCATATTTTAATAAATACGGCCGGGAGGGTAACTCCCTCCCGCCTTCCAAAAGTTCAGAAATGTTTCCGTATTCCCATTCTTGGGGATTGTGTTGAGAGGGGGTGGCGGGTATCTCAGCCATATGGAAAGGGGCGACCAATCGGTCCCCCCGAACGTATGGTGGAGTACCCCGATCCCCCCGGGAAGCCATCTTGGGCGGGAGGCGAGTCCCGGCTGGTATGCCCGAAGCGGCGTAGCCGGGGCGCGCTTTTTCCCGCCCTAGAGTGGGTTGTCCTAGACACCGAAGCCGCCAGCCACGCCCCCGGAGGCGGGCGGAGGCGGGTTTACGCCCGCCCGAAGAGGGATAAAAGGAGCGACAAGCCAAAGTAGCATCCTCTTGTTCCTGTGCTCTGAAGCTGCACCTCCCCACTGCACGTGAGCTCGAGACGGAACGAAGAGCCAATTTTGACCCACCCACCAGCCCCTGGAGACAGCAAGTGGTTTGAATTAAAGTTGTGATGTGGTAACTCAATTTTCTTACAGGTTACTTGGATTAAAAGTTGTGATTCGTTATGCAATAAAGTGGTAACTCGATTTTCTTACAGGTTGCTTTGATGAAAAGTTGTGATTCATTGTGCAATAAAGTGGATAATTTCTTACAGTATGTTTTATCGAATAAAGTATTTGCACCAGTGTTGATCAGTGATGTTTCGACAGTTCATATATTGAGCATCTTTTGTCTTTTAGTAATTAGTCCTTTTAGTTTAATGTCGTATTTATTTTCGGTCGGGCGGTAAGGTCATGATCGGTGAGCAGTAATTGGAAGATCCCTATGGGGGGGGGCGTCACCCATTACGGATGGGAACGCCCAGGGGGAGGTGGCCATTGGCCCCTCAACGGGGAGGCGGTCCCTTCTAAGGATGGGACGCCGAAAGGAAAGGGAAGGCGGTCAAGGCCCCTCCCTGGATAGGAGGGGCTACGGGCCCCTCCTGGGAATTTCCCGGGGCCAGGACATCTGCGACGGCAGATGTGGTAAGTTGTGTGGGGTGGGGAGGGGGGTCCACGCTACCTTCTAGACACCTCACACGAGTCCTCGGACGACCTTTAAAAATGGCGTCGAGTTAATTGGGGCCCCCGTCAAGACAAGGGAAATTGGTATGTGCACATGAGGTACAGTCCTCTGTGTGGCCGCCCCTCACAAGTGAGGGGGTAGTTCTGGTTTAGGGATCGGACACCGGTTACGACCTTGCCGTTGGCCCTTAACGTTAGGATGTACAATTTCAATTTAAGAATGTATTGGTAGGATGTTAGAATCGGCTAGGAGAACCTTTGTATTAGAAATATGTTAAGGTCAGCCAAAACATCGTATATGGAAATGAAATTGTACATGATATGAAACTGTTATTTTAATGTTTTAATTTTGTTTCATATTTTAATAAATACGGCCGGGAGGGTAACTCCCTCCCGCCTTCCAAAAGTTCAGAAATGTTTCCGTATTCCCATTCTTGGGGATTGTGTTGAGAGGGGGTGGCGGGTATCTCAGCCATATGTTTATTTACCAACTGATCAATATAATTTATAAATCAAATATATTTTGTTTAGTGTAGGTAGAAGTGAACACCCACCTAATGTTTAACGAATGGAGTAAATGTTTATCTGCAGTGGACGGACTGGGGGAAAAGGTAGGCATTTTGATTATTTTGCTCATGTGAAAATTATTTAAAGAATTGGGAAGGAAAGATGGATGTAGCCTCATGACCACCCAATTCGCATGAAAAACCTTGACTGGGTCCACAGCAGATGTGTTCAGTTCTCCCAATGAGCAGATGTAAAGGCAATCAGGGAAAAGGGTTTGTTTCAAGAAAGATACTAAACTGAAGGTGCAACAAGATTAGAATGGCTTGGATGCACTAATGGGTCTGAAGGTTGAAACACATAATGTAGAGAGGGACCAAGAGCAGAGTAGGGCTTGGCGAAATCACATATTGCTTTGTGAAATTCATGAACATTTTGTGAAATTATGTTTTTGTGGCAAAAGGCACTTTGTCAGCATCACATCTCTTTTTTTCTTATGAACTGTAGACCTCACTTCAAAAAATCTTTCAAGATAGCAGCAGGAGACTGGCTTGAGTACAAAGCTTCTCTTTCAGAGAAAGTTTCTGTACAAAACAGTCTCCCACTGGTTTCTTACAAGGCTTTTGGCCCTGAGATGCATGCTTAGACAAAATAAATATGTGACATCAAGTAATGCAGAATTTTGAGAAATTTCACTCAACAAGAAATTTTTCCAGTTTTATTTAACTTTTGACTGGGCTTAGCTTAGAGGCTGCCACAGAAAATGTGATGTTCTAGTCTTAGCAATGGCCCTCCTTTGGGTTCCCTACATATCTTCCAAATGTTGGTATAGCTATGGACACCTCGTGGGCGACACAAGAACACAATGATTTTGAAGTCGGATTGGTGCACTAAAATGAAAGAATACATAAAAAAGTTGGCCTACAGCAAATATGGGATCTCACAAAGGAGCATCTTGTTGTCTTGGTGTGACTAGCATGCTTAAATTGAGTATCTAGGAAATAATCAGTTAATGTATTCCTGATCTGGAAGAGCCGCAAGAAAATAGAATAGGTGACAGTTTCTTTACAATCCTTTAATTTACCTTATCAGATATCTTCCTGAATGGGAACAAATTATCTTGTGATGGGTTAAAAATTATATTTCCGAAATAGGTATACCCACTATCCTGTAGATTCTGATACCTTAGCTCCCACTGTCTTCTAGTTGTAGTCTCCCAGACTCCCTTCCCTTTTCTAATGGAGAAGGAAGGAATTCTGCCTTGCATTAGATATTAATCTATTGACGGGAAAATGCGTTTTGATGGCACTGATCATGCAAACTCAAAGGACTGAGTTGGGTTTGTGATAGCCGTTTAGTCTCACCCTGCTATTTGTAAACTCTACAACATCAGTCTTCACTTAACAAAGACATTAGATGTTAAATTTAACTTTTACTGGTCAGCAATGCTTGCTTCTTTGTTTCTAGAGTTTTCAGTTTCTACACACCACTGGCCAGAAAAATTGTAAGCTACAAGCTACACTGTGTTTGAGCATATATTTCAATCAAATCATTATTATATAAGATTAAAGCTTATTACTGTGCTTTTCAATTTAAAAGACATGTAGCTGCTACAAGATCCACATAGGAAAAATGTGGCGGAAAATTCTAATTGATGCACGATCATTTAGTTTTTAAATCCTCTTAAAGTGAACAATGCTTACTACACTCATTGTGTAGAAAATAGTGGGAATTTGGGGATAAGGTAGAGATTCAGATCCTCAGAATAGGTAAACATTCCATGAGTCTAAAAACATAATGGATTGAGAAATTGAATAAATGGGGGCTTTAAGTAAGGACAGTTCATAAGACCATGTGCTTCTGATTCAGAAAAATTAAACCAGAAAAGTAGTATCCACACACTTTGAGTTATATGTAAGAAAGGAATAGATATCAGAGCACAAATATATATAATTGACTCTCTCGATGTCCTAGAGTTTATAACCTTCTGTATTCTGTGTAGTATAAAGGATATCTATGGGATATTTGTGTAATAGGTCATTAGGAAATGTAATGAAAAATGGGAGTATGAAGGAGTTATTGTCAAGCATAACTTTGTAGTAGCTATCCAGAAATAATCAGAATCACTCTGTGATCAAATATGTATTTATGTATTCATTCAGGTGTTTTATGAGCGCAACACCTCTCCACTGTCACTTTAGAGTGCTGAAACATTAGCACAAACAGAAGGACAAGCATACTGAGAGCAGAGGCACGCACATGAAGAACTTGAAATGTGCATTGTTAGAAAATGCGGACGAATGTTTAACTTGGTTTAAATTCTTTATGAAGACTTACCAGTATGACATTGTTCTCATCAGAATCCCCTCCGTTGTATCAATTGAACAGTTTCTTTCAGCAAGGTAGTTCAGAAGAATTAATAATTATCAGTTAGCCAAAGCGCAACTGTAGACTAAGATCACACTACAATTCTGCATAAACCCAAATATGGGAGCATCTCTATTTGGAAGAATTAAGCTGGTAATCAAGAGAAACTTAATCTAATATACCAGGAACATCTGTGGAGCACATTTTCACCGACTAACGGTTCTCTATGCGTGACTTGCAGAAAACTGAAGTTTATATTCATGCAACTCTGTGGTACCCATTTTCCCCAACTCCAAAGAATCAAAAGCTGAGCGGATCTACTGAGATTCAAATCTGTGACCATGGGTGGCAGCAGTAACGTGTAGATCCTAAGTGTGTTTTACTACAGTAACCATTAAGAAGAATGTAGTGTTCTAAGATAAAAGTTTTACTACAGAAGCTTATCAGTGAAGTCTATGACCGTTTTGCACATTAGCGCATATTTAGAGTGTCTTGATCTTTCTTTTTTACTGGGACTTCAGTAATGGCCCAGTCTGCCTGTGGGCGAAAATGGCTGATGTCCTGGTGGGGGAGTGGTGTCAGGGGAGCTGGAAGAGTTCAGTGTCCAGAGTAGGTACCTTGGCTTACAACTGGCAATTTTGTATACCACTATGGCCTGGAGCACTGACTGTGCCCGACTGCAAATTATATCTCAAACTGTTCTGTAGCACTAAAAAGTCAGGACCCAGCATATTCTGCTGCTTGGTGCTCTGACAGTCCTGCATCCCCTTGCTTTGCACCCTCAATATATTGCCTTAACTATACTGAGCTTTGTGAGAAGTCTACAGAAAAGAATGGCCAAAGCATGCTCGGAATACCACTCTGAACACAGCTCTAGGACAAACATTAGCAGAGCAACTGGCCACCACAGAAAATCGCCACCAAGAACAGACGAGATGGCTTGCAAATGCTATCCAGTGGCGTAAAGAATTGTAAAATAGCTCCCTCAGTCTCAGCCTGCTAGAGAGCAGGAATTCTCCTACCTCTTCTAGCCTGTCACCTAAAATGACTCACCTGTATATTCCTCAATTATCTTTTATGGGATTCTGTTTTACCGTTAACGATGATGACAATCTACATTTGTGATTAGTAAAATAATCTTTAAATCTATGTGGGATGGTGAGGAGGAATCTGTGGATTTATTTTTATATTGGAGAGCTGCAATTTTTTGAGAAAAGCAAAACGTCAGAACCAAAATAAAAACTGATATGAAGCAAACAGTAGTAGCCTGCCTCTAATGGAACGTGTGTGTGTGTATGAATTTTGTAAGGGGTGGGAGGTATTGCAAGATTAACAAGAGACAACTTGAGATTGCTGGTACTTAGCATCTAAAGAGTAATTATTATTATTATTATTATTTATTTTTTGTAGAGCGCATAGTCACCCTGAGGTATCCCAGCGCTAGGAACCCTAACTCTTCAGTTCAGCGGGCCAGGGGCAACAAAAGGGGGGGGGGGGGGGGGGGCAGAGAATCAGTGTAAAGGGAGGGCATGAATCATTAGGGAAAAAGATGAGTCTTTAGCTGCTTCCTGAAGCGCAGATATTGTGATTCGAGTCGCAGGTCGCGGGGGAGCGAGTTCCAAAGGCGTGCAGCTTGGACCGAGAAACGTCTTCCTCCTGATCGGGCTTTCTTGAATCTGGGGGTGGTGATGAAATTTTCTGTGTCCGACCGGAGGGATCTTGTAACTTTATAGGGAGTGATGAGTTTACTAAGGACTGGGGGGCCTTGATTTTGCAGTAATTTGTGGGCTAGGCATAAGGCCTTGAATTTGACTCGCTCCCTTATGGGGAGCCAATGGAGGAGTTTGAGAGCAGGTTTAGCGGAAGTTCTGGCAGGGGTATTTGTGATAATCCGGGCAGCGGTATTCTGGATTCTCTGAAGCTTGTTGAAGGTCGCTTCAGGAGCGCCTAGATAAATCACATTGCTGTAATCAAGCCTCGATATTATTAGGCCTTGGATTAGCAATTTTTGGGAGTTGAAGGGTAAGAGGGGCAGGACTTTCCTCAGAGATTTCAGGAGCCCGAAGCAGGTCCCGGCTACTTTCTTTGCCTGTACTGTGAATGAGAGGTCAGTGTCGATCCACACACCTAGACTTTTTACCTCTGCTTTTGGGTCAGGGGGGGGCCCCAGACAGGCTGGCCAGATGTTCGGGGAGAGTGCGATTCCTTTCGGGCCAAGAAGCAGGACTTCAGTTTTCGTCCCATTTAGTTTTAGGGCTGACCTATTCATCCAACAGTGGACCTGCGTAAGGCAGTTGAATAGGTCAGCTGTTTGTTGTCTGGGGTGGGACAAAGACACCACTAGTTGTGTGTCGTCAGCATAGCTGACGACGCTCACTCCGAATGGGGTGATGACCTCCTCCAATGTGGACATATAGATATTAAATAATGTGGGGCTCAGGGAGGAGCCCTGAGGCACACCACAGAAAGCAGGGCACTGTTTCTCATACTTCTAACCTCATGTGATTGGTACAATGCTAGAGCATTGAGGGTTGAGAGTGTCTTGAAAAATAAGGCTTAGTGAGAGAGAAGATCTACATAAAGAAGATTTGGTACTAACCTCTCTTTTGGACGGGGATGTTCATGGACCAATTAGGTAGAGTGAATAGTTTCATCCTAATTTTGGGTTAGTATTAGGTCTTACTGAACTGTAGATGCTGTTTTGTATAGTACTGCTACACTTACATGTTTATATTCTGTAAACAGCAGGAGACTTTGGGTTATCTTCAAGGGACAATAGTCCCCTAAGGGAAACCGGCAACACAAGCAGAAGGGAAAGATGAAGAAAGACAGGATGAGAAGGGCCTGATAAGAGAAATAAGTGAAAGAGGAGAGTTGAGGTTTAAAGAGGCATTCAATAAAGCAAGGCTGATCTGAACCAAGGGTGGATATAGCTCTACTGCCTTGCCGAGGGATTTAGATATTGGGAGACCAACGATTTGGTCCCTTGCGCTTAATCAGCAGATTGAAATTACCAAAGGTAAGCAGTCAAAAACAGAAAACAAACTGTTTCGCATCTTTGTATACCACATCAGGTAGCATGAAGCTCATGTAAACTTTAAAAATAATGTTGATTCTATTTAGAAGCAGTTTCTTTACGCTTTTTATTCAATCAACCCCACTGTTATAGTCCTTGTAGAACTCAAATGAACATGACTGACTCAGAAACTGCATTTATCTTTTGGTCACCTGTGCAGTTTCCAAACAGTGGGTACCTTTTGGTGGACTTAATTAATATGCATAACCTAAATAATCATTGGGAGAATGTTTGACAAGAAGAAAAGGAGATAAAGGTACGTCCATATAAAGGTTGTCTGCTGAAAAATGAAGGGTGCACTAATTGTAATGGAAGAATGACACCTACTGTTCAAATAATGGATAAGCACTTACAACAGTGCATGTACTGCCTATGTATATACATCGCAGGACCTGACATAGAAGCACATAGGCTCACAAGCAAAAGCCACCATATGTACACATGAAAATGACAACCGCAGTATGTTTAAAAAAATAACTGAAATAAACATTTTTGAGACTGTGAATCATCTGTACTTAGGAACAGAGTGTATTCCACATTTCCACGATGCACACAGATAAATATGGGTCTGCAAGCAACGACCTAATTACGCAGTTTGCTTTATAAACATGCATCACTTACATGTCTGATAAAACATGAAAATTAAAGTATAAAAAAACGGAAAAATAAGTTCCAAGGCTCAACTTCATTTGAAAGGGCGGTCTTTTTATGTGAACACTCTCCAAATAAACCAGCCTCACCTTTATCTGGAAGCATAATAGTAGCTAGATCTGAAATGGCTCACTGATATCCTACAGCGATAAAAAGGTGCATCCAGAGACATATGTTTAACATAGATTTTACCTACAATTAATCTGCAAGAAACCAAACACCTGTTACGCTGGTAGCCAGGAGGCCAATTAAGACATAACCTCAGCTGAGGAGACTAGCATTCACTGTAAACCCTTTCTCTTACCACCCTCACACCCCCGCTTACTCATTTAATTAAGCATTTGCGGCGAGTGAGCGGTTCCTAACACCAAAGTAAAAGACAGAACATGGAAGTCTGGTGTGGCATCATGGCATAGTCTAGAATTTTAAACACAGGATTATCTAAGTTCGTTTAACTACTCTGGCCATAAAAGTAAAAACATAACGGTGCCCCGGAGATTTTGTGGGAAATTGTCTGGGGTCCACAGTTTTTTCACAGTTGCAAGCCTATATACATATCAATATGATATCTCAATATTAGGACTATAATCGGGAGCATGTAAAGCCTTATTTAGTATTTTTTGACATTCATATTGTACCTTCAAACTCACCTGAGTGTTTGCACTTCATATGGACTTGTAGGGCAGCGGGAGAAGGGAAGATCTGTTGACATTTATCACATTCTGGAAGCTTCATATCTGCAATCCAAGGCAAGAGAGAGAAAGTGATATAGCAACACAACGCGCTAGCAACTGACACCCTAAAAGAGGCAAGAATGAAGGAAAATGCTACTTACCAGTATGCATCTGTTCATGGCATGTAGAGCTGCAGAGTCGTACACATTTGCAATAGATCACCACCTGGTGTTGGGTTCGGATGATTGCAGGTTGTTGTCTTCTTGGAAGAAGTCTTTGTAGTCACGAGATAGGTGACTCCTCCCTTGGACAATACTGTGCATGGTCATCAACTCCATCCTCAGATTGTTTTTCGCCATGATGGGAAATGATGGAGTTAGTAGAAGTAACGAGAAAGGATGTCCATGCGTGTGCATCTAAGTAAGATGAGTACTGGAACGGATACAAGTCCAGGGGAGGGGGAGGGCGTGTACGACTCTGCAGCTCTACATGCCAAGAACAGATGCATACTGGTAAGTAGCATTTTTCGTTCGAGGCATATGAGCTGCAGATCGTACACTTTTGCAACGATTGTGCAGCAGTGTCTCCCCTAGCGGTGGTCGCTTGTATCCGTTGCAGCATTCTGAAACAGTGTTCTAAGGACAGCTTGGCCTACTGCAGCTTGCTGCTTGGCTTGCACATCAACACAATAGTGTTTAGTGAAAATGTGTATTGTAGACCATGTTGCTGCCTTGCATATGTCCTCTAGTGGTATATTTCCTAAGAAAGCCATAGAGGCTCCTAGTTTGCGAGTGGAGTGCACTCTAGGAGGAACCGTTAGTGTACATTTAGCTTTTTGATAGCATACTTGTATACAATCTACAATCCATCTGGCAATTCCTCCCTTAGAGATGGGGTTGCCTTTGTGTGGGGGAGAGAAAGATACAAATAGTTGTTTTGTCTTTCTGAAGGATTTAGTCCTGTCTGTGTAGTATAACAGAGCTCTTCTAATATCTATGGTGTGTAAAGCCCTTTCTACAACAGAGTCCGAATTTTGGAAAAACACCGGTAGCTCTACTGATTGGTTAAGGTGAAAAGGAGTAATAACTTTTGGCAGGAATTTAGGATTAGGCCTAAGAACCATTTTGTTAGGATTTATCTGGAAAAATGGTTCTTGTATTTTGAATGCTTGTATTTCACTAACTCTTCTGAGAGAGGTGATGGCAACAAGGAAAGCAGTTTTCCATGTTAGAAATTGCAATTCACACTTGTGTTAAGGCTCGAAAGGGGGTCCCATAAGTCTTGTAAGGACCACGTTTAGGTTGCATACTGGAGCAGGTGGTAACCTAGGTGGGATTATTCGTTTTAATCCTTCCATAAATGCTTTGATTGCAGGTACTCTGAAGAGAGATAGATGTTGTCTATTCTGTAAATAGGCTGCAATTGCTGCCAGATGCAGGCGTATGGAAGAATAAGCGAAATTGGACCTTTGTAGGTGTAGAACGTAGAAATAATATTTTGGATGGAAGCAATGTGATCATTGTTACAATATATTGCAAATCTTTTCCACTTAGCGGCATAACATGCTCTGGTAGTGGGTCTTCTAGCTTCTTTAATTATGTTCATACAGTCTGGTGGTACGTTTAAGTAACCAAACTCTAAGACTTCAGGAGCCAGATCGCCAAATTCAGTTGGCTTGGTTCTTTGTGTCTTATTTCTCCATGGTTCTGTGTTAAAAGGGATGGCGTGAGCCGTCATTTTTTATGTGGAACCAGTGAGAGATCTAGTAGTGTGGTGAACCACGTTTCACGTGCCCATGTGGGAGCTAATAGTATTAGTTTGAGAGACTGTTGTCTGAGCTTGCGCACTACTAGTGGAATGAGTGGGAGAGGCGGAAAAGCGTACGCAAATCTGCCTGACCAGTTCATCCATATCGCATTCCCCTCCGACTGTGGGTGTGGAAACCTGGCGGCGAAGGTTGGGCATTTTGCATTTTCGTGGGTGGCAAACAGATCTATCTGTGGATGCTCCCACATTTGGAAGAATGGTTGAAGAACTTGTGGCTGTATCTCCCATTCGTGAATCTGTTGTGACTGTCGACTCAACAGATCTGCTATCTGATTGTGAATTCCTGGAAGGTGTTCTACTGTCAGGTGTATGTTTTGAGGAATGGCATCTCCAAATGTTCTGTGCAAGCTGGGACAGTTGCAGAGAGTGTGTCCCCCCCCTGTTTTTGTATGTAATACATGGCTGTCATATTGTCCGTCCGTATTAGGACAGCTTTGTTTCGTACTTGTACCTGAATCGTTTTGAGTGCTAGGAAAATTGCTAGCCGCTCTAGATGGTTGATATGGAACTGTTTTTGTTAGTTCTTCCATTGGCCTTGTGTGCTATAGTGTAAGAGATGGGCTCCCCATCCTGTGAGGGATGCGTCTGTCGTGAGCACTATCTGTGTAACAGGTTCTAGGAACAGCCGTCCCTTTGACAAGTTTTTGGTGTTCCGCCATTGCAGAGAGCGATATGTACGGCTGTCTACCAACACTAGGTCTGTGAGACGACCTTGAACCTGATTCCACTGCTGTGCTAGACATTCTTGTAATGGGCGCATTTGCAGTCTTGCGTGTGGAACTATGAAGATGCAAGACGCCATCATGCCTATCAGTCTCATGAACACTCTGGTTTGGAGAGACTGCTGGTGTTGAAAACTGGAGACTAAGGTCTGAATGCTCTGTATCCTGGCTGGACTGGGATACGCTAGAGCTGTAGATGTGTCTATGGTAGCTCCTAGATACTGATGAACGTGCAAAGGCTCTAGGTGCGACTTGGTGTAGTTTATTGTAAACCCTAAGTCATGCAATGTCTGAATTGTTTGTTTTGTGTGTTGGACGCACTAGTTGAACAATTTTGCTTTTAGGAGCCAATCGTCGAGGTAAGGGAAGACATGTATCTGGTGTCTTCTGAGATGTGCTGCTACTACTGCTAAGCACTTTGTGAACACTCGTGGTGCTGTTGTGACCCCGAATGGAAGGACTTTGAACTGATAGTGCTGTCCTTGTATGACAAACTTTAGATACTTCCTGTGAGCAGGATGTATAGGAACATGAAAGTAGGCGTCCTTTAGGTCTAGTGTTGAAAGAAAGTCTCCCTGTTGTAGTAGTGGGAGTACTTGTAGAGTGATCATGTGAAAATTATCTGATTGTATGTAATGGTTGAGGGGCCTGAGGTCGAGAATTGGTCTTAGTGTCCCGTCCTTCTTGGGAATTAGGAAGTACAGGGAGTAAACTTCTGTTCCCCGTTCCTCTAAAGGAACTACTTGAATAGCATCCTTTTGTAGAAGTGCTAGAACTTCCTGTTGAAGCAGAGTCATATGTTCTGTGGACATTGGAGGCTGCCTGGGTGGTATGTTTGGGGGGGGTTGCTGTGAGTTCTAGACAGTAGCTATGTTGGATAATCTGTCTTACTCACCTGTCTGTTGTGATGGAATTCCAGACAGGTAGGAACTGTGATAATCTGCCCCCACAGGAGTGAAATGCTATAGGGGAAGCAGAGGGAAGTCACTGTTTGGGAGTGGAAGAGGAGCGGTTGTTGTTATTACCGCTACCTCTTCCCTTGTTATTATTGCCTCTGTATCCTCCTCTAAAGTAGCCTTTGTTAGAGGAGGTCTGTGTATGTGTTTTAAAAGATGATGTTGTATCTGTGCCGGTTTGCTTAGAGCCTCCTCTATAAAAGGAGCGGCGAACAGAACTTCTAGTCTGTGTGGATTGTAATGCACCCATAGACTTAGCTGTGTCCGTGTCTTTCTTCATCTTTTCTAGTGTGTTGTCCACTTCCGGCCAGAACAATTGGTTTTGATTGATGGGCTGGTTCAAGATGTTAGTCTGTACCTCTGGTTTAAAACCTGAAATGCGTAACCACGCATGTCGTCTGAGTATAACACTAGTATTGACTGCTCTGGATGCTGTGTCAGCTACATCTAGTGCATATTTAATTGAGGCATTGGATATTAATTTGCCTTCTTGTATGAGCTCTGCTGCCTGATCTTTGTATTGATCTGGGAGATGCTCCATTAGTTTTCCTAATTGGTTGTAGTGAGCCCTGTCATAGCGTGAGAGTAGGGCTTGTGTATTTTCTATGTGCCATATGTTTGTTGCCTGCGCAGCAATCCTTTTCCCTGACGCATCAATAACTTTAGATTCTTTGTCAGGCGGGGCGTTTCACCAGAAGTCTGGGAATTGGTTCTTTTTGGTGCATTAGACACTACTAAAGAGTCTAGTGGCAGATGTCCCTTAATATAGACTGGATCAGCCGGTGCTGGTCTATACTTCTTTTCTATTCTTGGATTTAATACCCTACATCGTACCGGGTCTTTAAATATTTCTGGAGCATGTTTAATGACTCCTTTGATCATGGGTAGTATTTGCATACACCTTCGTCACTGCTCAAATGTATCCAGTAAAAAATCCTCATCAATAGCATCAGAGTGCATTGAAACCCCGTGGTAAAGGGCAGCTCTATTTAATAGATGATCAAACCTAATACTATCTTCTGGAGAGGAAGGTTTTGTTGGGTAGTACTGAGGATCAGGAATGTCTGGCACATTGTGAGGTGGGAAACCATATATATCGTCATCTTTAGGATATTCTGGATTGACATCTTCATCTAAAGGGTATGCATGTGGCTCTGGTACGTCATCCCCCCCCCCCCCCCCCCCCCCCCCACCTAGATCATACTCTTCGTCAGTGTGGTGTGATGATGCAGGAGATTGAACAGGAGAAGCTGTAGGTTCAATGTAAGGAGGGATAGGAGAGGAAGAAGGTGAAGGAGAGGAAGGGTGCATTGGAGAAGTTGCACAATCCTTCTTTTTGGCAGGAACCACAGGTAGAAGTGGTGTGTCTGCTGGTCTTTTCTTGTAAGGAATTGCTTCCACATGTCCAGTTTTTGGATTGATATGGACCTTTCTTTGTTTAGGATCTGGTCTAAACAGTTCTTCCTCCTCTACAATCTTCTTCGGCGTTGATTTTTTCGGTGCAGATAGGGGTTGTTTAGTGTTTTTTGCTGTAGGAGGCGTTATCGAGTCCTGTGCCAAATTTTTCGGTGCCAAAGGTGGTTTCGGCTTGGTAGGCTTGTTAGAGGGTTTAGGTGTCTCTGTATCAGGCCTTGGAGTCTTTGGTACTGAGGTTGGAGATTTTGGAGTGGAGACAGGTCTCGTTGGCCCTGCAGCGCCGGACTCTGGCTTTCCATCTTTATTCTTGGAACCGGAAGGTTTCGGAGTCGAAGCTTTCGGATACGGTACGGTCTTTGGCTTCGGCACCGATGCGTCTTTTGGTTTGGGTGCCGAAGGATCTTTGTCTTTGGGCACCGAAGGGCATTTTGGGCTGGTGTCGAAGAGTCCTTCGGTGTCGAAGGATGTTTCAGTGCCAATGGAGGAGGTGGAATTGGCACATGTGGTTTCGTCGGTGCCGAGGCACCGGAAGGCGTAGTCTTTTTCCTCGGAGCCGAGCCCGAAGGCGGGCGTCTGAGGGTATATTTCGTTCTCGACTGGGCCCCATGGGCGGAGTGCCGACCTTTGCCTTTGGCTTGGGTAGTGTATGTTGTGCAGGGGCAAGAGTACTCACGAGCTGCCAAGATAGAATCAAGTCGTCTGAGTCCTCTGCCCCCGATATGATCTGGAGATCAGGCAAGTCTTTGTCGGCGACGAGTGGAGCCTCGTCCTCGGAGATATCTTCAAGTGGATCCTCGTCCTCGGAGACGTCTCTCCGACGATCTCCTCCTCAAAGATGGCCTCCGGTGCTGGCGCTGATCTCCTCATCTCGTGTCGACGTGCCCTCCGATCCCAAATGGTCTTCTTCGAGCGGAAGGATGCACAAGCTGTGCAGGTCGACTCGTCGTGTTCCGGCGATAGACAGAGGTTGCAGACCTCGTGATGGACGCTATGAGAGAATTTTGCTTGACATACCGGGCATCTCTTGAATGGAGTTCTGTCCATGAGGCGTAGGCCGTACGGGGCCGATAGGCCCAACGGCCCGCATCGACGCACCGGAATGTAGCTGGTGATGTCGAAAAGTCTATTTGATGTCGAAAATGTTTGTATAAAGTTTCACGCTTCGAAGTTGCTGAAAAAGTCTTTTCTATGATTCAGAAAAGGGGGTGGTGATGAACAGAGTGTCTGAATTAAGCAGACCACTCTTACCCAGTCCAAAGATCAGGGCTTCATCCATCACCGTTATTTATCTCACTGCACCATCCCAGCTCAGAACCTGGCTATATGCAAATCAGTCTGTCCCTGGCCCAGTGCATCATGGGAACAGGGCAGACTAAACTACCAAGCCAATTCTTCACCGGAAAGGAGACAAGCTACCGGGGACCGGTTTCTGGCATTTCAGCCGTCTTCGGCCCGGCTTGCTTGAATCCTGATGGTGCAGTGAGAAAGGGACTCATGTCTGAGTATACCCTGCCACACCTATAGTGGCCAAAAATGATTCAGAAAAGGGGGTGGTGATGAACAGAGTGTCTGAATTAAGCAGACCACTCTTACCCAGTCCAAAGATCAGGGCTTCATCCATCACCGTTATTTATCTCACTGCACCATCCCAGCTCAGAACCTGGCTATATGCAAATCGGTCTGTCCCTGTCCCAGTGCATCATGGGAACAGGGCAGACTAAACTACCAAGCCAATTCTTCACCAGAAAGGAGACAAGCTACCGGTTTCTGGCATTTCAGCCGTCTTCGGCCCGGCTTACTTGAATCCTGATGGTGCAGTGAGAAAGGGACTCATGTCCGAGTATACCCTGCCACACCTATAGTGGCCAAAAATGATTCAGAAAAGGGGGTGGTGATGAACAGAGTGTCTGAATTAAGCAGACCACTCTTACCCAGTCCAAAGATCAGGGCTTCATCCATCACCGTTATTTATCTCACTGCACCATCGCAGCTCAGAACCTGGCTATATGCAAATCAGTCTGTCCCTGGCCCAGTGCATCATGGGACCAGGGCAGACTAAACTACCAAGCCTGTTCTTCACCAGAAAGGAGACAAGCTACCGGGGACCGGTTTCTGGCATTTCAGCCGTCTTTGGCCCGGCTTGCTTGAATCCTGATGGTGCAGTGAGAAAGGGACTCATGTCAGAGTATACCCTGCCACACCTATAGTGGCCAAAAATGATTCAGAAAAGGGGGTGGTGATGAACAGAGTGTCTGAATTAAGCAGACCACTCTTACCCAGTCCAAAGATCAGGGCTTCATCCATCACCGTTAAGAATTGGCTTGGTAGTTTGGTTTCCCCTGTTCCCATCATGCACTGGGACAGGAACAGACTAATTTGCATATAGCCAGGTTCTGAGCTGGGATGGTGCAGTGAGCTAAAAAACGGTGTTGGATCTAGCCCTGATCTCTTGACTGGGTGTGAGTATTCTGCTTAATTCAGAAACTCTGTCCATCACCACCCCTTGTTGTTTAATTATTTTGTCCACCCTAAGCGTGGAAGGGTATACTCAGATGTGAGTCCCTTGCTCATTGCACCATCAGGATTCAAGCAAGCCGGGCCGAAGGCGGCTGTAATGCCAGAAACCGGTCCCCGGAAGCTTGTTTCCTTCCCAGTGAAAGAATTGGCTTGGTAGTTTGGTTTGCCCTGTTCCCATCATGCACTGTGACAGGAACAGACTAATTTGCATATAGCCAGGTTCTGAGCTGGGATGGTGCAGTGAGCTAAAAAACGGTGTTGGATCTAGCCCTGATCTCTTGACTGGGTGTGAGTATTCTGCTTAATTCAGAAACTATGTCCATCACCACCCCTTGTTGTTTAATTATTTTGTCCACCCTAAGCGTGGAAGGGTATGCTCAGATGTGAGTCCCTTGCTCATTGCACCATCAGGATTCAAGCAAGCCGGGCCGAAGACAGCTGTAATGCCAGAAACCGGTCCCCGGAAGCTTGTTTCCTTCCCAGTGAAAGAATTGGCTTGGTAGTTTGGTTTGCCCTGTTCCCATCATGCACTGGGACAGGAACAGACTAATTTGCATATAGCCAGGTTCTGAGCTGGGATGGTGCAGTGAGCTAAAAAACGGTGTTGGATCTAGCCCTGATCTCTTGACTGGGTGTGAGTATTCTGCTTAATTCAGAAACTCTGTCCATCACCACCCCTTGTTGTTTAATTTTTTTGAAAAAGTATTTTCTAGCCAGAGCGGAAAACTTTCATCCGAACCCAGTGGCGGAAAAAAACAATCTGAGGATGGAGTCGATGACCATGCGCAGTATTGTCCAAGGAGGAGTGACCTATCTCGTGACTACAAAGACTTCTTCCAAGAAGACAACAACCTGCAATCATCCAAGCCCAACACCCGGTGGCGATCTATTGCAAAAGTGTACGATCTGCAGCTCATATGCCTCGAACATATACTTTAGAAAGAGCAAAACTATAAAACCTTTAATGGAATCTAGAACGTCAAAAGGGACAGGTGACATTTAACCAGAGATCGACATTGGGTGGTTTGTGCATAAGAAAAAGTTGGCGTACAAATTTCTGAGTGTTTGAGGTGTCAGTATAAGCTAACTGACATGCCAGCATCTCTTTTCTTAGTAAAGGTATTCACATTAACAGTATAAAAAGAGCAAATATTTCTGTCAGTTGTGGTGTTATGAGGAGAAACAACACACACAGATGTACATTTGGAGAACAAAAGAAATGAAGTACAGATACACAACATGACAAGATGGCTTCTGGCATATACTAGTTCTTCTGCTAAAATCCTCTTTTGTATCAAATTACACTTCACAAAGTTTTGTATAAGCATTAAAAATACTTTCCAGGTGTATTAAATACTATTCGATGTCAAAGAGATACTTTGTACTTTTCTCAGAATCAACACTTAGTGCAATACAGAGAGAACACAATGCAATCCTATGGGAAGAAAGACAGGAAAGTAATTTCAGGCAAGCACTCGAATTACAAGTTCAGTCTTTGGTGGGGTTTGACTAACACCGGGCAAGAGTCCGACCAAGGTAGGTACTGCACCACCAGCGGCACCGGGGAGGCTAGGCTCAGAGGTCACTGGGCCCAATGTAAGCCTATGGAGACTAGGGGCACCTCGAGGAGGCACCAGTTGCATGTACGTACCCGCGGTTCAGGGACATAGACCCTGGGGGGTGAGGTCAGCACTGTAAGGGTCACCAAGTAGCACCAAGGCTGCACCACCAGCGGCACAGGGGTAGCCAGGTGCAGGGTAACAAGAAGGCATTGGGTGCCCTCAAGGGATTAATGGAGATCCTCGGTTGGGAAAATGGTTGCAGGCATGGACCAGAAGACTGGCTGAATGAATCCAATGACTGGAGAGGTAACAGAAAGGATTGGGAGCACACTGCTTCACCTCCCAGCACAGTTCGCCCCTTAGCATTATGGTAAATGCAGTTCATGGTACATGCTTACTTGAATATTTACTGGAGTATTCCACCAAAGTTGGGGCAGAGTAGTGCTGTAAATCTCTAGATACATGTTTCTGGATATCATCCATCATTAGAGATAAAAAACGAATTTGATCTGGGGTTGCTGAGCATGCTGACACAATCCTTTCAGGTCTCAGTACCTCTCCCATGCCCACAGGTGCATCTCCGCAAGCTTGTTAGCTCAATGCCTCAAGGAAGCCTTTTCAAACAGAAAGGGGTGGGAGAGGTAAGTTGTATCGTGGGGGGCACCATCGGTTGGGCACTCTAAAGCCTGAGGGTTGCAGGTGTAGGGTTTTCTTAAGATGTCTGGTTCATTTCACAAGATCTGATAGCGGTCTGAAGGATCCTTCAGGATGAGGCTGCAGGCGTCGTGGGAAAGTTCGGGAGAGGTCATCCAACACTGTATCTCAGGTCAGGGTCGCTGGGGAGATGTCACTGGATCATTGGGCCACCCAGACTTGAGCCATGGGCGGCGGGTGCAGAGTGGCAGGGACTTGCAGTACCGGAGAGGCACTAGAGTCCTTGTTGGAGGCTGCTTTTGCTGGACAAATCCAGTGTCCACCGGAGACAGGAGTCTTTGTCAAAGGCAGCTCAGGTCTCTGGGGTTCTTGGAGGTTGTTGACTGTGGGACACACCAGTTTCTGCGAGCAGGGTCCTTGAAACACGATACAGGCCTGTAGAACTGGGGCAAAGTCAGTTTTCGTCTTCCTCCTTTGCTGCTGCATGGCTCTTTGTTCCTTCATCTTCTTGGGTCATTGAATCTGAGGAACAATCAGGCGTTACTGAGGTTGGGGTGCAGTAGCCAATGGCTACTGTCTTCTCGGGCGACTACACCTTTTATTCCTATTAGTCCTAATTCTCCAAATCAAGATGGAGAATTCTACCTCAGCTCCTGGCCACCGTAGGGCTGTGCCAAGCCAAGGTGCACACTCCTACTCTGCTAAGAAATGTTCCAACCTGTCCTGCCACCAAAATGCGGGGCTAGGACAGGGGAGCGGGCAGCTCCACTAGTTGGAGCAGCCCAAATCAGCATAACAATAGGTGAGAGGCTTTGAGGCTTACCACTAAGTGCTGCTGTTCTTGCAAGTTGGAGGCATGAAGCCCTTCAACCAATAGCAGGCTTTGTTTCTGACCTCTGTGAGCACAAAGGCTCTCACCCCATGAGGTTAGAAACCTGTCTGGTGCTGGCTGGCTGGCAGAGACTAGCCAGCCATTACAATAGAAGCTGGTCATTTTTCTGGGGGCATCTCTAAGATGCCCTCTGAGTGCATTTTATAAAAAATCCAACACAGGCATCAGGGTGGGTTTATTATGCTGAGAAGTTTGAGACCAAACGTTTAAGTCTTCAGTAAAGCCATCATGGAGCTGTGGAGTTCGTGATGACAAACTCCCAGCCACTGTACTCAAAATGGCTTCACTGCACTAACAGTGTCCAAGAATGGACTCAGACTTTGAAGGGGCATATTGCTCCTGCAGCTATGCCCTCACCTGTGGTATAGTGCACCCTGCCTTAGGGCGGTTAGGCCTGCCAGACAGGTGACTTACCTATGCCACAGGCAGTAGCGTGAAAGCATGGCATGGAATGTGTGCCACATCAACTCTTTTAGTTTATCTACACTACAACACATAGCATGCAGAGGCAGTGTGCATGTGTTTGGTGTGGGGTTCTTAAGGGTGGCACAATACATGCTGCAGCCATAAGGGACCCTCTCTGGTCACAAGATCCTTGGAACCAGTGGTACCTTTTACAAGGGACTTAAATGTGGGCCAGAGTTTAGGGAAAGAAAACAGGCGCTGGGAACCTGATTGGCAGGGAACCAGTGCACGCTCAGTCAAAGTGCATCAGAAATCTGTCACAAAGTGAGGGTGGGTTATTGCAACAGAAACTCACTTTCCTACATTTATGCATGAGGCTAGTTACCCCACCATGTAAAAAAGACATCCCAGCTGCAGAAAAGTGAATTAAAAGATATGCTGGCCTTGGGGAGAGAGGAATCTCCTTAACAGAGAGCTAAGACGCCTTGTGGTGAAAGCCAGAGATCCCTGGAAGCCACAAAGCTGATCCACCTGCTTTCGACCAAGACCATCATGATCAGGACATGGAAAGTGAGGACCATGTACGAGACAACCTTGTCCTGCTTGGCATCAGCAAAGCCAGATAGACACTGTCCGGACAGAAAAGACTGGCTCCAAAGGTAATGCTGCTATATTCTGGACGCGAGGACGAGAACACCCCACATACTCAGGGTGTGGCACTGATGCAAACTCCACCAGCCAACAGACCTCTGACTCGATGAGAAGCATTGGTCCCAGAATCCTCACAGCGACTTTCCACACAAAGAGAAAGCGGATCAACATGAAAGTTATCCAGTGCTATGTACATACAAATGACAGCAAAGATGAGGAAAAATAAGAGTTTTACAAACAGACTCCAATCCATCCTGGAGAAATGCCTTGAGAGAGACATCACAATACCAATCTATAACATACGAACTGCCACTGTCAAATGTGGACTATGTGGGCGGAGAAATTAGACAAATACTTTGGGCAGTGCAGCAGTGTCATATTTTGTCTGTTAATCCTTTTTGTACATGCTCTGGGTACTGGATGTGTGCAGAGTTCCCTCTATTTTTGTATTCCTCGATACTCAGGCTGATTTTGTAGCATGTTATGTTTCTTTATTGCAAAATAAATTTGTTGAAAAAACAGAAACTGTTTAAATACTCAGTCACCCTCAATAACAGGTTTCAAGAACCAGAGAATGAGAGAGACCCAGTAGAGAGTCAGAGGGAGAAGATCAAAGAAATAGTGACATCAACGTGCCAGGAGGGACTGTGTCCCAAGAAACGCCAGCATAAAGAATGGATCTCCACAAAGACTCTCCACAAAATCCAAGAGAGAACGAAAAGAAAACTGCAGTCAACACCAGCCAAAGAAGAACAGAAAAAAAGAAAGCTCAAGGCAAATACAGCAACACCAACAAGGAAGCAAAGAGAAGCTGAAGAGCAGACAAGTGAAGATGAATTGATGGTGTTAGAAGCCCAGGAAGCAGCAAGCCTTGGAAACTTGAAAGAACTATATGACGTAACAAGAAAACTCTCTAGCAGATACAGTAAGCCAGATAGGCCAGTTAAAGACTAAGGTGGGAAGACCATCCTGGGTAACGAATTCCAACAGTGAAGATGGGTTGAGCACTTTGACGAACTGCTGAAGCAGCCCATGCCACAGTCTCCACCAGACATTCAGCCAGCTGACAAGGACTTGCCAATCGAATGCAGAAGTCCAACTATGCAAAGAATACAGCCAGCCATCAAACATCTGAGAAATGAGAAAGCAGCAGGACCTGCAACATTCCTGCAGAGGCACAGAAGGCAGACATTGAAACATCAGTAGACATGCTCTATACTATTTGGAAGGATAGGGTAAGAGAAAAAGGTGCCATTAAACTGGAGGGAGGAATATCTCAGCAAGATCCCCAAGAAAGCTGACCTGAGTAACTGCACCAAAATACAGAGGAATAATTATTATATCAACCCAGGTTAAGTGTTGAATAGAGTCATTGTGAACAGAATGAAGGAACAAGTTGTAAAACCAGCACGCTGGCGTACGTATAGATAAATTCTGCACAGACAAGATTGGAAAACTGTGCATCATCATAGAGAGGTTGATGGAATAGAACCACCCCCTCTATATCCATTCATCACTTATGAGAAGGCATTCAAAAGCATGGACAGAGAGAAATGCATCTAACAAAGTCCTTCAGCAGAACCCTGCAACCCTCTACCCACCTTACAAACAGTGGGTGTAGCTAGAAATCCTAGCATGGCTCTTGGTACAATGACAGGAGAGCATACCACATGTGCACCAGAAAAAGAGCCTTATTCTGCCAATGCAATGGTAGAGTAGTGGCTGGAGGGTGAGCAGAAGCTTGCAGGCAGCCTTCGGTGTGCTTTGGGAACATTAGCTGATGGGCAGTATGATGGATCTCGTCCACAATACTTCAGGACAAACAGAACAAAGGTCATCCTCACTGGCCAGCGCTTTCAGTCATGGCAGTAAAAAGAGGACTGCAATGTCAAGTACCCACCAACAGACTAGTGCAGGCTTGCACTCTTATTAAAATACACTGAGTAATCAGACCTTCATATCCAATCTGAGCCTTGGGAGCGGGGAGAATGATATTAAACTGCATTTTCCAATTTACATCTTGCACCCTTGCTAATGGTTTACACTAACAGAAGCACAAAATAAACTTCTGTAGTCTTCTGCCGAGAAAGATGACAACCCATCAAACTTGTTACGACCTCACAGAAGTGACACAGAAGACAAAAGGCTCTCCAAGCATGGGAGAAACAGACAGTGAAAGGGTGATTCTTATCAATGAGTAGATTGTTATTAACATTGATAATCAGAGGTTACGAATACCAGGTTTTCGTTGTCCAAATGCAGATTCATTAAACCGTCAGATTGATATCAACCAGCTACATAAAATCATCCTAACCATCCACCCTGCAAAGTTCACCTGGATGCCAATAATACCTATTAAGATATTTATTGCAGCTGCACATGCAGACTTACTGTTAACATGAGCGTGTGCAAACATACTTGAAAACTAAATGCAGGACAAATGAAAGAGTTAGAGCCCAACTGGATAAGAGTTAATCATCTGATATTTTCTGGAAACAACCCGGGGATACTCAGTATTTAAAATAAAGGTCTGTTTGAATTTTTTTTTTATTAGGAGTCCCTTAAATTGCCAGTAGTTTGCATGGGTCAGGTGTATTGCATACTCCATGAAACCTCGTTTTTTAGCCTTTGCATGGTGTATCAATTGTGCTCCTGACACATGCGCCTGCCCCAATACTAAGAAATCAACATGCACAGATATATTTAGGAGGTATTTCAAAGACCTATTAGGGAAAGGGTTGATTGTTAATGGACAAAGTATTGTAATTTCCAAGGAGACTTGGCTAACCTTGTTTCATCATTGGCAAGATGTTTCTCATGATCAGAATAGTCCTGCCTAAAATTTAAAATTCAATCTGACAATATGAAGACCGGGTTCCCAGCCATTATTAAATGGTACATCACACACAGCAGCTCTGGTACTCTAGGTTATAAACTCTTATGTGACATGGCTTTTAAAACCCAGGGAAAATTCAGGATGGCGGAGTCACTAGGCAAACTGGAAATGCAGCTGAAAAATTCACAAAGCTGTTCTTGGAGTCTAGGAAAGTAATGACAGTCCACAAATAACACTGAATGCTTTCATGTTGATCTCCCATGTGATCACCATGGTCAAAGTCAACATGAGAACCAAAGAAACTCATGCAGAGCTAAAGTTAGTTCTATTCATCGCTGTGATTCTCCCACATCCTGATACCAGCCTACAGACTGCTAAGGGTGGGCCCACAAATGAAGCACACATTCATACCACTTGCTTCTTCTTTCTGACTTACTGAATTGAGGGAGTCAAACCCCAGGTTGGAGGTTGGGTAATAAATACCAGGAAGAGGAACGGAAAAGGGGAGTAATAAAGGTAAGTGTTAATTCTTGTCCCTTTTCTATGCCCAGTCCCTAGAGACACATAATAAGAATGAATATATCAAAGTGGCAGACTGTAGACTCTTCGCATAACAAACCGAGCATTTTGTGATTCTAGTAAGCTCCTGAAACGTAGTTTAATTGTACACAAAAGTGAAAGAATTAAATTTCTTCAACCCAGAAGAACAAGTTACCTTCGGTAACGCTCTTCCTGGTAAAGACTAAATGCAGATTCCTCACATTGTGAATATTCCCCAAGCATGAGGCTGGATATAGACGTTTTTTAGCAGTACCACTGGACACCAGTAGATAGCGCCATTAGCCCCAGAAAGGACTTGCGGCGCATATATATATATGTGTGTGTATGTATAAGGCTTTATTTCGATAAAAACGTATCATAAAAGCATCACATTTTATAAAACACATTTGCACATAGGTAGAAAATTCAATTTACACCAAATTTTAAGTTTAAAAAGCAACAAAAAAGCAACAAAAATACAAAAAAATAAGGCCACAGTTAGGATTAAAAATTGTAATTAGACCATGTTCTTTAAAATACAAATTAAACACTTTTTATAAGCCTTTTGCTCTAATGGACCATGCCCATGATAAAAACTTTGAAAGACCACAGACATACAATGTCCGTGTGTCTGACATTAAAATACGGAGTGCCTCATTAGATTGTCTAGTGCCCAGCATCCGACATATAGGTTTAAGCCACCTTTTTATTGGCAGCACGTATGCCAGGCAGGCAAATAAAATGTGTCCACAGATTCCATTCCGGTTTGGCAAATAGGGCAGAAGGGTGTTGTTTGGGACGGGGGTTTCCAGCGAGCAGTTAAGACGCGTGCTGGAAGAGCCCCGCCCCTGAATCGAAAATACAAAGCCCTATCAGCAGATTTCCAAACAATATCTAGGTAGGGTTCCCGAAATGGCACATCCTTATACCTTAGGAAATCTTCTGTTAACCTGCCAAGAGTTGAATCAACATTCGTTCTAGAGGCAACCCATTTCCAATAAAGGGTCTTTAGGGTTGCCTTCGGGGGAGAGGACCTACTATCCCAGGCTTCTTTAAGGCGTAATATATATATATGCCACAGTTCTGCGCCTTGAGGTCAGTTGCTTTTAAGGTTATCTGAGCCCCCAGACACAGAGCCCCAATAGTAAATTGGTTGTGACCAGAGTGCAGATTCCTAGAGTTGGCATCTTAATAATAAATAGAGTTCAATGCATCCGCAGAATCAGCTTGTCTGGGAAGACAGTGGTGTACGGCGGGTTGACAAGGAGAACTTGAAGGTCATTTAAACTCTGCACTGATGTTATGGTGGGGAAGAACTCTGTCTTCTGAGTGAGAAGCCTCAAATAACAGCTATGAAGCAGCTCAACGAGAGAACACATCAAATGTGTAAGGGTCAAATTAAGGTCCCACTGTGGCATGACAAAGAACGAGGGAGGAAAAAGATATTCGGAGAACTTTCAAAATGTATATTTCAACAGATGATCTGAATAATGAGGGCCAGTTCAGCAACCGTAAAAAGACGGACAGGTACTCTAACTCTGCCTTATCGATGTGGGGCAAACAACTAAATGTCGGATTACTTTGCATATATAGGGTCTGTCTACTGTGTATGGCACCAAACCACAAATTTGTCCCAATGACAGGCGCATACAGTTTTTGTCACGGGACACCTGGGTGCCAAGATAACATTAACTACCTCCGGAAGACAGTCGAATGTGTTCAGCTTCCGGCGCTCAATCCCCAAGTATGAAGGTGGAAATTGCGAATGTAAGAGTGCTGAATTTTACCCCATTGTTGTAACAGAAGATCCTGCCAGAGGGACAACTTGATCGTTGGACAGATGTTCATGCCCAGGAGTGCCCAATTTGGAGTCACTAAAATCACTTGGGCCCGGTCAGTCCTGATGTTCTTAGAGCTCAAGGTGTTAGGGATATTGGTGGGAAATCACACAGGAGTCCTGAGTTAACCCTGGTGAAACTCATCTCCTAGAAAGAGACATCTCAGAAACTCCAAGGCGCAGAACTGCTGACAGTGCTTGCTCTTGGTGGTGGTGAATAGATTGAGCCAAGGTTCTCCCTATTCGCAGAAGAGACCTTGCACCATCTCCGGGTCCAATTGCAACTATTCACATGATAGGTTTTGACAGATAAGATTCTGGCAGGAGGTTCAGCATTAGGAAAATTCCTGGATACTCCAACCATTTCCAGAGGCGCAGTGCCTCATGGCACAGGATCCACAACCCCACCACATAATTTATTGCAATACAACCCAGTGGTGATTTTCCCCATAAGCACCTGCACCAGTCTCCTTGATGGATGTAATGTAGGTTTTTAATGCCAAGCGGATAACCCTCAGGTGCAGAAGACTGATATGGTGCCAGGACTCCGCAGGAAATCCAGAGGACTCTGATCTCCACCTCTCCCAGGTGGCCACTTCAACACAGAAGTAATACATCGGTCATCACTGTATGCTCTGGGAGGGTAGAGAGAGGGGTCTGCCTCTAACCCAATTGCAGTCCCTAAACCACCACTGCAGACCTTCAGTCTTTCTGACGAGTGGCCTACTGAGACTTGTGTGCTTGACCGGCAGGATGCAGGAGGTCATCAGTCCCGCAGAGGCGACCTCACTGAAATCCAAGACAGAGCCTAAAAGATCTGGATCAAAGCCTGGATGTACAGGACTCTCCTTTCCTGAGGAAAGGCACAAAGCCAAACCGTTGACAGAATGGCTCAGATAACGGGGAGCATCTGAGAAGGAGTCAGGTACTACTCCAGCACGTTGATAGAAAACTCCAAAGAGGACAGGAGACTTACTGTAGTCTGGAAGTGGTTGACGACTCCCTGGGGAGAGGTTGCCAGTAACAGTCAATTGTCGAGGTAGGGGAAGACTGGGAACCCTGACCTCTGAAGATGTGATGCTACCACAGCCATCACTTATGTAAACACTCTCGGGTCACTGGTGAGATCAAAGGGGAGCACTGACAACTGAAAATGCCCCAGACCCACCACGAACCACAGGTAGCGCCGATAGGCCTGCAGCCCGGGTATATGGAAATAGGCATCAGGCAGATCCAACTTCAACATCCAGTCTCCAGGGTATAGGGCAGGCAAGACCTAGGCTAGGGTGAGCATATTGAATTTGTCCTTTCGGAGAGAGGCATTAAGGGTGCACAGATCTAAGATAGGACAAACGCCTCAATTTATCTTTGGCACCAGAAGTAGTGGAAGTAACAGTCACGTCCCACTTCTGGAGTGGGCACCCTCTCGTAGCCCTTTGGCCAAAAGAGCTTTCAATTCCTGCTGTAAGACAGACTGGTGGCCCTATGGCTGGTCACCTTGCAGAAGCAGCTGTTAGACTACAGAAACTGCAAAAGACACGGTCGGTTAATGCGACTTGTGTAGCAGGGCAAATAAGCCCAGGGAGTGTCCTGTGGCTCTGCTCTCTTTGAACAACTCCATGGTGGAATCATTCTTGTTCCCTAAGAGGCGAGTTCTGTGAAAGGGCATGTCTATAAAGGACAGGATATCACTTGAAAAACCCATTGACACAACCATGCATGGCGACAAATGGCAACACTAGAGCCAAAGGCTCACACAACAGAATCTAGGTTATTGAGGCCACAACAAATTGCAAATTTGGACGTGTCACAGCCGTTCTGTATGGCTTGGTTTAGGAAAAGTTTGAGATCTTCTGGGACATCTGGGAGGACTTGAGCAATCGAATCCCAGAGAGTGCAAGAATTCTGCCTAGCAGGCAACGAGCATTGCAATACCTCCAGACCACGATAGTGGAAGTAAACAACTTTTCCCTTAAGGTATCAACTCTCTTGGAAAACCTATCAGGGACGTAGTCGGGATAGTATTTGGGTGTGCCCGATTAGTGGACGCCTGCACCACCAAGCTCTCAGGAGGAGGGTGCAGAGACAAAAAGACAGGGTTGTCAGAGGGAGTCGGTGGCGTGTCTCAATTTGGCGACTGATTGGGGGACCAGAGCAAGATTTGGACCAGGCCCCAGGATGGTATTAGTGAGTACTAACTACGTTGAAAGGTAGCAGTGACTCAAAAGAGGTATCTCCTGACTAGAGAGCTTCAGTCAGGACATTCGTTTTGACTTCTAAGGAAGGAAGCTAGAGGTCAAGAACACTGGCAACCTCCTCATGACCACTGCAAGAAAGCAGTTTCGTCAGAGTTAACGTTCCAACTGAGTTTATCATTGACCTCTTGACTATCTCTTTGTCTCACAATTATTTCGAATTCAACAGCAAGCATTTTTTTACATATAAAGGGCACTTCAATGGGGGCTTCTTGTGTCCCCAACTTTGCAATCCTGTATGTCAATCATTTTGAGAGACATAACATATATGATTGCTCCGTTAATCCATTCTTTTACAATGTACGTCATTTGAACTGAAAATGAAGCAAATCTGACCCTTTTTCTTGAATGGCTCATTTCCTGCTCTCCAGATTTGAACTTTAAATAGGTAAGGAGCAAGAGGACTTTTTTTTAGATCTCACCTATGTCCCTCAATAGGGCAAGCTAGCAACAAAAATCTACACCAAACCGACTTCCAGCAATACCCTATTACAATATGCAAGTCACCATCCTAAAGGCCTCAAAGATGGATTGCCTTTTGGACAATTCCTGCGTATACATAGAAATTGTAGATTTCACGCTGATTACTTTCGGGAGGCTGGCATTTTAGCCAAAAACCTTGAGCATCATGGGTACTCCCAAAAGTTAATCAAAAGATCGAATAAAAGGGCTTGGTAAGCCATCAAGATTTATTCGATTGTTGCCCAACCAGTTAAAAAGATGGAGCAAATTCCCTGTGTGACTACTTTTAGCACACAGAGCAATCACGTTACTAAAATTACCAAAAAAACACAGGCCATTAATCCAATCTATAGGTATTGCTAAAGAACAACCTTTGTTTCCCTTCAAAAGAGGCTGAAATATCAGAGAACATCTGGTGCGAGCCTCTCTGCCCATGGCCAATTGCCCCGATTAAGTCTCCATGTGGGGTCTTGATTGGATTGTGGGGCACTATTGCCGTGGTAATTGCTTATTGTTTGATTCTACATTTTAATACTAAAAATTTCTATGTGATGCTATTGTGTATAATCTCAGGGACCAAACTAACTGCAATTCTCGAAATGTCGTTTATGCGCTGTGGTACCCTTATAAATTCATTTTTATCAGTCAGACCACTCAGAAAATCAAGACTCGCCTTTCACAACATAAAAGTCGCATCAGTTGTTGAAATTAACAAGCTTCCCTGGTGCCTCACTTTCATGAATTCAACCATTCACATGTTGAAATAAAATGGCATGTCAATGAACTTATACAGGAACCTCCACCCAGCGGCGACATTCAATTGTTGCCGAATATAGCTGAATGCCACAGGATCCTACGATGCGATAAGATCAATAAGGGGCTAAATACACTGGAGGAGTGTAATTCTATCATTGTACATTGATGTCTTATCTATTTTTTTTATCGATTAAGGGTCATCCCACTATATGCATGTTTCATGAATGTAATTGATGTTTACTTATAAAGTACTCAATGTTACTTTTTGATGTATGTATACTACATGATAATTCTCTTGGTCAATTGTCTATTATGGGATGATATATTGACTCCATAACTTGATAATAGATGTTCATGACAATGATGGTTATTGACAAAAATGTGTGAATATTTAACATCTTGTTTCTATATATGTGCACTGCTATTTTAATGGGTATCTTTCCTTCTAATTTTTTTTCCAGCTCCCTTCTTTATTTTTGATTCAAATACCCCATCTTTATTTTTTTTTTTTATTCCCGATATATTTATCTAATTCTAATTATTTAAGATCTTCGGTCAGCAAATCTGTTGATCTCTTAAAACACGCATCATCTCAATGAGCAGTTCCTTCTGATGCTGCTCCCAATACACTGCCTTTGCTTGTAAGGTGCAGACAACTGTTGCAGGCCCACAGTTTCCGGTTACAGATCATATTCAAATTTATTTTTATTTACTTTTCTGATGTACCTATTTATTGTAATCATTCACTGTCATTGGTCAGTAAATCTGACACTTTCTGAGGCACATATAGTCTCTCCTCAATTTCTTTACCATCTGTGAGCAATGCCTCTACAGACGCTGCTTCTAACACGTCAACATTGTTAGTACGGTTTTCCTAATCGATGTAGACCTGTAATTTAAGGCACTGGAGTACAACCAAATTATATCTCAATTATTCTTCATTATTTTAATTTATATTCCTGGTGTACCCATTAATTTTAATTACGGACGATCCCCGATCAGTAAGTTTGCAGATTCCCAAGACACGCAGTCTTTCTGCGATCTCTATACCATCAGTGAGCAGGGTATTTTTAGACGCTGCTCCCAACAAGTCAGCATTGTTCATGTGGTGTTCAAAATTGATGCAGGCCCATAGTTTCGGATAGGTGAGTATCTCCACTTTTGACTCGTATTTTAAATACTTCGAAGATTTATATAATTTTACTAAGCACAAATTTGTGACTTTTTCATTTTCATTAGATATTAAATTATCTCTCTTTGTGCCGGCCATTGAGTCTGTAATGCCGTTCGTCTGAGGGCCGAGATTTGTTCCGATGCCACTCTCCTTCTTTGTTCTAGTACCTTTACGACTGGTTAGTTTGGATTCATCTATTTATTTTTGGTTGAGTTTACCGGTTTGCTCCAGTTTTTATTATTTTCTCTTTTTGATAACTAGGACTCCTGACTCATTCAGAGCCTTTTTGATTAAACATATTTTTCTAATGGCCACAAATTCATTAGCCTATACTCTTGAATGGGATCTTAAACAAGTAGGTCCTTATTCAAAGTGATCACTAAAGGGTGTTATGCTATATACGATCTATGCAGGCACTAATGGTGGAAAAAAACGTGGTGTTTTTTCTTTCCTTTCTCTTTTGTTATTTAAATTTCAAATGCATAACCTGGTGAACACACTTACTTGCCCTCTGGTGTGAATACAAGAATGAGTACCCTGACTTTCTTTCTTCATCTGGTATACTTGATATTAGGTTTTCATTATTTTTTTTTATTTCTCACTTTTTTACCAATGGTAAATAACCATAATTCAATGTATGAGATATTTGATTTTCTGTTTTTTGATACCCCAGTATATATTTCTTTCAACATTCCCTGCTGGATGCTCTGTCAATTTTTTTGCTTTTCTTGATGATGACCATACCAATTTTTGGCTTTGTGTTTAGTCAAATCAGTGTTTCTGTGAATGTATCTGCCTCTGCCATTGTTTCTCTGTTTACACTGTTAATTGTATTTTCTGATTTAGTCTTTGGGTATTTTTGTGAGCACCGTTAGTTTAAGATTGTGTTGTCTTTATACATTATGTTTTTAATAAAAAATCGTGTATATTTTGTATGGCTATCAATATTCTTTTTCCAATTTCTTATGATTTGTTTTTTCTTTACCGTATTTCATTCTTTTACAGTATTATTTTCTATATATGTTATTTATGCTTTGTATAATTATGTACTTGAACCTTAATTAGTATTATAGTTGGATAAGAGATATGTCCAGAGTCAGGATTAGTGTCAAGACCACCAGCATCCTGGAGGTCATCATACCAGTTATTTTTGTGGACGGGTTGGCAATTCATCTCCTGAATCTTAGTCATTATGGAAATCTGTTCGGAAAAAAGGAAAAGGAATGCAATGTATGAGATCCGCCTTGTGGAGGTGGGACGTTAAGTTGGCCTGGCTGCGGTCCGATGTAAACCAAGCACCGCCTCGGAGAGGAGAGCACAATGGCACCTCCTGCTCTGGAGTTTGTGGCGTCAGCATTGGCATCAATGCTCTGGAAACTGTCAAGGATCATGGAGATGGGGGTGGTACAAGAGATGGTAATGGCCCAGTGTAGCAGTCAGAGGCTACACCTGGTGCAGAAGGTGAACATATTGGTGGTATCCTAGATCCAGTATCTCTCAGCTCCTTAGAGCCTGTAGAAGCACCAGAGGGAGGCAGAAGGGATTCAAAGATTCAGAGCATGAGACTGTGTCTTATGGATCTGCCTCAGTGTAACAGACGGTCCTGGAAACTTCAATTGTTTTTTTTTTGTTTTTTTTTTTTTAATCCTCATATTGCGAAAATTCTATGTATATGGAAACTTTGGTTTCTGCCTCTGAAACTTTTTTTTTTGTACCGACACTTCCCATTTACGGAAACTTCAATTGTACAGGAAAAAGCTGCAGGATGGATTTGGACTTCGACCGACTTCAGGAGTGAAATCAAGAGGCACGGTGACGCGCCTGTGCCTTCTCAAGAGCATGAGTGGTGAGAAGAGGCAGAGTCCCGCTTAGATCTTCTGCATTTTTTTCCTCGACTAACAACCAGTTGGAGCTCAATGACAATCAACCAAGGGCTAGACACCTGCGACTTCTGGACCGGAAATGGGACCGCCCCTTGGACGCGGACCTTTCCCTAAGTAGAGTGTTCCAGAGCTTTGCGACATACAGTCTCGCATTGTTGTCCCATTCGACATTCAGTTTTGTTGATACTTAGTCACTGTAGGCCTTAGAGTTGTGACTCTATACCAGGCACCACAGGCAAACCGGATGAGGACCCATCACGCACATTTGCTTGCACCAGGCCTTACAAGGTTTAAAACCTCTCATTCTGGGAGGTATCATTTCCCTTGCACACTGTAGATTTCTGAGGGGGGCTCCGGAAGCACGTCTGGTGGCGCAGAAAGAACAAAACTGAAGTCAGCATGCATGGGTGGCGGTCATATGGGGATCCGTGTGTCACTTCCAGAGTGAAACAATGTCAGCTGAGAGCCCTATGATGCCACCTACCAGGCATGCAGGGTGTACTGCTCGAAAATCTCCAGATCAAGTTGAATGCCCTTGATATAGTGAAAAGGTGGGGAATTTGTGATTGTAAGTTGCCATCAGAAAGAGAAGTCTAGCAAGATGGAGTACATGAGTTGTTGTTAGCCCAGGTTAGAGCTATTTGAATGAGGGTGAAAGACATTTGCCTTAGATTTCTGATGACAAATAGAAGCAGACGCAGTGGGAGAGGTGGAACCTTGATCTTTCGACTCTAGCAAATAGGTCGTTACGTCGAGTGTCCCACGACTGGATGGATGTTTGAAGGACTTGGGGTGGAGTTCTCACTCATGCACTTGTTGTTGCATCCTGTTAAGTAGGTCGGCAAAGTTGTTGGCCACTCTTAGAAGATGTTTCTCCATTAGGTAAATCCTGAGGTGAAGCCGGTTCCAGATCCTCTGTGCTTGGTGAGAGAAGTGAGATGAATGAGTGCCCCGTGTTTCAGTATTTAATACATCACTGTCATGCTGTCTGTTTTGATTACAACAGCTTTTGCTCGAATGAGCTGAACAAAAGCCTTGAGAGTGAGCTACAGGAGCTCTAAGAAGCTGATGTGGTGACCATGCCTCGTACCACGTTGATGGATGCTCACCGTTGCAAAGTGTTGCGCATTGGCCTGAAGCAACACTAGATATTCCCACTGAACGCGAGTATATGGCTATCAAGATGCCATCATTCCTAGAAGGCGCATGTTTTTGCACACAGGACTATAATGGCGTGGTTAAGAAAGAGGCAGCAATTGATGTGGGCTGGCAACCCTTTGCTGATTGGGATATGCCTTGGCAGTGAGTGGGCCGAGAATAGAGCCTGGCAAAGGCTGCAACTGAGGTGGCAGAAAAGGGGACTGTGTGAAGTTTATGGTAATACCCAGTGTGTGAAGGAGGGATATTGTTGCCTGTGTGTGCGTTCTGCAGTGTATTTTGCTGCTGATCTTGATGCAACCAATCGTTGAAGTATGGGAATATACGAATGGCAGCAAAAGTGTAACATGACCACTCCTAGACACTTTGTGGACATCCTTGGGGCAATAGTGACCTTGAAAGGTAATACCTTGTATTGGTAATTTAGGAAACTTACCGCGAAGCAAAGGTGCTTGCAAAGAGTGGGGTAGAGGGGAATGCGGAAAAAAAGTCTTTGTGATTTAGTGCCATCACAAAGTCTACTTGTTCCAGGAGAGGGATGACCTCTTACACCATTGTCATTCTTAAGTGTTCTGACAGGATGTAGTAGTCAAGGGGCCTGAGATTGAAGACTGGTGAAAGGAATCGGTCTTTTGGTGGGTGAATACAGTGAGTATACCATGTGTCGTGGTGTTTTACCTGCTCTATATCCAATTAATTAAGTATGGAAAACAAATCATTTCTATCACGCCTTGAATTAAAATACATAAATATGAAAGAAAGTTCGCACAAGGCTAAATTAGTGACACGCATAACTTACAAACTATTTAATTACAAGTAACACAGCTATCATACTGCTATCATGCAGTAAATGAAACTACCAAACTGCTAAAAATAATTTTTGAATCTAGAAAGACAATTTTGAAAAAATAAGGTTTCTTAATGAGAATTTGTAATCTGACAACTTTTACCATAACCCCTAATGCACTTTTTGGCTTCATCTGCTTCGCCAGTCACATTTCAAAAGCAATCTACACAAAAATGGGTTTTATTTGCTCAATACATTTAGTCTCTCACCTGCATGCTCTTCCTTGACATGTTTCTGGAGTGCTGAAGCTGTGGGAAAGCCTTTCTCACAAGAGATGCAGAGAAGGGAGGTAAACTTTGAAGAGCGACGATTTTGAGCAGCAAATATGTCTGGGTGGTGGGTGCGATTGTGATACCATAAGCCGGATAGTTGCTAGAAGAGTAAAGTAAAACCATGGTTAAACTGAGGAAAACAGTAGAATATGTAATGGCATAATTGAACCTATAAGGCAATTTGCTAAAATACCCCATGTAAACGTGTGCACTGACTTAATACAGAACATATACATGTAATGTCAACTAACAAATCTGACTCCTTAAACTTTCTCCTACCTTTCTTATTTCATTCTCATTTACTTGAGCTGCTGAGATGAAAAAATGCCACATTTACTTACCAGTAGCATTTGTTGACTAAATCTTACTCTTCCACATCAACGACCAGTAGGACAACTCAAGAGTGACAAGAAGACTACTAGCCCTTTAAATGTAACTACTTTTAGCATCAACTCCTCACTGATGAAACATAAATACCTAACCCTTCGGAGAAAAGTCCTGTTTGTCTTCTTCCATGAGCCAGGCTATGTACTGCAAGCTGATATGTAGTTAGCTAAATACCATTTCTTCCCTTGTTTCCCTTTTTCTGGGACAGGCTGTGGAGAGTTTCTGAATCTGCAATCCTTGTTTGCTCACATCCACAAATTACCCAGAATGTGGTTTTCTTAGTCTGTTGTTTTGAGAATGGCCAAGGCTAAAGCCCTAAATGGAAGTAACAGTACTGCCAC
The DNA here is from genome assembly GCF_964263255.1 of Lissotriton vulgaris. Taxonomy (NCBI): domain Eukaryota; kingdom Metazoa; phylum Chordata; class Amphibia; order Caudata; family Salamandridae; genus Lissotriton; species Lissotriton vulgaris. The sequence continues at coordinate 479,487,931 of NC_141693.1, forward strand.
AAAGGGTGCAGAACTCTCCTTCGCTCCACATAGTTTTCTTAAAATAGATAAAACCAGTCTTGCGTTGTGTTTGTTCGTGGGGATATTATTTGCTGCATTGTGGAGCTGTAAGGGAAATCTTTAATGCTAGATTATGTCAAGATAACATGGTTTGTTTCTCACATGCGGGATATCTGTCACATTATATTAAGTACTAATTGTAATTATACGCCTATGTAGAAATTGAAAAGTTTGCATGTGCCTTGAAGCCAAAGCATTTGTAACACATTAATGGTATTTCTTATTACTTTAGTTAATGTATGGTATCGTTTTTTGCTTTACTGTCCTACCCTCCAAAGGTTTCAGATACTAATGAATCATTAATTCATTCATGAGTAGTGATCTCAGGCGAAACATGACAGGACATTCAATGAATAGTGATGAGCCCCATAATTCATTAATCTCCATCATTTACCCAATTCCATTTCTTAAATGACATGAAACTCTACATGTTGCATGATCAGCCATCCATGGCCATATGACTATGTGTGAACCTCTGCATTTGGTGAAAACATCTGTTGATATTTTTTTGACTCATATGATTAATGTTTTCACACGTAAAAGATGGATGGCTGGTATATGGAGGTTTTGGGTCATGTGCAGTGGGGGTCCTTGTTTGTCAAGATAGTACATGATTATATTAGTGTCCATTTGTAATATAGCTTTCTCCAAAAAGATGGATGGGAAGAGAATTTGAGGACAAAATGATCAGCACTTAATTTTGGGCATACTGATATAGCATGTTATGCATGACTTTTACTTAAGTTCATCTAGGTTAATTCCAAGTATAGTAATGTAATACAACTATTGCTGTTGTGGCCTAATTATTCTAGGTTAATTCACAGAATACTGATGTAATATAACTGTTCCTTTTGTAATCAAGTTGGGAGGTAAATATAATACAGACACTGAGAATCCTCTTACTCAACAAGGAATCCAGGAGGCTTATTTAACATGACAAAAATACTCATGAAACCAAATCACTCGGGGTTTTCAAGGTGCTGCTTCAGTTCTGATATTTGTTTTTTCAATATTATTGCACTATTGGTCTGAATACAATACCTATAATATCTTGCATGTTGCATAGGAGGGAATCCTGGTTCATATTATAAAACGTGTATTATAGTGTCTTTTTCTTCTCGATACATTTCAAAGAGTAAATTAATCTACTGCATTCGACTGAATGCCACCTTTACCACCGGAAAGTCTAAAACCATAATGACATCTGTCCAAAAAACGTTTTCTTCCAGACGCTTTCAGAGACTCCAACACATGTCTTTTTAACACAGGTTGACTGCAAACATCTGAACAAAATATTCTTTGTCAATGCTGTTACCTCTAGATTTGGCTTGTGATGCGTAATGCAGAAGAAGTCAGTCCAAGCTTGAACCATTCTCTCTTTGTCAAAAGTAAGTTCTTTAGTATTGTCTATTGAAACAGTACTGACCTTGAGACAGTACTGGTCGCATTTTAATGGTTTGAGTTGGCTACTGGTTAGTTTGCCTTAGTTCTCTAAATGTTATCATTGGGAAATAGTCATTATTCATCAAAGCTTGAAACTATCATGATGTAGAAAATTCAATAAAACGAAGTTTACAAAAACACGTTGAATCTATGACAATGAAAGTAGGCAGGGGTTGGTGAATGATGCGAGTTAAGGATAAACCATCTGTACAAATTCCTCTGTACACATGATGAAGCAGTAGTGACAAGCAATATATATTCTGGTACCAAATGTACTCATAATTTGCCACATTATAGAAAACTAAATTATTCAATTATCTTTATATATGAAATTCTAAATAGGAGAGTATTATATTTTGATTTGATTCACAATTCAATGAATTCAGGAATTAGACACAGACTGTGGTAAAGAAGTTAAATTAATATTTTTCCTGTGTTACACTTTCATCAGCAAATAAAGGGTATTAAACTAAAGCAGGCCACACATATTTGCACAATACGGTTCAATTAAAATATTAAACTCACATGAGATAACTAAAACCACCAGGTTAACTCCATAATATAAATAACAAAAGCAGTTTACTTTACAACCAAATTGGTATGAAGGCTTCATAATTTAATTCACAACCATTTTACAAGTCAGGTCACATTCATTGCTTGCTTAACTTATCTGACCAGTAAAGCGCGTTTAAGCATTTTTAATGCCACCAAAACTGGGACACTAAAATCTGTTTTAACAATGGGAACCCTGGCTACCATCTGAGTCAAGATGATGTGTAAAGAAGTCAGCTTTCTGCTCATAAGTATCAGTATCTGTAAATCTGCATTTATCTGAAGGGCTTCCTCTGAAAAATTAGATTTAACAAATCACTATTTATATATCATGAGGTATACCAATGTTAGGAGTACTCACACAGGTCTGCTACAATAAATTCCATCATGGTTTATGTTGATACACTGATTGAATTTTTGCTGAGGTAAACTACTTTCAGCAGATGCTAAATGACTGGCCACGGCCAAATGGGACACGAGTAAACCCTGGTATGTGCACCTTACCTGGTAAGCCTTATCACAGATTTCACAGTTATACGGCTTGCCTCCGACATGGGTAACCATGTGACGCTCAAGCAAAGATGGTGCACTAAAGATCTTTCCACAGGTGGGACAAGGATGGTATTCTCTTGAGTGCACCTCCTGAATGTGCTTCCGATGGTCATCCAAGGTGGGAAAACTCATTCTGCACTTTTGACAATCATAGGGATCTTCAATATCTGATGGTGTAGAATAGAGGAAGAAAGAGAGCGTAATGTAAGAAAATGACAATTCTGGCATAGTTTTAGAACCAAGCATGAAAAGCTAGGATGGACAGAGCCTGATATGGAAGAAAAGATGGTAATGCTGGGATAAATATTTGACATGTCTTAATGAGCTACTAGAATAAATAAATGTAGGCATGAAGTGGGGATCAGAGTGCGATACAATGGGATACTAAAATAAATAGGAACTGCTTTGCTTTCTACAGAAAAGTATTAGAAGCCAATTCAAAGAAATTCAGAACATCCATATTCATGTCCTGGGATGCCACATCATATTTATGAAAGAAACAGCTTTTCATATTCCTGTTAGGAAGGCTTTCAAAGAAGAGAGGGTGGATTTTTTTTTCTATTTGAAAATTATGGGCCCTCATATCTTAGAAAGCTGTTGGGCGACTGCAGAACCTGTGCAAATTACTATCTTATTTTGTTGCTAATAGTTACCTGCAGTTCCATAACAAAAATATGCAAATAACCCTCAGGGTTTTCAGCAGAATCTGTAATTGAGAGTCCAAAAAGACCAGTCTCACATTTCATCCTGAATGTTTTAATATTTATTTTCTTAAGATGAACATGTAATAACATTTTCATCCTAAAAAGGTGAATAAACTGTAAAGTGTGTTAGGACAGAATTACAATTGGCAGAAGGGTCAATACAAGTATCAATTTACTATTGGATAACATTTCACAACCAGGTCATCAATTATAAATACACAATATTGAGCAAAGCTACCTGGCAAGTCCAAATTGTGAAAAAGGCTAATTCTAAATAACATTAAATTTCATCCAACTTTCATCCAATTTAAACTCTACTTTGCCCAAAAAAGTAACAAGAGCAAATATTAAACTGCAGTAGAAGAACGAGTGAATAGTATTTCCGCGAGGTATGTTGTTCAACTGAGACTGAGGAAAAGATCTATGGAGCTGCCATGGACAGCCAATTGAGTTAGAGGGGAACAGGACACAGACTTGCATACTATTTCAAAATTCTTATTTTCTTCTGGTTGATGGCTACACAATACCTTTAAGCATTTTCAATTAGAACCAATCTTTCTTGAATATTATTGCTATATTATACATTAATCATTAATATAGCAAACTGATCCCAACTACACAAGCAATGGGTTACATCAAGATAGGGAAGGAAAGCTAATACACATAAAACAGATAAACCTAAAATAGTCAGTAAAAAACATAAGAGAGTGCTAGGACATGAGACACTAAAGCTATTCATACCAGACTCCCCCAGTTACAAATAAAGGGCAACAGAAAACTTGTGATGTTAACAATGGAAAACAATATTCTTCATCTAAAAAAATGGATAATTCAAACCTCCATCATTTTGGCTGGGCCTTTATAAAAGCATATGAATCTTCGATTCAACTGCCATCTTTTGTCTATTAAAATGTTTGTGGAGTGCTTATATCAATATCAATGTATTGTTGCTTAACTAAAACTATCACAATGTACATTTGCAGATACAAGTAAGTTAAAAACAATCATTTCATTGGCTAGAAAAAAAATCCATATATAAAATGATGTCATTGAGTAACTAAAGGATTATTTGCACTAAATCTAACAAGAATCCAAGTTCAAAGTGTATACATCATATGTAAAACTCTCCTTAAAAATGGTATGTAAAAGTCAACTGCATCGAACAATAGAACCTTGTGTTCTTTTTCCCAAATATACAGCTTGGACATTTGTTTTTTTAACCAAAATAATTGATTAGTTCATAAATTGCAAATCATTTATAGAAGGCAGACTAATAAGCCCAAATTCAAACCTGGCTTGAGCTGGTGTGCTCGAGTTTGGGAAGAGAAAGTATATCTAAAAGCTTTGCTATAATACGGCCAACTAAGTTCACATGCAGTCTTCTTAAAGCATACAGTGAAGTTTTTATTTCATTTCATGATATTTAGGTGTGTTTTGGTGTCCATCCTTCGATTTGGTTAGTCTCCCAAAGTACTGAAAGGATGTACACAATCAATCTTTTTATCTCCCATCCTCTAGCTCAAAGCACGTTTTGCTGTACCATACAATATATTTTTTTTATTAATCATAAAGTTACGTCATTATGTGGTACTCATTCAGACTGTAAAGGGAGTGCTGGAGGCCAGGCGCAGTTAAGTCAGGGAAGAATATCTCACCTGTATACTGCAGAAAGGTGACATGCTCGACCCGCAACTTAGCTCAAAAATGTCTCAAAGCATTTAAGCATGTCCACAGATTAGCAGTGTATACATTAAATAGAAGTGGGTCCAGCAAACAACCTTGCTTCAGGCCACCACTGGTGCTTATTTTGTTAACCACGCTTATGCCTTAGCCCACCATGACACATACCCGGATATTTCAGTGTATATGTTGAATAGCCAATAGATTAGACAAAATGCCTGAAATGCATAGTTTCTGGCACATATGGCCCTGGTCTGGCATGGCACAAGGTGAAATGATGTACGGTAAACACCTACTTGAGAATTTTGGAACATTGTTGCGCTAATGTGTTTATTATTATTTATTATGATGTATGCTATTGGTGGTTTAATAACCTTTTCTAAATCCTGACTGACAAACTCTCAATACTTTGTCCTTATCCACCCAAATCTCTAGATCTTTAAGAAGTACTTTCTAAAAACTGTTTAGAGTTCATACCAGGGTGATTGTTCGATTAGATGTCGGGTCAGTCTTATCACCTTTTTCGAATTTAGGTTAAAGAGTGTAAGACTAATCATCTCCATGAATGAGGAACCAATTGTTCAAAATGATGGAAGAGAAAAGGATGGTGGGTAGGCAGAGGCAAAAATTAGCACCTAGTATAAAAAATGAATTGGAATCCCATTCAAGCCCAGGATCCTCGGTGGCTGTCCAGCGCTCAGGTTTTGAACCACATATTTCTCTGAGACCTGAATACCGTCAGTGTTTGAAGAGTTGGACTCCCAATAGGATACATTAGGGTTGAGATACAGAGACTTAACAAAATTGTACCACTTCTCAGCTGGAACGACATTACATTCATGTTTATCTGGATTTTCATATATTCTAGTTATTAAATTCCAATATTTTTTATGAAGTTGTGTAGCCTATAGATTAAGTTCTTCCTATAATTTTAGCTGAAATCTTGTTTTGCTTGACACATTTTTTTTACACAGGTCCTTGATCTGTTAGTGAAGCAGAAATATCAGCATTAGCTGGAAACATGCATTTTTGTAGGTCCGGTTCTTAATAATGCTTCTCATGCCCCTTAATTCTATTACATTATTTTAAAAAAAAAATTATTTTCTTCTTTTTTTTTTCTTCCTTTTTGTCCTCATTTGCCTTTTCTTCAATAAGGGCCATACCAACCACCTTGCACGATTTATAGACGTGATTTGACAGATTGGTAGTAGAGATGTCCCATGAGAAGAGGTATAATTGCTTTCAACTCCATCAAGGTATTTTTCAACCTGTTGGACCTTTATCGCAACTTGACTGGCCCTGGTCCAGGAGTAAATAAGGCATAATCATAGGACTCGGGGGAAAAAAAAACCCCGGGTTCATCTCCAATTAATTAGAAGGTCCCAGAAAGCCAAGTTCCGCTTACTCGCTGTTCTTTTAAGGTCCATTTTAGACGTTTCATATAAGGAGGAAAGCCACCGAGAATGTAGTGGGGGTGTTTTCTCTACCCAATGTATGCAAATTTGTCTTCTCGCTAATAGAATTGCGTAGAAGAGAAAAGATTTCGCCTTCCCTTTGAGATTATCTTCCAACCCAAAGATGACTAATGAGAGGGTAATTTCTAAGGATGTGTTTAGGATAGAGTTTAGAGTTTCTTTCACATCTACCCAAAATTTTTGGATGTCAGGACATTCAAAAAACATAGGTTTGTCGCAAGCATCTACCAAGTTGCATTTGTTACATTTTTTATTTGGTAGAAATTTAGATAATTTCAAAGCGGTTATATACGCACGATGTGCAGAGAAGAGGTGGTTTCGTCTTAGCCATGAAGGCTTTACGATTTTATATAATAAACCGAAAGATATTGGGCATCTCTCCTCACATGGGGTGCCAATCTCCGTTCCCCATAATTCGTCTGGGAGTTTGAATTCTTCGTCAATTTCTTCCAACAGCTGCCAGTACCAAGTGGCTACCTCCTTCCCTCCCATAGCTCTTTCCACCAACTTTTGTTCCGTTATGCTTGTTTTCCCTAAGTTGGCGTCAGTACGGGTCTGAGAGCTCAACCAGCTGTTTAGTTGAATATATTTAAATCTTGACAGCCCTACGCCAACTAATTCTTGTAACTAATCCCATGTTATAAGGTTACCATCTTTGAATAGTTGACCCCCATCTTGTAATACCCGCTTGTTCTATTATCGTGGAGAGACTGTCACGCAGACACGATGGTAACCCGGGTGAGTCCCAGATTGGAGAGTAGTTGGAATAATATGACAGACCCAGTTTTTTTTTGATGTTGTACCAATTTTTAGCCCATGATTGTGCTATTTTGAGTTTAATGTTTTTAAAGAATTTCTGACATCCAAATTTAAACATAAAGCCATCCACTGCTAGATTAGCCCCCATTAACATAGCCTTATACATAGAGTCAGTTGCGAGATTAGATGGCATCTTTAGGAGCATTCTTGAATGTGACAGTTGGAAGGCCCATGAATAATACAGTAAATCCAACAATGCAAGACCACCTTTCTCTCTTCATCTTCTTAACTTTTTCCACGCGATTCTTGTGGTTTTATAGTTCCATATGAAAGAATTAATTTCTCTTTGGGATTTTTCAATCATTTTTGGGTCAAAGGCAGTAGGAATAGTGTTGAAAACAAAGGTGAATTTTGGAAGGATACACATTTTAACTAAATTCACTCTACCTAAAATTGAGAGTGGTAGATGTGACCACGATTTTAGGAGCCTTTTGCTCTCAGTGTGTACCCTATCCAAGTTAATTTGCGCAATGCTGGCCACATCTTAGGTTATTCTTATTCCTAAGTAGCGCATCGATGAGGATATTTTTGCCCCCAGCTGAATGTTTGGTATATTTCAAGCCATTATCTCACTTTTACTGGAATTGATATCGTACCCCGAAATTCGACCAAATTCCCCCGCCCGTTGGATGATTACTGGGTATGCTTTGGATAGGTCAGATGTAAAAATCAGAATGTCATCTGCATACATTGCTACCCGTCTTTCCCACTCTCCAAAGCTAAAAGATGGAATATTAGCCTCGTCCCTTAAAAGCTGAGCGAACGGTTCTATGTATAGGTTAAATAGGAGAGGGGAAAGCGGACAGCCCTGTCTTGTACCTCTGGTTATATTAAATGCTTCGGTAAGAGACCCATTAACCAGTAACCTAGCTGAGGGAGCACTATATAGCTGTTTAATGGTCCTGCAGAAATTCTCCCCACAATTAAATTTTCTCAGAACATCATTAAGGTATAACCAGTTAACTCTGTCAAAAGCTTTGGTTGCGTCCAGAGTTAAAATGGCCAGAGGTAATGAAAAGGCAGTAGCGATGTCTATTGCGCCTACAGCTTCATATGTTAGCTCAGCTAGTTGTCTGCCCTTAATGAAGCCTTTTTGGTCGGGGTGAACGATTTTTCCGATGACACTGGCCAGTCTTGTAGAGATAATTGTTGTGAAAAGTTTATTGTCGTTGTTGAGTAATGATATTGGTCTGTATGACCCACACTCTAATGGTGTTTTCCCCGGTTTCGGGATAAGTACAATTGTAGCTTCTCCCCGCGTTTTTGGGGGCTGACTCCCATGTATTAAAATGCCATTGAAGAGTATCGTAAGCACGGGGGCAATAATCCCCTCAAGAGATCTGTAGATTTCTCCAGGCAGACCGTCCGGTCCAGCCGCCTTTACTTTTTTTGATTGGCGAATTGCTTTCTTGACCTCGTCTTCAGTAATCTCGGCCTCCAAGAGATTGCTCTGACTTGTTGATAAAGTTGGAAGGGTTAATTATCCAGCCAGCTATCCCTTGCTTTCTGGTCATTGGGGAGGTCTTCTTTGTAAATCTCTTCAAAGAAGTCAAAGAAAGCTCTCCCTATCTCTGAATTAGTAGATCTTGCTTCTAACTCTCCAGGTATCTTAATTTCCCTGATATAGTTGAGGGTTTTTTCTGCTCTTATTTTCCACGCAAGAACCTTCCCTGCAGCTTCTCCAAATTCAAATTGAGAGGATTTACTCACTTCCCATCTTTTGTTTATTCGCTCTTGTAAGGTGTTTTCCAATTGGGATTTTAATTCGGCCAATTTCTCATGATCACTAGATGTTACTAAAGAGGGGTCAATATTAGATTCCAGGAGTTTCATGTGTTGTTCGAGAAATTTTATATTTTGAGTATATATTTTCCACCTATAAGAGGCTCTGCTAGTAATCTGCCCCCTTAGAAAGGCTTTGAAGATTTCCCAGACGACTGTTGGGCTTGCAGACTCTCTATTTATATTAAAAAAAACTAGAGATTCAGTTGACAGAAAGTTGACCTCTTCCTCCTCAAGCAGTAATATCCGATCGAAAGACCAGGATGGATGGGTGACCAGATTATTAGATTCTAAAGTAAATTTTTTTGCAGAGTGATCTGAGAGATGTGATGGTATATAATCGATTGACACCAATGTGTCCTTTAGACAGTAGCTAAAAAAGACATAATCAACTCTAGATTTATGTTTGAATCGACTATTTCTAAAGGAGACGCCTGGTTTATTGCCGACTCGTTCTCTCCATAAGTCTGCCAGGCCCAAATGTGTCATGATGTTTTTAAGGGTATCTCTGGATTTAACAGAACTGCAAATTCTAGATTTGGTTGACTCATCTAATTTAGGATCTAGAACAATATTAAAGTCTCCCATCCAAATTATTGGATCCTGGACTGAAACTAATTGATCTCTTACAGTGTCCAAATGTGATGGATCATCTGAGTTGGGGCCATAGTATCCTATCAATGTTCTCATTTGACCATCAAGAGAGACTCACCTCCTTGTGTTGTCTTCCTTACAATCCTGTATTTGCGCTCTTGCAGATTTTTTAAAAATGAATATTACCCCTCTAATATTCGCATTATGATCTGTGGTACAGAATTTGTCTATCCACCTTTGTTTTTTCAATATATTAGTCGCCTCTGTCTTAAGAAGATGTGTTTCCTGCAATGCAATGATCTGCGCCTGTGAGTCTTTCAAATATTGTAAAATACGCTCTCTTCTCCCTCTCACGCGCAGACCATTTACATTCCAGGACATGTAGTTAACTATTGTCATGTTTTAAACTCATCCCCTTGTAACTTCATTCTCTCAGTAATTTCTTTAACATTCTTGACTTTATTATTGTTTTCTGATTTTAAACTGTCAAATGTTTGATTGTACATACAGATGAAGGCTAGAACACCAAAGTGAACTTCCAAATGAGGATTTTTCATAATTTTTCCACCCAAACCCCCCACCCACCCCCTTGGAAACCCTCCCTTATTTATTCTGGCTTGGTGTTAAGCCAGATGTTTGCCATTCCGCAGCCTTCTATTACATTATTACTAGCCTATACAACAACAGATCATATCCCAAGATGTCAAACATTGCAGAGCATTCCGACATTGACCAAAGGCATGTCCCTACACATCCCAACACCTCAACATTAGCTATGTTGAGCACACTACCCTAAAACCTAAATAAGTCCCATATCAAGGTTGAAATCCTGAATGGGTTTGTGACTAACGCTGATGGTTTTGACTGGTCATGAAGGCTGAATCTGGTTCCCCAGTACCAAATTCAGCAGCTGTGACCATAGTGCCACATCCTCTCCCCCACTGAACACCATACTCCTCCACTGAGAGAAACGTGCACTGAGCTGACCCGCTATAAACACCTGGATGTGACTCAATTCAAAGTACGCACTAGACAAGAGCAATATGCTGCCTAAAAACAATTAACAACATCCTAGAAAAAGTAAACACTCATAGGAAATGCAAGATTAAGTAAAGTGTGTGAAATGTAAGCAGGAACAACATGGTTACCTTTTTTCTTTTTACACTCATTATTCAGAAATTAGTGAGTTCCTTTGCCTGAAAAGGTAAGGCCATGACTACAGGACCAAAAGGGGCCCGTTTCAATGGCCATTGCTTATATCCTTATAAAACGTAAGCATTATGGTTTCAAAGGACCACATTCGTGAACGCACAGCCGCTGTACACATTTGTTTACTAATTAACCCATCATGCACTTTCCCACCCAGGGAAAACAATGTTGTTCAAAGAGAGACGAGGAAAAAAAATGGCGCTTCACTGGCAAACACTGTAAATTGGAGCTTATGTGTTTAGGTGTGAATAAATCAATCTGACCACCTTGCAACCACTCTGTCTTACTTTAGTTAGTTATTTTTCATATTTTGTATGTTTTATTTCTCTCCACCCCGAGGTTGCACTTAGAAATTGAAAAATGTGAGAAAAAGTGTTTTTCTTTTTTGGATCAATTTCACAGGGGAGCAAATAAACGAAAGGAGGAAAGAGAAGGTAATAACTGATTCTTGAAGTCTCGGTTTTCACAGAATGAGGAGAAGCGAGACAGACAGAGAGGGAAGAGGGGGACCAAAGAGAGGGGGGCAGCTGCCAGCAGCAGGAGACCTGGACCTGGACACTGTCCTGGTCTTCTCTGGGCACGAAGAAAAAGACAGAGTCCTTCACCTTCTCTGCCCGTTTCACCCATCCCCAAAAACCGAGCCTTAACTATCGGCCTTGGCCATCCAGGAAGAATGTTTAAAATAAGAAAGTAGGGGAACGGACTCCATGAAAATAAAGTAGATGGGACACGCCGTGCCCTGCCGATCCACTTCGACCACTGAGTGGGAGTCCGGTTTGGACCATATCGGGCTGAGCTTGTCGCAAGGAATCCAGTACCCCAGATATTTAACTCAGTAGACAGAACTTTGCATTTCAGTGCCTAAAGACTACAAGGGAGAAGCTCCTCTGTTCCAAGGGAGATTTAGTGGCGATGTGCAAACCGCTAGCAGTCTCCCGGGGTTCTTGGACCTGGTCTGCTGCAGGAAAAGTCACTGGGCACGACTGTCAAGACTGGTGCAAGCAGGCAGGGCTTGGCACCAAAAGTCCATGGTCCCTCTTCAGTTCTCGCTTTTCTTGCGGCTCTTCTTTGTCCTCTCTTCTTGATCCGTCTAATCTAAGTTCCTGGTGTCAGGGGTGCAACCTAAATAAACAATTTAGGGGTGTTACAGGGAGTGGCAGGTAGTAGCCAATGAGCTACTTACCTTTAGGGTGCCTATACCCTCTCTATGACCACTTTATGTGGGAAGTGGGCATATACCTGACCCAGAAAGCCTAATTCTGCCAAAAACTAAGATGGTGTAATTCCAAAATTAATGTTCACATCAGGTAGCCCACCTTAGGGGAGGTAGAAGCTTGAGAGGGGAGGACACCATCTGACAAGCTGATTTTCCTCATTATAGGGCTGTTGCTCCTGATTGTGCCGGTGCTGCAATGCCCATTGGGCCCCCCGATGGGTTACTTTGGTGGAGATCTTTGGTTGGTATGCCGTATGATGAGTGCAATGTAGAGTCTACGTCGGGTGGTATTTCATGTGTGATAAGAGTGGATTAAAATGATTCAGGAGCCACTAACTATTTTTAATAATCGGACCACCCTGTCAGATATAAAAACCTTTCTAGGTAGATGCTACCAGTAGGGTCATAAAGTCCTTTGGTAGTCTTGCTGTGAGTTGCCTCTTTAGGGTCCAACCCTAGTTGGTCAACTTGTTTTGCGCTGCTTGTGGTCAGGAGGATCTGTGGAGCTTCGTTGGGACAGGAATAGTGAGTGAATCTTCCTACCCCACGAATGTGTAAAAGCTGGTGCCTTCATATTTAGAGTTGCTTTTCCAACCTTTCCGGAGAGAGAAATTAAACAGAATTATCATTTTCCTGGCATAAGAAAATCTTATTGACCAGGATGTCCATTATTATGGTCCAAAACTGTTCGTCCATTGTGGAGTAGCTCCCATACATTTTAAGCCACAAAGACAAATAAAAGTACAACATGAAAAAATAAAGAGAATTAATACAAGATATTTGATACCAAACATCTCTAGGTTCAGTGAAGCCATCATGTAACTGGGGAACCTGTAATCACACTGTCCAACACATGGCCAATCACTTGTAACATCTAAGAATTGACTTCGACATCACAGGGGTATAGTGCACCCTGCCTTAGAGTTGTAAGGCTTGCTGTAAGGGTGACTTATATCTATAGTGCATGCAGTGTCTGAAAGCATGGCACACAGGAGGTATGACATGTCGGGTCTTTACTTTTATCTGCATCATGGCATGCAGCCTGCAATGGCAGTTTGCATGTTGATGCTGAGGGGTTACTTTTGATGGCAAAATACATGCTGCAGCCCTTAGGAACCCTCTGCAGCCTTCTTGCTCTAGGTATCAGGGGTACTATTTACTGGGGACTTACAAAGGGTGCTAAAGTGATTGCCAATTGGGGGAAGAATTGTACAGTTTTAGGGAAAGAGATCTGGCACTGGGGACTTGGACAGCAGGAACCCAGTGCACCTATGACAAAATTGCATCAAATACCAGGCAGAAAGTGGGAGTGACCATGTCAAACAGAAGCACTTTCCAAGAAGCAGTACCAGCTCCGGGTGGAGGTGGCATCCATGCCTGAAGTGATTGTGCAGTGGCTATATAGTTGTCACTCCAGCGCTCTGATGCTAGTTTCTTTTCATGACTTTCCACACCAGAATCAGGGAGCAATGAAGAACACGGACCACTGGTGCATACAGCTATGGCCCTTAAGTGTGAAACAACTCTTAGCTCTAAAAAAGGTTCAGAGTGGGGAACATGGGTTGGGTTGGTAAAGAATCTACAGCTAGTTACATTCTCTACCAAATAAGGCGTAACTGAAGGTAAGTAACTTCTGATAGAGTCTTCTAGCTTCAGATTCCTTAACTTAGAATATATACCTAATCAATACCTCTCCGGAGATAGGGCTGTGAAACAGATTAAACTAGAAAGGCAAAATGTCTATAGTGCCAGACCCAACTGTTCAAGCAGCAGTAATTTCTAAATGTTTGTAGGGAAGCCCACGTTGCTGCCAGGCAGATATTTAGGACAGGTACTCCGCCAGCTAACACAGTGGTCACACTTTAACTCTGTTGTAATGAGCTTGTGAACCTTCAGGAGTTTGCTTTTTGGCCAATGTATAGTAGATTTTGATACAGATATCGTGAGATGGTCTGTTTCTCCACTGCTTTCCTTTTCCGAATCCGACGTACGCCACAAAGAGTTGATAATCCACCAAGAACTCACTTGTTTGGTCAAGGTAGAACAACAACACTATTATTGGGCTCAGCCGATAGAGTCTCTCTTCTTCCTTAGAATCGTGAGGCAGAGTGTAAAAGGCAGGCAGGGTGATGGACTGGCCTACATGAAGGATGCTCTAAAGAACCAGTTTGTTTGGGTACATGGTATGATACAGAGGTTAAGATGACAAAGACTTTAGCTCACCCACCCGCCGAGCAGGTGCTAATGCCACTAGGAAGGCCATGTTTACGGTAAGGATCCTGCTGGGGCAGTTGTGTAATTACTAAAAGGTAGCACACATCAAAAATGTGAGGATTAAGTCACGGTTCTACTGTGGCTTAATGAAAGTAGATGGTGAAAACATATGCTGAAGATCTTTGAGCAACATTTTACAATAGGGGATTTTAAATGGGATGGCTGATCTGGCAACCACAGAAATGTAGATATGGCAGGCAGATAACCTTTCAATGTGCCCAATGCAGAGCCATGCTGAGCCAGGTTAAAAATAAACAAAAGAGGTGCAGAGAAATGGTCAACTCATGTATCTGCACCCCTTGCCACAAACTTGCTTCCATGTCAGGCATATACCGTATTGGTGGCGGTATGCCTGGCTGCCTGGCTGCCAAGGTAACATTGCAGACTTAAGGGGGAAGGTTCGAAAGCTGTCAACTGTCGCAGCTTAATCTCCACGCAAAAAGGCTAAGTGTTTTTAGGTTTGAGTGCAAAACCCAATCCTGTTTTTGAGATAGAAGATCCTCCCGAAGAGGCAGCCTGATCGGAGAAACCGTGCTCATAAGCTCGGGTTACCAGATTCTGTGTCCAATCTGGAGCCTTAAGAATCACTTAGTTCTGGTTGATTCTGATTTTCTTGAGAACTCTGGGCAGGAGTGGTATTTGTGGGAAGGCATACAGGAGGCCTGAGTTCCACTCGAGGCGAAACGTGTCTCAAAGTGAGAGCCACCTTGGAAACTCTAAAGTGCAAAACTACTGACGGAAACAAACAGGCTCAACCAAGGCTCTACCCATTCTTTGAAGAGACCTTGCTCCCTCTTTGGATGGAGATGACATTCGTGGTCCACTAGGTACTGACGGATGGGTTTGTCCGTCTTGGCTCCAGGTGGCCTGCCAGGTATTGAACATATATCCTGATATTCCAGGCATATCCAGAGGCTCACCACCTCTTGACAAAGAGTCCAGACCCTGCCCCGCCTTGTTTGTTCCAATACAGCATTGTGGTAGAATACCTGTATCAGCCTTTCCCTCTTTCAAGGAAGAAAGGCCATCACTACCAGGTGGATCACTCGGAATTCCAAAAGGTTGATGTGGGGTCCAGATTCAGCCGGGGCCCACAGTCCTCTAATCTCCACCTCTCTCAGATGGCCATACCAACCCAGATGAGATGCATCTGTCCCTACATTCAGTTCTGGTTGGGGAAGAGAGAGAGAGGACTGCAACTGACCCTATCGCGGTTCAACTCGGCAAGCCTTTTGCAGTTCCCTCCGAGATCTGGACCATGTCGGAGAAGTTCTGCTTATGCTTTGCCCTGGGGAACTTCCAGTCCTACTGCAGAGCCCCTCATATGCAAATGGGCATGTGTCACAAGAAGGATTCAGGAGTCTATGAGGCCCAACAGCCTCAGAGTTAGCCTCACTGAAATTCAGGTCAGAGGACGAAACATTGATAACATAGCCTGTAAATTCTGGACTTGCAGCTCAACAGGTTAGGCCCGAAACAGATGAAAAGGAGCTTCTGAGAGGGGGTAAGGTGTGACTTCGCTGTGTGGCTTCCCTATGGCATTATGCTGCCCCAGACGTGACGGAGGAGAGCCTTACATAACCCAATTCCTGCACACTGACATCAATTATGTCTTTCTTCTTCATAGGAGTACATGCCAATGGTGGAGATACTGTGGAGTGTACTTAAACTGAAAGGCATGCAGATCCCAATGGGTGAAGTGAATTTCCCTTCAGACCGGATTATCAAGGCAGTAGTGTTTCATAAACATATGCACGGATTTCCACATCACAGCCTGGCAGATGTTTAGAACAAGTATTCCTCTTGTTAAATACGGTGTATCAGCCTCTGCGGAGGAGGAATCGGCTAACAGGCCTTCAGAGGACTGCCTCGCGGCCACTGATTGTAAGATTTTGATGCAGAGGACTATCCACCTTGAAAGTGTATTCTGAGGACTATCCACCTTGAAAGTGTATTCTTTTGTGCTGATCATTCACTTGATGGCCTTTTATGCAAACAATGTAAATGTTCAGCATCCTCCTAGAGTTAAAGCAATGGAGACTCTTTTCCACTTTCAAGGGATGAGGTGGGGAAAAAAACACTGGTGGTGTAGGGCTATTGCACTGTAATTGCCTGCAGTTCCCTTCTACGGATTGCTGACATAATCTCAATCAGAGAGTCCTTTTTAAAGTGTCAACAGCCTTGTCAAGACCAAATCCAGATCCCATTGAGGCATAACAAATGGTTTAGGAGACACATGCAACTCAAGCTTTAATAAAACGCATCACTAATGATGACTTAAAGAAGGTTGGTCAGATAAAAAAGGAAGGCCGAAAAGGCCAATAAATAACCTTTCATAGTGTCCATTGCAAGGCTTCGCTGGGCCATCGAAAGTAAGACGCAAAAGATTAGAAAGTTTGGCTTGCAAGAGGTTGGTTTTTCTTTGGCAACAAATGTGTCCATATGCCCAGTGTAGAATGCTTCATGGATGGGTGTTTTGGAGCAAGGATGACATAAAACCACCACATACAAGTTGAACGCATTTAGCTACCACTTCTTAATCTCCATGCATTGAGGTGTAGGTTGAAGAGACTTGGATGAAGAACCCTTCCCTAATCCTGAGACAGGAAAGCCTCCCAATATTAGACAGAAAATGCTCAGGAGCAGTGGGTACAACTCACTTCTGGCAAAGTCTAGGGCAATCAAAATATTTCGGCCCAGTCTGATCTTACTCAAACCTCGAGGCAAAAGTTAATCTAAGTACAGGAGTCCTTCTTATCATTCTAGCTGGAATGTGTTTCCTTGTGAGTGCATCAGTGGAAACTCCAGCTCGCAGGAGAATAGATCTAGCCACGGCATACCCCATTATTTAAAGACACCTTGCCGCATCTCATAAGATGACTCCACTGGGGGTCTACCAGATCACACCTGCTCAGTTTGCCTGCTCGGACATTCAGAGACCCCGCAAGGTGGTTGGCAAACAGGAAGATGTTCTGCTGGACCAGCCACAGCCAGGAGCATAGCACCTTCTGACACAGAGTTCCTTGTCACAATCTACCCTGCTTGGTGTAGTACCACATGAGTGTCATGTTGTCTGTGAGGGCTTGTATTAGCCTCTCTCTGATGGATGGCAAAAAGGTTTTTAGTGCCAGATGGATTACCCGAAGCTCCAGAAGACCGATACCTCTTAAAAAAGTACCCCTCCAACCCAGCGTTAGCATGTCTATCACCACTGTGACCCCTGGTTTGGGAGGGAGAGTGCCCTGCTTCAGTTCAGCCTAGTGAACGCCAGCTACCACAGCAAATTAGCACCACATCCCTTGAGAAATGAATTGAGTTGGAGAGATATGCCTGATTCTAGGTGCATTGGGATCTGAGGTTCCACTGCTGGGCCTGTATGTGCCACCTGACATTTGTGATGACGAGGAGACACAAAGCGAGTAGACCAAAAGCCTCACAGCCATCCTCACTGAAACACAGGATGGATACCAAATTATCGGAATCATGTCCTGAAAGTCTTGCATTCAATACAGTGCAGGAAGGACCTGAATGCCAATGTATTCAGAATTGCTGCAATGTATATAAGCCTTTGAGTGGGAGTCAGGTGAGACTTCAGCTCATAGATTGTGCAACACAACGATGTCAGGAGTTTAGCCATTGTCCAGAGGTGGTCGAGGAATGATTAGAGTGAGCCCGACTTTAGCAGCCACTCAAGGTACGGAAATAAGGGACCGCCAAAGACAGGAGGCAATCAACATCCCTTTCATGAATACCCGGGGTACAAGGGTATGGCCGAAAGAAGGCACTGTAAACTGAAAGTGTTCCTGATCAACTTCGAACTGCAGGTAATGCCGGTTACAGAAGGACAGGTATATTGAAATATGCATCTGCAAGTCTAAGATGCCAACCAGTTTCCTCAGTTTACAGCTGGTAGCATTCGAACCAAAGTGTGCATTTTAAAACTGTCCTTCTTCAAAATGGTTTTAAACTGGTAGAGGTAAAAAAAAGGCCTGAGACCTCCCTACCTTTTTTGGAACAAACATAACATGAGTAGCATCCTTCTCCCTATGCCAAGAGCTTTTGATGGAACCCTTGGACAACAGAAGGTTGACTCACTGGATCAGAATTTCGGAATGATCCTTCGAAAGTTGAGGAGGAAGACTGAGAGGATTGCTGTCCCTGCTGGTCTGAATGGTTTCTGTGGGGTTACGTCTGCGGACTCAAAAGGACTGGATTGGTTGTTGTGGTAGAGGTTGTGAGGGCTAGTGTTATCTGGAAGCTAACTACATGAAATAGCCTTTGACTATTCTGAATTAATGGGGAAATTGCTTTCAACCACCAAAAAGATCATGCGTGACTATCCTTGAATCATTATAGCAGCAAATCAGCCTTTTCTTCAAAAAGCCTGGAGCCATTGAATGGCATGTCCATTAAAGATATTTGCACATCTCCAGAAAACCTAGTCGGTCGCATTCAGGTGCCAATAGCTCTGTTGTTGCAATCTGTAGTGCCCAGATCAGCTCAGAGCACAGAATTGACTAATGCCAGACCAACACGTATTGTTTGGGCTAGTGAGGCAGTAAAGACATTTGTGAATGCCCGCCAACTGTCACTGGCCATGCCTCATGGTGCATAGTTGTACCTCCCAAGAACGCAATCTGTATAAACATCAGAGTACTGGACTGGCACAAGAAAACTTTCTCTTTCTGAAGTATTAATTCTTTTCAACTGCCTATCTGAAGAGTTAGTCAGAAAGGAATTTGGATTGGATCAAGCCTGAACCATCAGGTTTTCAGCTGCGGGTGGCTAGTTAGGAAGTCAGGATCTACGAGGCATGGGTAAGGCAGCCTAGCCACAGTTTGAATAGCAGGCATTAGCACAGCTTAACCAAGATACAAAAAAAGATCTTCATTACACGGCATAAATTGCTCATATGAAGTTACAATACATGTTGTTGTAATCTCTGGCAAATGGAATTCTAGTTCTTCTGCTGTCATGCAAACTAAATACCACTGCAAAGAAAGCACTTAGTTCCGCTGTTGGCCTTGGTGGCGAGTGTATCTCTGTTTAGGAGATGAGTCTAGCCTAATGGCATCTTGTAAGCCCAGATACAATGATTCCTAAGTAATAGGAGGGAACACCTGTCCCCTTCCTGGTTGTCATCAGTGTCTTAATGAGTACTGAGTGCTTCTTTCACTGAGCCTGCATCAGAACAAAAAAACACTGGCTGCACTCTTCTAATTTCATGCCACGCCATAAGTATGAATCGGGTTGATATCAGTACAGGGTCAGAGATCAGGGTTGTTATTAGATTATTATTGATTAGCATCGGTGGAGTTGGTGTAGGCACTGGTATGGGAGACACCAGGGTGGACCTTGGTGCTGGGTAAAAGTCAATGTCAGAAATAGTTACGGTCTGGTATCGGGCTGTATGGGAAATGCAATGTCTGGGTCAGACGATCACCATACAGAAGTCCAACTAGAGGTCCCTTTGTCTCTGTGGTGCCCAAAGGCATGCCACAATCACACCATTTGTAGAATGGTATCTTTGAAGTGGAGGAATGTGCTCTTTGTATTGAAGCCTGTTTGGCTTTCGTTTGCTAGTGTCTGGACCTCAACATGGCTTTTCCCATAAATTTTGACAAGGAAGTGCCTTTCTCTTGGGAGCAGTTCATAGACCGTGCCCGCAACCTGGTGTGGGAGTGGACCTATGCTTCGAAGACCTCCTCTTCTGGTGGACAGCAATGTAAAGTTTAGTCTCCTGGGTTCAGAATCGCTTTGGGGGTGCATGGGGATATACTTATTGCATCACAGCGCTGACATGGAGCTGAAACACCACAGATATACATAGTGCAGGTATGTGATGGGCATCTAATTGTGCAGTCTAGGCACGGCTTGAATCCTGTCATTTTCAGAGGGGACATCATTCCCTAGCACACTGCCAAAAGTTTAGTAGTCATCACAAGACTGAAGAAGGTTCTGCATCCATGTCTAAGGAAAGAAAGGAACTGATGTCAAAGTGCAAATGTGGTGTTTAAATGCAGCCCTGCCACATCACTTTCAGAGTGATGGGAGTCTCGGAGTCATGCCTATAGGTGTGTGGGTGTATTGCTGAATAAGCCTCTGGCACCAGTCTGGTATTGGGGAAACATTAAGAGTGTGCAATTTGCAGATAAAAGTATTAATCAGAAATAATCAATTAAGGATTGTTTGGCCTCCTTGCTAGTTCTTGTGATATGTAACAAATGACCCCTATAAGAAGATGCTTTGGAGAGGTAGACATCATAAGAGCCAATTACTCAAGAACTGTAAGAGAATCAGGTTATAGAAATATTTGGAATAGTCAACATTTATTTGAAAATGTTCCTAACGGATCTCCCCTGAACAAATACTACCAGTTTTGTCTTAATAGGCAATAACTTGGCCAATGACTTTCTTCCGCTCAGGATGTACAGCTTCGCTGTTCTATAGACATGCCCAAATTCAGGCATCAAAGTTGACATATATTCTCTGCCGCTACCTTTGGAATGTAAATCTGGCTCCCCCAAGTCTAGAGACCCCATGGCACATAAACAGGCGAGAAAATTAGCTACTCAGGAAGGCGTGCCACCTCCAAGCTAGTTCTACACCTAAGGTGGGCTACTGTGAGGTTGACACGATTTTTCAGAAGTAGCCATATTTGTGATGGCATACTTAGGAATTCTAGGTAAAATTGTAGTCAAGTCCACGCAGGTAGATGTAGTTCAGAGACGTTTATTCAGGATAGTTACAAGATCACAACGAGACCCCACCAGGAGAAGCCATGAAGATGCTCAGCCCTCTCCACTGTGTCTTCTCTGACTGAATCATAATATTCTAAACAGCATCATCAAAGTAACATTCCGTTGGTGGTAAAGAGCATAGCATTTACTAAAGTCAGGATATAACACAGTTATGCCCACTTTCCACAGGAAGTGGTCATAGGGTGCATAGTGATCCCAACTGTAAGTAGGCCATTGGCTACTATCCTACACTCCCCTAACACCACTAAAGGCATTATTTAGGGGAGTTGCGTGGCACCAGAGAAGCAGATCCTGATGACCTAAAAAGAGAGAGTACACTAAAGAGCCGCACAAACAGATAGGAGAGAAGCAGCAGCTGACCTAGTTCTACCCCCGCTGACCTTTCTGCATCCGCCGACAAAAACTGTGCCATAGTCGACTCATCCTGCAACTGTTGACTCCAGAAACCTGGGAGGACTGCCTGCCTTAAAAAATGACTCAAGAATTCCCTTGAACAGTGGGCCTGTTCTGAAGAAACTCCACAAGAGAAGACTGATGCCTCCAGAACCGCCACTATCCGACAGCCAAAGCCACCACTGCACCTGTCGAGTTGAAGTGGACCACTGGTGTCAAAAAGTTCCTCCAGCCCCAAGGAACATCATGGTTTCACCACTGCTGGACTCCTGGACATCGACTGCAGCCTCAACCGCGACTGCTCCAGTAAGGAAATACCAGATGGTAAAGGATAAGCCTGCACCTGTCACCCTTGGGCATTGGAGAAGAGGACCAAAGAGACATGTCCCCCCGCCCCGAGCATTGCAAGGCTTGAGACCACTTGCTGGTTCAGCCCGACTGGCTTCATAGCCAGAGCCTGCTGTCTCTTTTTACAGAGACTGATCCCCAATAAAATGCATTGGGCTGCCGACACTGATTTGCACCTTTCACCCGGTCACCCTTGTGCTGCTACTGGTGAACTGTTGGTGCTGCCTTAGACCTTTCCTACCACTCACCTTAACTCCTAGAGATTGGTCCTGTAAGTCGATGTACAGTACCTTTTTGCAGAACGTGTTCTTCCTTCCATAGAATAACATTGCAGATCTCAGTAATTGCATTGTGTCCACTTTTTGAAGTGAAAATAATTTATATTTAAAAATCAACTTGTCAGAGAGATCTTTTTCTGATGCCTAAATGTATATAAAGATACTTGCTATTTTCATAAATTGGTGTGGATCTCCTTCTTAAGTCATGTTGCAATTCATTAGTCATTGTGTGAATTTGCAAATGTCTTGCACCCTTCTGTGTTAAGCCTAAGGCTGCTTGACCATACTACACCCTAATAGAGCACTTTGGGATTCCAAAGCAAGCCCCTGTCCACTCGTAAGGGAACCCCTAGACTCTTTATAGGGTATATCAACTTATTGATATATCACATAAAGAGCCAGTTTCCCACATTGAGCAACATAAGCCATTTGAAACAGTTGTGGATGGTGCAGAGGTCTGAAACAGAGTTCTTAGTACAGTTGGACAAACTCTAGCTTTTTGCCATGCAAGGATATCTATACAATAATGCTTTGGCTTTGTGAAGGTGTGTGGAGTGAACCATGTGCTAGCTTTACAGATCTCAGCTATGAGTATGTTCTCAAGAAAGGCCTTAGTGGCACCCTCCTTGCGGTGGAGTGCGGCTTGGGTGGGTAGGTAGTGTTCTTTTTGCTTTGAGGTAACAGATCTGGATGCAATGAACAATCCACCTGCCAAACCTGGACTTAGACATGAGGGGTCATTTAGAAGGCTGAGCAAAGGCAACAACATCTGCTGTGTTTTATGGAAAGGTTTTGCCCTTTCTATATATGATAGCATTCTTGACGTCAAGTGTGTAAAATGCTCTCCCACCTACCAAGTCAGACTGTGGGTGCTCTCAATTGTTCGGTTAAGGTGGACTGGGGAGACGACCTTAAGTAGGGGTGCGTCCTAAAAACCAACCTCTCATTATGACACTGAAAGAAAGATTCTTGTAATGCAAGAGCCTGTAGCATACTAATATGTCTAAGAGATGGTATGGCTACCAGATTGGTAGCCTTTCAAGAGAAAAACTGTGAGGGGAAGAATGCATTGGTTTGAAAGGGGTTTACATAATGTCTTGTACAGTAGGCAAGAGAGGGTTTATGTGTCTCGGGGTACAGTAGTGGACAAACTGTCTACGGGCTTCCTTGAGTATGTCAATGCACTTTTGAAGTAAGAGATGGTAAACACATTCAAAAACCTCAGAAACCAGATCACTAGGCAGAGCTGCTTAGGGTCTGGGTGTCTAACCCTGCCTTAATTTTGTGTTAGAATTACGGCCCATTGGGGAGCTTCCCATGTGGGGTGATGGACATCTCTAGAAAGATCGATAACCATTTTTGTCTGGTCCACTTGAGAGCCACCAGGAAAACGGTGAGAGATGTTTGGTGCAATTTCCTCACCAGGCACAGAAGAAGTGGGAGAGGACGAGGAGCATATGCAATGAGCCCTGAACAGTTCATCCACCGAGCGCTGTCTATGGACTGGGTGTGTTGAAACCTGGAGGAAAAGATTGGGCATTTTGTGTTTTCACTCACAGTGAAAAGGTCTATGTCTAAGGTGCCCCACTGACAAAAGTAAGGGAGTATGACTTGCCCGACTGATGAAAGTAAGGGATTAGGATATGCAGGTGGAGTTCGCACTCTTGGACTAGCTGCGGTGACCTGCTGAGCAGGTCTGCAAAGTTGTTGCCCACCACCGGAAGATACTTAGTCAGAAAGTGTACTCGGTGATGGACTGCCCAATGCAAAAATAATTTTGCTAGCGCTGACAACTGAGGTGGTGAGTGTGTACCTCCTTACCTGGCGGTCATATTGTTGGTATGCACAGGAAGCACTTTGCCCCGAATGTCCTGTGGAAAAGCTTTGAGGGCTAGGTGAATGGCTAAAAGCACTACAACACTGCGAGGAATGCGTCCTTAGTGAGGGTCATCTGGGTAACTGGGTCCGCAAAGGGCGTGCCCCTCAACAGATTGTTGCTGTTACGCCACTGCAAAAAGAAATGGATGCTGGCCCATGTCAACCCTAGATTTTGCCAGTGACCCTCCGCTCGTGACCATAGATCTGAAAGACACTCTTGGAGCGGGCACAAATAGAGCTGTGTGTGGGATTATAGTTGTGCATGAGGCCATCATACCCAGGAGGGGCATTACAGTTAACTGTTAAAGGATAGAGTGGCTGAAAAACAAGCAGAAGGTGCTCAAATGCTGCTATCCTTTGTGGGGTCAGATAAGCTTTGCCGATTCGGAATGACCCCAGGAAGATTTGGAACTGAAGTAGTTCAAAGTGGGTCTTGTTGACGTGACTGTAAACCTTTAGCTGTGTAGAAGAGATATTGTGGCTTGGGTGTGGGCTAGGCAGTTGTGTCTGCTTGCACTCTTGTTCTGCCAGCTGTATGGGTAGCAGAAGTCATGAGTTCCACCCGTTCTGAGAGGGAGGGTCTACACTTTGGTGAAAACCCTTGGGGCCATGGTGGCTTCAAAGGGTAACACTTTGAATTGATAATGCTGTTCAAGTAAGACGAAGAACTGGTAAAGCTGATGAATTCAGATGTGAAAATAAGAGTTCTTCAGATCTAGTGTGGCTATGAAGACGCCTTGCTGCAGCAGGAGGATAGTGTACTATGAAGTGGCCAGCAAGGGATTTTATTTATATGAGGTTTCAGCACTAGTTAGGACCTGTTGAAGGGCAATCAAAGTACCTAAATCTGAGTTTAATCAGCGGCTGTTCAATTAAATTAAAAAGTTTCTAACAATGAGAAACAAAGGATGTTACCACACTAACATCATGGGTACAGTAAATGAATAATAAAACATGAAACCAGGATAATTTGTTTGTCTGAAAAGTTATTATTTTGGATTCAAGACAAAGAGTAGTTCTGTACAAAAAATGAACAGTAACATAAGACAGGGTACATACAAAGATATACAATGGATATTTAAGGTATTGGTTACTTTTCCTATACTATATCCAAGAAAACAGTCCAGACTGCTAAGAAAAGGTGATAACTTGATTTCCACTATCAATCAGGAGAAAATCAAAAGTCGATATAAATCAAACTGTGCAGAATTGGACTAAGTAGGTCGACGTTTCGGTCTTATCTTGATCATTTACAAGACCATCATCAGGACGGAGTAGTACTATATACAATGGTTGACCCTTTTTTAGTTCCAAATCAAAATGTGCGAACTCAGTTTTGAGTATCACCCGGACTGCTCGTAATTGACGTCCCGTGCTCGTGACTGACAAATAACTGTGAACGCCTTGGAACAGTACCGCGAATTGAACAAATTACCAGAACCTGTTCACTGCAATACCGCTGTATGCACAAGTGCTTGATACTCAAAACTGAGTTCGCACACTGCCCGCTTCTAAAAGAAATTAGCGGATGCTGTCACTAAAGCCTAAAATTGTCGTGATTTGGAACTAAAAAAGGGTCAACCATTGTATATAGTACTACTCCGTCCTGATGATGGTCTTGTAAATGATCAAGATAAGACCGAAACGTCGACCTACTTAGTCCAATTCTGCACAGTTTGATTTATATCGACTTTTGATTTTCTCCTGATTGATAGTGGAAATCAAGTTATCGCCTTTTCTTAGCAGTCTGGACTGTTTTCTTGGATATAGTATAGGAAAAGTAACCAATACCTTAAATATCCATTGTATATCTTTGTATGTACCCTGTCTTATGTTACTGTTCATTTTTTGTACAGAACTACTCTTTGTCTTGAATCCAAAATAATAACTTTTCAGACAAACAAATTATCCTGGTTTCATGTTTTATTATTCATTTACTGTACCCATGATGTTAGTGTGGTAACATCCTTTGTTTCTCATTGTTAGAAACTTTTTAATTTAATTGAACAGCCGCTGATTAAACTCAGATTTAGGTACTTTGATTGCCCTTCAACAGGTCCTAACTAGTGCTGAAACCTCATATAAATAAAATCCCTTGCTGGCCACTTCATAGTATACTAAACTCTGCCCGAGCCCGCAAGGGTATATTGGGTTACTCACCTTTCTCAGCAGCAGGAGGATGACATCCTGTAGGGTGACCATGTGGAAATGTTCCAACAGGATGTACCTGTCAAGAGGTTAGAGATCGGTGATTGGCCTGAGAGAGACATCTTTGGGGATGAGAAGTACAGTGTACACACCTTTGTCCGGGTGTTAAAGGGGGGACTGGCTCTATGACCCCTTTGAAAAGAAGCCTTTGGACCTCCACTTGCAAAAGGGCCAAGTATTCTGGACTAGGATTTGTGTGTATGTGTGTAAGGTGGGATGATTGGTGGGGTTGAGATGAGCTCTAGGCAGTACCCATGCTCAAAGAAGGATAGAACTCATGGGTCTGTTATGATCTCTTCCCAGCTGTGAAAATTATCTATGAATTCGCCACCTGACAGGTGTAGTAAGATGGGGGATAGAAGAAAGTAAGTTCTCGGAGGTAGAGCTTATATTGCCAGGATGGCCTTGGCCCGACCTTTGGAGCTGTGAACTCTGAAGGAGCCCTGCGTGTAACCTTCACTGCCCTGTTGATGGTAACCTTGTTGCTGTAGTTGATAGGACTTAGTTGGTTTTGAAAAAGTTGCCTTGGACTCACCCCTTGTTTGTTGCCTTCGAAAGGAGCCACCATAGGGAAGAACTTGAAGGACACCAATGGCCTGAACGGTATTGGTATCCTTCTTTAATTTTTCCATCATCTTATTAAACTAAGGGCCAACAGCTGTTCCTCGTCGAAAGGCAGGGTGATGTTATTGGACCTCGTGCTTGAAGCCAGACATACAGCCAGGAGTGGCAATGGAGGATGACAGAGGTATTCACTCCCCTGGCAGGTGTTATCAGCCGAAACTAAGTTATATCTGATGGTGGCACTGGAAATATGTATCCTATACTCTACTATCCACTTCCCATTTTTGTGGCACTGATCAGGGAGAAGTTGGAGTAGGGCCCCCATCTCTTCCCACTCTGCCCTGTCATAGCACGACAGGAGGCCCACTGAATTGGCGATCCACTAGTGTTAGGCGGCACTGACCACTACCTTTTTGACAGTGGCATTGATACACTTACTATCCTTGTCAGGAGGACCCATCTTGCTGTTGACAGCCTTGGAGTTAACACTGTTTTTGGCACCGATATTGGTTTTGGCCTCAATGGAGGCTTCAACTTTAAAACTTCAGCGCAGGCACCTGGTCTCAGACTTGCTCGCTGAGGTTTTTGGCTTGATCCATTCTCGGTTCCGACCCCATGTTTCAGTGCCATCCAGAGCTCAAGGGTGCGGGCACACCCGAGAGCAACAGTGGTTTATGCACAGAGCTCTCTGGCTGATCCGAGAGGAGAAGTACTCTCCTTTGATGTGTCTTTGAAGAAGTTTGGGTGTTGACCGTACTCGGTGTGGTCTCCAAATGAGGTCTGGTATCAAAAGAGGTAGATAGATGTCCGTGGATGTCTCTTTCTCCTCTTGAACATCTTCTTCGTAGCTGGACCTAATGACATCAGGACTGGGTAGGTGGGCCAAAGATCAGATGACTCACCAAATACTTTTTCTGCGCCGAGCAGGTTGCCTTGCTGAAGATATCCGTAGTCTGATAATGAACCAGACATTTTGTTGCAGGCCAACTACCTGTCTCTCATCTCAAAGAGTCTTGTTGCTCCAGAAAGCGGAGCAAGAGATGCAGCCAATCTTGCCATGCTCTGGAGAGAGGCACAGGGTACAGACCACACAAAGGTAGGCAGAAGGGTCCTTTGAGTGGCAGTGATTGCATCTTTTGAAATATGTCCAATGCATTACTTTCTGTGCATCCTCGTTCTCTGGTGTTGTAAGAGGTTGCACTGCCTGAAAAGTTGGGGGGCACCCCAAGGGACAGGAGGTCCTGTTGTTCTACAACGATGTCCTTGGCATTTCAACCTGAGAAGGTGGGAGGTATGGTAGAAACGTGAAGAAGTCTTCTCTGTGACAGGAAGGAAAGACAACGAGGTACAGGACCAAAATGGTCAGGGTTGAATGCATTGAGACCAGGAGCAGAAAGGATACATGTCCAAACCCGAAGATGAATATTAACAATCTAACAATGAAGTTAGTGCCAATGCACGTTTACAAGCAGAGTAAGTGTCACCAAGACCTTTTAAGTCCAAAAACGTCTTCAAAGAAACACAACTTGCAAGAAATAATTCCCCTACAGAATACAGAACTTCATTAAAGCATTCCCATATACGAAACTGTGCCTTGAAAAATAAACCTATATACAAAATCTCTCCGGTGGAAAAATACAGAATAACAAATTCACTGTGTCAATTCAGGCATTCTTGATGTTAGATCACTCTGTTCCATTCCTATTTAGAACATGTATGAATAGGGACACTGTAAACACTTGGGAGAAAAGCCAGGCAGATTTTGAATAAGGACTAAGAGTGCCTGAATAGTTGCGAACTTCCTTTTCCTTTGCAGGCCTACTAGAAATCAAACTTATTTTTAAAATGGAAAGTTGGGTAAAGTTACCAACAAACATATCAACATCCAAAGGATCCTAGAAAAGAATAGCATTAAACAATAGCTTTTAACAATTCCCCAAAAATGCAGTAGAAACATTAACACAAAAGTTGTGATATTGTTGTATATAACTTCTTTATGCTCGAATAGTGAAGACATGCATCACAAACTTATGATGGACCCTGTTTTTTTGATATAGAGGACATTACTTACTGTGGAATGTGCGCAGATGAACAGAAAGGCCATTGGCTTGGCTAAACCCTTTACCGCATTCTCTACAGACATATGGTTTGTCACCAGTGTGAGTTCTTACATGTCGTGTCAGCTCAATCGACTGAGCAAAGACAGAATCGCAGTACTGGCAAGCATACATCTTCCCTGCAAAATTATATCCACACAGTTAAAAAAGCAGCATAAATGGACCTGTATTAAACAACATAACAAGTGAAATTATAAATGTCTAATTCACATCAGGATTTCATTGGACAGAAATTCTAAAATCAGCACCATTTAAATTGATAGATGGCATATGCACGCCTAAACTGATGGAAACATGTGGAATGAAAATGCTGTTTTTTCATTCACTAATCTGTGGTTTAATGATATGATACTATGGATTTTAGTGTACTTTACCTTCCCCATTGTCTTTTTTTATATACAAAGACAGCATGCATCAAAAGAGTGACTGAAAAAGGCATTGTGATCATTTTCCTTCTGTGACCATAACCATGCCTTTACACACACTGATTGATGACACATTCTTGTGCAGACCTCTTATTCCCTCACTTTGCGAAAAGCAGTCTCAGTTGGCAAATTCTAACAGATGCAAAATAATGTTTTTTTCCGGTCATTTACTACTTTGCAACGGTTATCGGATTTATGAGTTACTGTGTTAATATCCCAGCTGTGTCTTTATAGTGTTTCGTTTAGCACAACTATGCAACTTTTACCAACAGTCTTTCTATAAATGCTATGCATTTGCTAAAATTCTTTCAAAGGATATTGACATCTAATTTTGTTCCTGGAATTTGAAATCCCATAGGCATTGGATTTGAGAAAATTAAGGCATATTTGTCAATTTAATGCTCCACTAGAAAGACAGTTACTTTAATGGGAATAATTGCACTTCAAACTATCCCCTCTCAACAATATAACCACAGCTCACCTTCAAGTACTTGGATGCAACTGTGCTTCTCAAGATAGATATTAAACCCTAGTTGAGCAAAGTTCATACCGAATGTATGCCCCACATGCAATATTCTTCACATGGGCACCCTCAAACCCACCTCTGTCTCCTTTACGCGAGATAGTGGTCAGATAAACCTGGTCAACGATTAGAACGGGGGGAAAACTACATGCTGATGACAAAATTATTTCAATAAATGAGAGCATTTGAGACCTCATGACCTTTTCTTCCCATTACACTAGGAGTGATCTCACCTCCATCCCAAAAAAGCAGTAGGTACTGCCAGTGCCAGTTGGTTTTGCCCTCGTTTACTCACCCATTCCTGGGGGTGACCGGGCATTTCTGCAGCAGGATAGGACATAGTAAGGTGTTAAAATGTAGAGTTGGCCATGTTTTCTTTTACTCCCAGATTCAGAGTACACAAGAAATTTGACTGAAGGAAGGTCCATGGAATGTTAGGTCATGGAGCACACAAGTGGAAGGTAACACAAGCCTGCTTCTTTTTTAACATATTTCTAGTGGAAGGCACGAACCGCTGGGATCCTAGTAGAATATTACAGGCCAGGTTTTGGAATGAGTGCAGTTTTCTCTAACTGGTCAAAATGACACATGCCACGAATATTCAAGGCAAGAAATTGTGGTTTTGGGATGCTGAGCACAAAGCTGTGTGTATATGAATCACAGATTCTGGACAAAATCAAATGCTTAGTGAACTTGGGACATTCACAGATCCTTAACCGTAAAACAAATTTACACCTTCAACCAATAGGGGAAAAAAGGTCAAGGAAATATGTTCTGGAATTCGAGGAGTCACCTTGTGAATCCTCTGTGGCGTATAAATAGCAACCCTAAGAAACCAGAAATACAATACAATACAGAACATGGAGTTATATGTTCACAGAATTACTCCAAAGAGTACATGTAAAATTTGGGATCAAACATTTTTGATGATATTTGGTAAACATAACTATTTAACTTCTACCTGGTGAATTATTACTCTTGCAAGGATGCTCACAAGTTCCATAATTGCCTGTGTGTATGTTCCCATTACTTCTAAGACACAGGGGACTTGGGGCATCTTGTTTCAACACTGTCCCATATTTATTTTACATTCAACAAATGCCTCTATGCTGATAATTGTTCATGTATTTGAAAGTACATCTATCATATCTCATATCTTTCTTTTTTATATTCTTTAGGTGTTAATATTTGCTTAATAAATATGTTTGATAAACACCAGAAATACATTCTATTTGACTTTTTCAGTAATCAAGGTAATAAGACAAAATGATAGTTCCTTCAATATTGACATTATTAATAAATAACATGATGTTGCCTAAACAAAACATCCAATATTTTCCAATTTGACTCTTGTAATACCATGTATTTGCAAACACAAGAATGATTTGTTTTATGAATGCTATAATAATGGGTGGAGTATAGCAATATTTTAAGACATAAGAGAAATGTATATTCAGACGAACTTAGTTACAGTTTGCAGCAATTACACAATGTTTTTCTATTTGTCAGAGGAACTTAAAAGTAATTACAATGGTATATATATTTAATGGGATCAAATAAATAGAGGGTGAATAGGATCTTTGTTATAAAACTATAAAACACATTGGTAAGGAACAGGGCAATGAAAAGGTTAGTCAACACATAACTGTAATAGGCATAGTCTTTAGAGAGACACCACAGATTGCCATTTCTGGAACTAATTGAAAAGCAAACACATTTATACTTTGTTTCTCAAGAGACTGAATTACTAAGGATGGAGAAGTGTGGCTCAATGATTAGAGCGGCAGACCCTGATGCAGAGGTCTAGCCCGGGACCAGTGTTCAATTCCCCGCCTCGGCTGGTCTTGGGCTCAAAATTCCACGGACCTGATAATTCTCGCCTCGGTGCCTATTCCAATCATGGAGTCCCACTCTGCAACTCTGGGCAATAGCTTGCTTAATCTCTACAACGGCCCCCACAACGCTAAGGATGCCTGGCCTCCACCTTGGGGGTGCCCAGGAGTGGACGCCTCACAGGGAAAGCCAGGATGGGTTCCACAGCGGTATTCGTACAAGCGCCTTGAGACCCTTGCGGGTGAGTAGTGCGCTATACAAGTATCAATTTACATTTACTAAGGCCAAGTCACAATTAACTCAGTTTTTTGGGGGTACAAAATGCTTTCCAGTTCGACTTTCATCCTGTGCTGCAACTGATGTACTAACCAGTCACAGAACGATATGGTCATTTACAGCACGTCTCTGGAACTTCTGTCTCATTATTATTTAAAGGCACAAGCCTGTCTGTGACTATATACGAATGGCAATGAATGCAAGAGGGAGGTTCTCAGCGGAGAGCAAACTTATTTCCTTTCATTTGCATTTCCATGAAAGACAACAATTTTTTATGCAACTGTCAAAGGAAATGTTGTCAGTCAGTGAATATAGTGGAAGGAGCTCGTACCAGTCTTCTGGACAGATGTCTCCTCCCCTCAATGTCACCAACCTCCACTCCCATAAGAGAAACTGACACTCTTGGGCAGGTTCCACTTTGAGAATCTGCCCCCACTCTGCTTCAGATCTTGGCGACTGAAGAATCATTTGGAACTACAACTGTAGCCACAATTTAATGACACATTCAATACCAACTCTCAAACTGAAACTTAAATGCCCAGTACACCCTTCCCTTTCCTTTCCTTTGCACGAGGGTGCGGGTCAGAAAGATTATGTTACTTACCCTGCAAGCTCTGTTTTTGGCACGTAGAAGCTGTATATACATATGCTCTACATACTCCTGCTATTTAGTCTTGGGTCTGGATGTTTGCAAGTTGTTTTTCTTCGAATGAGTCTTTTCCAGTCATGAGGCAAGGTTACTCCTCCTTTTGATGATAGTGAGCATGGGCATTGAATCCATTGTTAGATTGTTTTTCCGCAAGAGGGTGAGAATTAAGTACGGTAGTGTAGCACAGAGATGTTCATGCATTTATAATGTAAATAACAAGAACTGCAACAACCATAGGTGTACAGGGAGGAGGGAGGGCATATGTGAATTTACAGCTCTACATGCCAAGAATAGATGCTTACAGGGTAAGTAACATAATTCGTTAGAGGCATGTGTTCTGTAGATATACATGCTTTGCATAGACTGTATAGCAGTACCCTCCAAAAGCGGAAGCTAACCAGTGGGCATTGCAGTTGTTTGAAAAAGTGCTATTAGCACTGCTTGCTCTACATCGGCTTGTTGATGTGCTAATACATCCACACAATAATGTTTTGTAATTGTTTTTGGTGTAGACCATGTAGCTGCTTTACAAGTATTAGCTATACGAATATTACCTAAAAAGGCAACAGATGCGTTCATTTAAAGAGTAGAATGTGTTCTAGGAGGAATAGATAAAGGTATTTTGGCTTTAACATAGCATGTTTGGATACGTTTAACCATCCATCTAGAAACACCAGATAGGTTTACCTTTCTGAGAGAGGGCAAAGGCAACAAACAGTTGTTTTGCGAAAATCTTTTATTCTATCAATATAATACAATAATGCTCTTTTGACATCTAATGTATGTAGCGCTCTTTCTGCTACTGAATCAGGTTGAGGGAAGAAAACAGGTAACTCAACTGATTGGTTAATATGAAAAGCTGAGACTACTTTTAGAATCTTTGGATTAGTTCGAAGAACCAACCTGTCTTTATGTAGTTGGAAGAATGGTTCTTCTAAAGTTAGGGCCTGAAGTTCACTGACATGTCTTAGTGAAGTGATAGGAATCAAGAAAGCAACTTTCCAAGAAAGGAATTGCATTGGAAAATTGTGCAATGGCTCAAACGTTGGACCCATAAGTCTTGTTACAACAATATTGAGGTTCCATGCAGGTGGCATTTTTGGTGGTATTTACTCTTTTAATGCCTTCCATAAAGGCTTTAATCATTGGTACTTTGAATAGAGATAAGTCTGTTTTGAAGATATGCAGCGACTGCTGCAAGGTGTAGACGTATGGATGTGCAGGCAAGTCCTGCTCATTGTAGATGCAATAAATGAGATATGATTTGTGGTACAGAAGCATCTAATGGATCACTGGTTTGGTTATTACATATATAACAAACTGTATCCATCTAGTAGTAGGCTTCCTTGCTTATTTAATAATTGTCATGCATTCTGGTAGTAAATGTGGGTATCCAAACTCTATACCTCCAAGAGCGAATCTGCTAGGTTGAGCTCCCTACGATTTGGATGTCTGACTTCTCCATGGTTCTGAGTAAGAAGGTCTGAGGTGAGGTGAACCTTCTGATGTGGAACTACTGAGAGTTCTAGAAGTGTGGTGAACCATGGTTGATAAGCCCACAGAGTAAGGATGAGGGATGTTTGCCTGAGCCTCCGAACCAGAAATGGAAGAAGAGGAAGAGGCGGAAAAAAGCATAAGCAAATATTTCTGACCAATTCATCCACAGGGCATGGCTTTAGGATAGAGGGTGTGGGAACCTGGAGGCGAAGTTTTGGCATTTTGAGTTCTCTTCAGTTGTGAAGAAATCTATCTGTGAAAAGCCCCATTTGCGAAAGTATGGGAGGAGAACTTGGGGGGTGGAATTCCCCTTCGTGGAGTTGTTGGTGTATCCTGCTGAGAATGTTGGCAAATTGGTTCTCCATCCGTGGAAGGTGTTCTGCTAGCAATTGGATTTTCTGATATATTGCCCACTGCCAAATGGTCCTAGAGGCGTAAAAACTGTAGAGGGCGTGTCCCTCCCCTGTTTTTGTACATAGTACATACCTGTCATACTGTCCGTCCGGACTAAGATAACTTTCCGTATCAGGTGTGGTTGAAATGCTTTGAGCCCTAGGTGAACAGCTAGAAGCTCTAGGTAGCTGATGTGGAGACTTTTGTATTTGGTGTCCCAGAGACCCTGAACTGTTAGATGTTGTAGATGGGCAACCCATCCTGTAGGGGATGCGTCCACTTATGACTTGATGAACAGGGACGATGAAGGGCCATCCTTTTGACAAGTTTTGGGTCTTCCACCACTGCAGAGAGTGATGGGTGAGGCTGTCTACCAACACTAGGGGCCCGATGTAGGTAATTAGCATTTACCGATTGGTAAATACCGAATTTTACTGATTCGGTATTTACAAATCGGTAAATGCTATGTAGGTATATTTACCGAATAAATTAACGATTCTGCAATATTCGGTAAATACCGATTCGGTAAAATTACCGAATTGACAAGGGGGACGGGGGTGTCACTTTGACACCCTGTTGCACCTCTGATTCAGGCTTGTATGCCATGTGACACACATACATGCCCTTAGGGCATGTTTGTGTGCCACAGAGCACAGGCGTACATGCACAGATGTGCATGTACACAGGAATTCGTTATTTACCATCAAATAGTATTTGATGGTAAATAACGAATTCTAAAGGGCCTGTGGCACTGTTTTCAGTGCCGCCTACAGGTAGATTTACCGATTCGGTATTTTACCGAATCGGTAATTTTACCAAATCGGTACATTTCAGGCCCCCTACATGTCACAAACGAAATACCGCTCGGTAACGGCCGAAATCGGCCGTTACCGACTGGTATTTGGTGAGATACATCTGGCCCTAGATCTTTTAGATGACCCTGTGATTGATTCAATTGGCGTGCTAAACATTCCTGTAGAAGATGCATGTTTAATCTTGCATGAAGTACTATAGCAATGCATGATGCCATCATCCCTAAAAGTTGAATGAAAGTTCTTACTTTTACATATTGATTGCTTTGGAATTGTAGTATCAGTGTTTGAAAATTGTTAAATCTGGCTGCCTTGAGATAGGCAAAACCTGTTTGAGTGTTTAGGATAGCTCCCAGATAGGGCTTTAGTTGTGGAAGTTGAAGGCGAGATTTTTGCACATTGATTGTGAATCCCAATTGATGATTAAGATTTATTGTAGTTTGAGTGTGTTGTAAACACTGGAGATGCGTGTTGGCTTTGATGAGCCAATCGTCTAGATATGGGAAGACATGTATTTGTTGTCTTGGATGAGCTGCTGCTAGTACTGCTAGACATTTGTTGAATACTCTGGGTGGGGTAGTTACTTTAAATTGACAGCTTTTTCCTGCTACCACAAATCTGAGTTATATGTGATGTGCTGGGTGAATAGAGATGTGAAAGTATACGTCCTTTAGGTCTAGTACTGATATTAAGTTGTTTGGTTGTATGAGGGGAAGCACTTGTTGAAGTGCGACCATATGGATGTGTTCTGGCAGTATGTATGAGTTTAGAGGTCTGAGACCTAATATTGGTATTAGAGAACCTTCCTTTTTTGGGATTAGGAACTAAAGTAAGTAAACCCCTGACCCTTGCTGTTATATTGTGACTGGCTCTAAAGCTCCTTTTGTTAAAAGGACTTGTGTCTCTTATTTGAGCAGTTGTTAGTGCTCTAGAGAAAGTTTGTGAATGTGAGGTGGAATGCTGGGAGGATTGCTGGTGAGCTGAAGGCAATAACCATGTTGGATAATTTCCAACACCCATTTGTCTGATGTTATTTTTATTTATTTATAGCGCTGGCTAGACCCGGAGGTATCAGAGAGCTTTACATAATGTTCCACCAAATTAGAAATTTACATAAGTTACAAGTTACATCAGTTACTAGAAAAACATTTCACAAACGTAAAAGATGAGACACCTGGAGCTTAGGAGGGAAAGGATGTAGGGTAAAGGGGTAGGAGGGAAATAGAATGAAGAGACGAAAGGAGAGTCTGCCCAAAGTCTGGCTGGGTAGGTGATGGCCGAGGGGGAAGTCCACAGCCTATCTCCTCTATAGCTATCAGTTAGCTCCACCTGTCATCGGTCAAATAGCTAGGTCAAATAGCTAGCTATTGACTGCCAAATGTGAAGCAATGGATGAAGTCTTCCCCCGTAAGATGATAGGGGGAATTGTTATGAAGTCACTGTTTGTTGGGAGATAGAGAGGAACGTGTTGGGTTATCTCTATCTCGCCTTTAAAACAGTTCCCTCTGTAAACGCCTTTATAAAATCCTCTAGAGGGGAGGATTGATTTTGTGTTTTATATGAAGATGTGTTGGCAACTTTAGAGGTACTTTCGAGTCTCCCTTATAAAATGAACAGCAAAAGGAGGTTCTTTTAGAGGGTGACTGTAGAGCCTGCATAGATTTTGCTACTTTTCTATTTACTTTCCTTTTTTCAAGTGATTCATTTACCTGTAGACCAAAGAGATGTTCCTTGTCCAACAGGGCATTTAGTATTGTTTGTTGTACTTTTGGTTTAAAACCAGAGATTCGTAACCATAAGGGTCTTCTGAGGAGAGTACTAGTGTTGATTCCTTTGGCTGTAATATCTGCAGCATCTAACGGACACCTAATAGAGGAATTGGAAATTAGTTTTCCCTCCTGTATTAGTTCCAGCCCTCTTTTGCTGTGATGCTGTGGGAGATATTGGAGTAAGTACTGCATTTTGTCCCAGTGAGCCCTATCACATCTAGCCAACAGACTCTGCAAATGGCTATACGCCAGTGGTTGGCTGATTCTGCAGCCACTCTTTGCCCCGAGGCATCTATTAGCCGGGACTATCCGTTCCAATGTAGTGCATCCCCTGTAGTTTGTAAATTTGCTCTTTTACGAGTATTGGCTACAACGAAGGTATCTAAATGAAGCTGGCACTTAATAAAAATTGGGTCAGATGGTAGGGATTTCTAATTTCTAGCCACCCTAGGTGTTATTATACATGCCCTCACTGGATCTTTGAAAATGTCCTCAGCATGCCTCATCATACCTTTTAAAATAGGTAATAATTGTGTTGTCCTATGTGTGGTCCCTAATGATTCAAATAAAAAAAAAAATCTTCTTCCAAAAATTCCTTGTGTAAAGTCACTCCATGGTATGTAGCTGACCTAGCAATTAACTCCTGGTATGAGGTGTTGTGTCATAGGGAGGGTAGGTTTAACAGGGTATAGATCTGGGTCTATATCTGTAGGGGAGGGTCTGTATTGTAATCATCCCATAGATTTGGTGGTGACTGTCCATAAGTGTCATCCCCATCCCTTGCATCAGTATCTGTACGTGGAGATCCCTGTGGTGTGATGTCTAGAGGGTCTGAGGGTGGTACATAGGTATAGGTGAAGAGGGTGGTGGGGTATGAAAAATAGGGTGAAGAGGGCTAGTAGTCATGTGCTTTTTACAAGGGATTTCATATCCAGGGTCTATTTTTCTTTTGGAGGATGGTATCACTGGTTTTGCTGTAATATGTCCAGTATATGGATTATAAACAGTTTTTTTTCTGTTTTGGATCCAGCTTCTGTTGCATGGTTGTTGCTGCATTTCTTTCGTTCGAGCCCAGTGGATTTGCGGTCTTCTTCCTTGTGCTCCAGAGACAGGCACAAGTTAAAGACTTTGCGAAGCTCAGTGCGCGGATATCTGGAATGGCACCGAGTGCAGAATTGGAAAGAAGTCCGTTCCATCAGCAGATCTACTCAATGTTGATCTCTCGAGTGGGAGAGAAAGAAATGGGCTAGGCATGAAGGCTACGGTTGAAGATTTATCGATCCAAATGTGATAGTTTTCAGATCTTCGACACGAAAGTGGGAAAACTTGTTCGAAACAATATGGACAAGGGCGCAGGGGGTTGAGAGCTACAGGGATTACGACGAACGGTCTAGAACTGGAGCACAGCAAACCATGTCAGAACCTGATGGCAAAAAGAAAACACTAACAATGGAGTTGATGCCAATGTGCACTAACACCGAAAGGAGGAGTAGTTAGGCTTTTCCTTTTTTATTACTTCTCTTTTAACAAAACAGTAGCTGTCTCTCCTATACTGGAACAACAGATTTCTACGAGGGCTTACCTTCAGAATGTTTCTTTTTAGTGTGGTAGGCGAGGGCTGCAGCCTGAGTAAAGGTCATCTGGCAGTGCTTACACATGTATGGGCGCTCTCCTGTGTGCAGACGTTGATGATTTTTAAGCGTGGAGTTGGCAGCAAACTTGGCTCCACAGTCACTACAAGAGAAGGGCTTCTCGTCAAAGTGTTCTGTCCGTTTATGGTACTGCATCCCTAGGGGAACAGGTTATGCAAGCTTGAGGAAAGAGGAGTAGTGAATCATCAAATTAAGAAAAAAAGACTAAATACCTTAACCTGGATCCAAATGATACTTTCTTCCAAAACAATTTATACAAAAGAATGCCAGCCACAAGCAAACACTACACCTTACAACCTGCTTAGCACAAAGTTTTGCTATTAACCTGTTCACAGGAGAAGGATTACTTTGAAACAAAACATATTTTTGGGTGATTCTGTACACTAATTCTCAAGTTAATTAATGTTCTAACAGCCAGTATTTACCAGCTGTAACACTACAGAACATATCCCCAATGACATAAATGCTATATAATGCACTGACCTTCCCCCTAAATCCATACTTTTAATAATGGTGTCAAGAGGAAAATGTAATCAGACGTATTTGCAAGAAAAATTATGCTTAGCCGTTCAGGTATATTATAATGAAGATAAAGAATCCATGAACATACTGCCTACAGTGGGGTAACACATCAAAGAAAACATGAGCAGCAAGTTTCATATGCCGGTGACTAGTAATCATAAGGTGGAAGAAAATCCAATAAAAGACTGTCAAACTTTTCCAGAATAATATTTTGTGGTTGGCTCTTCACATCAGTGACCTGCATTTTTTCATGAGACAAGGATATATTAAATGGAGAGGCTTGATGGAGTACATACCAAATAAGAACAAAATAACTAGAGTCTCTCCAAGGCACCCTTTAATATACAGAAATGAATCTGGTATTTACCACCCTTAGCTCTTCTCAGCAGAAGGAACCCTGATCTTGCATGGTCCAGGAGCATGTTCCCTACATTCAATACTGAATGTAGGGAGCATGCCCCAGAAGGTCTGATGAACAAAAGCCTGACATATCCTGATGTAGCCGTGCAGTATGATAATAATAATACCAATAGCACTAATAATCATCATAGTTGGTCATCAATGGAGCCTTGCATCTTCATTTGACAAATCAAATTCACCTTTTCTGTGTAACATATGCTATGGTGGTCTCACTAAAAAAGGCCCTTAGTGAAAATGGCAAAAACAAGACTTAGGCCCGGATTGTGAGCGAAGGCCTTATTTATCACCCGTTATAAATAACAATACCACTCAGTACATTATTTATTGGGTGTGATAAATAACACCAATTATGAGTTTAAGGGAAATTACATGCAGTTTTTGGTGTTTAACACACCAAAATCCACATGATTTGGTAAATACTGTAAGTTGTCCCTGTTAATTATCAGATACATTAAATACCATCACACTCGTAATTGTGACCCATGGGTAAAGAGGAGTATACGCATGGGTCGTAAAATTAGGAGGAACTCGTAATCAGGTCCTAAGTAATTATCTTACCCATAGGATGATGACACTATCTCCTGAATTAAGGTTAAAATGTCAATGCTTAAGTAGCAGTGCTTTGAAATTGGAAAGTTTCTAGTAGAAGCCGGATCCTATCAGGCTCTCTCAGTTTTATAGCATATCGCATTTATGTGTGAGAGAAGTAAGATATGTCATGAGCGGAATGGATTTTTAGAGGGACAGTCACAATAAACCATATTCAGAAATGTTATTTTGTGAGGATGAAAAATTAATACAGCATGCATATTTTGAACTCTGATTATATTTGAGATTGAAAATAATGTTAAAACTGTTATTCCATCACAAGTATGTTTGCTTAAATTACGCAAGATTGAGAGAAAGATCTTTACCCCCACATAATACAAACACTCAGATTTGGTGCATAATTTCTATTTATCCTCAAACAAGGAGTATATTGATTCAAACATAAAATCCGCACACAATAGGAAACAACTGAGATAGAGATGTCTCTATATACCATTGCTTTAATTCGAGGGAACATGGAATCCGAGACTCAAAGGCAAGAGTGGATGTTGCTTGTGTGGCTAAAAAGCTGAACCTCTGGATCAGATTGTTTGTCTTTGCCTGAAATTTGTTAACTTTAAGAATAATTTACCTACATTTAAGAAGACGACTGTTCTTGTCCATATTGAGTTTCAGAAAAAAGCAAATTTGCTGTATTTATTACTACTGCTTAGGACTCTAAAATGCTAATTATGTTTAAACAAGTTTTGGGGAAAAGTGTTAACAACCTGTTATATTGTAGTGTATTTATTGTAACCAATGTGATCAATACAATAAAATTATTACCTACCTACGATGATGCGCAAACAAAAATGCCTTTAAATAATATCATGTGAATAGTTTATAGTTACATCATCATTCTAGGTTATACCTAACAATTTAAAGAACTGAAATAGAGATTTAGAGTCTACAATTACTGGTGTCAAATGAAGGCCAACTTTCAAAGCTAACATTGACATGGGGATGGTCCTTTTTCTTCAGACGATGTAGACAATACATTGGTGTTCACAGAAAAAGCACTGGCTTGTCTTTAAGTGGGTACTGTTGATGCCATAAAAACTGATGTAGGCTCATTTTAGCATATTTTATGTGGTTCACTAGAATGCATGGGTTTAGGAGTAGATTATTGAATCAAAAATGGTGTTCTTTGAGAGCAAACATTTTTGGGCAGCACTGATACTATTTAATATGTCGATAAAACAAATGTTCGTTATGCAAATAATATATTTTATGGAGCAAGACAATGTCTGTGTGAAAGAAGATAGTGCAAGAATCAAAGCTGAATGTAGGATAAAGTTGAATGTAAAACCTGGTTAGGCTAGATGAGAAAATTAACAACTCTATAGGGTATCTTTCAAAGAGTTGTCCAGAGAGAGTGACTAAAACATTGTATGCTTTTCGGGTAATTTAGGATTGGTGTCTCTTGCTGAAAGAGGGCTTTTTCTGTCTCAATGTGCAACTTAAACTTAACTTATGTGCTCTTCAATAATACTACAAGCATTTTCTGGCATTAGGCTATTTTTCCAAATTTTAATGTTTCCGTTTTAGCTTGGTTTATTTTATGGTTTCTCACATTCTTTCTTACTGATGGCAGCTACATACACAACAAACAGCAAAATTCAAATCCAGAAAACTAAGGAAGACAGAACTATAAACATGGTACAACGATCCAACTAATCCACTATCACAATTTGGTACAAGTCTAATTCACCAACCCAAGCCTGACTTCATTCATCACTGCTAGCCAGATAAGTGTTCCTGGCTTTCCATTTCCTAAAGTCAAGAAAGCTTTGCCGAATAATTTGATATATACACTGGTGAAGTTGCTCATTTTTATTTCCACCTTGTTGAAAACCTTTTGAAGTTGTAACTGCTCTGGCGCTTCAGTCTGAGAAGGAATTTATGGAAGCGGATTATGTGGAGCCTCATATGGCCTTATCCAGAGTCAAGCTCTCAGATGAAGAAGTTCCCCTTACAGTACCCATTCCTGGACCGTGCCCTCAATTCTTGGATTTTCCATGGTGGGAAACTGAGTGTCTATAAAGAACCTTTACACCTCACCTCCGCACCACCTGGCCTTCTAAGTTTGAGCCGTATGAAAAGTCAATTTGGTCTTCTTCTGTAATGCATTTATCGCCTTACTCTCCAACTCCACCATTCTGTCGCAACATGGACCAATACAATGGTCTACTTGCAATAGCTTCTGAACTCTGAAACAGCTCCAATAAGACATTCAGTGTACAAAATAGCCTCCAAAATAAATAACACAATTGTAGCCCTCTCTTTTGAGTCATATTTCTCACATCTAATCCATATATGCTTTGTCTAATGTGACCTACCTGAGACCTTCACTTTATTATTACAGTCTTGCAATTGCAGAATTTTGAGTTTCTATTAACAGCTAATGCTCAATTGATACTTATGCATTGGATATAAGAGATAAAAGGTAGCAACAATTGTTGGAAAAAGTGATCAGAGGGTTGAATTCTCTGATATTAAAGGATCATCAAAAGAGATGATGAGAGGTGGTCAGATTACTGGACCGATTTCCCAATGTAAATCCATTAGATCCTCACCCTATACCTACAAAAATTAGAATTGCTACCTGTGGATAGAGGAAGAAAATTCAAGGCACATTGCGTCTCCCACCCAAGTTTATTGAATGCCAGGCTGAACGACATCTAAGCAAACGTTCAACACTATTCAACAAAGAGATCTCAGAGATCAAGCAAGAGTGCTTAAGTTGGCCTATTTAAGATAAAGAAAAATAAATGTGGAATCTGTAAGGTAGGCTACCTGGGTAGACCAAATATCTAACGCCCTTAAAACTCAACAGAGACAAATTTCAAAATGTTCAGAAAGAATCTTAAGATGAAGATATTTAGAAAATGCTATGTCATCATAATATTTTAGTAGCCATTTTCCCTTCAGTACCCTTACACGTTCATTTGCTTTACACCTCACAGAGCCCCTCCCATTCCCTTTATTCTTTCCTCGTACTTCCTCTCCAAACCAGCCTTGCTGGCTCACATCTTACATATTTCAATCTTTGAAGCTGCTTCTCCTGCATCTAGGGCTCTAAAAGTATTTAATTAAATAGAATAGTTACCAAGAGAAGGTTACATCTAGAACGCTTCTCGCAAAAATGGCATACATTTTCTTGATTGCAAACTATCTGGGCTACCAATGTAAAGGAATGTCTTTTACATGATGTTTCACTACTCCCTTGCCTAAAACAGAAGACAAACAACTTTGTAGTATTGCACAAAAAATTAGACAAACACCACTGCAAAGCACTTGTCAGAGCATGCTAACACTTCAGACCAGAACAGAATGCACCTACTCCATATACAAAGTTTACACACTGTTCAGTGAATTCTACTAGCTTTAGAAGTACCTGACGGATGTGCAAACTCCTTTCCACATATGTCACAGGTAACCATTAAACGCTTCTTTCTTCCTCTGGCTGTCCTATCTGTAGTGGGATAACAGTGAGCTTCCTGTCTATGCTTCTCAAGTTCCTTCTTAGAAGCTTTCACTTCGTTGCACTCTTGGCACTGTACTGGCTTTTCAAGGGCCATTCTGCAACGCTTCACATGCACTTCCAGGCGACAACGGAAATGGAAG
Organism: Lissotriton vulgaris; assembly: GCF_964263255.1. NCBI lineage: Eukaryota > Metazoa > Chordata > Amphibia > Caudata > Salamandridae > Lissotriton > Lissotriton vulgaris. Next base: position 479,531,824 of record NC_141693.1, read on the forward strand.
ATCTTGTTGCAGTACTTGCAGATGTAGGTCTTCTTGGAGGAAGATATTGCTACCCTCCTTGCTTCTTTCTTGACAGAAACACACCTGTCCTTGATGCACACCGTTCCAACATTTTCCAATTCTGAGGACTTTAGGTTAGGTGCTTCTCCTTTGTCCAATGCCTCAAGCTGGTAGTCACTGTTAACCTTCCACTTTCTTATGTTTTTTTTATCTCCATATCTTCCAGTTAACAATCCTAAAGAAAAAAAACACATTAACGGTCTAATGGTAATTTTCTGTACATTCAAACATGCTCTGTTATGTCTCAGACCACATCAGTGAAAGTGACCTACAGCCCAATTCTGGCTACCATGTTGCCTCCTAAAAAACATTGTCTCCACATAATCGCCTATGTTATAAAAGAGACACCCTACCTTGATTCATAAAGTTTCTGTTTAAAACAACAATATAATTGAGTGATCTAGGCATGGCTCAGTGATGCAAGCGTGTTTTCAGTGAACTACCATGGACTTTTCCCTCCTATCGTTTTGACCATATGCACAGAGCCCACAGTAAAAAAGGCCTTTGACTGACAAATGTGAATTTAAAAATAAAAATCTCAGATCATCTTCTGCATAAAAAGTAATTGAAATCCCAGCCCCTAGGGAAGTCACTACTCAGTTTGTTGTCGGTCATCTACATAAATAAATACATTTATGCACCGTGATAATACACAAGGATATTTGTTGGCACTGGATTGTGCCCTACATGGTGTACGGGTATGTATCCCTGCCCTTAGTCATCGGACTACATGTAAAACTGGCATCCTGACTTTTTTTGACCCAGCCAGCAAGCTATTCTGTGTGCATGATTACGTAAGTTAACACTGGGCTATATAGTGGATAATGGTTGGTTAATGGCAGAGTTTGCAGTCTTTGTCTCCCACACTACCTACCATGAAAGACTTTTACTGTACGCTGTATACCTGATCTGAGAGAACTGCAGGGAACATCTAACATGTGGCATAAGGAAAGATGTGTCATTCACTATTTTCTTAGGCCAGCCATAAGATAGATGGATTACTGCATACACAAAATACAGAATCTTTCCCATGTTAATAAGAAGGACACCATAGTGTATAATCTTTCTTCATTATCTCCATACAAACAGACCTAAGGCAAATTTACATGGCGCTACTGTGACACTTTAGGAGCCAAGCAGACACATTCAAGATGAGGAGAGTCTGGAGAGGAGGTTCTGTCTGTGCAAGTTTCCTTAATAGTCTCTCCGACATCTGCAGGACACATGTGAATCAGGATTGTTGAGGCCATTCCGGATCAAATAGGATCATTCTCCATTCAACTGTCTCAATTAAAGATAAATGTTGGGCTCAACTGTAAAAGATAAAATACGTAAACATAGACCCAAATGGTATGACTTTTGGGGCCTAGTCAGAGATAACTGGGCAAATAGTCTGGGCTCTTTCTGTTGTTTGTATTTGTGAACAAATAATTGTGAGCAAATCCAGAATGGTGCAAGATATACAACAGTATTTTATTGTTACAGAGCCAGCCATGGTTTTCTTTCTTGGCTCATTTGGCACATCAAACTTTTGGAACATGTTTGGCTTTGATTGTTTGATTCCTGGTTATTAGCAAATGCGAAGAGGCCTGAGGAATAGGGCCCTTTATTTCTTGACTCCATGCGTTTTCTAGTGGTACATGAATTGTGGAGTTGTCTGTATGTACAGGGGTGTCTTTATGCTGAATAGAATTATTTCTTGGACAAATAAAATGTACAGAGATCCAGTAGGTTGATGAGATATTTCCTTTCTATAGGAAACCAGATGTCTTGTTTCCAAAAAGGGTCATTTAGTCAATCAATCAATTAGTCGATTTCTAGAGGGTATCCAGGAACTGACCGGTCTTAAATAATTTTCGGAAATTTGGTAAGAAAGGGAAATTCCGGAGGTGTTGGGGAAGGCCTTTCCACACCTTTGCGGAGATAGAAGGACCATACACCGCTTCTACATTGCGAATATGGGGAAAGGGCGGAAGAAAGAGCAGAGGTAGCAGAGCGGAATGGAGGTGTCTAGTTGGCTGGTGGAAGTTCAGGCTGTAGTTGATGTAGGCGGTGTTGCAGTTGTGGATGGCTTTGTGTGCATGAGTTAGTAGCTTGAACTGGCATCTTTTCTATATTTGGAGTCAGTGGAGTTCCTAGAAGTGAGGGGTGATGTGGGTTTATTGGGGAGGTTGAGGACTAGTCTGGTGGCTATGTTCTGAATGACCCGACGCCTATGGAGGAGGTGGGCAGGAAATCCAGTGTAGAGGGCGTTGCTGTAGTTCAGTCGGCTTGTGATGCAGCATTAGTGATTTTGTAGCTTGAGTTCTGTGGTAGCACAAGACGCACAACCACAAATCAGTGATGCATCAATCCCCATATCAGTCATTAGATGAAATCCACCTTCAAACATTACACTAAAAAAAACTTTCAGAGAAGTGTTTCTTAAAAAAAAAAAACTTTCAGTGAAGTGTTTCTATCATTGGTTCCGACAGCTGCAGTCTGTCCTCCCAATCTATGGTCAGTTAACTGCACTGATCTGGCCTCTTCATAAACTGTCTCATATGGAAGATTGAACTTGGAACTTGCACAGTGCTATGGAGCCTGAGATATGATGTGCAGAGGGTCAAGAAATTGAGAATAATCAAACATTTTCTTGGGTAGAAGAAGATTTGCGGCCTGAAGAAATGTTTATCTTTCAACAGCATTCAGCAAACCCACCGCTAATGACGATCCTTTCACGGGGGCTGTGTGGAATTGGTAACTTTTTGTGGGGCTCCAGAAAGCTAAGAAGAGATTTAGTTATTTTTAAATCCTGTGGCACTTGCTGATATGGTGAGGTATCTATCATCCAATCACACAGACAGGGGTATCCGATTATCTTTTTCCTAATGAGACTGCTGCCTTAAATGCATTTCAAAAATGCACATGCTGCCGACTTTAAAACCTACTGATCTGACCATGTATTGTCCACAGTGACTCAAAGACATGTCCACTGTCTTTGTGCAATCAGAATCTCAAAGTATGCATCCTGATTCAAGGATCATCCAATATCTCTGCTAGGGTTGAAGTAAAACCATGTTTAACCTTGTTTTTCGATATTGGTTTGTTTACTATTCAATGGTAACAGATATATATGGATTTCTGATTTGGTTCTTTCTGTAGTACTAAAAATAGGAGAAATAGATTCCTAATCCTTTGGTAGATAAATTAATAGACTCCACTGCTTCCGGCTGAGTTTTTAATTTTCTTTTGCTGGTGACACCATTGCTTTGATGTTGAGAGGAACTGGATTGGGATATCTTTCTAGAAGGCTTGATGTCATGTTATGTTATGTTTGGTAAGTCTGTTATGTGAATCAGTGTAGCACACAACTCTCTGGGGAAGAAATGCTGGAGTTGAAGCAGAAGCTGTATGGGCCATGCCAAGGCAGGAGATAGGTGAAGAGCCATGTCTTCAGTTTCTTGTGGAGTTTAAGAACCGATGAGATAGATCTGATGTGAAGGCAGTTTGTTCCAGGCTTTAGAAGTGAGGTAAAATAACGTCTGTCAGCCTGGTCTGGTTCTGTGGATGCGAAGGTGTGTGCGAGTAGGACTCCAGCTCAGAGGAGTTATCCGGTGAGTTTCTGGAACTTTATACAGTTGTTGAGGTACACGGGGAAATATTGTGGAAGGCTTTGCCTTTGTGTCTGTGAGGAGTCTGAAGATTGCCCATTTGTGGATTGTGAGTCAATGGCAAGTCTTGTGGTGTGGGATGATGCCGGTGCAACGTGGGAAGTTGAGTTTTGTATGGTCTGGAGTCGTCCGGTCAGTTGAGCATGAATTCCGGCATGGAGTGCATTACTGTCTACCAGCCTGCCTGTGAAGAGGACTTGGGTGACAGTTCTGTAAGAATTGGTAGGGTGTCATTGAAAGATCTATTTCAGCATCTTGAGCAGGTGGAAGCAGGAGAATGAGACTGCATTCACTTGATACATTTTTAAAGGGCTTTAGAGCATTGGGTCTTAGATGAAAAATCACCTGCAGCCAAATATTTGCTCATTGAAGCGCAGAGTAAGGGAGATGTAGGAGCTATAAAACGTCAAAGGGTTATACTGAAAATAGTGGGTTCTAACATATCTCCTGGTTTAATAAAAGTTAATATGACCAACCCACTGGCAGATATTGAATTGTTTCCTCGTATTCTGGCAACTGACTTGAGATATTTCAATAAACTTCATAATGTTTGAAAGGAAATATAAGTGAGGAATGCTGAATGGACTGGACAAACCAGAAAGAGAGATGAAAAAAAGATATAGTGAAAGAGAGCAGATGTGACTTGAACAATGCTGGTAATCTTGACGACTGATGTCTATGTGGAAACAATTGTATAACCAATGGGAGAGCTTGCGGCTATCTTGATTGAAAAGGGGATGGGACTGTAATGTAATGTATTGAATTGTATTGTCATGTAGTGCATTGCTGTCATTTGCGTGGCTGTGAAACTTTGTGCAGTTTATGACGTGTTTCCTGTAAGCCTAACTTGTATGCATGATTGGCAGAAAGTACGTTTAACATTTACCTATGTGATATGTATTGGGTGTAGTGCTTGACAACCCTGCCAGTGCATCTGTCATGTAGCTACAGACCTGTAGGCATGCCTGGAATTGATTTGATGGCATTTCATTATTTAATACCTACTCTAGGTAGCACTAGAGCTTATTATTTTTTGGTATAGGCACTTACTTTCTCAATGAGGTGATCTACTTAGTATTGCTACTTTATAGGAGCCTTCTATTACATAAAATTACTATTTTACCTTTAGTGGTAAGATCAGGCTCATATATGTCTTAAATGTTCTTAGGCATTTAAGGTGATTTCAAAGCTTTCGTATTCAGGCTAAGACCGAGTTCCAGTATTTAGGTGGTTTGTGCAGAAAAGGTGAACCCACCTGTTGGACTCTGTATTTCGGTTCATAGAAAAAGTGTTGCATTTCAGCTGAAGGTTCTTTTAGGATGAGAAGTATGAAGCTTATATTGCTGAAATGCTGGACATGCATCTTGAACTGGTTGATATATAATATAAAAGATCCCTGAAGACGATATGCCTGGCAACATAAAGGCAGTTATGTGCTTGAAGGCCTAGAGTTAAATTATATATAGTACACTGATGCAGTGAAAGTCAGGTCAGTTGGGAGTTTTCAGGATTCACTGTATACAAGGAGATGGGAGTGTTCAGGATTCACTGTATCCAAGAGGAGTGGGAGAGGCTGGGGCTACTCAGCATGTTGAAACAACTGTTGATGTGTTGGAGTGGTAGATGTTATAATTTTCCATAGCAATAGTTGAGATGGAGTCCAGGAAATATGGACTGGAAGGATGGGGTCAGGGATTTAGCAGGACTAAGAATATGACCATGTGGAATAGTGTACGGTTTAGTGATCCACACTGTGCAGCTAATAACTCGGAAAAACTAGTAGTGGATAGAGTTCTACGGTTCGAAAACTGCAACTTCTCAAAGATCCGTCGGTAGTGTACATACAGATTATCACCAAGACATTTGTCAAATCATTATTTGTGTCTTGTAAGCCTGCTTTCTTCGTAATGCTAATTAGATTAATTCACCATTAGTCTCTATATGTTGGGCTTAGCGATATGGAGTGGGTTAGGTCTTCTTTATCTGCAGAACATCTTAGAAAATTACATTATGTGATTGTAACTCTGTTCATGTAATGCCCAAAGCAAATGCCCCCTGAAATAAACAACGGTTCTCCTAGCTACCACTGGAGAGAAAGAAGTACAATGAGAGCACTTAGGCCCACATGCATCAACATTGCCATTTGCGATTCCTTATTAGCGAACAATAAGGAATCGCTAATAAGGAATCGCAAATGGCTATGCATGAAAAAAGTGCTAAATAAATTGCGATTTCTTATTATTCCTTAATTGCGACTCGCAAATTGCGACTCGCAATTAAGGAATACCTCCCTATTCATTCCTATGGGCCTAGAGGCCCATAGGAATGAATGGGAAGACATTCTCAATTGCGATTAGCAATTAGCGAATCGCAAATTGAGAATGCGATTTCAAGTTGCACCCCTGAAATCAATCTGTGCACATATGTTGTGCACACACATGCTTTAAGGGCATGTGTGTGCACAACATGAAACTTTAAAAAATGCACAAAAGTGCATTTTTCAAAGTTTTCGCAAATTACAATGAGGTTCAACCTCATGGTAATTTGCTCCCCCTAAGTGCGAATTCGCAATTTTTACAAATTTCATGCATTGCATTTAAGAAATCGCAAAATGCGATTCCTTAAATGCAATCGCAATTTGAGAATTCGCAAATATTTGCGAATTCTCAAATTGCGAGGGCCTTCACCCTTCATGCATTCCAAAAATTCAAATTGCATTCGCAAACGGCCGATTTTTACAAATCTCACCATTTGCGAAAGCAATTTGCAATGATGCATGTGCCCCTTAGCCACTCCAATAGGAGATGAACATTAGCTCAGGACCTATTGCAAACAACTGAATCCCCAAATACTGTCAGAAATTCTTTGCTGCACCCAGCAACAAGGCTTCACAGTACATCTCACTTGAAAAAATCATCGGTTTAGTTGCTAGAAGCACAACACTTGGAAAAATCGCTCTACTCTACTAAATCTATCAGAACCCACAAATTAACATTAGCCTGATGTCAAAAACTCCTTAGAAGTCAGTATAATGGCCAAATGCACCTTACTGTGTCTCTAGAACCATGTTAAGATGCTTTTGTTGAGTCCGAACCAGAGTGTGTGTATTTTTGGTAGAAATATATAGTTTAGCAGAACCAGGCAACCACTTTGGAATAAGCGAACTCAACAAAAACATCATTTGTTGCTCTGTATAGCCCTTAATAATTGTGTCATGGGAACAGTCTGTCCTACCGCACCCTTTGATTGTACTTGTAATGAGCAATAATTAAAATGTAATGCACAAATGAACTAAGACCTCACTCTCTCTGGCCTTAAGCAGTACCATGTATATGATATCACTTTTGTTGCATAGTGCATAATTTACAGGGATACAACCAGGCCAACTGCTCTTTCCAGTGGTTCTGTCTCAAAATCCCCTACTCCAACATCATTGTTCAGATTTCTTGTCTTGAACATTTTAGCTAATGAATGTGAAAGCATGACATGTGCTGCGGTTTTCTATGCTTAAGTGACTTACACAAATAAAACATCAACACTAAGATGTAAGCTTAACTACTGTAAACACTGTCCTTAGAATATAAATAGATACCCTTGGTTCTTCTATTCTTCTGCCTGCCAATAGTTACTACTTTTCAATCTCAGAGGATTCTCCAATTTAAATAATCCCTTCGGGTACTAAGTCATCTTACCCAGTTGCTCCAGTTCTTGCATTAGTGGCCGCAAGCTTGGAAATGACTCTTGGAGACGGCACAACAACTGACAGAACTTCAGACTTGGAACAGACTTCTCCAGTACATCTGTCAGAAACTGCTTGGCGCAGGACACTTCACAGTCTTCTTTTTCACATACAATGCTAAGCAACTGGTGAAAAAACATGCATATGACTTCAGTGTAATGCTTTAATGCGAGTTTCCAAGTCAACAGTATACAGCCTACTCATACTGATGTTTTCATTTTACAATTTTCATTTAATAAAACCTACAAATGGAAATAAAATCAAGGCAACACTCTCAATCAAGTTAATCAACTTGCCACTTTCTAGAGAAAAAACAAATAGCAAAATATAATCCCCATTTGGAAAGCAGAGTAAAGGTATGACCAGTTAGTGTATTGCTGGGTGCATTTTGTCTGAAACTAGCTCAGCACCAAAACAAACCCGAGGCAGACCCATTTTATATGTAACATGTACTTCAATTTATCTTCTAATGATGGAGACACTTTGCAGTGAAGCTGTACCCCTGTACCTCTTTCCTCCACCGGCACAAGCTCTATTGCTCCTTTTTGCAGCATGACGACTACCTCCTGCTGCAATAAGTGCAAATGCTCTGTGGACATAGGACGGTGCCTTGGGGGTATGTTGGGTGGAGTGGATGTTAACTCCAGACAATAACCGTACTGGATAAGCTTCCTCACCCACTGTAGTGATGGATTTCCAGACTGGCAGGAACTGTTGTAGTCTCCCCCCAACCGGTGTGGTATGTTCGGGGGGCAGTGACAAGGCGTCACTGTTTGTTAGTGGCGGAGGATCGGGAGCTGTTGTTTCCACGACCTCTGCCCTTGGTGCTGTTTCCACGGTAGCCACCTCTACTTTGTTTGGTGTAGGTGGTCTGCGCGCCTCCTTTACTGTATTGTGTTTGCTGGGACAGCTGGCCTCTGGAAACTTCTCTATTGTTTGAGCGACGAAAAGAACCACCCCTGAACTGCTGCGACTGTAGAGCCCCAATAGACTTTGCAGTCTCAGTGTCCTTTTTGATCTTTTCTAAGGTGGTGTCCACCTCTGGTCCAAATAAGTGATCAGGGTTTACAGGCTGATTTAGTATGGTGGTTTGTATCTCGGGCTTGAAACCGGAGATTCTCAGCCAGGCATGTCGCCGTAACATCACACTTGTGTTAATCACCCTGGCCGCGGTGTCTGCTGCGTCCAGTGCACACTTGATAGATGCATTTGATATATGCTTCCCTTCCTGTATGAGCATCTCAGCTGCCTCCTTATATTCATCTGGCAAGTGTTGTAACAGGGTTTCAAGAGTATCGTAATGAGCCCTGTCATATCTGGCTAAGAGTGCCTGAGTGTTGGAAATGCGCCAAATATTGGCCGCTTGAGCTGCCACCCTTTTCCCTGATTTCTCTAGCACTTTAGATTCTTTGTCAGGGGGAGGAGAGTCACCCGTTGTTTGCAAGTTTGCCCTTTTCCGGTCATTGGAAACAACCAGAGACTCCAACGGCAACTGTCCCTTGATGTAGGTAGGGTCCCCAGGGCCCGGTTTGTACTTTTTCTCAATTCTGGGGTTTATCACCCTCGCCCTCGTGGTCTCTTTAAAAATGTCTCCAGCATGTTTTAAGACACTCTTTAGCATTGGCAGAGTCTTGACAGTTCTCTCTGAGGTGGAGAAGGTGTCAAACAAAAAATCCACCTCAATAGGGTCAGCATGGAGCTGGACATCATGATTTTTGGTGCATTAAACGCCGCCGAGTCTTCAGTAGGCGAGGTTTTCACAGCATACACATGACTGTCTGGGGCAGTGTGTGGATCTCCTGGGTCAGCAGCGGCTGCCCAGGGTTCATTGTGATCTTCAGGATCAGTGTCTATAGGATAATTGTACTCCTCATTGTCACCTTCCCCTGTCTCCATATCTGAGTAAGTGGGCGAGATAGGAGCAGTGTCTTGGCCATGTGGTGATATAGGTTCGACAAGAAGAGGTGATGTAGTAGAATCCTTCTTCTGTTTCAATGGAATTTTATATGACTCCATAGGCTGTTCAGGGGCGATTTTTCGTTTGTAAATAGAAAGTCTACCCGTGTCTGCGTCGATGAATTGTCTCGACTGCTCTTCAAGCGGAGGCTGTCGATGCTTTGTGACTACTTCCGCAGTTGTGGGCTTCAGCCCCGTGGACACCTTCTTGGACGCCTCGACGGCCGTCTTAGGGACAAAGGCCTTGGGTACCACTTTCGGCGGCAGCGTGAACTGGATGGGTGCCGACGATTTTTGAGGTTTAATGGTAGGCTTTGTTGGTGGAGTATCCTTCGGTCCGACAGTCGAAGCCTTCTCTTTAATGCGTTTCAGCGATTCCAACACCTGCTTCGAAAAGGAGGCGGACGGCTGTGTCGACTCGACGGGTTCCTTCGAGCCACCGCCAGGTGTGGACTCGAGGGTCGTACCGCTCCTAGCCTTGTCTGGTTGACACGTAGGATCGAGAACCTTCTGAGCTCTGAGTCCTTTGTCTGTGTCGACGGCCTTCGGCGCCGATTTTTTCGGGTCGACGTCCTTGACCAGTTTTTTCGGTGTCCCAGTCTTCGGCTCGACACCCTTAAGCGACCTCACCGGGCCGATAACACCTTTTTGCTTCGTCGGTGCCGATAGTTCAGAGGACTTCGAGCCGACCAAAGCAATACGCACTTTTGGTTTCGATTTTGCTTCCAGTGCTTTCGGTTGTGTAGACACTGATGCTTTCTCTTTCGGTTTCGATCAGTCAACCAGTGGCTCGTTAGAAATGTGCGAAGCCGGGCCTTGAATTGAGGCTATAGAACCAAGTGTACGATCTCGGGTAAGGCCATGTGGCGATCCCTCGACCTGAGCCTTATTAAGTGTCTTGGTCTCGGCCCCCGTACCAACGGTTGGGCCTATATCCTCGCTCGACCTATCTTCCACAGCCCCAAAGGCCCCATCGTCGTCTCCTACCTCGTTGACGACGTCTTCATTATCGACCATTTCGACATCAGCGTCGTAACTGGAGTCGATCTCCGATGCAGGATCAGACAGGTTCTCACGAACTTCCTGCTCGACTCCCTCATCCTCCTCGGTATCAAAAATGTTCACCGGGTCAGGTGCCGTCTGCTGTGCCTCCTTGTGCGCTGCGCGTCGAAGTTGAATCGTCTTCTTGGAGCGGAAACGATAACAAGCCATACAGCTAGCTTCATTGTGATCCGGAGACAGGCACTTGTTGCACACCGGGTGGACATCGATGTGAGGATATTTGGAGTTGCAAAAGGGACATCTCTTGAACGGGCTCCCTTCCATTATGGTTCGTCGATAAGGCCTCTGGCGTCGACCGGGCCTTCAGTGCCGAAAAGCCACGCGGCTCCTCTGGATGTCCGGCTCGGGAACTGAGCTGGAACAGAACTGAGCACCGATCGCAAGACAATACCGACGATATACTAAAGGCCTTTTGGCCAAAGGAAAGTTTTTTTATCGATTCCGAACTTGAGTTAACAAATATGCATCCGAACCCAATGGTGGAAAAAAACAATCTGAGGATGGAGTGGATGCCCATGCGCACTGTAGTCCGGGGAAGAGCCACCTATCTTGTGATACTTCGAAGACTCTTCCAGGACAACAATGTACAATCATCCGGACCCAACACTAGGTGGCGATCTATGCACATATATGAATTCAGCAGCCCACATGCCTCGAACACTGAGTGTTCATTTAATCGGGCAATAATACGCTTGAATTCCAATTTCCACGTAAAGGGTTTAAAAAAATCTCTGAAAAAAAGTATTTAAAACGCCATCTATGTCATGGAGGAAACAGAAAGAGCCACAAACTTCCTGTCACTTAGGTTGTTTGTCTGAGACCCATCAGCCACAAAAAACATCACCAGTGAACAGTGAAATGTCACATTTATTTCAATGACTTGGGAGGGACTGCACAGCTCGTGGAGCAGTGTGTATGGTGAGCAGTGTGTGAGTGTGCAGGGTGAGCAGTGTGTGAGTGTGCAGGGTGAGCAGTGTGTGAGTGTGCAGGGTGAGCAGTGTGTGTGTGTGCAGGGTGAGCAGTGTGTGCGTGTGCAGGGTGAGTAGTGTGTTAGTGTGCTGGGTGAGCAGTATATGAGTATACAGGGTGAGAAGTGTGTGAGTGTCCAGGGCCAGCAGTGTGTGAATGTGTAGGGTGAGCAGTGTGGGAGTGTGCAGGGTGAGCAGTGTGTGAGTTTGCAGGGTGAGCAGTGTGTGAGTGTGCAGGGTGAGCAATGTGTAGGGTGAGCAGTGTGTGAGTGTGCAGGGTGAGCAGTGTGTGGGTGTGTAGGGTGAGCTGTGTGTGAGTGTGCTGGGTGAGCAGTGTGTCACTGTGCAGGGTGAACGTTGTGTGAGTGTGCAGGGAGAGCAGTGTGCGAGTGTGCAGAGTGAGAAGTGTGTAGGGTGAACAGTGTGTGAGTGTGCAGGGTGAGCAGTGTGGGTGTGTAGGATGAGCAGTATGTGAGTGTGTAGGGTGAGCAGTGTGTGAGTGTGTAGGGTGTTCAGTGTGTGAGTGTGCAGGGTGAACGTTGTGTGAGTGTGCAGGGTGAGCAGTGTGTGGGTGTCCAGGGCCAGCAGTGTGTGGGTGTCCAGGGCCAGCAGTGTGTGAGCATGCAGGGTGAGCAGTGTGTGAGCGTGCAGGGTAAGCAGTGTGTGAGCGTGCAGGGTGAGCAGTGTGTGAGCGTGCAGGGTGAGCAGAGTGTGAGTGTGCCAGGTGAGCAATGTGTTAGTGTGTAGGGTGAGCAGTGTGTTAGTGTGCTGGGTGAGCAGTGTGTGGGTGTCCAGGGCCAGCAGTGTGTGAGCATGCAGGGTCAGCAGTGTGTGAGTGTGCAGGGTGAGCAGTGTGTGAGCGTGCAGGGTGAGCAGTGTGTGAATGTGTAGGGTGAGCAGTGTGAGCAGTGTGTGAGTGTGCAGGGTGAGCAGTGTGTGAGTGTGCAGGGTGAGCAGTGTGTGAGTGTGCAGGGTGAGCAGTGTGTTAGTGTGTAGGGTGAGCAGTGTGTTAGTGTGCTGGGTGAGCAGTGTGTGAGTATGCAGGGTGAGCAGTGTGTGGGTGTCCAGGGCCAGCATTGTTCAAGTGTGCAGGGTGAGCAGTGTGTGAGTGTGCAGGATGAGCAGTGTGTAGGGTGAGCAGTGTGTGAGTGTGCAGGGTGAGAAGTGTGTCAGCGTGGAGGGTGAGCAGTGTGTGGGTGTGTAGGGTGAACAGTGTGTGAGTGTGTAGGGTGAACAGTGTGCGAGTGTGCAGGGTGAGCAGTGTGAGAGTGTGCAGGGTGAACGATGTGTGAGAGTGTGCAGGGTGAACGTTGTGTGAGTGTGTAGGGTGAGCAGTGTGTGAGTGTGCAGGGTGAGCAGTGTGTGAGCGTGCAGGGTGAGCAGTGTGTGAATGTGTAGGGTGAGCAGTGTGAGATTGTGCAGGGTGAGCAGTGTGTGAGTATGCAGGGTGAGCAGCATGCGAGTGTCCAGGGTCAGCAGTACGTGAGTGTTTAGGGTGAGCAGTGTGTGAGTGTGCAGGGTGAGCACAAATGACGTGCTTTGGTGCCAGTGAAGTCCAGTGCTTTCACTGGGACGTTGTTCTAGGCACCTAGAAGACCTGGCACATGTTACTTGAGGCTCACTGGTGTGGTGGTGTTAAAGACAGGGGCACTGCTTTTGAAGTATTTGGCCCCTAAGGGGGACCCCAATCACCAGCCAGCTCTTTCACAGGAGCGCAACATTTCCATGCTCCCCCATCTGACCAAAGCTTCCATTCCAGACGACAGACCCCGGTGTCTCACAGAGGATCACACAACACCACACAGCCACACACCACACACACACACACACAACACCACACACATAACACTACATACATAGGACCACACACAACACACACACACACACCACACACACACACACATATAACACTACATACATAAGATCACACACATAACACCACACAGCACACACACACACACACACACACACCACACACACACAACACCACACACACCACCACACACACTCACCACCACACGCACTCACCACCACACACACTCACCACCACAGACTCACCACCACACTTTCACCAGGCACACAAACACCACCAGCCGTCGGTGCACGCTTTCACCAGGAACACACACACACCCCGTGCCGCCTGCAGACACCACTCACGGCCGGAGGTGCGCCCACTTCTCCTCTATTCAGACACAGGAATGAGTGATTCAGAGGCCCCCAAAGCACACCGTACATAAGAAGGGAAGCCGCTGATCGCCTTAACGTGCAACCCTCTGCCATGTATGCGAAGCCACAGGGAGGTTTGCAGGCCGCAGTAGGCTGCTTGCCATCCGTAGCCACCATTATCAGCTAGGAGACAGGACACATCACAGAGAAGATCATTAAAGGGCCTCCCAAGGTATGGCTATAAAAAGTAGCAAAAGGCGCCCATGGCTCAGTAATAAAGAAAACAAGCATTTGATCAGCCAATAGGTCTCGCCTTTGGGACCTTATAAGTGTTTAGCCATGCAACAGTTGATGTTTTGCAGTAAGGATATTGTGCTGCTAAATACTTATAAGGTCCCAAAGGCGAGACCTATTGGCTATTCCAAAGCGTGTTCTTTTTGAGAGGGATTCTGTATTCAGTGTCTAGCTTCCTTTTTGAAGGTATAACTGGTTTAGCTGTTATGTGTCCAGTGTCACGATTTATAGGAATCTTCTTCTGTTTGGGATCCAGCTCTTCTTTCATGTTTTCTAAAATCGGCTCCGGCGGCTTCAAGGGAACGTCTTTTTGTTTCAGTGGCGAGCTGGATATATTTTTTCTCTTTCGATCCAGGATGTTTCAGAACCAAAGGGGTATCATAACGGCTCGGGCCCAAGCTGGAAGGCTTAACTTGCTGTTTCGGAGCAGAGCGTGAAGGCCAGGCATTTGCTTCCATGGCCTGATGGCAGTGGTGGTCCCGAATTGAAACGGTGTCCGTTCCATCGACGGACCACGGACATTGGGTTTTCAAGTAGAAGCTGATTAAGGAAAGAGCTGGACCACCAGAAAGCCGTGGTGAGAGTTTTTTCGATTAGACAGAGTTTTCATGAATTATGACACGAAAAGGTGGAAGACGATCGAAAAGAATACCAACGAGAGTAGAGTGAACTGCACAAAGAAGGGATTCCGATTGAGGGTTTCGAATCAGAGCACTGCAATACACGTCTAAACCCGATGGCGGAAAGAAAACATGTGAATGAAGCTAGTAGCTTTATGGGCTTTTCATCAACTCATGTACCACATGTGGGCAAATGGAGGGAACTAAGTTAACAGTAGAAACTTTTTATTTATATGAATATTAAACGGCTATAAAAATGTGTTACTTCACTACGGAGGCTTTCAAACGTGGCATAGCTCCCCATACTGCACCCTAAATTCTAGTCCACGGTTGAAGCCACGGGCCGTACTCAGGTTTCCTCAGTTCTCCAGCATTTCCTAATTGTCTCTTTTCATGCCTTAATTGCTCTATAAAATCAGGAATGTCATTACATGAAAAAGGTACATTTTAAGTTATCTTTCTCCAGGGATTGATAAGTGGTTGTCAGTATTACAAGTCAACTTCTCAAAATAAATTTAGACTGTACCTCTTTTGCTGCATCATTGATGTCCTCCTCTCCAGAAGTTATCAACTCTAGCCTCTTGCTTTCTCTAATGGCCTCTACAATAAGCTCACTATGCCGCAGTAACACTTCTGTGGCCACAGCTTCCCTTTTGATCACTAAAAAGAAAGAGGAAGATTATAACATTCAAAGTTATTTTCTTTAGAAGTCACATTGAGTAGGTTTGTTAACAAATACACAAACAAAGTAATCCAAAGTCAATCTCCATAATACCCGCAAGCAAATATCATTTGGACATTGGTGGTGAAAGAGTTAAATAAGAAGACACGAAGCAAGTAACACAGTTTTACATAACAAAAGGAGAGAAGTAAAAGGATTGATCTACATTCTCAAAATATTTATTTAAAAAAGATCATTTACATTTTACAAAATGAGATATAACTCTAGTGGAGTTTGGCAAGAACATACAATTATATCTACAAGAAATCGCTTGCAGTGTTTTGGTGTTGTAACAGAACAACTTTAGAATGGTACCTTTTTCTCTTGGTGAGTTTTTAAGGAGAACTAGTACTGAGAGATAATTTTGCAATACAGCCATTCATCAAACCAAGACGTTTGCTTTTTATAATTTAGATCATTGGAAGTTAGGCTCTAAGTTTCCTCTTGCTATTGGAAACATTGTTAACAACTTGAAAGAACCTTCGAAGCAACACAGTAGAAGGGGTACACCAATAAACCGGCAAGATAACTTGCATCCGGTTCAGAGTCTCAAAACGCATATTTCAATTTTATGACCCTTTTAGTCACACAGGACTGAAAATGGATAAACCTTAAGCAGGACATTTAGAAAAGAAATGCACGAGTGCAGGGCCAAGATGTCATCTGAGTACCATCAGGTCTACAGAGCACGTGCACACCCCTCTCCTGAACAATTGTCTCCCCCCCATCATATTTCTTTAAGTGAAAAGGTGGGAGCAAGATGGGCACATTGATGCATTAGTTGTACACATTCCAAGGAGGAGATGGTGGCGAGTGTGGCCCTGCCACCTACCACCTGACCTCCATGATTCTTTGTGGAGCCCCTGACTACCCAGACCTTTTCTCTGGGGTCAGTTGGCTGCCCCCCTCCTTCCTGCCCTCCGTTGTCCAAGTTTGTGCCCTGCCACTCCCTCCACTGTCCTGCTGCTTGCTCTCTGTGCTCAGCTTGCTGCTCCTATTCACTTACCCACTGCCCTATGTTGTCCATAACCCTGCCGCATCCCTCCTACCCTGCACAGTTAGATGAGCTGCCACTTCCCCTCCCGCTTGCCCTCCATGGCCCTATCTCCCTCCCCTTTACTCCCTTGGTCCGTGAGCTGCCACTGCCCTTCTGCGTACCCAGAGTACTTTACTGTGCTGCCACTACCCCTGCCTCCTGCCCTGTTTGAACAACCTGCCCTGCCACCTCCCTCCTGTCCTCCATTGTCAGAGTTCAATCTTCTTCCCTATACCTCCTGCCCTCTATGGTCTGTTGTGCTGCCATTGCTCCTCCCTCCTAAGATCCATGGTCCGTTGTGCCGCCAAAACCTCTGTGGCTTGTCCTGCATTGTTGGCCTGCTGTACCTGCCTCCCAGCCCTCCATGGTGCGTTGTTTTGCCACTATCCCTCCCACCTGCCAGGCATGGTCTATTGTGTGACCACTGAACATCCCGCCACTGGGCTCCCTCATCCCTGACCTCCGTTGTCTGAGTCCTTGCAACTACTCTTCCCTTCCACAGTATTCCAATGAACGACTAGAGTGCCAACATTCTGTATTAAGACAAAAATGTGTCATACCCGAATTCATCTTGAGGGAATCATAACTGTAAAACCTAACGTATTTCCTTGAAAACTGAACAAAATTAAAGGGGGGGGGGGTCTTTTACTCATAGTTAGTGCTATGAAAAGTTAAAGTGAGGACACATACACTACTTATCCATTTCAGTAAAACATTCTGACATGCAGACTGAAACATGTGCTTTCTAAATCCTTGTGAAAAAAATTAAAACCGTACAGAAGGGGGCAGGCGAGGTGACCAGGGGGAAGCGGGTTTCGGAGGACTCAGACGTTGGGTGTGGTAATGAGATTTTACTTGACCTTAACACATACCAAAGAAAGTCAATGAAAAAAATAAAAGGTTAAATTGACGCTATAGAAATTCACTGAAAAAAAAAAAGTATTTAAAGTGGTGTCTAGTTAAGTGAAAATGTCAGTCATAGCATTACAAATCTTAAATGCATACAAAACACCGAAAGGCACCAGTTAAAGTTTACTGAGCTAACAAGAACTTTCATCCTCACAATTTCCTGCATATGGCTTCACGTATCACATCACTGATGACATGGTCAATGACATTACATATTGAGCAAAGACGAGAGCAGTCTATACTGCCTTTGCCAGAGAGAAGAATGAAATGTTAACAAGAATGAGGGAAAGGGGCTACCACAACGGGGTTCTGGAAAAGGAGCTGGAAACGATGGAAGCCAAGTGTAAAGATGGCATACTCTAAACAGGCAAAAAGAACATTTAGAGGGCAGAGTGCAGAACATTGTCATACATTCACCCCAGTTCAGAGATCTGGGGATAAATCCATAGTTTTTTTGCTCACCATGCAATTCCAGTTTGGAGCTATATGCAAATCAGTCTTGATCTTGCGCCCAATGTAAACAGTCCAGCCCGAACTGCCAGGCCAGGTCCTCCCTGGACTGAAAACAAGCATCCTAAGTCGGGCTGTACTGTTCCCATGAGGCACAGGGTCAAGACTGATTTGCATATGGCCAGGTCTAAACTGGGGTGGCATGGTGAGCCAAAGAATAATGGATTTAACCCAGATCTCTTGACTGGGGTGAATGTTTTCATTTGTACTGCATTCCCTCCATCCATTGTGTGTCTTTTGCTTTCTCGCCCTAAGTGCGCCGGGTATGCCCAGACGAGGGTACCGGGCTCACTGTGCCACCAGATTCAAGCTATCCAGGCTGATGAGTGGTAATACCCCAAAACCAGTCCTAGGATGCTTATTTCCAGTCCATGGAGGACATAGCTGGGCAGTTCGGGTTGGACTGCTCCCATGAGGCACTGGGTCAAAACTGATTTAAATATGGCCAGGTCTAAACTGGGGTGGCGTGGTGAGCAAAAGAATGATGGATTTAACCCCGATCTCTTGACTGGGGTGAATGTTTTGATTTGTTTTGCATTCCGTCCATTAATTGTGTGTCTTTTATACTCTATATAGTGTCATGAAGATAGAGTGAGGAGAATAAGACTAGATTCAGCACCACTTACAAAGGTCAACCCAACATTGTAGGGGGTATAATGGACTCTCAATGGCATACTTTGTTGAGTGAAACTATCTTAGGCTCATTGATCAGTAGCGAACCCAAATTCACTTATAGGAAGAAAGGATCCCTTGGGGACATAAAGGGTACATAATGAAATAGGTACTAAAACATTCATCACAATTAGAGACTTTAAAGGTTTCATCCCCTGCTGCAAATGTAAGGCCTATAAAAATAGTATCAAGGAATATCCTGTATCTTACGATACAGGCCACAGGGAGATATCAAAGTTTATTACCTGTACCTCTAGTTATGTGATTTACTTAACTGGTCCCTGTAACAAAAGGAGGAATTGGTCATAAGCTTAGAAGATTAGATGTCTCATTTACAGCCCTGTGTTGTGGGTAATTGTAGATTGATTTGGTTTTAATGTGCGTTGCCTTCTTTTTTCACATATAGGAAACTGAGGAAGTGACTCTTGGACAAGCAGAAGGGATCTTGCAAGAGAGGTGGTGGAATTTTCGGTTCACCCCATACCTTTTTCTTCACTGTTTTTGATCCACCTGCAGCTAAGGAATGTTGTTTCAAGTTGGGCTTAACCTTTATTAAGTTTTACGGGACAGACCGGTCTTTAGCAAGAGGAGTGGGAACAGATGAACATGTAGCAGCAGACAAACACTAGAGAATAAAACCTACTTGAGTCTGTTATTTAGCTGACTAAGAGATTTGTTTTCTCTTTGATCTTGTAGTGTTAGGATCTGTCAGCAGACATCTTAATAATTTATATTCCATGTACATCAGAACGCTGATAGTTTGTGAAGCAATATTGGCTGATTGATGACATACCCAGTTGGGTTAGACGGAACATATGAAAATATGAATATGACCTTGATGTCATACTGTTGATTCAGGATATAATATTTGCAATGATGCTTTTTGTTTACCGCTCCTTTTTCTTTTTGTTTAAAACTTGAGGATGGATGCCATAACTACTGTGTTGCATAACTTCACTCTAAGACGGAGCTAACCAAACTTAAAGTCCAGTTATTATGTTCACACAATCACACTAAAAAGGCTGGAATGGGGAATATTCTGCTACATTATTATGGCTGCCTGACAGCCAAAGTGCATTGTTTGTTTCCATCACAATTTGTTAAATAAACCATTCTTGTTGACACCCTCAGAGAAATTTCCATTGGTTAGACTTTTTGCAAGCGTCGTCACATCACCATTTGTGTGTTTGATGTATTGCCCCAAGAGGCCATGGGTACGCCCAGATGTGGTTTCCTTCCACGCTATGTAACTGGAACCAAGCTACACCCAATTGAAGAGCTCCAATTAGAGCAAAATTGGTCTTGACTTGCTTGTGTTCAGGTCCAGTGAGTCCCTAGATATGCATTACGGCCTGGAATGTCCCTACTGAAGCAGTGTCATAGCTGATTTGCACACAGATGGGTCTAATAGGAGGTTGCATGGTGGGCAAAAGAACAAGGAGTTGGATTCTTTCTATAGTGACTGCCAGTGTGAGATTTATTGTAAGCCTACTCCCATCACCTTTTGTGTATTTGATGTAAGACACTAGGGGGCCAGATGTTGGAAGCCTAATTCCGGTCAGTGATGGCCAAAATTACCAAATTTCGGCCTTTACCAACCGGAATTAGGCTTTTCAGATGTAGGGGCCTAATCTAAGGATTAGGTAATTTACCGAATCGGTAATTTTAGGAATCGGCAAATTAATGAATTCTTAAATACCGATTCAGTAAATTACCGAATCCTTAATGTAGGGAGCACTTAAATAAGTGCTTTTCCCATGTTAGGATTCGTTATTTACCACCAACTACAAGTTGGTGGTAAATATCGAAAACCCCAAAAGAAGCCATTTTTGACATATTATTACAGTGCCATGTGGCAGACATACATGCCCTTAGGACATGTATGTGTGCCACATGTGCACCCATACACTATTCAGGGGTGCAACAGGGTGTCAAAGTGACACCCTGCCACCCTTGAATGTGTTCTCCTTTTACCGAATCAGTAAATACCAATTCGGTAATTCCCATTTATTCCTATGGGCCTCCAGGCCCATAGGGATGAATGGGAATTACCGAATCGGTATTTACCGATTTGGTAATACTTACCGATTTATTACCTACATAGCATTTACCGATTCTAAAATACCGAATCTATAAAATTCGGTATTTTAGAGTCGGTAAATGTTGTTTACCTACATCTGGCCCTAAGTGTCCAAGGGTACACCATGATGTGGGGCCCTTGCACAATGCGTCTCTAGAACCAAGCTACAGCCGACTGAAGATTTCCAATCAAGGCGAAACAGGTCTTGGATTGCTTGTATTATGGTTAACTGCAGCCCAGGCTTTGGAGCAAAGCCATGGCTGATTTGCATTTAACTGCTCTAATCTGAGGAGGCACGGTGAGCAAAAGAACAATGGGTTGAAAGGCTACACAGAGCAACTACCAGCATCCTCCCATCACCTTTTGTGTTTTTGACATCTTGAGAGAGCAGCTATTGATTTGCAACTATTTAGTGTGGATTTGAATGTCGGGTTGCTCTGACTGGCTTTCCACTCGACCCTCATGGGATTAGGTGGCTCTACAGAGCAAACAAACTGGATTGAAAAATATACACCCTAAAAAACACACAATACCACACACAAAAAACATTAGGGCATTTTAAACAAAAAAATGAAAAATGGGAATAAGTCTTTCGCAGTTTATTGGGGATAGAGGATACACATCAGGGATCTTGTTACCTGACTGAAAGAAGATTTCGGCACCAGGCTCCTTTCGAATGTCTTCTAACATTGTATTGAAGGGAACCCCTCCTTCTTGAAGTGCTAAGACCAACTGCCAACATGCCGTGGAGGAAAGGATCTTTTCCTTCAATACTGCTGAAGCCAAGGAGCTAAAAGCACTCACACTGGATTCTTTCTTCACAATCTGCTCAATGATCTTAAAAATTGCACACTAGATTAACAATTTGTAAACTCCACGTCAAGTAACATATAACCAATATCACTGTAAACGTTACATGCACTATGCATATCATTCATTAAAGAAGAATAAACAATGAACACGAATGACACAAATTTTGCAGCACTTTAAGTGAAAAGGAAAGAGGAACAAGCACTGGCAAGAGGTGCACCTTACTTTTTCAGCTACAAACCTGGACTGGTAGCTCTGACAATGCCCAATAGAAATTTACTTGATCTTTCATTCAAACACAGCATGCATGTGCTGTAAATGTATTGCATTTCAATTGGCAATTTAAGGCTAGTACAAACAACCACATTGCTACAAGTATAGGTAAACATATTATTTTTCAGGCTCTGTACTACCGGTCATATGCCTTCTTTCAAAGCAGTACACACTTGCACTCTTACTGTACCCATCAGGTACCTACTCATACCATCTCAAGACATTTTCTCATACTAATTCACAATTAACCATCACACATAGATGCATTCATTACATGTCACATTCCACCCATTCACACCAGTTCAGTCATGACCTTCATTCGCACCAACTCACCAGAACTAACTTATAGCAGCATAGCCAAGAATCTTAACAAGCACCCACTCACACCAGCTCACTATGGATCCTCCCTCCTGAACTTATTGACTGTAATGCAGTCTTACATTCACTCAGTCTCAACACGCAAAGAATGCTACTAACTCATAACCCTTGCACTATTGGTGTGGCCGACATAAGCAGTGCCTCTCCAAAGACAGCATGACAGAAGCATCAGAAGAGCTGTGCAAGCTGAGGCACTGGGTAGGAGGCAACATAATGGAAGTCAGCATAGAGGACAGACTTCCATACATGCTGAGCTCCGCTAGCAGAAGGTGAAGATTGTGTCAGCAAGACCAAGACGGATGGTCTAATGAGACAAAGGTGAAGATGCCAGAGATCCGCTCTCTTTTCCAGTGGACAATTAAACAACACCAGCAGTCCCTCTCCTCGGCCAAGTAGGTGAAAGCTCAGCATCAAGAAGACAGGGAAGTCACCAAAAGGCAAAGTATAACATTGATTGTTACTGGCTATACACCATATGTTCATATTGTCAATCACATGTCAAGTCCCCCCAACATCCTTGCTTTCCATCTTTTACTGAAAATCGGTAGGTTTCCTCTTTTCAGTGGGCAGTGAGACATTGGGCATGAAGCAGGTGGAGCTAAAACAATTGACAAATAATAGTAAATAAATGAAAGTAAAATGCTATTTACCAGTATGCATCTTTTCTCGGCATGTACAGCTGTAGATTGGTATACTTTAGCATAGAGGGCCACCTGGTGTTGGGCTCGGATGTTTGCACTTTGTTATTGTAGAAGTCGTTGTAGTCACGAGATAGGTGACTCATCCTTTGGTTAGTAGTGCACATGGGCATCGACTCCATCTCCCGATTGTTTTCGCCATAAAGGGTGATGATGGCGTTAGTAGAAATAGAAAAAGATGTCCATGTGTAATGTATCTAAGTAAGATAGTACTGCAACACATATAGGTATCCGGAGGGGTGAGTGGGCGTATACAAATCTACAGCTCTACATGCCAAGAACAGATGCATACTGGTAAGTAGCATTTTCCGTTCGAGGCATATGAGCTGTAGATCGTATACTTTTGCATAGACTATATAGCAGTCCAGTTTAGCGGTGGCTACCCGTATGTGTTGCTGTAGTTTGAAAAAGTGTTCTTAGTACAGCCTGGCCCACACTAGCTTCTTGTTTTGCCTGCACATCTACACAGTAGTGTTTTGTGACAGTGTGCGGTGTAGACCATGTTGCGGCTTTGGAAATCTTAAGAATGCCATGGATGCACCTAGTTTGTGCGTGGAATGAGCTCTAGAGGGAACGGATAATGTACACTTTGCTTTTTGGTACCATATTTGGATGCATTTAACGATCCACCTAGCAATTCCAGCTTTTGATATAGGATTGCCCTTATGTGGTGGTGAGAAAGCTCCAAAAAGTTGTTTAGTTGTCCTGAAAGTTTTTGTCCTTTCAACGCTCTTTTGGCGTCAAGCGTATGAAGAGCCCATTCTTTTACTGAGTCTGATTGAGGAAAAAAGACTGGGAGCTCAACAGACTGGTTAAGGTGAAAATCTGAAACTACTTTAGGCAAGAATTTAGGGTTTGTCCTGAGAACCACTTTGTTGCAAAAATGGTTCTTGTATGGTTAATGCCTAGAGTTCACCCACTCTTAAGAGATGTGATCGCCACAAGGAAAGCTACTTTCCATGTGAGGAACTGTAACTCACATTTATGTAAAGGTTCAAATGGGGGACCCGTGAGCCTAGTAAGGACAATGTTTAGATTCCATACTGGAGAGTGTGGAACTCTGGAAGGAATTATCCTTTTAAGGCCTTCCCTGAATGCTTTAATGGCAGGTACCCTAAACAAGGACAAGTGTGGTCTGTTTTGTAGGTAACCTGATACAGCAGCAAGATGTAATCGTATGAATGTGTATGCCAGATTACATCTTTGTAGATGCAGGAGATAACAAATAATGTTTTGAATTTAAGCATCTAGTGGATTGATTGTGTTGTTATTGCAGTAAATTACAATTTTTTCCATTTAGCTGCATAGCATGCTCTAGTGGTAGGACATCTAGCCTCTTTAATGACGTTCATGCAGTCTGGTGGGAGATTGAGGTAACCAAACTCAGACTTCAGGAGCCAGATTGCTAGGTTCAGTTGAGCTGCATCTGGATGTCTTATCTCTCCATGGTTCTGTGTGAGAAGTTTTGGGGAAAGGTGCAATGTTTGGTGTGGAACTACTGAGAGTTCCAGCAGTTTTTTGAACCATGGTTGTCAGGCCCATGTTGGAGCAACCAGGATCATTGTGAGAGACAGTTATTTGAGCTTGCGCACCAGTAATGGAATGAGCGGAAGAGGTGGAAAAGCATACGCAAATCTGCCTGACCAGTTCATCCATATCGCATTGCCTTTGAAAGTGGGTGTGGATACCTGGAGGCGAAGCTTAGGCATTTTGTGTTTAAATATGTGGCAAACAGATCTATGTCTGGGTGGCCCCACATTTGAAAAAACGGATGAAGAACGTGCGGATGAAGTTCCCATTCGTGTATCTGCTGTTGTTGATGACTGAGCAGATTTGCAATGTAATGCAGGTAGATGTTCTGCTAAGAGGTATATTTTATGAAGAATGGCCCATTTCCATATGCTTTGTGCTAGGTGTAAAAGCTGCAGAGAGAGTGTCTCCCCTCTGTTTTTGTACATAGTACATTGCTGTCATGTTGTCCGTCCGGACGAGGACAGCTTTGCCTATGAGGTGTATCTGAAATGATTTTAGAGCGAGAAATATGGCCAATAACTCCAGGTGATTGATGTGGAGGAGTTTCTGTTGAGGGGTCCGAATACCCACCCTGAATGGTATGGTTTAAGAGATGAGCTCCCCAGCCAGTGAGCGATGCGTCCGCTGTTAGCACTATTTGTGGAACTGGGTCTAAGAACGGCCGCCCTTTGGAAAGATTTTGTGTGTTCCACCATTGCAGAGAGCGATGTGTGCAGCTGTCCACCAACCCCAGATCTGTACGTTGACCTTGTGCTAGACATTCCTGTAATGGATGCATCTGGAATCTTTCATAAGGAACTGTTAAGATGCAAGAGGCCATCATCCCCATTAGCTGCATGAACACTCAAGCTGGTATTGAGTGTTGTGGTCGAAATTTTGTTATGAAGGTTTGCATACTAGCTATCCTGGTTGGATTGGGGTAAGCAAGGGCTTTGGAAGTATCTATTGTAGCACCTGGATAATGTTGGGTGTGGGACGAGTCAAGATTTGACTTGGTGAGGTTCATTGTGAATCCCAAGTTGTGCAGCAGCTGGATTGTGTTGTGTACAATCGAAATGCAGAAGGTTAGCCTCCGACTCAAACTAAGGCCCTCTGGCATATCTTCATTTAGAATTGAATTTTAAAACTGCAGGCAGCTTACATTTAACTTCCTCTTCAACTATGTATGTGATTGCTGGTCTGCACAGCGGTATATGCTAAAAAACACATATCTTGTGGGAACTATCCAACACTGACCCAAAACATGCCATCTTTAATTTTTTTTTTATTTGGGAACCTGCTGGCAGAGAACAACTTGTCTACTCTGGACACTCTTGCCGCCCTCTAAAGAGGGCCTCGCAAACAACCCATTCTCGGCAGGGTGTCTCAGTGACTTGGAAACGGCTTCTTTGACAGTTTCCATGCAACAAAACAATGTTAACTCGACTCTGACTTGGGGGCTGCCTTAAAAATTAAATATCTGAGATACTGTCTCCTGTACAATCCAATTGTTGAGATAAAGGTTTCATAGAATACCATCCTGTAACCACACATAAATTGCCAACTCTGTGGCTATATACAGCTGAAACACAAGAGCACATACTATGTATCTGCCAGAAATCACTGGACTTGAGAAGGAAATATCTGTGTCAAATCTTCATAAAAAATAAAACAAGACCAGATAAAGAAGCAACGAATGGCTGTTTTTCACAACTAACGAACTGCTCAGTCAGCAAACTGATGAAATACTTTGACTTATCTTTCCAGAGGTCTGCCTCCACAAACTCACTTTGAAACTTAACCCGTACGTTTTAAGTAACTTATTTAAGGATATGCATTATGCTTCGGTCTCAGTCTCATTTCGTAAAATGGCATATTTACTATTAAGAGAGTTTAAAGATACGTTGTTGACAATTCATTTTATCTTGATGACTATTGTAATTGATGGATTTTAATACAATAAAATATTTTAATAATAATGCTGCAGGGTATGAAGTAACTGCTGGCAACAAAAGACCAGACTACGGAACTTTTGTGAGATTGAGAAGTGCAAGCTGATGTTCCAGTACACCTACAGAATGGAGTAGGTGTATGAGAGTCTAGGGAAGACTGGGACCTCAGATGGCTGAAATTGGGTTAAACAAAAAAAGGAGGGCTGGAGCATCCTCAGCACATCCTCAGCACAGCAAAAACAGACTCCTGGCCCCTGAATAGACACGAAGATGTGCAAAGGATTCGAGGAAATTGAGGAAAGGATAACATAATGGTCCAGTACCAATGGCGGAAACTGCTGCACTTTGCACCACAAAGACTGATGCAACACCTCAGCCACAGAGGCCTTCTCAACTGTCTGCCCAGGGCGGGCCTTGTCTCAGGATCTCTGATACTAGTGATGTCTTATCAGGTTAAAGAGACACTAAACAGGGGCAGAGTCAGAACTACAACTGTGGCAAGGAAAAGAAGCACTGAAGGGTAGTAGAAAGCAGGTGAGAAATGAAACAGAAATGAATGTAGAAACCCTTAACAACTTACAGAAGCATCAGATGCTCATAGAACAAATAGGTAACGAAGGAGGTCAGAGGAGCACCAAGATCCATGCTGCATTTGGTGTGTACTATGGTGAACAATTGTTGCTAACACTGGCTTGTGTGAGTCAAGCTCTTGGAACCTTGGATAATTACTGTCACTTGGCATAGGAAACAAATGCAGCGACAGACTAGACAGCATACGCAACTGTGGTAAACAGGTTCTGATGCCAGTCATGGGGATCACACACCTGGCATATGATTGACAATATACTTTGTCCATCGTGCATTATGAGGAACCCCTGGCCAGAGCAGTGAAGTGGTGACCTATCCACGAGTCGGGGTAGCAAAGTATTGTATGACATTGTGACGGGCCGGAACAGTACAATGAGGAGACCGAGACTACTCGAGACTAGTTGAACAGCTATACATCTCTTACCTCCTCTTGTCCCCTTTCAGCAGGATGAATGGCTCTCACACTCTCAAACTTTATTGACCCCAAACTAGGAACAGGCAGCGGGCGCCTTTAACTGGGGCTTTCGGCAGGAAGAGACTCCACCCTCGAGTGACGTCATCACGCCCGGACCGTCAAATGTAGGAGATTCCCGGAAGTCTGCGTACGGCGTTACCAGGGAGGAAGAATAACTAGCGTGGAGAACCAGAGAGTGAGATCGGACTGCGGAAGAAGAAGACGAGGAAGAGCGAAGGTTCGGTCCCATTACCACCGCTGCAAAGCCGGGATGCCAACAACACCACGAGTCGCCCAGCCACGTTCCCAGGGGAGGAGCGTGGCTGGAACAGGTACGGGGAAAAGTAGCAGGCTGGGTAGGGAGAAGACACCGCCCGAACGTGTAGTATTAAGTCATCTGCCTCTGACCGATACTCTGTGTACATACTCCCTGTATATAAAACCCCCCTCCCCGCCCACGAGCACTAGAGCACGGACCTTCACCGTTCGTGTGTGTTGACACGCTGTACACTGAGGAGTGGTGTCTCCCTCACCCCCAGTCCCTGGTGTATAAGTTTGATAGTAGGACGGCTGTCCTGATATGTATATTTTTTTTGTTTTCTTTTGGTTACTCCGGGCTGCTGCTTCTGCCACGGGACATCCGACCCAAGGGAACAGTCTATCAGGACCCTACAGACAAAGGCGAACTCCCCCCAGTGTGGCTCCTACACGCAGAGTCAAAACAGATCCCGCAACCTTTGCAAAAGAAAGACCGACCAGTAGACAGAGAAGAGTGTTTGGAAAAATAAAACCCCTTCTGAAACAACCTAGTCTACTCTCAGTTACTGATACCCCGACACAGACATGTTGTGGGCCAAACAGGAAATGTAAGCACAGACGACAAAATGGATACATACATTAAAGGTGATAAAAATAGACTGAGCCCCAGAACTGCTTTTGCGGGCGTCAACAGTGGTGGCCACCAAAGCAGAAATAGATGCCTCAATAATCCACCATGTGTTGAAAGCAATTATGGGCGCACAATCACTGGGATCTCAGATTGTTATTATGGCAAAACATCTGTGGGAAATGTAGTAAAATTGGTCAGAACAGACCTATTTAAACCCTTAAATAGAATGAAAGAGATGGAGAAAGCATTAGCAACTATGCACAGCGAAGAATAACAACTCAAAAAAGAGATGGCACAGCTGCAGGAAAGGACAAAAATATTGAAGTGTAAGCTGAAGATGTAGAACGGAGATCCAGTTGAAAAAACATCCACGTGCTGGGTCTCTCAGAAAATGCTGAAGGACAAGGTATGGAGCTTTTGAACTAAATAATGAAGTATATGAAAACAAAGGGTTGCCTACTTTATTTTCTATCAAGAGAGCTTTTAGTGACAATTCCTCACACCCCAACTGGGGCAGCATCCAAAGCAGTAATCATATACATGTAATGCAATAATCGAGGAAGCCAGGAAATGGGTTTGATGTGATATGAGAATGCAGAAATAATACTGTTTCCGGACTGATTACATAAGAGCGATACAGCATGAGAGAGACAGCTATGATGGGCCAAAGAACAAACTACAAGCTAAGGCCATTAAATAAATGCTGCTTCTTTTTCCTGCTAATACTAGTGGTATATCCATTTCCTTCATCACCTCTGAACAAATTGAAGCCTAATGAAGAAAGAAAGCCAGAAAAGGAACTTTCAGAACAAGTGAACACTGGCATAGTCCAGAGACTCAAAACCCCCTGATCACAGTGACTGGGCTTAGATACTAAAAACTGAAAACAGACACAAGAGAGCTGAATGAATTCTCTGAACTGATCTGCAAGTATAGGGCTGGGTTACCTTGAAAAGTAACTGATGTTGTTTGTAAGGATTTCACAGAGGGAGGGGAGTTGGATTTGATTTTTGGAATGCACATCTCCTGCTGCAGAGGATTTGAGAGAGGTACTCACACACCCCGACTGAGCCTTCTTTGAGCAGGAGCTCTGACGTGAAGAGTTAAAAGCCCCCAACACAGTTGATGGGGTGGATATGGGATATCTGTAGGCGTCACCTAACATGTTGTGTAATTCAGAATGTATACTAGATGACCCTAACTGGAACAGTGGAACTGCTTTTGAGAGATAGGTAGAAATGTGTTGCTGTATCATTTGTGAAAATTATGTGTGGCATATTATTACTGTTTGGTTTTGCACCATTATGAAAGTGACTAAAAACTACTCTCCTGCTACTTACACTTTGGTAGGAAACGTAAGTGTTTAAATATTCATAAATAATCATCATTAATTAGATTAATTAAATATGGGAAGAGCAGTGATGAATTTGTAAAGATTAGTGTTAATTCTCAACAGTTGCCATGAACTAGGAAGATAGTACTCACCAGATGTTTGTATTTATTGAAGTAGTGCATATGCCAATCCCTTATAGCAGAATTTGGAGAAAGGGACACAAGTCAAGTCTAACATAGAGAGGGGAAAAAGAGCAAGATAAGGCAGAGCACACTAAAACTCAGCAATGAGGATGGTGAATTACACTGAACTGTGCCTTGTTACCGATTTTCTCCACTGCAGTGTGACTTCTGTACTTCGCTGCTGTGTGCGCTGTCTAATCTACTTTACTGCAGTGCTCATTTTATCTGATGTACTTCACTGCAGTGTATTAAGTCTCTGTGCTTTTCCCTGCAGTGCTCTCTGCACTCACTGGAGCAAGCTTTGCGCCTAATGTGTTACACTGCAGTATGCTTGCTTTGCGTGAGACTATTATGCTTCTGTGCAGATTTGCTTGGCTGCAGTGTGCTCAATCCTGATGCTCTTCAATGCAGTGCGTTTTGTGCAGTCACTGTACTCCGAGGCCTAATGTCACAAAACGGTGTTGTTCTTTATAGCAGTGCTCCATTCTCTCGGTCTCTACTGCAGTATGTTCAGCCCTTATTCTCTTCATTGCAGCATTTAATTATGCTGCACATTGCTCTATATCCAATGCCTACTATGCTTATTATAACAGTTGCAGGGCAAATTTGTATATATTTTTATCAGTATACCATTAGTTGCTATGGTTTCAGATTGCTTATGTGCGACATTTTCATGATTTCTAAATTCTATGGAAACATATGGCTTGCAGTACTTTTCCTGAATGTTATCAAGATTTCTAATATGTGTTGGGAGCACCTAGAGAATTTCTTGAAAATGCCTGAAACTGGGGATCATTGGTAGTGAAACATAAAAGGAG
This sequence comes from Lissotriton vulgaris, assembly GCF_964263255.1. Taxonomy (NCBI): domain Eukaryota; kingdom Metazoa; phylum Chordata; class Amphibia; order Caudata; family Salamandridae; genus Lissotriton; species Lissotriton vulgaris. Next base: position 479,562,157 of record NC_141693.1, read on the forward strand.
CCCTATGAGAATTTACGCGAAAAGGGGTTGGTAGGAAAATGCTGCATTCACTTATGAGTTAGATTAAATTGATCTCACAAAAATTGGAATGCAGTGTCAGTCCCATAGTGCGTGCCTTTTTTTTCTTGTTGAAACATAATCTTTATGTGACCCAACTTGTGCATTAGCAGAACCAATAGCTCTGGCTAAACACATACGGTCCCATACGTAAGACTGATTGCTTTGTAAATGCTTGTCATTCTTAGCCCTCTAGACAGTGCTGCTAGCTGCTTCTCTTGTCCCGTTGGTTATTCCCACATTCTAAGTCCTCTAAGCGGTGCTGCAGCTGCTTCTTTGGTCCGGTCAGTAATTCCTCATTCTAAGTTCTCTAGGCAGTGGGGTATCTGGCCACAGAGGTCATTTTTAATTCTTAGTCTTCTAGACAGTGTTGCTAGCTGCTACTCTGGTCCTGTTGGTAATTCCTCATTCTAAGTCCTCTACACAGTGTTGCTACCTGTTTTTTTGGTCTCATTGGTAATTCCTCGTACCAAGGCTTCTAGACAGTGCAGCAGCTGCTTCTTTTGTCCAAGTGGTAATTCCTTATTCTAAGTCCTCTGTGCAGTGCTGCAGCTGCGTCTCTGTTCCCAATGGTAACTCCTCCTTCTTAGTCCTCTAGACTGTGCTGCTAGCTGCTTCACTAGTCCCAGTGGTAATTACTCATTCTAAGTCCTTTAGTCAATGCTGCCAGCTGCTACTCTGGTCTTGTCAGTAATTCCTCATTCTACGTACTCTACGCAGTGCTACAGCTGTGTCTCTGGTCACAGTGGCAATTCCTCATTCTTAGTCCTCTAAGCAGTGCTGATAGCTACTTCTCTGGTCCCAGTGGTAATTCATCATTCTAAGTCCTCTGGGCATGCTGCTAGCTGCTACTCTGGTCTTGTTGGTATTTCCTCATTCTAAGTCCTCTAGACAGTGCTGCAGCTGCTTCTCTGGTCCCATTGGTAATTCCCACATTTTAAGTCCTCTAGACAGTGCTGGAGCTGCTTCTCTGGTCCCGTCGGCAATTTTCACCGTTTAAGACATATATGCAGTGCGACTAGCTGCTTCTCTGGTCTAGTCGGTAATTCCTTATTCTATGTCCTCTAGAAAGTGCTGTAGCTGTGTCTGTTCTTAGTGATAATTCCTCATTCCTAGTCCCCTAGACTCCTCTAGTAAAAAACAATATCATTTACAGCGCCAAGAGCTCTAACTTTCACAAATGCGAGACATTGCAAATGCTTGTTGAAAATTGTAATTATGTCAAGACTCCTTCTGTCGCAATGGCAATAGAAACCACATTGATGTAAGGCACCCAGACCCTGGTATCAGCTTTTAAGACCTCAGCAGGAATTTTATCAAGCCCCAGGGTTGAAGGGGGATCTGGTTCTTCCTACTGGGATCACGTTCAATTCCATGTGGACCCTCCGGTACAGGGTTAGCGGCCTACAAGCTCTTCAAATGTGATACTCAAATGCGGGGCAGAATAGATGATTCTGCAACATTTTCTGAACTCCCTTCACTTCTACTCACTAAAGACGGACATTCTTCGGGTCCATGCTCATAGCGGAGTATAACAGATCAGACCACTTATCATCCTCTCATACTGCTTTTGCTGCTCTTAATCTTGCCTGATAATATGCACTGTACATCCCATTAGTTTGAGTGTAATCTCTTCTTATAGCTTGCAGAAGGTTTGCCTTTGCTATTTTACACTGATCGTTAAACCATCCCTTTGGTGGCTTTAAGAGCCCCCAACCTCTCAAGTTAGTACGCTCCTCAGCTTTGGAATACCATTTGATGTTCGGCGATGATCAAATCATTTCCCCCCCAATTGGCCATATGAGTGTTAAGAGTTGAACAGAGTGCATGAGGCCCTCCTGAGAGGAGGCTACTGCTTACCATCTCACGATCTTCCGATTGTTTGTGGCTACAAGTTGCCCATAGACTTGAACTGCAGGTGCAGACCCTGGTAGGTTCACAGATACTTTCAACCTTAATGACAAAGGGTTATGGTTGCTTTCCTCTCACTCTATTACAGCCACATCGGCCCTCTTATTCCATAATCTTACATCCAGAAGGATATAATCCATTCTTCTGCAACAGGAACCTCGGCTGAAGGTTGGGGCAAGCAATTTCGCCTATTGGGCGTGACCAATGCAAGCCTGATGCCATAGGTAATAGTGAGGTCCAAACCCTGCAAAGCTGCTCTTGACTGGAACTCCTTTTTAGAGGGGACTATGTCTATGATACCCAACATCACATCAGGTTCTCATCTCTATATAGGTTGCTAGCCAGGCAGTTGAGCTCAAACGTAAGGTTGAAATTCCCAGTTGTAAGCATGTGATGGCTACAGACATGCTCCCCTACAACTCCGGCCAGAATTGTAGTATTCTAGATTCCTTTCTATAACTGCTGCTCCTGTTGTAGATATTGATAATCAAAAGTGGTCGCACATTCCTCCTCAACAAAATCAATCCTAAAATGTCAGGGGAATTCAAGTGAAGGGTCAATCATGCCTCTTCAAATAAGACAGGATTGCTCTGTCCAAAACTAATAAGCCACCAGCGGGACACCGCACACTAGACCTGACTAGACATTATAACTTTTATAACTGCAGTTATTTACTTGATAGAATGCCCATATTTCCTGAAACATGCATATGCCATGGGTGTCAACAAAACTACCCCATCAGTATCTCTCAATTTGCTCCTAATCCCTGCAATCTTTCAATTTAACAGAAACATCTGTGGTGGTGAGAGGGAAGGATTGTGCAATGGTGCCTCCAGACCACACCCAGCAGACATTCTGGGGTTTAAAAGAATGCAGTTAGGGTATCTAGTATGGGACAAGTCAAAAAATCTATAGTCCTTATGGCCGCTGACTGGGAATCAACGGCATGCTCTAGGGTCCCGGAGCTCTCTGTCCACCACCATTACTTAACCTGACTGGGCTATCATTAAACTGAAATTATATATGGCATTGTAGCTTGAAGTATGCTTTCCCAACATGTAAGGCAATCAGATAGCACACCTGAAATTTGTGTTTTTATTGCTAATGCAGTTTAAAAGAGTGCCTCACAGGGAGTGAATGGATTATTTGTAATTATGGTCTAGCAACACTAAATAAAACAAATCTGATATGGGCATTTTAGGACAAAAATGAGAACGTACATGTATGTTATATAAAAAGCAAATAAAGTTATTTCAATAATATAAAAAGTAGAGGCTGAATTTTTAAATATCTCTCACCTCACGCTCTCTGGGAGTAAGATTAACTGCTTCAGTGAGCCCCCTCTGTAGTACAAGGGGATCTGTAATGATTTCTGCAAAATTTCCATGGTGCCGCCTAAGCAACTCCAATCCATATTCCTCCGGGTTTAACTGTGCTGCAAGCAAATACATTAAAATAAATTAAAATGCAAATAAAGAGCAGAGAAAAACTAAATATATATTATCTTTTAATCCAAATAAAGTTTCCGCATTCCTTAAATAACAGTACAATTCCCAGCACAATAATATTACTTCGTCTTTCGAGTGACTAAATCCACAGAGTTAAGTATGCTAATAACAAATGAATCACCTCACTAAAACCAGGTCAAATCTTAAAATGCCGCCTGGTAGTGCAGAAACGCAGGCAATACAATCAAGTAAGCCCTTCAGAAATGAATTGTATTTTCATCCTCCTAGCAGATCTGCTTCCATTCCATCCTGCCTCACTTTACGATAGACACCTTCCTGGCCCACTACTGTACTCTTTGCTTTTTTTTTTTGCTTGTTTCTTCTCCTTTCTAGATCCCAAGTTACTTACGACTGAAGTAAAAACTTCACTAATGTTCAATTTCTGGACTGGTGGACAGAAAAGAAACATTTTTGATTTCTATTTACATAAGGTGAGGTGGCTTGCCTTGATACGGTGCATAATCAAGTTGAATCTTTAAGTTAGGATGAAGAACGCACACTGGACTTGCAGAGTATTTAAGGAGCGTGGAAATAAAGTTTGCCCGCCAAAAGGAGGGAACATCTAGAAGTTTAGTGCTTCATTTTGTTACTGGCTTTATGTACCACGGAAGCACCAGTTGGTGAGGTAGTGTGTCCTGAAGGTCACTCAGGTGCTCAAATGGAGAATGTAAAGTCTCCTCAGCACTTGGAGGATGAAATGTATGGGATGATCCCACCACCCTTCAAACTCCACAATCCTGGAGTGTTTAGAGACATGAGATGTGGTTAGGCTCATGGCTCAGGTAGAGTTAGATTTCCTAATAAGATGGGAGTTAATGGTAGTCATATACGTCTACTACTTCACTGAGATGAAAACAAAAAGGTGCTGGACTACACTGAGGAAGTCATGAAAGGAGCTAACCCTGATCAAATTTTGACTCACGGGGAGTTGGTGGTAGTGGTCAGTACATGGCACACCTCATAACCTGGTCTTTAGACTTGGAAACGGTTTCCATTTTAGAAGTAAAACTAAGTGAGGAGTTTTGCTGTGTTTGATGTTCTGGGAAAGTATTTGCCATCACAGGTCACTGAATTTGAACAAGCTTAACCCCTTAAGTGCTGCTGACTGCCAACGGTCGTCAGCAGCGCTACCTCCCCAGTGCTGCGCACGACCATTGGACGTACATTCAGCACTGGTTCCAATGGACAGCGCAGCACTGGGGAGGGATGTTTACACACAGCTAAGGTGTTAATGTTAATCATGCTTTGATTGTGGTCATGAAGGGAGGTGTGTGTTGTTGCATAGAAGTGGTGCAAGAGGTTTTAGCTACAGAATGATCTTTACAGAAGATGTAGAAGAAATACTGTAGAGCACAAGTGGTATGAGCCATCGGCAATGTGGATCTCTGCAAGTGGCATACTGTGTACAACCTAGGCTAAGGAGAGTGGTTAGTTAGAGAAAAGACAAGGCAGAAGGGCAGCTGCATGGAGACCAACCAACCATTTATGAGCGGAAATGCCTATAAATGTTTTCAGCCAGATAGTTCTCATGGCCGATCTCTCAGGGCCAAAAGCCACCATAGTCGCAGTACACATTTAAGGTGGCTAAAGATTTCTCCTTCTCTCTCTTTCAAGAAGTCTATCTAAGACTGTCTACACTGCACCTATTCTGTGTGACAATATGGTCTTACTTTGAGCAATCTGAATGCTAAAATCCTGTCTACTAGGACAATACCGTTATTAGATTTAAAAGCACTGTGGAGCCTCATGGTCACAAAGTCTTGTAAATATTTATACATTCCCACTCGATACAAACAAGGAAACCATTTCTCCAACAATTGACAAAGCCTGATTGTGTGTAGCACAGCCCTGATTTTAAAACATGAAACAAAATAGTTGTCCCAGAGTTCATTAGGATGTGTACTTTCGCAGGCGACTGAGCTAGGTTAGCCAGAAGGCCATTTATATACAACATGCATTGGCAAAACCAACAGGTCTCATCTATGCAAGAGCTAATGCATTTGCCAATGAGCTTTAGCCATGTTGCACACCAGCATGGCAGCTGTTCAGCATGGCTACAAGTTAGTGGCTTAGGGGAGTCGAGCATGGAGTGAATGGTGAAGAGTGGAGTAGAGTGTTGTAGAGTGAAGTGGCAGAGAATGTTGTATATTGGAGTGGCCTAGGGTGAGGTCAAGCAGTGGCATACAGTAGAGTGGCATAGAGTTGAGTGGACTGGTGTAGAGTGTTACAGAGTATAGTAGGGTAGAGTGCAGTGGCAATCTATCTATCTATCTGGGATTTGTAAAGCGTACAAGCTACTCAATGAGTGTCCAGGCGTCAATAGCAAGGCAGAACCTAACAGATCAGGGATCAGAAGCAAATCCAAAAAGCCAGGTTTTAAGGCAACGCTTGAAGGTCTGAATATCCATTGTGGCCCGAAGCTGCTGAGCTAGAGCGTTCCAGACCATAGCAGCTAGATAGGAGTAGGAGCTACCACCCCCGTTTTTCTTTTGATTTTCAGAAACACCACCAACAGAGAAATCGAGGAACGAAGTAATCTGGATGGGTGGTAGTGGATAATTCTTTATGACAGGTCACGACTGCTGGATTGGTAAAAAGCTCTATGTGTAAGAACCAGACCTTTGAACCTCACCCGCTTCTTTATCGGCAGTCAATGAAGTTCTTTCAGGAAGGGGAGGATAGGAGTCCTCCTAGACAGTTTCAGCAGCAGTGGTGCTACAGTCTTTTCTGGATAGTTGTGCTGCAGTGTTTTGAACCAGTTGCAACCTTTTCTGGAGAAAGGCCCCAATTAAGTGAGTTGGCATAATCCAACCGTGAGGTGATCAGGGTCGGAATCAATATCTTCTGTTGAGGGAGAAAATAGAGAAACGTTTTATGCTTTTTAGTAGTCTGAAACAGGAGCCCACTACACTGGCCACTGCTGCTATGCAACGTCAATGGTGATATCTCCACTCTCATGTAGGGGGATGGTAGTTCATGGAGAGACTAAACTCCAAGGGAGAGACTGTGGATTAATTTCTGCAGGATAAGGGGGACCCGGTCCTGCTACCATGAGGGTCAAAGGGAATCTACCATCCAAAGAGATGCTGGAGTAGGCTTAAAAAAAGGGCAGCTCTCTCCTTTTATTGGAGTAATTCACTGCTTTTAAAGCATTTTCATCCCACAGCATATTCACTACAGACTTGTGCTCACCACGGACAGATACAATTAACCATGCTAGTACAATACAAATTCATGACCCTCCTCTCACAGGGGGCACATTGCACCTGCGCTCGATTGATAACATGAAATACATTTGAAATAGCTTTACAGGCATGAGGTGTAGACAGACAGCACAAGTATTGCTTGCAGTATACACTTTAGGCATACATGAAAGCAACATTGAAACACCAGTCATTTAAGTCATTAGAGAGGGCTAGACACTCACAATAGGTAGCGCACACATACAGCTGAGCACTGAATCCATTAATCAAAGAACAAGGGCAAAAACTCTGGTCAGCACTTGTTGTATCTCTTATACTGCTGACCAGTTAAAGGCGATAAATGTAAGTGCTTTTCCATACTATTGCTCTCCTTTGCCCATTATGTCGCTTTTAACATCCCCCATCACTTCCTGTCCCACATGCCTCTTCACACTCCAGGTTCCTCGCCCATTCATCCAGCCTTCCCTTTCAAAGCTACGGCCCCCTTATCTTGCTGCTCTCATTAATGCACGCTCCTTACCTAGGCATAATTTGGAAATCTTGGAACTAATTACAAGCCTAGAGTTGGATATTCTTTTTATCACAGAAACTTGGGGTGATGCGGCTTCAGGACCTGACTTTTGCTCAGCCATCCCTGAGGGTTTCTGTGTTTCCAAACTAGACAGGCCCTTGAGTAGGAGCGGGGAACTTGCCATAGTTCATAAAGCTAGATTCTCCAAAAAAACTGAACCTATGTCTAGTCTGGACTGTGAGGCTCTTAAGTTTTCCATCTTACTAAATAATAATCAAGTATTTAAGAGTACTCTTCTTTACCGACCTCCTGGTCCACGTAAACATTTTCTCTCAAATCTTGGTGAGATAATAGATCCTTGTACAGGATCATCGGATTACACAGTCCTGGGAGATTTTAATTTCCATCTCGAATCCCCCTTGGACAAAGACTCGATTCAACTTACTACCGACCTGGAAGCGCTAGGACTATATCAGTTAGTCTCAGTCCCGACCTATCAAGCTGGTCACACCCTGGATGGGCTGTTCACTAACAGCTCGGCCATATCCCTGATTAACGTGCTGCCCCTAACCTGGTCAGACCATGAAGTAGTTATTTTTAGCATAAAAGCACATAACCCTAATCCAGCACAGTATAAATCACAAGTTGCGCAAAGTATTCGAGACTGGAAAAACCTAGACCTTTCTCTTCTCACCCAATCACTTACCACCCCCCTTTTTGAGGCTTCTGCTAACCCTACTCAGGCGTCTATCAGGTACAAGGATTGGTTCCTGGACGCAATTAGTACGGCTGTACCCATTAAATTAATTTTTCCTAATCGATCCACCCAGTCTGCGAAATGGTTTTCGGAGGAACTCAGACTGCAGAGGCAGCACTGCAGGAACCTCGAGAGACACTGGCGTAAACATTATAGCCTTCATGACAAACAATGCTATAAAGCTGCCATAGCCATATACAAACGTGCCATAATCTCTCATAAGAGTGCTTACTACCTATCGCAAATTGAGCTTGCACAAAACTCACCCAAAAAACTGTTCCAAACAGTTAACATCTTATCGACTCCTTCATCAGTCCCCGCTATTGAGCCATCTCAAGAACTCTGCAATTCCTTGGCGGATTACTTTGCCACCAAGGTTACCAATATTTACTCAACATTTTCATCATTAACCCACTCACAAAGCCTGGCCCCTAGACCGGTGCCTACACCGGTTGGCCCAACCTTCCCTCTTTTTCACCTCGTTTCAGCTGACACGATCAGTAAATATGTAGCAACCATCACCTCAGGTTCCCCTCTAGACCCTTGCCCACCTCCGGTACTTAATTTGCTTTGTGAGACAATCACGCTGCCTCCCACTGATATCTGTAATTCCATGTTTCTTGCGGGTGAGTATCCAGAGATATGGAAAAAAACAATAATTAAACCTCTGTTAAAAAAACCATCTCTGGACCCTCTAGAATTAGCCAGTTACAGACCCATAGCCTGCCTTCCTTTCCCAGCAAATATTTTCGAATCACTTATGAACCATCAGCTTTCGTAATATATTAATCAACATCATTTGCTGGATGATATCCAATTTGGGTTTAGGCAAGGCCATGGGACAGAAACTGCACTGATAAAGGCGGCTGATGAGATCAGGACAATTCTAGATCATGGTGGAGCGGCGGCCCTCGTATTGTTAGATCTTTCCGCCACCTTTGACACGGTCGATCATTCCACCTTGATCGACCGTGCCTCAAAACTGGGGGTCAACCATCTAGCCAGAGATCTCATAGCCTCGTTCCTGGCTCACCGCACCCAATCGGTGAAACTGGGCACATTTTACTCCCCCACATCCTCATTGCCGTGCGGGGTGCCCCAGGGATCATCGCTAAGTCCAACACTATTTAATATCTATGTGTCGGACTTGGCGAGGGTCATTAAATCATATGGGCTGAGTTTAACCACCTATGCAGACGACACCCAATTGGTGTTGGCTGTTCATAAGGATGGATTGGCAGTGGCATTGAAATTCCAGGAGGTTATGCTAGCCATAGGGTCCTGGATGTCGATGAACTGCTTAAAATTAAACTCGGACAAGACAAAGTGTAGCGTGTGTTTGCAGTAGGGCAACAATGTGCTCTGGCATGGTGTCGGGCTGAGGTTGGGGCGTTCAACTTTAAAAAAAAACAATTGTATCACGGCACAGTTTCTCATCCCCCAAAAATCCTAACTTCATGGTACACACTCAATTGAGAAGTTCCAGTGTGCATACTTGTTTTCTGTTTGCGCCTGGGTTTTCTACCCTTGTTCAGTGTATCTTTGTTACAGTGCTTATGTGCCCCTGAGATTGACAGTCTGCTTTTCTTTTATTTTCTTGACCAGTGCAAATGTGTTGCAATGGAAAGCACAACTTTGCCATCCAATCCCCTTTAAATTCCAGACAGCGGATACATCTGGCTTTCACAACATCAAATGAAGGTACAGGACTGCTTTACATAACCACCAGATACTGCACAATATATTGCCTTTCTCAAAAAAGGAAGTCATTACACTTTCACAGAGTTTCTTTAACTGATATTGCACAACAGCTCACTGACTTAAAACGTACCAAAAAAATAAATTATTATTAATCACTTAGAAACCAAATGCATTTACCAGTGCTTGTTTTTTTCCCCGCTGCCATACCCGAGATTGTGTTCAATATCACTGCCACCGGAAAGCAGGTTCAATAAAAATTACTCCTGAAACGTTGGTAGGAGGTCATTCTTTGTCCCCTCGTTGGGAAATGAGAAGGATTCGTTGTCTCCCAGAAACACATTTTGACAGTAGCTTCAGAAAAGTGCTGGGTCCATCTGTGTATGACACAGTGTTAGACTTGGCAACTTTGGCATGGTTTCACCAGATTTTCTGCATCTACCGCCTGTATTTTTATATTTTTGATGCGGTGCTTGATTTTGTTTTTGCTGGCTTAGATGCTTTGGGCACTTTGCCACTGTTGATCAGTGTCAAAGTGTAGGTGCTTCCTATGTAAATTGTTATTAAAATTGGTTCTCCCCGATTGGAATATTTGATTAAGTCCCTAGTAAGTGCACTGATTGTGCCAGCGCCTGTAAATCAAAAGCTACTAGTGGGCCTGCAGCAATGGTTGGGCCACGCACTTGAGTAGCCCTGTAAGTGTATCTCAGACCTGCCACTGCAGTGTCAGTGCGCAGTTTTGAACTGCCATGTCAACCTGCCAAGTGCACCCACTTCCCAGGCCCTCACCACCCCTTTTCTTACATGTAAGGGACCCCTATGGTAGGCCAAGATACTCCATGGGCAGGGTGCAATATATGTGAAAGGTAGAACATGTACTGGTGTGTGTGACATGTCCGGATAGTGAAATACTGCCAATTTCGTTTTTCACTATTGAAAGGCTATCTGTCCCATGGGAGTTAATTTGTAACATCTTACAAATATAACTTCCCATTGGGACAGGATGGAAGAATAAAGTTTAGGCTCTCTGAATTTAACAACACATCTTTTAGTAAAGAAGGTTTTTAAAATATGTGTTTGAAAATGCAACTTTTAGAAAGTAGGCTTTTTCCTGTTTAACCATCCTGTGTGCCCTTTCCCTGTTTGTGGATTGACTGTCTGGTTTTGGATTGACAGGGGCTGGAGATGTGCATTCACTGCAGACAGCCACTGGCAGGGGGAGGTGTGCCTGTCCCCTCCTAGATGACTCACAGCTGAGCTGAATAGACCTTGGCTGCATTTAGAGTAGTGGGAGGTGTTTTCCTTGCGCCTGAATAGGGCCTGTGAGGGGGGTACTGCCGCTTTGCTGTGTGGGGTTGGCATGCAGTTGCTTTTTCTGCAAAGGAAAGAACAAAGACTTGAACTTTACTGTGAACTGCTTGAAGAAGAATCTCCAAGGGCCTGTGTGTGCTAGCCTCCTATTCTGAAGTCTCAGGGACACAAAGACTTCACCCCCAGCTCCACTGAACTCTATTGTTGAGAGTTCCAACCTGCCAGGAGGTGCCTATTCCAGTCTTGGGCCTCTGGAGATGGTTTCTGTTGTTGGGAGCTGAAAGCAATTTAAGAGAAGCAAGAAATCCTGTCTCCAACGCCGGCAGCAATGCTGCTGTAATGCCGCGACCAACACCGAGGCCAGGGGCTCCGCTCGTGAAATGAACAAAACACCTCCCAGCCTGCGCCGCAGCTCCGACGCCCTTTGACGCCTGCAGACACACCTGCCGTTATGTGCATTTCCCAACGCCAGCGATCGCAGCGACTCAGTCATCGCCAGCGGCTGCATCATGTTATCGCAGCAATAACCACTGATGGTGACTCCACAAACTCACTGATTTTTTATTTTATTTATTTAAAAAGTTTTATATAGCGCTGGCTAGACCCAGAGATATCAGAGCGCTTTACATGATTAGGATAGTATAAGGCAAACATGGTATAAAAGAATATAAAAGGTAATGAAACAAAAATGTGAAATATACAAAGTAAAAACAACATGAGCATTATACAAATCAAGATAGATAAACAGGAGCTGGAGCTATACATTTCAAGTAATTAGGTAGAATGGTGTACAAGAAGAAGGACATATATTACTGAAACAAATATAGTATGGTGATATAGATCAGGTGTAGGACACAGGTTAGGATCCCCAATAATAATTGATGAGGTGGGTTTTGAGGTCTTTTTTGATACAGGAATAGGAGGGATTACAGCACAGTTTTTTTTGGGATGGCATTCCAGATAGTAGGGGCATTGCCGGGGAAGGAGCAAGATTGTGTGGCTTTCTTTTTATGTAGAGGTGGGATTAGGAGGAGGGTGTTGGTGCTTCTCAGAAGTCGAGTGGTGCTCGCAATGAGGATTTTCTTCGAGAGGTACTGCGGGGTGTTTTGGTGGAGGACTTTATGAGTAATGCAAGCGGTTTTGTAGGCAGATCTGCCTTTCATAGGGAGCCATTTAAGAAATTTGAGATCCAGGGATATATGATCGAAGCGTTTGCAGTCTGTGATGAGCCTGGCAGCAAAGTTGAGCCCAGCTTTGATTGGAACAAGGTGGGCTTGGGGATTCCGTTGAGGATGGCGTTACCATAATCAATACGTGAAAGAACAAGTGACTGAACTACAAGTTTAAAATCATCGGTGGGTATGAATGGTTTGATTTTCTTAAGGTGACGGACAGTGAAGAGGGTTCCTTTCGCAGAGTTTTTGATGTGAACGTTAAGGGTTCGGGTGTTGTTGATAGAAATGTCAAGAGATATGACGGAGTTGGACAGGGTGAATGAGCAGTTGAGCGCATTAAGGTCAGAAATCCATGACTGAACGGGTAGAGGGTTATTTTTAGGGGAGAAGAGAATGATTTCGGTTTCATTAGGGTTAAGTTTGAGATGATTGGAATGGAACCAGGTTTGGATCTTGGCAAAGGTGTTGTGCAGGTGTAAGATGTCAGCATGAGTTTTAATCTTGTAATAGATTTGGTTGTCATCGGTGCAGAGGTGCTAATTGATGCCTGCTTGTTTAAGAATGAGGGTGAGGGATTTCATAAAGAGGTTAAAGAGGGAGGGAGAGATAATAGATCCTTGGGGGACTCCAAGGATGACAGGAGTGGGGTTAGAGAGACAATTTTGAATTTTGGTTTGCTGAGTTCGGTGTTGAAGGTAAGAGATGAACCATTTTTAGGCGGTCCCATTAAGGCCGAAACGGGTCCTAAGTACATTAAGTAGGCCTGAATGGTTTACTATATCGAACGCTGCAGAGAGATCAAGAAGGATAAGAAGGCAGGTCTCGCCATTATCAAGTGATTGATGGAGGTCTACTATGACATTGAGCATTGCCATTTCGGTGCTGCATCCTTTTGTGAAGCTAGATTGAAGGGGGTCGAGTAGGTTGAAGTTTTCGATGTGTTTGCCAAGTTGTAGTAGGACACATTTTTCAAGGACCTTTAGAGAAGGGGGAGGTTAGTAATGGGGCGGAGATTATTTAGGCCATTGATGTCAGCATTGGGGTTTTTGATTATGGGCGAGATTTGTCCAAGTTGAAGGGAGGTGGGGACACAGCCCGTGGAGAGAAAGGTGTTGATAATTGTGGTCCAGAATGGGGAGATTATGTGCTTAAGGGCAGGGACAAGGTTAGAGGGTACAGGGTCTTTTGTGTGAGGGGACGGTTAAAGATTGGCAATTATTTTAAGGACTTCTAGCTCAGTTACAGGGCGGAAGTTGAGAAAGGAGGCCTTCTTCTTTAGTCGTGAGTCAGGGGAGTTGGTTATCGGAGATGTGGTAGATGAGAGGCCAGTGGAGTGGCTGGGGGGGGGGGGTAGGGAAATGGGTGGGTGAGAAGGGTTGCCAGGGAGCGAGTTGGAGGGTAGTTGTGTGAGAAGGAAGGATTGATCAATTTTGGCAATTCTGTCCGAGAAGAAGTGGGCAATTTCTTCACATCTGGCTGAAGAGGCTGTCATATTTGGAGGTGCGGGGGAAGTTTGGTTTCGAATGATTTTGAAGAGTTCTTTGGGTCTGTTTTTGGCACAATCAAGTTGAGTGCGGAAGAAGGATGCCTTTTCCTTGAGGATGTGTTTTTTGTATTTGTACGTGGATCTAGCACGTCTGAGAAGTGCAAGATGGGAGGGTGGGGGATGGTGTTTATCTCGGTATTAAACCAAGAGTTTGAGGGGGTGTTTCTTTGGTTTTTGAGTTTAGGCAGGGCCAGTTGGTCAAGAATACCGGTGACAGTATTATTAAAGAGTTCAGTGAGCTCATTCGCATTTTGTGAGGGGGGAGTGAAAATAAATTGAGCTTGGAGCTTAGATTGGAGAACACTAGGGGGGATATATGTTAGGTTTCTGGTCAATTTCTTAGGTCTGTTGATTTTAGAGGTGGGGAGGTTTGCTGAGGTAGCAATGGTAAACAGTATAAGGTGATGGTCAGACCAGTCAATGGAGATAATATTGGTCACGGAGGTCAGATCTTCGTTGGACAGAATGACGACAAGTATAGCTCCTTTAGTGTGTGTTGGGGATAGGCATTGAGTTCATTGATCTCAAGAAGAGTAGTGAGGAGGGAGATAGTGGGGTCATTGGTATTGTTCCAATGGAGGTTAAGATCCCCAAGAAAGAGATTTTTTGAGTTGGATAATGCAGATTGCGTCAGGAGCTCAGATAAGTCCTCAATGAAGGGCTGTGGTAGTCCCGGGACGAGTAGGCGTTGCGTGGGCATTGAGCTAGGTTTCTGTGAGGAATGCAATATCAATGGATTCACTCAGGATTGTTTCCGAGATGTCCATGGCGTGTAGGACAGCGGAGCGACAGTTGACGAGCATGCACTTCAGTGGTGCTGGGTTGTATATGGAGGGTGGGCTAGACTGGATAGACGTGAGTTGGGGCGGTGGTCTGGGAAAAGCGGGGGAGGAGGGGGTTCTGTTTGTCTCTATGATAACAGGGATGGGGGCGTAGGGGAGTGGAGGGTTGGAAATTGGTACATTAGGAAGGTAGGAGTTGCATAGGTTGGCGAGGTCGGACAGGGAGAGATGGTTAGAGGTGCGGAGAGGTCTATGAGTACGGCAACGGTTGTGTTTGGTGTTAAGGATTTTTGAGGGAGGGTGGGTGATGATTTTATGGTGAGGGAGGGTTCTGGAGCTGAGGAAGAGAAAATCTTTCCTTAATCGGGCAAATTCAGTAGTTAAATTAGATAGGTCACATTCAATGTTGTGTAGGATCTTGGAAATAAAGCTGAGGGAAGCTACTAAGAGGGCGCAGTCTGTGTTATTTGCGGAGGGCGGACTAGTGTGTGAGGGGGAAATGGGGTAGATGGTGTGGGGTGAGGGGTGACAGGCTGGGAGGAGTGAGGGGTTCGGTAGTCAAATTAGATAGGTCGAGTTTGATGTTGTGTAGGCTCGGAGCAATCCGGGTACAGGGAGGGATTGAAGGGGCGTAGGAGAAGGGAGGAATATGATCTGGAGATATGGAGTGGCCTTGATTAGTTGCGGGTGGTGGCCTGCTGTGTGAGGGGGGAGGTAGGTTGGTTGGTGTGGAGTGAGGGGTGACGGAGCTGTTAAGTGTGAGTGGTGGGGTTAAGGTATCCAGGGGGCACAGACCTTCAGTTGATGTGGCCAGATAGGATGAAAGGGCATAAAGCGAGTGAGCAACGGATGTATTGGTGTGTATTGGTGTGTTTATCGGGGGTTGGAGTGAGGGGTTAGGAGGTGGAGTAGGTAGGGCCTGAAGGGGAAGGATGGAAGGGATGGGGAGGAGAAGAGGGTGTACGGGATCAATCAATCAATCAATCAATCACAGCATTTATATAGCGCACTACACACCCAAAGGGGTCTCAAGGCGCTGGGGAGGGGGGGGGGTCCGCTACTGCTCGAACAGCCAGGTCTTGAGTTGCTTCCTGAAGGCGAGGTGGTCCTGGGTCCGGCGGAGGTGGGTCAGGAGGGAGTTCCATGTCTTGGCGGCGAGGTAGAAGAAGGACCGTCCTCCTGTGGTGGCTCTTCGGATGCGGGGGATGGCGGCGAGGGCGTGGCCGTCGATCGAAGCTGGCGTTTGGGAACGTAGAAGTTGAGGCGGCTGTTGAGGTATCCCGGGCCTTGGTTGTGTAGGGCTTTGTGTGCGTGGGTGAGGAGTCGGAAGGTGATTCTCTTGTTGACCGGGAGCCAGTGCAGGTCTCTCAGGTGTACGGAGATGTGGCTACGCCGGGGGATGTCCAGGATGAGACGTGCTGAGGCGTTCTGGATCGGCTGAAGTCTCTTCTGGAGCTTGGCGGTGGTTCCGGCGTAGAGGGAGTTGCCGTAGTCCATACGGCTGGTGACGAGGGCCTGGGTGACTGTCTTCCTGGTCTCGGTGGGGATCCACCGGAAGATCTTACGTAGGATGCGCAGGATGTTGAAGCACGACGAGGAGACGGCGTTGACTTGTCTGGTCATGGAGAGGGAGGAGTCCAGGATGAAGCCCAGGTTGCGTGCGTGGTCTGTAGGTTGGGGTGCGCTGCCCAGGGCGGGGGGCCACCAGGAGTCGTCCCAGGCGGAGGGTGTGGATCCCAGGATGAGGACTTCCGTCTTGTCCGAGTTCAGTTTCAGGCGGCTGTTCTTCATCCATGGGTGGATGGGTAGAAGTAGAGGGGTGGGGAGTTGTTTTAGGTGATTGAAGGAAGGGAAAGGACGGTGGAGTACGTGAGTGGTTGGGTAAGGGGGAGGGAGGTTGGGTGGTCGGGGTGGGACATGGGAGAGGAATGATAAGTGCGTGACCGGGATTGGGGGCTACCGTTAACCAAGGAGGGGTCCGAGGAGTGAGAGTTCAGGGGGTATGGGGAGATAGGGAGATTAGAGGGGGATGACTTCACATCACCTCACCAGAACTGGCGCCTCAACGCCGACGCAACCGACTTCCACTGTTCTGGATTTGACATGTCGTCTCCTCAAGGACACGACGCCTCCCCCGTGGCAGCCAGGGAGTCAGCCTCAACCTCGGCACCGACACCTCACCTCCACGATGCCGTGCGTCATCATAGACTTTGTTATCCAAGGTAATGTTGGTTTGGGGGTATGACTCGGCGCCGTGTACCTCGCAGTCGGCGCCATACTTTATTGCTGTCACTACGTCATAATAGCCCAGGTGAAGTTATTTGTTTTCTACAAGCTTTATTTCCGAAATACCCGTTTGAAGTGCAATTTTATTACGTGTATGTAACATTTTTGTCGTTTTGGTCTTGTTGAGTTTAGATAAAGATACCTTATTTTCAGGGGCGGCTGGTGATATTTGAAAGTAGGGGGCGTAAGAGCTGTTATGTTTTGCATCACGTGCGAAGCGCGCGAGCACGAGTGTCAAAAGGATGGCTCGGGGTAGGGGGTTCTTCGCTTTCTGCTCAGATCTAGGCACGGCCCTTAACTACAGCATCTGAAATAATCCATTCATGATTCAACATAGAACATGCATGCACTATATTTATTTATTTATTTAGTGAGTTTTATATAGCGCTAGCCAGACCCGGAGGTATCGGAGCGCTTTACATGAGGAAGAAACTTTGTTTCAGAATGGTCACAAAATCTATATTGTGTGTGATGTGCTTTGAACGCAGTATATCAACCCTATGTCTTACTTATCCAATTTTCTGTCAAACTGGACTAGACCAAACATCTTTCCAGGAAGTGAATTAACCCCCAGTTATCTTACTGTAATTATTATACCCAGAAAAACAGCAGGCACACAAAGATATCTGCAGTCAGTGTCTTAACTCTGATATATATTTTAATGCAAACCTCTTTGTGAACAATTAAGCCAGAACAGATTTACTACTGACCGCATCGACTGGAGCAGCACATCACGCAGACAGAGCCCTGCTCCTTAACTAGCAAACAACGGCAGCCAAACAAGGGTCGAAAAGCCTATTCTATTATTCAGCACTCACGTTGTTCTGTCCCGACTACCACTAGGACCAGTTGTCTGCTCACAATGCCCCACAGACCTGAGCCTTCCGATGTGACTGCACTGCAGTACTTTGCGCACTAGTGCTTTCCCTCCTGAATAATAAACACGAACAAGGAAATTAAATCGGAGCTGCCGCTGTGTACACACTCTTCCACAGCTCACTCCCCCAGTGTCCATTGCCCAATCAGGAGGCTTAAACATAAACAGTGACGCAAACATGAAGGGAGTGCCTCGGATGTTGTTGCCATCCCCTTCACCTTGTCGATGAAGGCCAGCCCTGCCCCTTTGCATGTAGTTCTGAAAACTGTGCTGAAAACGCCTGGGCTACAGCATAAGCGCCCAATTTAAAAGCTGTCCATGGCTGCTTCCTCCGGCCACTCCCATCATTGTGACATCACTTTCCTCCTTGTGTGTGCGCATCGAGGGCGAGCAATAGCCCTAAACCCCCGGCCAACACATGCGCAGGAGGACTCGTCTCACTCTGACCTCGTCCTCACCCCCTCCTTTACAAAAAAAATCCAAAAAACTAGAAATTGCATGAAGCAGTGAGCTCTGAGCGGAGCGCTTTAAAGCTGCTGCTCCACATGGTGTGCATTTCTCTCTTTTCTTCTCCCGGCCACTGGTAGGGCAACGCCCCTTTCGCCCATTAAGACCAGCCGTCACTGATTATTTTTCTAAACTGGTGGGGTGTCCATTTGTGATGTTATCACTGTATTACTGTTTGTTTTGAGTACAAATACTTTACACATTAACTTTGGGATAAGCCTGTCTGCTAGTGCCAAGATACCAAGGGAGTGAGCAGAGGTTATTTAAAGTGTGTATCTCCCTTACCCGGACTAGAAGTAAGGGTCCCTATTTGGATAAAGGTACCTACTTCTGCCAACAAGAGACTCCCATTTCTAACACACAGTGGGCTGAACTCTTTCAAAGAACCTCCAGACTAAGCTATTAGAGGCCGAATCTGCTGCCACTTTAGATGGTGCAACCTTCTAGTGGCATTCAAACTGCAGTTAGTGGCAACATGTTTTTCTGCTCAATTATACAGTTGAGTCGAAAAGATGTATAATGAATTTTTGCAGATTTGCATTGAATACTACTAGCCTCAACCATCCCTTTTTTTGGTGCTTCGACATGCTCTTCAAGAGAAAACCAGCCACCTCATGGAAATCAGACTGGTCCTACCAAACAAACAGCAGTCATGAATTTGCTGCTAGACCATGTCCTCAATACACTGGGCAAAGGCAACGTCTGCTTGTTTGGCTTCGTGTGTGTGTGTGTGTGCTGTAGATTCAGTAAATAGGCAAAGGGAGCATGGATATCCATATTTTGATACTTTATTCCACTTGGAGTTATACCAAAATCTGCAATTGTTTTAGGAAAGTTAGAGACTTTGCATTGTACGACGCCAGGGTGACACCCCCTGAGATTCACACCATAAACACAACAAAAAAAATCAAAATCAACAATCTTTATTCGGTTTTTCAATTAAAACCATAAAAGTCATCCAAACAATACGAAACACTCATGTGTGCAAAATCGCAATATAGTACACCCATTATATGATCTAATAACAGGATAGAATAAATTAAATCCCACTATCAAGGTTAATCAAGCTTGACCTGAGCGTGATGGCGGACCTTAAAAAGCTAGGAGTGGGGGGCGTGGCCAAGATGGCGACGGAGTAAGACGTGCCTGCGAGCTCCTCCGGCACCCCGAGCCCTTCATAGCTTTGTGTAGCGGTACCGGGGCGATTAAAACCCCGGCTTTGGTTCTCCTGAGTCTCCTGAGGCGCCCTGCATTGGTTTGTCCCTTCTCCCGTCGAGCTACGACACGGGACGGCGGACTTGGCCGAGGTGTTAACTTGGTGACGCACTTGCTCCGGAGCGGCCTACGGGGCTTTGTCTGGGCGGCTTCAACTCTCTGCGAGAGGGGACTTGAGACTTTGGCTGGCGACCGAGCGCGGCTTTTTCTGTGCGTGTCCCCTACATTGGCGCTGTGACGAGCCCGCCTGTGGTTCTGGTGGCCCAGCTGGCGTCCATCGCCGTGCGGAGGTGATAAGGAGGCGCCGTCCTGTCTGGGGCCCTGCTGACAACCTCATCGACGATCGATCGGTGCAGTGGTGCCATCTTGCCCCCTATCTTCGGCACTGGGACGTCGCACCATGTCGACGAGGAATCGCCTGAATAAACCGGGGAAGGAAGGTCCGGGGAAGGGGGCGTCTGGTTCGTCCCCGGGCCCTAGCAAGTCGCCGACCAAAGACGACGCTGACGGACCGGTCACGAAGGCCTTCCTGATCGAGCTTTTTTCCTCCATCAAGGAGGATATCACGGAACTGAAAGCGCAACTGGCCTCCGACCTCCGTGAAGTCCGTCGTGATGTAGACGGCATTGGCGAGCGTGTGGCTACTCTGGAGGACCATGACCTGGGACTCAGTGGGGATGTCCATTAGCTACAGCAGGACCTGCTCCAGCTTCGTGAGCAGAATCTGGATCTCCAGACCCACTGCGAGGACCTGGAAAACAGGTCCCGTCGCAATAACATTCGAATTAGAGCGGTGCCCTCAGATGGAGACGGTGGCAATCTGCGGGAATACGTGGAGGCTCTCTTTCTACACATCCTAGCGGAGGACGAGCGCGACGAGATCAAGCTGGACAGGGTACATCGGGTGGGCCTGCCGCGTGGCGCGCGCTCGCCGCCCCCCGACATCTTGGCCTGTGTCCACGACTTTCAGCTGAAGGAGACGATCCTACGGAAGGCGAGGGACACTAACAATTTGCTTTTTCGCGGACACAGCCCCCAACTCTTTCAGGACCTGGCGGCCACCACCCTGCAGAAGCGACGGGACTTTCGCCCAGTCATGGCTTTCCTGAGGGAACACGGGGTGTCCTACTCCTGGGGTCACCCCTTTCGGCTCATCTTCCGATGGCAGAACAGATTGGTGCAAGTGCGAACTGTGGCGGCTGCCAGGGACTTGCTGGGAATGGAGGAAACACCTGCTTCGGCGGACGTCACTGCCTCCCCGAGGAGAAGTCGCCGTTCCCGATTCCCGCCTTGGCAGAGAGCGGGCCGACAGCGCACGGCGGAGGGGCCCTCCCCTTCAGCGAGCCAGACTGAGAGGGGTGATGCTTTGGCCTCGGTGGCTCAGGCCCCATCATCAGCGGCTAGTGGGAGCCGGAGGGCTCTACCATCTCAGGTACTCTGTGGGACTTTTCTCCAATGGAGGGTTACCCCGGCCCTGGAATCGGGGGGGGCATTACCTGGGTCTTCTACCCCCGACCCTTACGGTCATGTCTGACTTTCATTGTTCTTTCTCTATTTTTCGTCTTCCTCTTTTTATTGTTTGTTTTTGAGACTCCTGAGGACCCCTGTGGGCTTGTTGGGGATGGACCCCGGTGGTGGTGGATTGGAATCTGGTATGGCTGTGTTGTGTCTGGTGTGTCTTTAGAGTTGGGCTGCACTGACGAAAGCGATGGGTGTGAACGTTTGTTTCGATGTTGCCTGTCACAATAGGTTCTTGGAACGTTAAGGGCCTTAACTCGCCTCAGAAGCGTCAAAAGATTTGGAAGTATATTCTGGATCATCACCTAGATGTGGTGGGCCTGCAGGAGACTCATTTGGCCCGCAAAGATTAAACCAGGCTCAAGCATAGGCAGTATCCCATGATTTATAGGTCTTCTGCCACTACTAAGCACCGTGGGGTGGCACTTTTGTTCCGATCTGCCCTCCAGTTTCAACCTCTGGGGGTGCGGGGGGACAAAGAAGGGAGGTGGTTGATGGTGAAGGGGATGCTCATGGGTAAACTCTGCACATGGGTGGTGGTCTATGCACCAAATACTGGTCAGCATGGGTTCCTTGAGTCTCTCTTGAATGTGATTGGGGACTTTGGGGAGGGAGCGTTGATTGAATTGGGGGATTTCAACCTGGTTTGGGATAAAGATTTTGATTGTTCGCATCAACAGAGAACTGAGACAGGTCTCTTTACCCCGGAGCTGCGTGATACTTTGTTAAGTTTGGGCCTTATTGATAGCTGGCGCTCCCTCCACCCTCGCACTAGGGACTACACGTTTTATTCACATGTTCACCACACATACTCCCGTCTCGACCATATCTTTGTACCTCAATCTTTACAGGGTGATCTGCGGGATAGCAAAATTTTTCCACTTTCAGTTTCGGATCATAGCCTTTTGGCGACGTGCTTGAACTGGGCCCCTGATTGGTCCCCTCATCGCAAATGGTATTTCCCGGCATCCCTCACGCGTGATGAGGAATCCTGCAAGAAGCTTCGGGCGGCCATTGGGGAGTTCTTTGAGCTGAATAGGATTGGCGACACCTCGATCTTTACCCAATGGGACGCCTTCAAGGCGTCGGCACGTGGTACGTGCATTGCTCTGAACTCCGCCCTGAATAGGCTTCGGCGGGAAGAGAGGGAGGCGTTGGAGGCGGAACTGAACACGTTGGAAACTGCACATAAGCAGAATCCTTCTAGAAGAACGCTTCGCCCTCTAGCGGCGGTGCGTGGGAAGCTCAAGGCGCATTATAATAACCGAGCAGAATATACTCTACTACGCTTACGGCGCCTCTCCTACGCTCAGGGCAACAAAGTGGGGAAGCACTTAGCACGGCAGCTCCGTGATAAACGTGAGAGAGAATATGTGGGTGGTGTTCGGAACACCTTTGGGGTTATTGAGCATAAGGACGCGGATAAGGCTGCGCTCTTTGGTGACTTCTATGCTGCTCTGTACTCGGCGGACCGCTTGGTGCCGTCCGCTCAACGAGCATATCTGGAGAACCTGGCGCTACCGCAGGTCTCCAAAGAGTGGAATGACCTTCTGGAGGCCCCGATTACTAGGGAGGAGGTACTATCTGCCATTCGGTCTCTCAAGCCGCATAAAGCACCGGGCCCGGACGGCTATACAGCCTCCTTTTATCAGACGTTCGCGTCTGAGCTGGGGGACCGCTTGGTGCTCCTCTTCAACGCCATGAGGGATGAGGGCCACACCTCGGGTTCGATGGCGGAGGCTATGATTTCGATAATTCCCAAGACGGGGAAAGACCCCTCCAGGTGTGAATCCTATCGACCCATTGCCCTCCTGAATATTGATGCTAAGTTGTATTCTTCTATCTTGGCCGCTCGCCTCAAGGGCGTTATGCCAGCTCTCATTCATCCGGACCAATCAGGCTTTATAAAGGGTCGCCAGACCCACGATAACACTAGACGCCTAGTTCACCTGATCGAGAAGGCCGAACGCTTTCGGATTCCGGCTGTCCTGCTTGGCCTTGACGCCGAAAAGGCGTTCGACTGGGTGGACTGGAACTTTCTCTTTAGCACTCTGCAGGCGTTTGGCTTTTCCCCCACGTTTATAACTATGCTTCGGGCCAACTATCACGACCCGCGCTCGAGGGTCATGGTGAACGGCCATGTCTCTCCATTTTTTGCTCATTCTCGAGGCACGAGGCAGGGCTGCCCCCTATCCCCCTTACTTTTTGCTCTTAGCATAGAGCCTCTTGCTATTAGGATTCGTGAGGATCCGGATATTGTGGGCCTCCCCTTCTCCGGGGAACAGCATAAAATCTCTTTGTTTGCTGACGACGTCCTTCTGTCGCTAGCTGACCCCGGGACCTCCCTCCCGCGGGTGCAGGACGTGCTGTCCCAATTCGAAGCGGTGGCAGGGTTCGGTGTGAACCCCGGCAAATCATACATACTTAATCTCACGCTTCCGCCCTCTGAGGTAGAGCGCCTCCGACCGCTCACTCCCCTGGCCTGGGCGGGCTCCTCCATTCAATATCTTGGGGTCCAGCTGACCTCTTCCATTGCCACCCTGTATGCGGCTAACTTCCCTCCTCTGCTGTCTCAGATACAGGCTGAGTTGACTCGCTGGAAGCCTATGTTTATTTCCTGGCTTGGACGTGTAAATGCCGTCAAGATGACGCTGCTCCCCAAGCTTCTGTACTTGTTCCAAGCCCTCCCCATCCCCTTGGACGGGGGTTTCTTTCGGCGACTGAAAACCATGATTCTGCGCTACGTCTGGCAAGGGGGCCGAGCCAGACTTTCCTTTCTTACGCTTCGCCGACCTCTGAGGAAGGGTGGGGCTGGCCTGCCGGACATGCTCCTTTACTGTCTGGGAAAGATATGGCTGTTGTAGTTCGGACTGGACTGTTCCCATGGGGCACAGGGTCAGAGCTGATTTGCATAAAGCCATTATCTGACCCAGGGTGGTGTGGAGTGCAAAAAACGATGGATTTAGGCCCAGATCCTTGTACTGGGGTGAATGTAAGACATTGATCTACATTCTGTCCATCAAATTGTTTTTTGTAATTTTCTCCCTGAGACGTGGGTCCCAGAGCCTCCACACCACTGGAGTCACCACTGGAGTCAAGCTAGCCGGGCTGATGAGAGGTGTTACCTCGAAACCGGTCCGGTCCTCGGATGCTTGATTCCGGTCTGGGAAAGATATGGCTGTTGTAGTTCGGACTGGACTGTTCCCATGGGCACAGGTTCAGATCTGATTTGCATAAAGCCATTATCTGACCCAGGGTGGTGTGGAGTGCAAAAAACGATGGATTTAGGCCCAGATCCTTGTACTGGGGTGAATGTAAGACATTGATCTACATTCTGTCCATCAAATTGTTTTTTGTAATTTTCTCCCTGAGTGTACTGGGGTAGCTCAGACGTGGGTCCCAGAGCCTCCACACCACTGGAGTCAAGCTAGCCGGGCTGATGAGAGGTGTTACCTCGAAACCGGTCCGGTCCTCGGATGCTTGATTCCGGTCTGGGAAAGATATGGCTGTTGTAGTTCGGACTGGACTGTTCCCATGGGGCACAGGGTCAGAGCTGATTTGCATGAAGCCATTATCTGACCCAGGGTGGTGTGGAGTGCAAAAAACGATGGATTTAGGCCCAGATCCTTGTACTGGGGTGAATGTAAGACATTGATCTACATTCTGTCCATCAAATTGTTTTTTGTAATTTTCTCCCTGAGTGTACTGGGGTAGCTCAGACGTGGGTCCCAGAGCCTCCACACCACTGGAGTCAAGCTAGCCGGGCTGATGAGAGGTGTTACCTCGAAACCGGTCCGGTCCTCGGATGCTGGATTCCGGTCTGGGAAAGATATGGCTGTTGTAGTTCGGACTGGACTGTTCCCATGGGGCACAGGGTCAGAGCTGATTTGCATAAAGCCATTATCTGACCCAGGGTGGTGTGGAGTGCAAAAAACGATGGATTTAGGCCCAGATCCTTGTACTGGGGTGAATGTAAGACATTGATCTACATTCTGTCCATCAAATTGTTTTTTGTAATTTTCTCCCTGAGTGTACTGGGGTAGCTCAGACGTGGGTCCCAGAGCCTCCACACCACTGGAGTCAAGCTAGCCGGGCTGATGAGAGGTGTTACCTCGAAACCGGTCCGGTCCTCGGATGCTTGATTCCGGTCTGGGAAAGATATGGCTGTTGTAGTTCGGACTGGACTGTTCCCATGGGGCACAGGGTCAGAGCTGATTTGCATAAAGCCATTATCTGACCCAGGGTGGTGTAGAGTGCAAAAAACGATGGATTTAGGCCCAGATCCTTGTACTGGGGTGAATGTAAGACATTGATCTACATTCTGTCCATCAAATTGTTTTTTGTAATTTTCTCCCTGAGTGTACTGGGGTAGCTCAGACGTGGGTCCCAGAGCCTCCACACCACTGGAGTCAAGCTAGCCGGGCTGATGAGAGGTGTTACCTCGAAACCGGTCCGGTCCTCGGATGCTTGATTCCGGTCTGGGAAAGATATGGCTGTTGTAGTTAGGACTGGACTGTTCCCATGGGGCACAGGTTCAGAGCTGATTTGCATAAAGCCATTATCTGACCCAGGGTGGTGTGGAGTGCAAAAAACGATGGATTTAGGCCCAGATCCTTGTACTGGGGTGAATGTAAGACATTGATCTACATTCTGTCCATCAAATTGTTTTTTGTAATTTTCTCCCTGAGTGTACTGGGGTAGCTCAGACGTGGGTCCCAGAGCCTCCACACCACTGGAGTCAAGCTAGCCGGGCTGATGAGAGGTGTTACCTCGAAACCGGTCCGGTCCTCGGATGCTTGATTCCGGTCTGGGAAAGATATGGCTGTTGTAGTTCGGACTGGACTGTTCCCATGGGGCACAGGGTCAGAGCTGATTTGCATGAAGCCATTATCTGACCCAGGGTGGTGTGGAGTGCAAAAAACGATGGATTTAGGCCCAGATCCTTGTACTGGGGTGAATGTAAGACATTGATCTACATTCTGTCCATCAAATTGTTTTTTGTAATTTTCTCCCTGAGTGTACTGGGGTAGCTCAGACGTGGGTCCCAGAGCCTCCACACCACTGGAGTCAAGCTAGCCGGGCTGATGAGAGGTGTTACCTCGAAACCGGTCCGGTCCTCGGATGCTTGATTCCGGTCTGGGAAAGATATGGCTGTTGTAGTTCGGACTGGACTGTTCCCATGGGGCACAGGGTCAGAGCTGATTTGCATAAAGCCATTATCTGACCCAGGGTGGTGTGGAGTGCAAAAAACGATGGATTTAGGCCCAGATCCTTGTACTGGGGTGAATGTAAGACATTGATCTACATTCTGTCCATCAAATTGTTTTTTGTAATTTTCTCCCCGAGTGTACTGGGGTAGCTCAGACGTGGGTCCCAGAGCCTCCACACCACTGGAGTCAAGCTAGCCGGGCTGATGAGAGGTGTTACCTCGAAACCGGTCCGGTCCTCGGATGCTTGATTCCGGTCTGGGAAAGATATGGCTGTTGTAGTTCGGACTGGACTGTTCCCATGGGGCACAGGGTCAGAGCTGATTTGCATAAAGCCATTATCTGACCCAGGGTGGTGTGGAGTGCAAAAAACGATGGATTTAGGCCCAGATCCTTGTACTGGGGTGAATGTAAGACATTGATCTACATTCTGTCCATCAAATTGTTTTTTGTAATTTTCTCCCTGAGACGTGGGTCCCAGAGCCTCCACACCACTGGAGTCACCACTGGAGTCAAGCTAGCCGGGCTGATGAGAGGTGTTACCTCGAAACCGGTCCGGTCCTCGGATGCTTGATTCCAGTCTGGGAAAGATATGGCTGTTGTAGTTCGGACTGGACTGTTCCCATGGGGCACAGGTTCAGAGCTGATTTGCATAAAGCCATTATCTGACCCAGGGTGGTGTGGAGTGCAAAAAACGATGGATTTAGGCCCAGATCCTTGTACTGGGGTGAATGTAAGACATTGATCTACATTCTGTCCATCAAATAGTTTTTTGTAATTTTCTCCCTGAGTGTACTGGGGTAGCTCAGACGTGGGTCCCAGAGCCTCCACACCACTGGAGTCAAGCTAGCCGGGTTGATGAGAGGTGTTACCTCGAAACCGGTCCGGTCCTCGGATGCTTGATTCCGGTCTGGGAAAAATATGGCTGTTGTAGTTCGGACTGGACTGTTCCCATGGGGCACAGGGTCAGAGCTGATTTGCATAAAGCCATTATCTGACCCAGGGTGGTGTGGAGTGCAAAAAACGATGGATTTAGGCCCAGATCCTTGTACTGGGGTGAATGTAAGACATTGATCTACATTCTGTCCATCAAATTGTTTTTTGTAATTTTCTCCCTGAGTGTACTGGGGTAGCTCAGACGTGGGTCCCAGAGCCTCCACACCACTGGAGTCAAGCTAGCCGGGCTGATGAGAGGTGTTACCTCGAAACCGGTCCGGTCCTCGGATGCTTGATTCCGGTCTGGGAAAGATATGGCTGTTGTAGTTCGGACTGGACTGTTCCCATGGGGCACAGGGTCAGAGCTGATTTGCATAAAGCCATTATCTGACCCAGGGTGGTGTGGAGTGCAAAAAACGATGGATTTAGGCCCAGATCCTTGTACTGGGGTGAATGTAAGACATTGATCTACATTCTGTCCATCAAATTGTTTTTTGTAATTTTCTCCCTGAGACGTGGGTCCCAGAGCCTCCACACCACTGGAGTCACCACTGGAGTCAAGCTAGCCGGGCTGATGAGAGGTGTTACCTCGAAACCGGTCCGGTCCTCGGATGCTTGATTCCAGTCTGGGAAAGATATGGCTGTTGTAGTTCGGACTGGACTGTTCCCATGGGGCACAGGTTCAGAGCTGATTTGCATAAAGCCATTATCTGACCCAGGGTGGTGTGGAGTGCAAAAAACGATGGATTTAGGCCCAGATCCTTGTACTGGGGTGAATGTAAGACATTGATCTACATTCTGTCCATCAAATAGTTTTTTGTAATTTTCTCCCTGAGTGTACTGGGGTAGCTCAGACGTGGGTCCCAGAGCCTCCACACCACTGGAGTCAAGCTAGCCGGGTTGATGAGAGGTGTTACCTCGAAACCGGTCCGGTCCTCGGATGCTTGATTCCGGTCTGGGAAAAATATGGCTGTTGTAGTTCGGACTGGACTGTTCCCATGGGGCACAGGGTCAGAGCTGATTTGCATAAAGCCATTATCTGACCCAGGGTGGTGTGGAGTGCAAAAAACGATGGATTTAGGCCCAGATCCTTGTACTGGGGTGAATGTAAGACATTGATCTACATTCTGTCCATCAAATTGTTTTTTGTAATTTTCTCCCTGAGTGTACTGGGGTAGCTCAGACGTGGGTCCCAGAGCCTCCACACCACTGGAGTCAAGCTAGCCGGGCTGATGAGAGGTGTTACCTCGAAACCGGTCCGGTCCTCGGATGCTTGATTCCGGTCTGGGAAAGATATGGCTGTTGTAGTTCGGACTGGACTGTTCCCATGGGGCACAGGTTCAGAGCTGATTTGCATAAAGCCATTATCTGACCCAGGGTGGTGTGGAGTGCAAAAAACGATGGATTTAGGCCCAGATCCTTGTACTGGGGTGAATGTAAGACATTGATCTACATTCTGTCCATCAAATTGTTTTTTGTAATTTTCTCCCTGAGTGTACTGGGGTAGCTCAGACGTGGGTCCCAGAGCCTCCACACCACTGGAGTCAAGCTAGCCGGGTTGATGAGAGGTGTTACCTCGAAACCGGTCCGGTCCTCGGATGCTTGATTCCGGTCTGGGAAAGATATGGCTGTTGTAGTTCGGACTGGACTGTTCCCATGGGGCACAGGGTCAGAGCTGATTTGCATAAAGCCATTATCTGACCCAGGGTGGTGTGGAGTGCAAAAAACGATGGATTTAGGCCCAGATCCTTGTACTGGGGTGAATGTAAGACATTGATCTACATTCTGTCCATCAAATTGTTTTTTGTAATTTTCTCCCTGAGTGTACTGGGGTAGCTCAGACGTGGGTCCCAGAGCCACCACACCACTGGAGTCAAGCTAGCCGGGCTGATGAGAGGTGTTACCTCGAAACCGGTCCGGTCCTCGGATGCTTGATTCCGGTCTGGGAAAGATATGGCTGTTGTAGTTCGGACTGGACTGTTCCCATGGGGCACAGGGTCAGAGCTGATTTGCATAAAGCCATTATCTGACCCAGGGTGGTGTGGAGTGCAAAAAACGATGGATTTAGGCCCAGATCCTTGTACTGGGGTGAATGTAAGACATTGATCTACATTCTGTCCATCAAATTGTTTTTTGTAATTTTCTCCCTGAGTGTACTGGGGTAGCTCAGACGTGGGTCCCAGAGCCTCCACACCACTGGAGTCAAGCTAGCCGGGCTGATGAGAGGTGTTACCTCGAAACCGGTCCGGTCCTCGGATGCTTGATTCTGGTCTGGGAAAGATATGGCTGTTGTAGTTCGGACTGGACTGTTCCCATGGGGCACAGGGTCAGAGCTGATTTGCATAAAGCCATTATCTGACCCAGGGTGGTGTGGAGTGCAAAAAACGATGGATTTAGGCCCAGATCCTTGTACTGGGGTGAATGTAAGACATTGATCTACATTCTGTCCATCAAATTGTTTTTTGTAATTTTCTCCCTGAGTGTACTGGGGTAGCTCAGACGTGGGTCCCAGAGCCTCCACACCACTGGAGTCAAGCTAGCCGGGCTGATGAGAGGTGTTACCTCGAAACCGGTCCGGTCCTCGGATGCTTGATTCCGGTCTGGGAAAGATATGGCTGTTGTAGTTCGGACTGGACTGTTCCCATGGGGCACAGGGTCAGAGCTGATTTGCATAAAGCCATTATCTGACCCAGGGTGGTGTGGAGTGCAAAAAACGATGGATTTAGGCCCAGATCTTTGTACTGGGGTGAATGTAAGACATTGATCTACATTCTGTCCATCAAATTGTTTTTTGTAATTTTCTCCCTGAGACGTGGGTCCCAGAGCCTCCACACCACTGGAGTCACCACTAGAGTCAAGCTAGCCGGGCTGATGAGAGGTGTTACCTCGAAACCGGTCCGGTCCTCGGATGCTTGATTCCGGTCTGGGAAAGATATGGCTGTTGTAGTTCGGACTGGACTGTTCCCATGGGGCACAGGTTCAGAGCTGATTTGCATAAAGCCATTATCTGACCCAGGGTGGTGTGGAGTGCAAAAAACGATGGATTTAGGCCCAGATCCTTGTACTGGGGTGAATGTAAGACATTGATCTACATTCTGTCCATCAAATTGTTTTTTGTAATTTTCTCCCTGAGTGTACTGGGGTAGCTCAGACGTGGGTCCCAGAGCCTCCACACCACTGGAGTCAAGCTAGCCGGGTTGATGAGAGGTGTTACCTCGAAACCGGTCCGGTCCTCGGATGCTTGATTCCGGTCTGGGAAAGATATGGCTGTTGTAGTTCGGACTGGACTGTTCCCATGGGGCACAGGGTCAGAGCTGATTTGCATAAAGCCATTATCTGACCCAGGGTGGTGTGGAGTGCAAAAAACGATGGATTTAGGCCCAGATCCTTGTACTGGGGTGAATGTAAGACATTGATCTACATTCTGTCCATCAAATTGTTTTTTGTAATTTTCTCCCTGAGTGTACTGGGGTAACTCAGACGTGGGTCCCAGAGCCTCCACACCACTGGAGTCAAGCTAGCCGGGCTGATGAGAGGTGTTACCTCGAAACCGGTCCGGTCCTCGGATGCTTGATTCCGGTCTGGGAAAGATATGGCTGTTGTAGTTCGGACTGGACTGTTCCCATGGGGCACAGGGTCAGAGCTGATTTGCATAAAGCCATTATCTGACCCAGGGTGGTGTGGAGTGCAAAAAACGATGGATTTAGGCCCAGATCCTTGTACTGGGGTGAATGTAAGACATTGATCTACATTCTGTCCATCAAATTGTTTTTTGTAATTTTCTCCCTGAGACGTGGGTCCCAGAGCCTCCACACCACTGGAGTCACAACTGGAGTCAAGCTAGCCGGGCTGATGAGAGGTGTTACCTCGAAACCGGTCCGGTCCTCGGATGCTTGATTCCGGTCTGGGAAAGATATGGCTGTTGTAGTTCGGACTGGACTGTTCCCATGGGGCACAGGTTCAGAGCTGATTTGCATAAAGCCATTATCTGACCCAGGGTGGTGTGGAGTGCAAAAAACGATGGATTTAGGCCCAGATCCTTGTACTGGGGTGAATGTAAGACATTGATCTACATTCTGTCCATCAAATTGTTTTTTGTAATTTTCTCCCTGAGTGTACTGGGGTAGCTCAGACGTGGGTCCCAGAGCCTCCACACCACTGGAGTCAAGCTAGCCGGGCTGATGAGAGGTGTTACCTCGAAACCGGTCCGGTCCTCGGATGCTTGATTCCGGTCTGGGAAAGATATGGCTGTTGTAGTTCGGACTGGACTGTTCCCATGGGGCACAGGGTCAGAGCTGATTTGCATAAAGCCATTATCTGACCCAGGGTGGTGTGGAGTGCAAAAAACGATGGATTTAGGCCCAGATCCTTGTACTGGGGTGAATGTAAGACATTGATCTACATTCTGTCCATCAAATTGTTTTTTGTAATTTTCCCCCTTTACTATAAAGCAGCACAACTCCGTGTGCTGGCTGAATGGACTCAAATGGAGTCGGAGAAGCATTGGTTGCACATGGACAGGAGTGTGGCGGGTCGCTCTATCTGGGACCTGGTCTGGAAGGCGAAAGGAGATCGGCCTCGCAACGCATATATTAGCACCCCTACTAGCACTACTCTGAAGGTCTGGGACTCGGTCTCTCACGATGAGCGATGGACTTCCTTCCCTTCCCCCTTCACACCTATTCACTTTAATCCTGCATTCCCGCCGGCGCTAGTTGAGGGGCCTTTTGACAGATGGAAGGCGGGAGGCTGCCATGCACTTACACACTTGTTTCATGGCTATGAGCCGCTCACCTTCCACAACTGCATGCGCGATTATGGTGTGCCACCTACTGAACGCTACCGACATGCCCAGCTGCTACATTGGGCACTGTCTTCTGAGGTGAGGGACGCTGCGACGAGGCCTCCCACTGCTTTTGAGTCTTACATTACTCGCACATCTTCCATGAAGGGGGTGATTTCCTTCTCTACGACTTGCTGCTGACCACGGCTGTTTCACCTCGCCCTAGATACATGGAGTTGTGGGAAGGGCACCTGGGAAGAGACATCACATCTTTGGCGCGACCTACATACATTCAATCATTCAATCGATCTTAGGGAAGCGCATATGAAAACCATGTTAGATTGGTATTTATATCCGACCCGATTGAAAAGGATTTTTCCTTCCGCTTCTGACAGCTGTTGGCGTGGCTGTGGACTCCTGGGGGACTTCCGCCATATCTGGTGGGGCTGCCCCATCATACGCCCCTACTGGGAGGAGATACTGTCTCATATTAGGGAGATCCTGGGCTACCCGGTCCCGGATTCCATTGGCTTTGTGCTCCTCGGCCTTCGGGACCCGCTTCTAGAGCACCAGACCAGGGCCGACAAGCACATTCTTTGGCTCTACCTGGGGGCGGCTATACTCACTCTGGCTGCCTCCTGGAAAAAGAAGGAGGCCCCGGCTCTTTCCCTTTGGTTTGCTAGACTCTGGAGGCTACTGAGTGTGGAACGAATGGCAGATATCTTTAGGAACAACTTTAAGAATTTTGTTTTCAGATGGGGCCCGCTGGTCCGCTTCCTTTCTCGTGGGTTGCCGTCTGCGGTATGCCCGCCCACTATACGTGCTTTACATTTGTTTCAAGTGTGATCCGGGCCTGTATGAACGGTTGTTGTCTGGCTGCCACCATCGTGGGGGGTGGGCGCACTGGGGAGGCTGGAGTCTCTGGGGAGTGGGTTTTTTTTCCTTTTCGGGGTATGCTTTTCTTTTCTGCCAGGGGATGTGGACGATTGCTTTATTGTTTTGCACATTATGCTGCTTTCCCTGAGGCCGATTTGCAAGGAGGCATGCGCGGACCTGGTCGACCTAGCCTCTGGATTGCATTGACTTGCCCGATACCATGCAGGCTTTCTCCTCCGGACTTCTCAAGGGGCTTGACGCTCTTCCGAGCTGCCCTTTTTTGGAACTCTTTCTGTTTTGCACCATTGCATTTTGCCCTGTGTGTTACCGCTGCTCAGCCCTTCATGAACGTTCCTGCTGCCTGGCCTCTTTGTATGGACCCCTGCGTGGGTGCCTCTCTGATTTACATTTCCTGTGTCTTCATCCCCCCTTTCCTTTCTATTGTTTCTGGTTTTCTGCTCCCTTAATAAAATATCTTTTACAAAAAAAAAGCTAGGAGTGTACAGTACAGTGTCATTTGAAAGGAGTTGTAAAAAAATCAAATCAGGCCTCAGCTTCCTAAAACAAGCCTTTTTAAGATTAGGAATGATAAAATACTTTCTACGGGGCTAAAACAAACTGCAATACATTAAAAAGTGCAACATGTCCTGAGGAGACCGGTCGTCGCAGCCACAGGGCATGAGACACTGCCCTCTATGAGCACCTCATGGTTGGGCCAACAGGTAATGGAAAAGGTCAAGTCGAAATCTTGTCAGCAGAAAGCAATCAAGATTGCTTTTAATTCCTAAAAGGTATGGTTCAATAGCTGGTACGGTTTTTAATATGATATACCTTTGCACTCTAAGCTTACTCTGCTCTGTGTTCTC
Source organism: Lissotriton vulgaris (assembly GCF_964263255.1). Taxonomy (NCBI): domain Eukaryota; kingdom Metazoa; phylum Chordata; class Amphibia; order Caudata; family Salamandridae; genus Lissotriton; species Lissotriton vulgaris. The sequence goes on from NC_141693.1 coordinate 479,595,687, forward strand.
TCTGCAACAACAGCGCCTTCCGGAAAAACACTCTTTTACCCAGGTAAAATCCCTCATACGAGTGCCTTTTGATTTATCAAATAGGTCCACCCTTCTCAGACTACAAAGGCCTTCTCTTACATTCTATGACAATTCAAGCACTCTGATTTACGCGGACAGTCTCTTGAACTAATAAATTATATTTTCTTGAAGACTGAGAATTTCAATAATGCTCACACATACACCAGTGCGTACCTGTGAATTTTCCTTGGGGCTGCAAAGCATCCAGAAGAAGACTTAGTTCAGGAAAGGCTTCTTTCACAGCCTGGAGAAGTTTTACAAAACTCTCAGCTCTTAGGACCTTTTCATCCGTCACTCTCTTCAGAAGGTTTTCCACTGCCTCCCTGTGAGATCTACCTTCACAGCAGTCTAAAATTACCTGTTACAAACAAAAATATTTATGTGTTACAATCAGCGCTATACGGATACTACTAGAAGCGAGTGTTTAAGTAAAAACATTGACTGAAGTTTCATATTAATAATTTAACTGCAAAACAATAAGGTGTTACTATTTAAAACAATGTGCCACATTAGAAAATTCGACACAGGGAAAAATGTAATAGTTAAAACCCATTTAGAACATTGAACCAGTCCTTCAAATCAGACAAATACATGCACACAATAATTAATATTGGCATGGAAGTGGCGCGGAATTTTTAAATTTAAATTTACAGAAAGAGGTCTTCTAAGAGTAGGAATCATTAAATTGCTGTGGATAACAAAATGACCTGCAACTATCTCGGGTGAGATTACAGTAGCTATGATTGTAGTCTTTAAAGTCTTGTTTGGAATGGGAGGCAGTCCAATGTTGAGATCTAGGAACACACAAATAGGTAATGAATGTACAGCAAAGAATTATATATTTTGCTCAAGAATGCAATCTTAAGGGAGTACTGCTCCACAACATTTTAAATATGAAGCAAATGTCACCGCATGGAAATGCCCAAGTGTTAACACAATTCTGTCCTTCAACTGAGTTCTTCAATAACAGAATGGGCCACATACTATGGTATGAAGCAGAGAGACAGAAAATACTAAACCTGCATATTGAGTTATTAACAAACTTCCATCTTGCTCCTCTTATTCCTTCTCAAAGGGTGGGAAGGCACCCTAGGATGTAACCTCTTTGGACATGGCAGCTCCGTTAATGTTTCCCCTTTACCAAACTAAGCATCAGATCTGGAGCAGATGCAGGGAGTACTGTGCTTAATGAATCTGTGAGGGACAGCGACTTTGGGCAGCACTGCAGGTAGTGTAATTGAAACGAGACTCTGGGAAGTCAATGATGTCACATAACTGCCTACGAATCTACAGCTAAAGAGTATGAATAACCCAGAACTATACTACTATAAGATACAATTATGAAGATGTTAGCTTCTGTTGGATACCTTTATCCCTAATTGGGCCTCATAAAAAGAACAAGTATATGTGAAAACATAAGTGTCTTGGTGCAAAGTAAAAACAACAGTTTGGTATTTCTGATATCCCATTTACTGGGTGTCCAATGTACTAAGAGGTTGCAGAAAGTGATTGCAAATTGTGCACTGATGTTTCTAAATGTTTTACGACTCACCCTATAACTAATGGACTGTGTCACAAAATCTCCACTTGTAGAGGGTTGCAGAACAATCTGCTTAATGTTTATTAGTTTTCAATACCACTATTTGGTACTCCAAATGTGCTACAAACATAGGGACGGTGGGAAGGGGGGGGGGGGGGGTTTGGGGGGGATATAGCCACGTTGAGAGATGGCCGCAGCTTGAGCAAGCCCTTCTCAGACGCCACAACCTTATCCAGTTTCCTGCACATCCAGAGCCGCAAGCGTCCTGCAATTATGCAGATCTAAACTCTGAAGGTACAGACATATGCAACAACCCGTTTATAATAGCAGCAAGTCCTGATGCAGCTGGACTAAGATAGACGCAACTGCGGCCTGGAAGACAAAATCGAAACTCAAGCGGCGGGCTTGCGTGAAGAGTAGACCGCGATGTACAGCACGCAGACCGGCGACATCGGTGAGACCACTAGAGGTGCGATCGGGGATCGAAACTTGAAAGCGGGTGCCTCACACCAGTAACAGTGAAACACCTGCGGAGCACACCGAGGCCCAGATAAACCGGCGGCAACACTAAGTGACATATGTAAATGCACTCCTAAGCGGTAAGGAGCATACGCTGCTATAACAACGAACCACCAGGTGCTGGGCCCAGCAGCTCAATCGGGCCAGACTCGGGACAAGGAGGTGAACCGAACCCACTGCACCACACATGAGACGCACGGAAGCGCGCAACAAGGTGCTTTGATAGGGCAATGGGACATATAGGGGTCCTCCCCATCGGGGCTGCCTTGCACACATCAGGCAATCCTAACAACCCCAAACAAATATAAGAGATACTCCCCTGACCAGGACATAACATAACACAAACAGTTCAGTGAAGCTTCCAGAGATAAATGAACAGCACAGTGTGCAGTGAAATACCAGACTGCACGGTTTTCTTCTTGCAAAGCCCTGCAGCTATCCATGAATAAAAAACAGTTCGAGAACCAATAGATTAAAGGGCACTTCCATACAGTATTACTAAAACAACGGGCTGCACTGCATACAAGGCTACTCAGACTGCAAAGAGCCTACGAAATAATTACCCAGCACGATCCATGGTGCATGACGATAGTTTGTGGAGATGATACATTGCCGCTGCTGAGAGAGGCGTGGAAGTACTGACAGTGTGATTACACAAATTTAAACCCACGTTCCACTGACGTATCCCAACACAGTACCACACCTCACTCGGTGTACCTGCCGCAGACCTACCCAGGTACTATAAATTGTCCACAAAGCCCACGGACTGCGCAAGAACGGGAAAGCCAAAATAACCAAATAAGTAGTGTCAATCCATCACAGCCTCCATTTCGTGCTATACATCCCACTACTCGATATACGCAGGTAATCGACACTGGGAATAGGACACCACTAGCCCCATGGGAAAGACGGACAGAAAGCAACCCAAAATCAACTTCGAACAGGCCAAAAAAACAACGGAACGCAGCATAGATGACCAACAGGCTACACTACCAGCAACCTCAGCACTAGCGGAGTCACCAATGATCATGTACAAGCCATGTTCACTACGATACAAACAGCTTTAACCAATATTGATGGCAAGATTGACTCACTTACCTACCGTGTTGACCGCATGTCCGAACGCCTGGACCGACACAAGGAGGATCAACATGGCCGAGCATCGCATATCCGAAGCCGAAGACTCTCATCACCAAATGGAAGTCAAACAACAGAAGATAGACAAACAACTAGCAGCGCTAACGGCAAAAGTAAAAGATTTGGAAGCAAGATCCCGCAGAAATAGCATTCGCCTGATGGGCATACTGGAAACGACAAACACAGGTCATATGGAACGCTATGTGGAACAGTTACTCATCTCCCTAATGGGCCGTGCAACATTCTCTGAAATCTTCATTGTCGAGAGGGTGCATAGATCATTAGCCCCGCCCCCACCAGCTGGATCCAGACCGAGGCCAATAATAGCTAAAATCTTAAATTACAGAGATCGCAATGCGGCCCTCCGCAAAGCCCGGGAGCTGGGCAACCTCAGACACGAAGGTATGGACATTTCCTTATATCTTGACTTAACACCAACTGTCCAAGAGGCTGGAAAGAAATTTTGGGCCTGCAAAACAGGAGCTTCGAGACCTCAAAATTAAATACAAAATGATATACCCTGCCAGACTTCGTGTGACAGATGAAGGGAAGACAAGGGTATATAATGAACCCAAAGAGATAATGAAGTACTTACAACAGAAAGGTTCCCAGAGCACGCGCAGGCGATCCCCAAGAGGAGAATTGGAGGAACAAACAAACACCTTAGGCATGGAGTAATCCACAAATAGTACCCTTTAAGACCAGAACTTGTAAGGGGTAAACAGAGACCCTTCCAGAGAATACAGAGAAGGAGCCTGCGATACGAGACTCCACGCCATATCACGACATAGCACACTGAATAAGCACAATAACTTCCTATTGCAGAAATCAAGTGTGCGAGTAACAGATAGCGCTTGATGATGCTGGGAACACCCTGGTGGACAATGCGGGGAGAGAAAGCTGTCGAGCAAAGAGAAGTAAATCTCAGAGACCTGAGCAACAGTCATAATTACAATGTTTGGATTATACATAGTAGCATATTACACGTTTCAGCTTAGCTAACCGAGCCACTAAGATCAGTCAATCAATCAATCAATCAATCAGTGACACTTATAAAGCGCGCTACATACCCGTGGGGTCTCAAGGCGCTGGGGGGGGGGGGGGGGGGAGCCGCTACTGCTCGAACAGCCAGGTCTTCAGCTTCTTCCTGAAGGAGAGGTGGTCTTGGGTCAGGCGCAGGTCGGTCGGGAGGGAGTTCCAGGTCTTGGCGGCCAGGTGGGAGAAGGACCTTCCTCCTGTAGTCGCTCTTCGGATGCGGGGGACGGCGGCGAGGGCGTGGTTGGCTGATCGGAGGTGGCGTTTGGGAGCGTAGAAGTTGACTCGGCTGTTGAGGTAGCTCGGGCCTTGGTCGTGTAGGGCTTTGTGTGCGTGGGTGAGGAGGCGGAAGGTGATTCTTTTGTTGACGGGGAGCCAGTGAAGGTCTCGCAGATGTCCGGAGATGTGGCTGGTTCGTGGGATGTCGAGGATGAGTCTGGCAGAGGCGTTCTGGATCCGCTGGAGTCTCTTCTGGAGCTTGGCGGTGGTCCCGGCGTAGAGGGCGTTGCCGTAGTCCAGTCGGCTGGTGACGAGGGCCTGGGTGACGGTCTTCCTGGTCTCGGTGGGGATCCACCAGAAGATCTTCCGTAGCATGCGTAGGATGTTGAAGCATGCCGAGGAGACGTTGTTGACTTGCCTGGTCATGGAGAGGGAGGAGTCCAGGATGAAGCCCAGGTTGCGTGCATGGTCTGTCGGTTTGGGTGCGGTGCCCAGGGCGGGAGGCCACCAGGAGTCGTCCCAGGCGGAGGGAGAGGAGCCCAGGATGAGGACCTCCGTCTTGTCCGAGTTCAGTTTCAGGCGGCTGGTCGTCATCCACTCGGCTACCTCTTTCATCCCTTCGTGCAGGTTGGCTCTGGCGGCGGCGGGGTCGTTGGTCAGGGAGAGGATCAGCTGGGTGTCGTCGGCGTAGGAGATTATGCTGAGGTTGTGTTTGCGTACGATGGCCGCGAGGGGGCTCATGTAGACGTTGAAGAGGGTGGGGCTCAGAGATGATCCTTGGGGGACGCCGCAGATGACTTCGGTGGCCTCTGACTTGTACGGTGGTAGGCGGACTCTCTGTGTTCTCCCGTCGAGGAAGGAGGTGATCCACTCCAGCGCCTTGTCCTGGATTCCGACGTTGCTGAGGCGCCGTACTAGGGTGCGGTGGCAGACCGTGTCGAATGCCGCGGAGAGGTCTAGGAGGATGAGGGCCGCTGTTTCTCCATTGTCCATCAGGGCTCGGATGTCGTCGGTGGCGGCGATGAGGGCGGTCTCGGTGCTGTGGTTGGCTCGGAAGCCGGACTGTGAGGGGTCGAGGGATCCGTTCGTCTCGAGGAAAGCGGCCATCTGCTTGTTGACGGTCTTCTCGATGACTTTGGCTGGAAACGGGAGGAGCGAGATGGGGCGGTAATTCTTGAGGTCGGTGGGGTCCGCTGTTGGTTTCTTGAGTAGGGCGCTGAGTTCGGCGTGTTTCCAGCTCTCGGGGAAGATGGTGGTGTCGAGGGATGTGTTGATGATGTCTCGCAGGTGGGGTGCGATGACAGCGTCGGCTTTGTTGAAGACGTGGTGAGGGCAGGGGTCGGTCGGTGATCCGGAGTGGATGGAGTTCATCGTGCGGATGGTGTCTTCGGTGCTGATCGGGGTCCAGGCGCGGAGGGTGGTGGTGGGGGGTGGTTGTTCAGTCATGGTGTGCGTTGGTTGGTTGTTGAAGCTGTTGTGTATGTCCGCGATCTTGTTGTGGAAGTATGAAGCCAGGGAGTTGCAGAGGTCTTGCGATGGGGTGATGTCGTTGTTTCCTGCGCTGGGGTTGGAAAGCTCTTTGACGATGTTGAAGAGTTCCTTGCAGTTGTGTGCGTTGTTGTCCAACCGGTCCTTGAATGCTGTTTTCTTGGCGGCGCGGATCAGCTGGTGGTGTTTCCGGGTGGCAAGTTTGAAGGAGGTCCTGTTGTCCGGTGTCGGTTCCCTTCTCCAGACTTTCTCGAGGGCTCGGCAGTTCTTCTTGGAGCTCTTGAGTTCGTCGGTGAACCATGGGGCTTTCTTGCTGCCGGGTCTGCTGGGCGGGGTCCTCAGTGGGGCGAGTTCGTCCGCGCAGTTGCTGATCCACTTCGTGAGGTTGTCGGCGGCCTGGCTGGGGTTCGCTGAGCTGGCAGGAGGGTGCTGGCTCAGGGAGGTGGCGAGCTGGTCTGCTGTGATCTTGTTCCAGCTTCTGCGGGCGGTCTGTTGCTGGTGGTGGTGGGTCGTTGTTTTCTTGAAGGTGAAGTGGACGCAGCTGTGGTCCGTCCATTGAAGCTCTGTGGTGTGGCTGAAGTTGATGTCCTTGCTGGATGAGAAGACAGCGTCGAGTGTGTGTCCGGCGAGGTGGGTGGGGGTGGACACCAGTTGCTTGAGTCCCAGGTTGGTGAGGTTGTCGAGCAGGGTGCTGGTGTTGCGGTCGTTGTTGTTCTCCAGATGGAAGTTGAGGTCTCCCAGGAGAATGTAGTCAGCGGAGGGGAGGGCATGTGGGCTGACGAAGTCGGCGATGTCCTCGCTGAATTGTGTGCGTGGTCCAGGGGGTCGGTAGATCAGGGTGCCTCTGAGGGTGGTGTTCGGGTTGGTGTGGATCTGGAAATGCAGGTGTTCGGCGGTGGTCAGGGAGTTGTCGGTGCTGGTCGTGAGACGGATGGTGCTCCTGTGGATGATGGCGATGCCTCCTCCCATCTGGTTGGCGTTTCGGTCCCTCCGGACGATCTTGTAGCCCTCTGGGATGGCGATGGCGATGTCGGGAGCTGAAGAGGCGTTCATCCAGGTCTCCGTGAGGAAGGCAACGTCTGGAGCTGTGGTGTCGAGGAGGTTCCAGAGTTCGATGGCATGTCTGTGGATGGAGCGGGTGTTGAGCAGGATGCACTTGAGGTGGGTACTGCTGGTGTTCGGCTTGGTGGGTGCTGGTGCGAGGCAGGTCCGGATGCAGGTGAACTTGCAGGCGTGGCAGCTGAAGGGTCCGTGGGTACGTCGTGGAGAGGCTTGATGGCATTCTGGGAGTCGGCCGGTGTTGAGAGCGGTGAGGGTGGCGGCGGAGTACGTCAGGCGGGTCGGTCGGGGTTTTCGTGGGCCAGGGGTCCTGGCGCTGGTCGCGATCCGGTCGCGGACGGGCGTAGACGGGCTTACCTTTGGCGCGCCTTCGGCGCACAATCGGCGCGCCCGCTGCGCGTGACCGCTGCGCGTCCGCACGGTCGCCATTTAAGGCGAAGTGCGCGGGTGGGCGGAGCAGCTGGGAGGCGGGAGCGGGGAGGGAACAGAAGAGAAAATGGGGCGGGGCCAATGTCGGTGGCGGGAAGCGAGAGCGGAGGGCGGCGAGGTAGGCGGCCAATCAGGAAGGAAACTGGACACGGCACAGGGGATACAAAGAAATTAACAGGCACAAATTTAGGGCAAAACAAATAAAAACGGCAAAATACGCGAGCAGACGGCAGAAACAGACAAGCACAAATTACGGGCAAAACAAGGAAAAACAGCAAAATACGCGAGCAGACGGCAGAAACAGACAAGCACAAATTTAGGGCAAAACAAGGTGTAGGAAGGTGGATATCTGACTATGGTTACCCCCAAACTTTTTGCCTGGTGTTTAGCTGGTTTTTGACTTAGTTGGCCTGGGATCCTGCTATTCAGGGCCCCAGGCTGATTGCTCTCTCCTTAAAATGGACTCCATGTACCTTAGGTGCATAACACAATTGGAATTGGTTCACCTTATAGGCCCCTGTAACAGTGTACCATAGGTACCCAGGGCATAGGTGTAGCCAAGGCCTGCCAGGGGCTGCAGCATGTATTGTGCCACCCCTGGCCTGGCCTCCATATTTGACACAACTGGCTGATCACTCAGCTGGGGTAAGTTGGTGTAATCACCTCTTACTTAGGTACAGTATGCCTGTGCCTAACCCTAAACTGGACACATATGTTCCTATCAGCCACTCCTATGGAAGGCCTCATCAATCCTGGAGGCAGAGTGCTTGGAAATATGTGAGATGGTGCTCTGGCATGAGCTGAGCCTGTCTGCAGCTGTCGGGAACAACTCCCTAAGCTGTTCCGGGATATTGCCATACCATATACCCTTAAGTGCATTATAATCCTCGCGGTTAAATGCTAACTTTGGTTTGGCTTTATCAAAACATGTCGAGTAAGGTGTCATACGAATTGGAATACTATCCCCTCGCCAATTCTGGCGACGGGGATAGCATTCCACCCTTCTAGAGGGACACGACATGTGCGTAGCCTTAACCCCGGTTAAAGTTAAACAGAGCCTCAGCTTCACAAAATGGACGCTGCCACCACAGACACAAGTCTGGCCTCCTGCTGCTGACCGAAACTCGGCAGATGGTGGCCTGGACAAAGGGTTTCCTGCCTTGGGAGGTGCGAGCACCACCCCAGACAGGATTTTGTGTATTAGGTAGGACAAGGCTGAAAAGAATCAGACATGCCCGGGGCACACAAGGTGTCCCCGTGCATAGGCCAGTCCAAACCGGTTCTGGGGCCTTCCAGCCCCAGTCCTGGCGCGGAGCTGGACAAAGGAAAGGGGGTGTAACCGCCCCCCTTCCTGGTTCCTCCCAGAGGAGGGACCTAGTAGGTGATCCACCCCCTAGATTGGAATAAGAGGGGGAGCAGTGCCATTGCACAGCAGATCATCCCGAAATCAACTTAAAACTAAGAAGAAGACTGGACTTCGACATTCTGCTGCACAGAAGACTGAAGAAGAATCTCCCTTGTGGCCAAGGAGTGACCACCCTGTGAACACAGGTACCAACCAGCAACTCGACGTCTGCTTTGCCGCCGCCTCCCGCCGGAGCCCGAGCCCAGAGCCCGACAAGAACCAGATTCCCAGACCTCTCAGAGCCCGATCCACAGTCCCTGCAAAGAAGGGACCCGTGGAGGCACCGAGTGACGTGGGACCGGACCTCTTGAAAGACACCCGAAAAGCTGACTGCGCAGCTTCTGAGGCATCCTCGACGTTGTGCTTTGGGGATTGAGAACCCCCACCACCGAGCAGCCCTTGCACCGAAGATCAGCCCTCCAGCATCTCCACGATCTGCGTGGGGCCCTTTTGCATTGTGCCACTCGACGCGCCATCCCGGCCACTAGCCACGCGGCCAGCGGCCATCTTGGCGACGAACCCGAAGATTTAAACAGCAGGTCTGGTTGCTCCAGACCTACCCAAGCTCCTGTGAAAAGGAGCACCCGCTCTGACCTTGCTGGTCCGAGTGAACAGCATCTTTCAACTTCTGCGTGGCTTGCATTTGCCAAGGCCTGTTTGCTCCGATCAGGTCGCCGACACCGCCAACAGCGAGAAGCCTACGTGGGTCAGCTCGTGACCGACTCCTGGACGTCCTCGACCCCGGGTATCCACGTGGCTGCAGAAAGAAGCTACCCGACAACGCCTGTTTGCACCCGACATCACCTGGTTCCACTCTGGTTCCACGGCAGTCACTGGCTAGTGACTTTGAACACTGTCCCCTCTGCTTTCAGGTCTTCACATCTACAGATCCACCCTTGGATCCACCGGAACTCTTCTCATCGAGCCGCCTGCAGCATCTTTAGCTCCAAGCACCATCGACCAGCGTGACGAAACCCGACACATCTTCGACCCTGTGCACCCGCTTCCTGTGGGTGAGGTAACTCAGCTCCGCCGGTGCTCCTGCACTGGTACACATCCCAAGGGCCTGTGTTTTAAGTTTCAGCTCCGTAGGTCACTCGGAAGGTTCCTAACTTTCTAACTTTGTGCTTTTTACGCACCATAGACTTTGTATTGAGAAGTGCGTGCACTTTGAACACTGCACCCGAGTCCCGTGGGCCTTTCCCGACTTAGCTAACTCCAGTCTCGAATAGCTCCAGCGATTCCCAAGGCCCTAGGCCTCTTCACTTTCCTCCTGGTATCCCTTATACCACTTATTTAGTATATGGTTTAGGTGGCCCCTAGGGCTCATCCATATTGTGCAACTTTTGTGTATTTTAAACTGTCTTGTGATTTTACGCTTGTGCTTCTGTGCTCATAAAGAGTCCAGGGGATTTTAATAGTTAATAAATCAATATATATTTTCAATATATATCTGTGTGGTGTCCCTTTCATTTGGTATTCAAGGGGGTTGTGTGTGGTATAACAGCTGGCTTCACATGCCTTTCAGAGTTTAGCCTAAGACTGCTTTGTCCACGTTACCACTAGGATAACTGGTCTACAAGGTTGAATTACAACCATCATCATAAGGGTTGCTTGGCATGGTACAAAGTGATCACTAGAACTAGTGAGCATTATATACCAGGCCAACTTCTCACATTGGTGAGCAGCGGATTGGGATCTGAGCTTGCTGTTGTTTTACCATTACAATCTTTGAGATTATCATTTGAAAGATCATACAGGTACCTGCTAGGTACATATAAAACAAGACTAGTATACTTAAGTTCTACTGAACTTAGTTGTTGTAGAGCAAAGGGAGTAGCACACCCTAGCTACAACTACTAGATAGGTTTAGTAGGTAAACACCAGTGTAGGTAGATTGCAACACATCCACCCACACTAGAGCAATGTCTGGAACAGAGGGGTCCAGTGGACTTACTCCTGTTGAGAGTGACCCTCCAAGGGCACCATCCCAGTTTGCTATTTTTCCCTTTAAGGAATTAAGACAGCTTTGTGTCTTAAGGGGTCTGAAGACAGGGCCTACCCCTACTACAGACCACCTAAGAGAGCTCTTGGATCAGTCTGAGGCTCTAAAGACCTCTAAAGCAAACCCCACAGGGAATGCTGAAGGAGGCCATCCTTCAGAGGATGACACTGTAGACACCCCTACCCCTATCATCCTAGTAGATGAGGAAGCCTCCACCACTGGAGCTCCTCAGGTAGATGAAGAGGAAGAAGAAGAAGAGGAGGAGGAGGTGGAAAGCAGTGAGTCAGATGATGACAGAGATAGTCAGGTGCTGGTCAGTAGACTGAACCAGGCTAACTTAAGTCAACTTGGGAATGAATCAGGTAACAACCCATTCAGACCCCCAGGTGGACTTAACCAGGGCCATAGGAGGAGAAGGCATCACTCAGGTGAATCCAATACCTCCCATGTCTCTAGAGGCTCTCATGGTCACTCCAGAAAGGAGATGACTAGCCCTCAGAGAAGGGAACATGAGGCCAAGATGAGAGAGGCTGAGCTTAGGATCCAGAGGCAAGAGTTAGAGGTTGCCCTGGCTAAGGAGAAACTTGCTAGAGCAAGACAGCCTAGAGAGAGTGGATTAGGATCCACTGGTGGCAGCAATATCCAGAAGGATAAAGACAGGTCCTTTGATACAAGAAACCTGAGTAAGATTGTGCCCCCCTACAAAGCTGGGGATGATATCCACAAATGGATGACTGCACTTGAGAGAGCCTGCATGGTACAGCAGATCCCCCAGGAGCAGTGGGCAGCAATCTTGTGGCTCTCCTTTGAAGGTAGAGGCAGAGACAGACTCCTCACAGTTAGTGATGAGGATTCTAGAAACTACATGGTCCTGAAGAGTGCTCTGATTGATGGGTTAGGCTTAACCACTGAACAGTACAGGTTAATGTTCAGAGATACCCAGAAGACACAGACTCAGGACTGGTCTGAATTTGTTGAGTGTGCCACTAAGGCTCTGGAGGGCTGGTTGCTGGGAAGTAAGGTTACTGACTATACAGGATTGTATAATTTAATTATGAGAGAGCAAATCTTAAGTAATTGTCAAAATCAGCTTCTACATCAGCATCTGGTTGACTCTGATCTGACCTCCCCACAAGAATTGGGTAGGAGGGCAGACAAATGGGTCAGAACCAGGATCAGGCCTAAGAACCAGGGTGGTGACCAAAAGAAAGAGACTACCAAGCCTCAAGAGAAGGGTGGGGATAAAAGTAAGGAAAAGACTTCCCCAGGGCCCCAAAACTCCAAGAATGGGGGTGGGTCCCAAGACACTTCTACATCCCAGAAAAAGCCTTACTGTCATACCTGTAAACAGGTGGGGCATTACAAAACAGATAGCTGTTGTCCCAAGAATGGCAATAAGGAGAATATACCTCCAGGTAAGGCTCCAACACCTCCTGTCACTGTTAGCAGTGGTCCCCCAGGTGGTGGGAGCACCCCCAAGAATTTGGGTGGGTTTACTTTTGGAGGACAGGTGGACTCAGGCCTATCCAGGTCCCCTAACTCAGATACTCTTGTCTATGAGACTGGCATGGGGTTTGCCAATTTCACAGCTTGCCCAAACACTTTGAGCAAGTATAGACAGGAGCCCCTCATCAATGGCTTGAAAGTTGAGGCCTTCAGAGACACAGGGGCTAGCGTCACCATGGTGGCTGAATGTCTAGTCCCCTCAAGGCAACTTTTACCTGATGCCAAATATCAGGTGACAAACATTGATGGTATAGAATCCAATCATCCCATGGCAGTAGTCAATCTTAGCTGGGGAGGTGTCACTGGCCCAAAGAGAGTGGCAGTGTCAGCAAACTTGCCTGTAGATTGCCTACTGGGAAATGATTTGGAAATCTCAGCCTGGGCTGAGGTTGAACAGCAAACCCATTCTAGAATGGTAAATCTCCATGGAAAGGTTAGTGGGGCTGTGATGGCTACAGCCCCAATTCAAGATGTCCTTCCTGAAAAGGTTGGGAGGGCTGAGCAAACCTCAGCCCCATCTTTAGATAACTTCCCTCCTGGAAAGAGTAGCAGGGCTGTACTAGTAACAGCCCATACCCAAACTGAGTCTCCTCCTGAAAAGGTTGGTGGGGCTGTGATGGCCACAGCCCAAACTCAAACTGATACATGGGTAGTGAAGCCTGAAATGATGGATCACTCCACCCAAACAGAGAGCATTGAGGAGGAAGAGAAATCTCCCTCCCACCAGACTTTAGGAAAGGATCAGCCTCCTCAGGGAACTGATCTTACCCCTGATGAAGGAACTGTCCCAGAGGTTGTTAGGCCTGGCCTGACAGAGCCTCTGATGGCAGTGGACCCTTCTCAGGAGGGACCCAGTCTGGAGCAGGTAACCTGCCCCTCTCTACCTTGCCTTACTCAGCCCAGGGCTGCAGAGGACAAGAAGGACAGTGAGACCCAAAGGGCCCCCTGTCAAATAAAGCACCCCCATCAACAGATTAGGGGCACCGAAACTAGTAGCCCTAGTGAGGTGAAAACTTTAAAAACTCCTGAGGGATCCCCCTTAAAAGTAGTTAGGGACCTCCCCCAGATGGATATTGTTGGGCACAGCCAAACCTGGGACCAAAAGGCCCCAAACCTGACCTGTCCCTCCAGTAAGCCAAACAGAGGGACCCAGCCTCCAGCTTTAGGTAGCCAGAGGTTGACCCTGAGAGCACAGTGCAACTCAGTCAGAGAAAGAAAGGCACACATGGTGGAGAGTGATTGGAGGAAGCTGAGCCCTACAGAGGAAACTCACTTCAGTACTCCATCCCAACACCAGCCTTTGACTTTGCAAAGACACACCACAGGTAGAGATTCCCTATGGTGGAGACCCTCAGATACCCTTAGGGTGAGGGATTGCTTAGTGGACCATGAGACAGGGGGTTACCAAGCCAGAGCTGGTACTTCCTTATATGGCCACTTAGGCAATATAGGCTTACCTGGTCAAGGATAGCCTTATCTCCTTTCGTTTGGGGGGGGGTTATGTAGGAAGGTGGATATCTGACTATGGTTACCCCCAAACTTTTTGCCTGGTGTTTAGCTGGTTTTTGACTTAGTTGGCCTGGGATCCTGCTATTCAGGGCCCCAGGCTGATTGCTCTCTCCTTAAAATGGACTCCATGTACCTTAGGTGCATAACACAATTGGAATTGGTTCACCTTATAGGCCCCTGTAACAGTGTACCATAGGTACCCAGGGCATAGGTGTAGCCAAGGCCTGCCAGGGGCTGCAGCATGTATTGTGCCACCCCTGGCCTGGCCTCCATATTTGACACAACTGGCTGATCACTCAGCTGGGGTAAGTTGGTGTAATCACCTCTTACTTAGGTACAGTATGCCTGTGCCTAACCCTAAACTGGACACATATGTTCCTATCAGCCACTCCTATGGAAGGCCTCATCAATCCTGGAGGCAGAGTGCTTGGAAATATGTGAGATGGTGCTCTGGCATGAGCTGAGCCTGTCTGCAGCTGTCGGGAACAACTCCCTAAGCTGTTCCGGGATATTGCCATACCATATACCCTTAAGTGCATTATAATCCTCGCGGTTAAATGCTAACTTTGGTTTGGCTTTATCAAAACATGTCGAGTAAGGTGTCATACGAATTGGAATACTATCCCCTCGCCAATTCTGGCGACGGGGATAGCATTCCACCCTTCTAGAGGGACACGACATGTGCGTAGCCTTAACCCCGGTTAAAGTTAAACAGAGCCTCAGCTTCACAAAATGGACGCTGCCACCACAGACACAAGTCTGGCCTCCTGCTGCTGACCGAAACTCGGCAGATGGTGGCCTGGACAAAGGGTTTCCTGCCTTGGGAGGTGCGAGCACCACCCCAGACAGGATTTTGTGTATTAGGTAGGACAAGGCTGAAAAGAATCAGACATGCCCGGGGCACACAAGGTGTCCCCGTGCATAGGCCAGTCCAAACCGGTTCTGGGGCCTTCCAGCCCCAGTCCTGGCGCGGAGCTGGACAAAGGAAAGGGGGTGTAACCGCCCCCCTTCCTGGTTCCTCCCAGAGGAGGGACCTAGTAGGTGATCCACCCCCTAGATTGGAATAAGAGGGGGAGCAGTGCCATTGCACAGCAGATCATCCCGAAATCAACTTAAAACTAAGAAGAAGACTGGACTTCGACATTCTGCTGCACAGAAGACTGAAGAAGAATCTCCCTTGTGGCCAAGGAGTGACCACCCTGTGAACACAGGTACCAACCAGCAACTCGACGTCTGCTTTGCCGCCGCCTCCCGCCGGAGCCCGAGCCCAGAGCCCGACAAGAACCAGATTCCCAGACCTCTCAGAGCCCGATCCACAGTCCCTGCAAAGAAGGGACCCGTGGAGGCACCGAGTGACGTGGGACCGGACCTCTTGAAAGACACCCGAAAAGCTGACTGCGCAGCTTCTGAGGCATCCTCGACGTTGTGCTTTGGGGATTGAGAACCCCCACCACCGAGCAGCCCTTGCACCGAAGATCAGCCCTCCAGCATCTCCACGATCTGCGTGGGGCCCTTTTGCATTGTGCCACTCGACGCGCCATCCCGGCCACTAGCCACGCGGCCAGCGGCCATCTTGGCGACGAACCCGAAGATTTAAACAGCAGGTCTGGTTGCTCCAGACCTACCCAAGCTCCTGTGAAAAGGAGCACCCGCTCTGACCTTGCTGGTCCGAGTGAACAGCATCTTTCAACTTCTGCGTGGCTTGCATTTGCCAAGGCCTGTTTGCTCCGATCAGGTCGCCGACACCGCCAACAGCGAGAAGCCTACGTGGGTCAGCTCGTGACCGACTCCTGGACGTCCTCGACCCCGGGTATCCACGTGGCTGCAGAAAGAAGCTACCCGACAACGCCTGTTTGCACCCGACATCACCTGGTTCCACTCTGGTTCCACGGCAGTCACTGGCTAGTGACTTTGAACACTGTCCCCTCTGCTTTCAGGTCTTCACATCTACAGATCCACCCTTGGATCCACCGGAACTCTTCTCATCGAGCCGCCTGCAGCATCTTTAGCTCCAAGCACCATCGACCAGCGTGACGAAACCCGACACATCTTCGACCCTGTGCACCCGCTTCCTGTGGGTGAGGTAACTCAGCTCCGCCGGTGCTCCTGCACTGGTACACATCCCAAGGGCCTGTGTTTTAAGTTTCAGCTCCGTAGGTCACTCGGAAGGTTCCTAACTTTCTAACTTTGTGCTTTTTACGCACCATAGACTTTGTATTGAGAAGTGCGTGCACTTTGAACACTGCACCCGAGTCCCGTGGGCCTTTCCCGACTTAGCTAACTCCAGTCTCGAATAGCTCCAGCGATTCCCAAGGCCCTAGGCCTCTTCACTTTCCTCCTGGTATCCCTTATACCACTTATTTAGTATATGGTTTAGGTGGCCCCTAGGGCTCATCCATATTGTGCAACTTTTGTGTATTTTAAACTGTCTTGTGATTTTACGCTTGTGCTTCTGTGCTCATAAAGAGTCCAGGGGATTTTAATAGTTAATAAATCAATATATATTTTCAATATATATCTGTGTGGTGTCCCTTTCATTTGGTATTCAAGGGGGTTGTGTGTGGTATAACAGCTGGCTTCACATGCCTTTCAGAGTTTAGCCTAAGACTGCTTTGTCCACGTTACCACTAGGATAACTGGTCTACAAGGTTGAATTACAACCATCATCATAAGGGTTGCTTGGCATGGTACAAAGTGATCACTAGAACTAGTGAGCATTATATACCAGGCCAACTTCTCACACAAGGAAAAACAGCAAAATACGCGAGCAGACGGCAGAAACAGACAAGCACAAATTTAGGGCAAAACAACTGGGAAACCAGAGGGGAGCGACCACGGCGTCAGCGAGGCAGAAGGCAGGCAGAGGGGAACACACGCAGCAGCTGGTGGCCGTGCGGCGCGGGGGTGTCCCACAAGTGGTATCTTTGCTGCGGGCTGGCAGCACAGACGGCTGAGATGTGCATTAAATTTACATGTATAGGGTGACCACCCATGTGGGATATCCACAGGGAATCTCCCGCCCACTTGCGTATACCACACTAGTTTAATCTTTATCTTTTTGGATGCGGGAGGGAGGGAAGGGAAACCTCTTGACCAAGCGCGGATTACGTGTAGTTCATGTGATGCACTCGTGTGAGACGCGCGTGCATGTCAAACCCATCAGCCTCGCACCAAACACCATCTGGCTCGTATCTGACTTCAGACGAATCCCCTCTCAAGCCTCTCCCGCCCCCCGCCATCAGATTTCGAAGAAAAGTGCTCCAGCTCCCCCGCCCCCTCCCCCAGCAATGCTGACAATGTTTACATTTAACTTGTTGCCTTCCCTTCGCTGTCATACTCCTAGCTGTCCTGCAAATGGCGTGCTATATTTCAAACACACATAGTTTAGTAACCAAAGCACTGCCAAGTAAAACAATTCTGCTTCTCACAGGACTTCCAAAGATTTAATTGCTCAGCGCCTACGCACCTAGTTTAGTGATGTTGCAAAAGCGTGCTGAAGTCTCCATGTCTGTTTGCGTAACATTAACTTAACTGAATCACAAGACGTGTGCAATTAAACTACGTACTTACAGAGATCAATTTTTTTTTTTGCTGGCAGTTTTATTTAGCGTGAACTCGACCTGAAGGTATCAGCTTGCTGTACATTGAGCACCTGTTCCATTACAGACGGGCATATTCATTTTTTTAGGCACGGGTAGATTAAGTGGTTTGCGCAAAATCACATGATGTTGAACGTCACTGCCCAGACTCTAACTGAAGCATTCATTGTTTAGAAGGCCTGTTCTTTAAGTAAAAGTAGTGCTTGCCTCACTGACTTTGACATGACAGTCATGCTCCATTCCTTCTTGTATCCCTTTATCCACACACTCTGGTTTTGTCAAATAAATTGCCTGATGTTTACATTTAACTTGTTGAATTCCCTCCGCTGTCATACTCCTAGCTGTCCTGCAAATGGTGTGCTGTATTTCTAACACACACAGTTTAGTAAACAAAGCACTGCCAAGTAATACGATTATCAGCTCTCGTCTTTCCTCGGACCCGCTCCCCTGCTCCCCCGCCCCCCCCGCAATGCCGAGAGTTTTTTTTTTGTTTGCACCACCTCCTTTCTACCAATCCCTCGCAGCGCGCCCCTGCTCCCCCGCCCCCCCGCATTGCCGAGAGCTTTTTTGTTTGCACCACCTATGTTCGCCCAATCTCTCGCAGCAGTTTCACTTTTATCAGCTCTCGTCTTTACTCGCTCCCGCCTTCCACACAGCATACTATTATCAGCTCTCGTCTTTCCTCGCACCTGCCTCACGTGCTCAGCTGGCATTTGTGTTTTTTCGCGTGCACCCCCTCCTTTCTCCCAATCCCTCTCAGCAGTTTCACTTTTATCAGCTCTCGTCTTTACACGCACCCGCCTCCCACACAGCGGACGCTTCCATCTTGCGTGCACCTACTCCCTTCTTCCATTTCCTTTTAGCAGTTTTATTTCCACCAGCTCCCCTGTCTTTACTTCCACCCGCCTCCCACACAGCGGACGCTTCCAGCCGCCCACTGCCCCTGCGTCCTTCCAGACAGAGGCCATTTACACCCGCTGCCACCGTTTTAGCACTGTAAAAGTTTAAATATTTTAAAGTCTTAAAATGATAAAGTTTTGAAATAAACATTTATTTAAAGACACATTTTAGACAAGAGCGTGTGCATGTATATGTGCGTGAGCATGCCTCAGTGCCTTTAGTTGCACCCGCCTCCCACACATCTGACGCTTCCACCCACCCACTGCCCTGTTTACTTTGCGTACTCCCCCACAGAGGACATGCCCACCCACTGCCACAGTCTTAGCAATGTAAAAGTTTGCATTTATTAAAGGGCTAAAATACATTTTTAATTAAAGCCGCATGACAGACAAGAGAGTGTTTGTGTATATGTGCGGGAGCATGTGTCCATGCCTTTATTTGAACCCGCCTCCCACACAGCATACGCTTCACACGCCCACTAACCACGTTTAGTATGCGTACTCCCACACAGAGGGCATTTCCACATGCTGCCACCGTATTAGCACTTTAAAATGTTGCATTTTTTGAAGGATTAAAATATATGTTTCATTAAAGACGCTTCACAGACAAGAGCGAGTGTGTGTATATGTGCGGGAGCATGCCTCCATGCATGTGTGTTTGAGTGTGCACATGTGTGGGTATGTAGGAGTGCCTGCATATGTGTGCTTGTTTATATGTGTATGTAAATTGCTAATGCCCTATATGTTTGTGCATGCTTTCTTGTGTGTATATTTATGTGCGTTTTTAGATTTGTATGTGCTGGTCGCTGCATGCATATGTGCATGAGGGTGTGTATGCATGCTTCTGTAGTTGCATACATCAGTGTATACGGCTGCAAGTGGATGGGTTTCCAAAGGTGTGCCTGGTCTGTGTTTGCATGGGTTTTTTTCATCGAAAACCATAAGCTGCTAGGAGAAAAAACAAAGAGTGTGAGGCCATCAGAGAGTGTTGCACCTTGGCCCTCAATAAATGGTCACATGAATGCATTTTATCCAGATGAGTTTTTATAACTGCCTCTCCAATATGTGTGAATTGCAGGTTGCTTGAACATTTCAGCCATTGCCTAAAAATTAAGCAATAAGGACCGGTGATCTTATATTAACAATTTTGATATCACCATGTTGCAGGAAACATGGTCTATGGATGTAATAACTTGGAATAGATATGTCAAGTACTATTTGCCAGCAGCACCCTTCATTTCAGGATGAGTTATGGTTGGTCTTGTGACACTTTTATGGTTATTATCAGATAGTAAGGTTATAGCAGTACCCCTATCTCGCCCTGGTATCCAATTTTTGGGGATTATCTTCTCTAGGCACATTAACTTTTCGATAAAATATTAAAAATTATTTTTACTCTAGAAATAAGTTGCTTAGCCACTTTGTTTGAAGTGCTTGAGATACTCAGACATAGGGGCAACGTATCCCACAATGTTTTAACCAAATTTAAGTGGGTAGCTTTAATGTCAAATAAGGAAGCAGTGTTACTTTTCTGAACCTCTTTTCAGTAGGCCTACCCAGTTATGGATACCGGGGGTGGGGAGTGCTTTGCAATATAGGAAACTGTTCACTGTTAACCTATGCAACTTTACTGAAATATCAGGGGAGTCTGAGAATCAAATAGCAACTTTCCCGGGATGTCGCTGTGGAACAATTGTTGATTACATTATTTGAAGATAATTTCACACTTCTGTCTATTTGGGGAAAACTTGAGAGTGGATTCAGCAATCATTACTGTAGCTTTCTAGTCCCGAGTTAACCAGATAATTTACAGGGGCCTTCCAAGAGGTGCATCACTGGGTTAGCAGTTTATGACAAGGGGCTTTGGGTCAGTTGGAAGACTGCTGATATTCAGTCACTCTTTAGCATCATCATCATCAGAGCTCAGTCAGTCTTAAATATGTGTTTGTCATATGAGGATAATTATGGGGATTTGATCATTGAGGATTATTTTGTCTTAATCTGAGAGATATGGTGTTTGGGGGGGGGGGGGGAAGTTCCAATTCATTTGTATTACAATGAGGGCTAGGCAGGGCTGCATCCTCTCACCCATATGTGCATTGTATATAAATATTCTTAATTTTTTTTCATTTAACACTGCAAGGTCATGTCCATGGTGCATTCAAAACTGCTCCTGGTTCAAATGTACACAGACAATGCTGTTCTAATGTCAAGTATGTCCAATAGCCTTACAAGCTAAATTGACAGTTGTGTACTCTTTTTGGATAAGGCAGAACAGGAGACCAATTTTGCCAAAAGATACCATATGGTTTGTGGCCTTAAAAACAGTAAGGCACAACCTATTTGTATCTAGGGAAACAATTTAAGGATGGTCAGCCACTTCCCATATTTGGGAAATACCTATGCCTCCTCTAGCACATGGGCACACTGTTTATTCACCAGATTCTGGTACAAACTGATTAGGACCGTCTTGAAATCAGTAACCAAAAGTGCCTAAATTATGTGGTGGAATGTGGGAAGCTAGCTCAGTGTGAACCTTGATCACAAACCTACGGGAGAGATCGTTGTTAACAAGCTTTCCATTGGGCACCAACCGCAGCCACCTTAGTTTTCCACCCCAAGATAATTTGAATCAGCCACTAAATTAACTTGCTCATGTGTGTAAGCTTCTACACAAACATTGCTGCATTTTGTATTTTCAGTACATTTTACAATCCTTTCACATATTTTTTTTAACCCCAGATTTTAAGAGTAATAGGTTTAATAAGCGTACGCCTGCTTTTCACTTCTTAATAATGTTGAGCACCCCATAAATATGTAAACCTGTTGGTAGGTTTTTAAACTATGCAATATGACATTGCAAATCCATACTTTTGTAAATTGCATTTGGCTTATTTATATGGTTGTAATTTACATATTAGTTCAAGCTTTTTATTTTTTAAATTGCTCTTTTATGATTATTTATATTAAATAAAGATGGACTGAAACTGTAGTCAAAAGAGAAAAACTAATTGGGGCTAAAGAATCAACTACACAAGCTATATAAAGAAATTCTCAATAACCTGGCTGAAAGAATAGAGTGGCATCACAAACGAACTGCAGTTTGCTCCTGCACACAGAAAAAATAATATTTGTTGGCCGTAGCCATCCCAGACGGCTACAAGATCACCCATAAGCCCGCGTCAACCAAACCGGAGGAGAAATCGCCATCATTTACAGGAACACAATCAGCATCACGACTAACACAGGAGATACCCTCACCGTCGCCGAACACCTACACTTCCAGATCCACACCGACCCCAAGACCACCCTCAGAGGAACCCTCATCTACAGACCCCCGGGCCCACGCACACAATTCAGTGAAACAATTGCCGATTTCAACAGCCTGCATGCCCTCGCCTCATCAGACTACATCCTCCTAGGGGACCTGAACTTCCACCTGGAGAATAATAACGACAACAACACCACCACCCTGCTCGACAACCTCGCCAACTCGGATTCAAGCAACTGGTGAACACTCCCACCCACTGCGCCGGCCACACGCTCGACCCCATCTTCTCCGCCAGCAACCACGTCTCCTTCAGCTACTCCACCGGGCTACACTGGACCGACCACAGCTGCATCCATTTCACCTTCAAGAAGACTACATCCCACGACCACCCGCAACAGATCCCCCGCAGAGGCTGGAGTAAAGTCACTACAGACAAGCTAACAACGTCACTGAGCCAGAACCCACCAACCGACACCACTGACACCAACGAAGCAGCCCGCAACCTCACACAGTGGATCACCAACTGCTCCAACGCCCTTGCCCTTGCCCTTGCCCCACTGAAGAACCCCCCAGGCAACACCAACAACAGGAAAGCCACATGGTTCACCGACGCCCTCAAAGAATCGAAGAAATCCTGCCGAACTCTTGAGAAAACCTGGCGCCACGAACAGACGACAGAAAACCTGACAGATCTCAAGAACGCCACGCGCAAACACCACCAGCTGATCCGCATCACCAAAAGGACATCGTTCAAAGAGCCGCTGGACAACAATACACACAACAGCAAGGAACTCTTCAGCATCGTAAAAGAGCTCTCCAACCCCAGCGCAAGCAGCAACGACATCACACTGTCTGCGACTCCCTCGCCACGTTCTTTCACTGCAAGATCGCCGACATACACAACAGCCAATCACCAAAACAATGCCCCCTACCACCACCCTCAGCGCCTGGACCCCCATCAGCACTGAAGACACCACCCACGTCATGAACACCATCCACTCCGGCTCTCCCTTCGGCCCATGCCCTCACCACATCTTCAACAAAGCCAACACCATCATCGCACCCCACCTCCGGAACGTCATAAACAACTCCTTCACGTCCGCCACCTTCCCAGAGAGCTGGAAGCACGCAGAGATCAACGCCCTTCTGAAGAAACCCACAGCGGACCATTAAGACCTCAAGAACTTCCGCGCCATCTCTCTTTGTCCCTTCCCTGCAAAAGTCATCGAGAAGACCGTCAATAAACAGCTGACCGCTTTTCTCGAGGCAAACAACTTCCTTGACCCATCCCAGTCCGGATTTCGAGCCAACCTCAGCACCGAGACCGCCCTCATTGCAGCCACCGATGACATCAGGACCCTGCTTGACAACAGGGAAACAACCGCCCTCATCCTCCTAGACCTCTCAGCCGCCTTTGATACCGTCTGCCATCGCACCCTAATAACCCGCCTCCACAACACTAAGATCCAAGGAAAAGCCCTGGACTGGATCACCTCGTTCCTCTCCAACATAACCCAGAGAGTTTGCCTCCCTCCCTTCTGCTCCACGGCCACCAAGATCATCTGCGGCGTACCCCAAGGATCTTCGGTCAGCCCTACCCTCTTCAATATCTACATGAGCCCCTTCGCCGCCATTGCACGCAAACACAACCTCAACATCATCTCCTACACCGACGACACCCAGCTGATACTTTCCCTCACCAAAGACCCAGGAATGAAAGCGGTGGCGGAATGGATGAAGCTCAGTTGTCTGAAACTGAACTCAGACAAGACGGAGGTCCTCATCCTCGGACCATCCCCATCCGCCTGGGACGACTCCTGGTGGCCCACAGCGCTGGGTACCGCACCAACACCCGCGGACCACGCACGCAACCTGGGATTCATCCTGGACTCCTCTCTCACGATGACCAAGCAAGTCAACGCCATCTCATCCTCATGCTTCAACACCCTGGGCATGCTCCGGAAGATCTTCCGGTGGATCCCTACCGGAACCAGAAAGATGGTCACCCAGGCCCTCGTCACCAGCCGATTGGACTACGGGAACACCCTATACGCAGGAGCCACAGCCAAACTTTAGAAAAGACTCCAGCGCAAACAGAACGCTTCTGCGTATCTTGTGATAGTGTCTGCCTTTTATTGCAGCTTTTCTACATCTATGTGTTTATGCAACTGTTCTTTACCTGTAATGCACCGACTGCTACAACATATATTCTTGGATGCTTACAATGTACAACTATTTGTTTCTCTATGTACTGGCCCTATAACCTGTTATGAAATTGTTTCTTACCTGTAACGCACCGACTGCTTCCTCATATATTCCGGGGTGCCCACAGTTTACAATTATTTGGTCTTACGTATTGGTCCTATATCCTGTTTTTACCTGTAATGCACCGATTGCTACCTCATATATTTTAGGTGCTCATAGTCTACAACTATCTGTTTCTGTGTATTGGGATTATAACGTGTAAAGTACCGACTGCTACCTCATATTTACCTATGGGTGCACATTAGTGTCACCTGGTGCATTTAACTCCTGTATTGCAACAGTTGCTACCGCATATATCTCCTGATTACGCTCTAATGTCACCTGAGATTCATGTAACCTATTGTCGTTTTTGTATTTTGCTCCAGTATACTGACCATACATCTACTTGTATTCGGTACATTTAGGCACACTGCACCCTTCCTTTGTGTATTTAGTTGACGCTTATCACTAGTGTGTGCTGTGGACCTTTATACTCTCTACTACCCCTATGTGACCCTTAGAGTATTCCCAATCATATCCCTCCTGTGCAGATTGAAGATAACTCTAATGACTAGGATCCTATGTGATTTATAGATTGTATCCAAGTGTATCCCCTCCCTGTGTTTAGAGATATAGCTTTAACGACTAGTTGCCTGTGTGACTGTCGGAGTATAGCCAGGTGTATACCTTCCCTCGTGTGAAGAGATACCCTATTCACTAGAACTATCCAAGTGTATCCCCTCCCTGTGTTTAGATATTTAGCTTTAACGACTAGTTGCCTGTGTGACTGTCGGAGTAAAGCCAGGTGTATACCTTCCCTCGTGTGAAGAGATACCCTATTCATTAGAACAAAAAGTAATGCTGTTCTTTATGTATTTGTAACTGATTCTATGTAAAATACTTTGATAACATGTAACGGAACTGGTGCTATGTAAAGCGCTCTGATAACCTAATCGGTTCAAGTTCGCGCTATATAAAACTCTAAAAATAAATAAATAAATAAATTCTGCACGACTCATCCTCAACAACCCTCGCCACAGCCACATATCCACCCACCTAAGAGACCTGCACTGGCTCCCCGTCAGCAAAAGGATCACGTTCAGGCTCCTCATCCACGCACACAAATCGCTCCACAACATGGGCCCCGAATTCCTCAACAATCGCCTCACGTTCTACACTCCGACCTGCCAGCTCCGCTCCGCCAGCTTCGCCCTCACCGCCGTTCCACGGATTCGCAGAACCACCAACGGAGGAAGATCGTTCTCCTACCTGGCCGCCAAGACATGGAACTCCCTCCCAGCCCACCTACGACTGACCCAGGACCATCTCACCTTCAGGAAACACCTCAAGACCTGGCTATTCGAGCAGTAGCAGCACCCCCCTCCCTTCAGCGCCTTGAGACCTTCACAGGTGAGTAGCGCGCTCTATAAATGCACTGATTGATTGATTGATAGATAAATGGTTGGTTGCTCAAGGCAAATAAAAGGCACATGCATGAATTAAATGTGCCTCCATAATCAGCTGCCAATGATTTCTGGCAATACACAGCATTTAAAAGAATGTGATATAGCACTGATGATAGCCATTACATTGAGAAGCTGTCTTGACATTAACATGCAAGAAAAAATGTGTCACAAATTCCATGGGACGTAAGGTAGACATACAGATTTCAACATCACACTTGTAACCAGTAATTAGGTTACCTTCTTCTCAATGCTGCTCAGAAATCCATCTTCTGCTGTATCTAAGCATTCTATGATGGGGCTCAGCTCTGTTATGCTCTGCACAAGATCATCTTTATGCTCAAGGAGGAGACCAAACAAAGCTGTGCTATCCTCCTGGCTTCCTGGGAATTATATATAAGGAAGAAACAGTTAAAAAACAATTGTCATTAAACGGCATATCTTTCTGATTCTAGGGAAAAGATATCATGTAATGTATTTTAGCAAGAATTAAAAATATAGGGAACAATGTTATCGTGCAAGACCACAGCTTTGCTCAGCGAAATCGTGAATGAAATCATTATTGATTATAAAACTCTGTAAAAGGAAATAACTTATTTTAAATAATGTAAACATTCAGAAAAATAACAGGGCCATTTGGTTTGGGAGGAGGGCGAGGAGGCATACAGTTCTGTCGCTTTTAACCATACAGCTAAAATAGTATCTTAACATTAGATTTTTGCAAATCTTATACTATGCTTTGCCAGAAGGAATCCATAGATTATTATACTTGGACTATTCTATCTGCATTCCATTTAAATCGCATCATTTTATTAAACATATAACCAAATGGCATTAAGACAGGAAATAGCACCTTTTATCATTTTCAAAACATTGTTTTTTTTTAAACATTTGCAAATTTTAAGGCCATCACAATAAAAACATATAATCTGTAAGAACAATTAGGAGTTGGATCAAATTTTTGGCTAATACTTGGGGGTACTGCTCAAAAGCGTACCTTAAAAAAAGGGAGGAAAGTATGTCTCTGGTAGAAACTAAGACAACCCTAATGTACATTTTAAATATGTTAGCTAGGCAGATAAAATAAAACGCTCAACTGTTTTTGTTAGGTGAGTGCAATTGTCATTCGGAGGTGCTTGCCACTGTTTAATAGGGCCCTCACTGGCAGGTTATGGCTTTTTGCCACCACAAAGAGATGCCTTCCTTTTGCGGAATGCTGATACCTCCTATACAATTGTGGTCACCTTTCAAGATCAGCAGCGGCTTCCTTTCATAACAAGTGGAGGGGCTGGGGGAAGGGGAGGCGGTGGGGTGAGTAGTGGGAATATAATAATTTAAAAAATACTTACCTGCTGCTTCGCTGCCAGCCGATGTCTCGGGATTCTTCTGATGGGGTCCCTGCACAAAGCACAGGTTCCTAGATGCCAATCAAGATGCTGCTCTCATGACAGCAGTGCCTTGATTGGCCTGAGCGAGCTGGTTTAACGTTCGCTCAGGTCCTAGGAAACTGTGCCTCTATTCCACCCAGCTGTACAACACAGCTCGGGTGGAGTGAGATCAAAGTGTGCACAGAGGCTTGGACGGCCTTAGGCAGCTAGTAAACCATCATGCACACTTTACAGTGTGCACTACTACTCATCCTGTACTCGTCATGCCCCGGGCTGCCCAGACTTGGCTAAGTGCAGCGGAAAGAAAAATACAATGATAATAAAATAATGTTATCATCATTTTATTTTTCCTGTTTCTCTCTGCTGCCTGGCACTCAGCAAGGGGTGGGGGGAGGGCGACGCTGCTCCACCATAAAGGAGGAGCCACCGATGTTCAAGATCAAAAATGCATCCCATGGAATTAATTTTAAATGCTTCCTGATGACTTCAGAATGCCCTCGCTCTCTTTTCCAGCTTTGACAGTTTATTTTTGCATTTGTTAACCTTCTAAAATGCTCCTACTGGGGATGTATTACACATATCCTGAATCTCCAAAAGCCCTGACAACTTGTCAAGTTTTTTCCTCCAATCTGAGATAACTCAAACACATTCTCTACCCAGTTTTTACCTACCAAGTTGTCATCTTCTGATGCATATCTATTTATAACAACTTTTAATTGAAATGATCGGATATTCAAATGTATCTACACTATTGGCTTTATGCCAATTAAGGGTCAGTTGTTAAATTACAGAAAGCTTTTCAATCAATAAAATTAAAAGTCTTTACCTAACACAAAAACTATCTATACCATTTACTACATTAAAAAATAAAAACTTTTAAGGAGAATCCAACGTTGTGCATTAAAGAGCCATATTTGCAAAGAAAGGATGCAAGTACTGACCTCGCAGAGCTAAAAACAGAACTTATCCATTATTCCATGATACAATCACATATGATGTCAATGTAACAAATGCACTTCAAATCATTCAGCCTCACCCCACTTGCTAGTTTAAAAATGCAACAATAAGGATTAATCGCCGACCAAAATCCCAGTATTTTATTTCTTAATTGATGATCAGATAACTATTTTATATAAAGGCAAACTTCACTGTCATTGTCCTCCTAGTGTTAGTTAAACCAAAAATGTAGAGTCAAGGTAACCCCGATCTTAAGACTGACTCACAGAATATCCTGATTTCCTGAATCGTACTTTAGCTGTTCAAACTGGCTGTCCTATGTAGACATTCAATCCTTAAAACTTGGTTTTACAGTGGTCTTGCTCGTGCACATTATCACCTCATTCTAATACAATGAAAAACTCTTCCAATCATTATTACTTTGCAAAGAATGCAAAAACCTAAGAAGCAACATTCCAGCCATGAGTGAGCCAGACACAAGACCTCACTACACCTGGGCAGCTTGGACATCAGTGGTGGTGGTAAACATCAACAGATGTTTAAAATGTTTGCTGTTTATTGAGTTTAAGTCAACTGGGATATCCAGAGCAAAAATCCCCAACAACTTTGAAGTTAAAGTCTTTCATTAAAGGGATTACCAAAAATCCATCCATCACTGCTGGAATGGTATTAAGAGTAGGTTGTCAGCCAGAATATTATTTTAACAGTTCTAAGTTCTGTACATGTAGCTATGTTTTTTGCATCTATGATTTATTCTTATTTTTACAATTTCATCAAAAGCTTTCTATACTAATTCAATACCTGAAATAATGTTACTGATCTTCTTGCTGTATTTGGTCAGTGAGCAACTGACTAGGTTTCTAAGATATGAAAGATCACATTTATAGTTGGAAGGCAATCCTACAAAAAGAATTCGCCTTGGCTATCAATATAAAAATACCAATAACTACATAAAACACACATAGAAAATTGCTCAATCACAAGAAGTGCCATACCCTTAATCCATTAAACTCTAATCTTTTGCAACACTTAGCAAACCAATCTGGAAGTATGAATTAGTCATTAAATTGTGAGGCAAGAAACTAAGCAGAGTGAAAATGCAGCACTACTTGAGATTGTCATAAACGTGCTTGTGTTACATGCAACCCTTTTGAACTCCCACCTCTAGAGATGGATAAAAAATAGAGAAGATTGATGAAGTTGCGACAATTCAGATCGGGCACCCACAGCAAAAAGAGAAAACGTTAAGAAAGCCTTCCCAAAGGTAATATCCACAGTGTAGTGTTTATGACTGCATTTAGATGGCGTGTTGTCTCTGCCATATAGAAAAAGAAGTTTCCGTGTAACTCAAGTTGCCCGTCCTTTGGTGGAATGGACAAGAATAGTTGCAGGGAATGTTGTCCCCTTGCATTTGGAAGAAATCGGTAACCCAAAAAACATCTGAATAGGAAGTTTAAGTTGGGAAGAGATTGTTACATGAGAATGGCTAAGCCACACTTCGTGGAGAAGTGTGGCTCAATGGTCTGCCCTGTTCCCATGAGGCACTGGGTCAGACTAATTTGCATATAGCCAGGTTCTGAACTGGGGTGATGCAGTGAGCTAAATAACGGTGATGGATCAAGCCCTGATCTCTTGACTGGGTAAGAGTGGTCTGCTTAATTCAGACACTCTGTTTATCACCACCCCCTTTTTGAATCGTTTTTGGCCACGAAAAGTGTAGCAGGGTATACTCAGACATGAGTCCCTTGCTCACTGCACCACCAGGATTCAAGCAAGCCGGGCCGACGACGGCTGAAATGCCAGAAACCGATCCCCGGAAGCTTGTCTCTTTTCCGGTGAAGAATTGGCTTGGTAGTTTGGTCTGCCCTGTTCCCATGAGGCACTGGGTCAGACTAATTTGCATATAGCCAGGTTCTGAACTGGGGTGATGCAGTGAGCTAAATAACGGTGATGGATCAAGCCCTGATCTCTTGACTGGGTAAGAGTGGTCTGCTTAATTCAGACACTCTGTTTATCACCACCCCCTTTTTGAATCGTTTTTGGCCACGAAAAGTGTAGCAGGGTATACTCAGACATGAGTCCCTTGCTCACTGCACCACCAGGATTCAAGCAAGCCGGGCCGACGACGGCTGAAATGCCAGAAACCGATCCCCGGAAGCTTGTCTCTTTTCCGGTGAAGAATTGGCTTGGTAGTTTGGTCTGCCCTGTTCCCATGAGGCACTGGGTCAGACTAATTTGCATATAGCCAGGTTCTGAACTGGGGTGATGCAGTGAGCTAAATAACGGTGATGGATCAAGCCCTGATCTCTTGACTGGGTAAGAGTGGTCTGCTTAATTCAGACACTCTGTTCATCACCACCCCCTTTTTGAATCGTCAATGGTTAGAGCGGCAGACACTGATGCAGAGGTCTGGCCCGGGAGCAGGGTTCAATTCCCACCTCGGAGGGTCTTGGGCTCAATTTCCTCGGACCTGATCATTCTCGCCTCTGTGCCTATTCTAATCATGGGTCCCACTCTGCAACTCTGGGCAATAGCTTGCTTAATCTCCACAAAGGCCACAACAGCGCTGGGAGGCCTGGCTTCACCTTGGGGGTGCCCAGGAGTGGATTTTTCACAGGGAAAAGCCAGGAAGGGTTCCACAGCGGTATGCGTACAGCGCCAGGAATCCCGGTTGGGGTATAAGTGCGCTTTACAAGCACAAATTAATTTCATTTCATGAACGGCTTGTGGTTTACCAAAACTGTGGTGAGTACAACAACCCCAAATCATGTCTAATCTTACAAATGTTCAATCTTTCTTAACTCCTGGCATTTAAAGGGGCCTGGAATGGGTGAAACGAAGGGACATCTGTTTGTTAGTATCCAGTTCCGAGCTTGTAGGGTGTTGGTGAAAGTTGTGAGAAGGGGTTAGAATGGAGTGAAATGTTTTGTCAACAGAAAGCCATCCAGAGTCCAAAGGTAAACAAGCATTGGTAATGCATCGGTTTTGCCTATGTAATGAATAAAGAGCTGTTTTCATCAATCATTATCCGGGAGAAGGAAAGAGTTCCCTGACAGATAACACAGGCATGGAGATACTGTGGCACAGCAGCCAGAGTTGCGGATTCGAGTGCTGGGGGAGCTCGTTCAAGGTGCGGCGGCGCTGTGCAACATCCTGCGATTCTAAACAAATCACGAAATTGTTCCGTGTGATAAATTGTTATATAAATATTCTGCAAAAGTAAAAGGCAAACATTTATGAAAATATAGTTCCACCATAGAGAATGTTAACAGTATTCCAGCCGCGGCAAACAGATAAGCGAAGTAGACGAGGAATAAGCATTGGTAAATGCAGGAAAATATGCTACAGACACTAGAAATGGAGGAAAGGTAAGTGGCACACACAGGAACAAATGAGAAGCCAGAAAAGAGAGGAGGTAAGATGTAAGTGCCTTTTAAGTTTATATTAAAAACAATAGATTTCTCAGGTCATCCACTTCTTCCACTGATCGGTAATTATACATATGAATGTTCCACATGACACAGAGCATTGCTGGGGGGCGTGGCTACGCGCGCAGCGAGACTGGCTGCACACTAGCGGAGCTCCAGCGTGATCCCACACTCAGGGGTCAATTTCTCCGTGAAATTCACCGCCAGGCCGGCCAGGACTTACAGCGAGTGACCAAAGGGTGCCCGCGCAGCGTTGGTCCGAGAATCGGAGTTCGGCGAGCTCCGAGACCGCATCAGCGCCAGCGAGGCCGGCGCAGCCGAGGAGGTGACCACGGCGCCGGCGAGACCCACCAGGAAAGTCCGGTGCTGCAACCGGAAGTGAGGGCCGCACGAACGGGACCCTTGGAAGACGCGGCCAAACGGCAGCGACGCCAGGACACACAGTCGGTGATCGACCCCCCCGACAAGCAACAGCAGACGGAGGCGTACCGACGGAGAAGAGCTGCAGAGGGTCCGTGACCGCCATCCGGACTGCTGCGATCGGCCGAGGAGCGGAGAGGTGCCCATCCCCCATCGCCCACTGTCACAGGTGCGGACCGGCGGAGAAAGCGGACCCAGGTGACGCCCGGACTCCCGAGGGGCTGCACCCCCCAGGCTCCGACAGGACAGTGACCAGGAGCCCCGAACACCCCCCCAGGTTAGAGGCCAGCCCAGCACGCAGAGAGCGCAGCGCCCGCCTGAGCGCAGATCCGCCACTCACGGCAGCGCGGAGCACACGGGCCTGATCCCGTGCGGCGCCACAAACTGGGCCCAGAGACCAAGCAGCAGCGAACCACCTAGGGGGGGCACCGCAGGCAGCCTTTACAGCACGCACCACGAGACACTGTTGGAACGGAGCCGGCGGAAGCCGCGGACCACTTGGGAGACCTGGGACCAGACTGCCCACCCCACCCGCCATTGCTAACGGCAGCCAGGCCACGTGCGTAGGTCCGCAGGGATTATTAGAGGTGGCGGACACCACGGGAGGACACTACCTACCGCACACCACACGCGCTATAGCTGAATGCCACAGCATTTCGGCGCCCTCTAGGCCGCGACATAGCGAGACGCCCGACATAACGGGGAGTTGACGAGGAGCTGACATTACGCTACGCCTCAGAAGCGACAAGGAGCCGCACGTTGCCTGGGCAGGAATCCGACCCGCGCAGTCCAACCACACGGGAGACTCCAAGGTGGACACACCCTGCACTCCCTGACCTAGGAACATTGCCGGAACCCCAGCCAGCGGCCCTGGCAAGTACTGCGACCACAAACCGACACCTCGCTGGGGTCCTCCGAGGGCCAGCGCCCGCCCATGTCCGGGGGTGCCGGAAAACGCACAGGAACGGGGACCACGTCCCAGAAGGGCAAAATGGATAAGACGCAGAAGCAAACGGACGCGGATCCGGTGGCAATTAAACTGGACTCGGTGCTGGCGGCCATGGAACGATTGGAAAGCTCCATCCAGTCTACCCGGACGTCCCTGGAGGCGAAAATAGACGGAGTCGCCATTGACCTAACGCACCTGAAAGAAGATCACAAGAAACTGGCTGAACGCACCAAAACCCTGGAAACCACGGTGACGGGCATGGAACCTCGGGTCGCCCAGTCAGACAAGCAGATTAAAGATCTCCTCAACAGGGTGGAGTTCCTGGAGGACAGGGCGGAGGATGCAGAAGGGAGGGCGAGACGCAACAACGTCCGCATAGTGGGTTTGCCCGAAAAATGGGAAGGCAAGGACCCGACCACCCACGTAGAAGAATGGTTACGCACCCTGCTACCGGAAGGCACCCTCTCACCGCACTTCGTGGTGGAACGGGCGCACAGAGTCCCGTCAAGGCCACTGCACACCGGCTCCAACCCGCGCCCATTCCTACTCCGAATCCTGAACTACAGGGACCGGGATGCTGTCCTGCGAGAGACTCGGAAACTGGGCACCATACAGGTCGAGAACGCGAATATAATGTTCTTCCCGGACTACACGATCCAGGTCCAACGCCAACGACAATCATTCCTGATGGTGAAGCGGAGGCTACGACAGCTGGGACTCACGTACTCCCTCCTCTTCCCAGCAAGACTCAGGGTGGTAGCGAACGAGAAAACGCACTTCTTTGACTCCTCGGAAGATGTGGAAGCCTGGCTCGACAACGGGACGGATAAGAACACTGGAAGGTCGGGACGCCCGGACAGACCAAGGAAACGCAGGAGGTCTAACAGGAGACGTGGAGCACGGTCACCCTCTCCAGCGGCCAGCAGCACCCAACACAGCGCGAGCCCACCAGAGGAGGAGGTGCGCAGGGAACAACAGGAAGCTCTGCGAATGGTCTCGGAGCTCAGCGGCTCCCCTTCACAGCGCTCCCCGCCCGCCCACAGCCCCAGAGTATCGCCAAGTGACGATGAAGCGATCTATGGACTCCCGGACTCGCAGCTCTCGAATGGGCTGCCCGACGTCACCCCACAGACATCGGACCTGTTTGGCTAATGGAGGAGTGCCATGCCACGGGGCCACCAGTGATAGAGGTAAAGGCGCAGCGAGGCCTGGTGGAGACGGACACGGAACACGCAGTAAGTTGAGACAATGTCATATTTGCAGTAACTTGTCACGGAGCAGCTGCCCGATGGCACCTATGCCACGAGGGCCGCTACAATGCGGGGTCCCTATAGGTGGGCGATAGTTAACGTCTCCAGGCTCAGCAGGGGCGGACGCCCCATGACTTTCTGGACAAGTTACTACCCAGGCAGTGGGCCGGCCTGATGGCCGATCGGGCCTGCACTACATACCCCCCTGGGAGGGCACTCACGCTCAACGAACTCTCACTGGGCACTTGGACTGCGCGATGGGCAGCAACCCCCCAGCATGGACTGTTCGTACTTGTTGCGAAAAGTTTGGACGGCTGCCCGTTTGGCAACCGACCCGATGGTATTCCCCCCAGTTAATGTTTACCCCCCCTTTCCCTACTGTGCAATGCTGCATACATGACCTGTGGGGGTGCTCACTGGGTTCTCCTGGGTGCTGCTCGAAAGAAGCTGGAGATGCTCTGGCGCGGGGTGGTGGGGGGCCCCTTGGGGAGGCGCTTGGTGTGGGGGGGAGAGTGGGTGTGACTGACTTGTTATATGCTGATGGCTGAAGTAGTACTGTGTACCTGGAATGTGCGCGGAATACACACACCTGCACGCAGATACATGATTTACTCCTACTTAAAGAGACACAGGGTACAGATAGCGCTCCTCCAGGAGACACACCTAACAGCCCCTGAGGTACACACCCTGCGCAGGCGATGGCGCGGACAGGTTTACGCAACTGGGTTCTCCTCTTACGCTAGGGGGGCACTGATATGGATCAGACCGGGGCTCCCGTTTGAGGTAGAGGACTCCCACATAGACAAGGAGGGGAGGTTTGTGGCAGTGAAGGGGCGCTTAGATGGGCGTCCGCTGGTGGTGGCGTCGCTCTATGCCCCTAACACGGACCAACAGGGCTTCCTCGAGACGGTCTCCGCGACACTGGCACATTGGCATGGGGTCCCCTGGGTGCTGGGAGGGGATTATAATAGTGTATTGGACACCACACTGGACCGCTCATTCCCACCGCTACCCAATGCGCCAGTAGTGGGCGCCATGAAAGCTCTTATAGCCTGGGCCTCACACTGGAACTTGCATGATGTGTGGCGCCATCGGAACCCCACGGCCAGGGTATACTCGTACTACTCGGGAGCCCACACTCTACACACCCGATTGGACAGATTCATGCTTACGGATGATCTACTCCCGCTAGCGACGGACGCGCATTACATGGGTAGGACACACTCTGACCACAACCCACATCTGTTAACCATCACTAGGGAGAGTGCCCGCCCCCCTGTCCCCACCTGGAGGCTGCAACCAGACCTCCTGCTAGACGCGCCCTTCCGGGATTCACTGTTTGCGCATATAGTACATTACTTTGAGGATAACGCAGGCTCAGCCACCTCTCTGCAAATGGAATGGGAGGCGTTTAAGGTGGTCATTAGGGGGCAGTGTTTAGGTACACAGGGGAATCTCAAACGTCAGGTGGAGAGGGACCTACAGAAGGTGGAGGAGGAACTGAGTCGACATGAGCGGGACTCGACGGGAGGAAATATCGCTGGCCTTCAACATGCGCAGGCGACCCACGAACGGCTATTGGAGAGGCTCCGATGCCTGAATTTCGCGGCTCATGCGGCACGCACACATGATAGGGGGGACAAGCCCGGAAAGTTGCTGTCGTGGCTCATCGCCAGTGAAGACCAAACGAAACCAGTCACAAAGGTGCTAGATGCGACTGGGACGCCCCTACACGCACAGTCAGAGATTCATAGAGCATTCACCACACATTACGGAGCGCTGTATCGCTCTTGCCTGCCCACACCCGCCCCGGACACGGAGGAGTATCTCCGTCGGTTGACGTTGCCGTCACTCACCGACGCCCAACGAGCTATCCTCGCGGCACCCATCGCCCCTGAGGAGCTCCGGGAGACCATAGCAGCGCTCTCAAACGGCAGGTCCCCTGGCCCCGACGGACTCCCAGCGGAGTTTTATAAAGCCTACCAGGACCTCCTGATTCCTGAACTCGCTAAATTGTATGAGACGGCTCTGGAAGACTCTTCCCTGCCCCCTTCACTGAGCGAAGCCACACTGGTCTCCCTCTTGAAACCGGGCAAGGAGGGGGCGCTTATGGGCTCATACAGGCCACTCGCCCTCCTAAACACGGACTATAAAATACTAGCTTCCACTCTAGCGAGGAGACTGGCCCAATATACGCCCCTACTGGTCCACCCTGACCAGAACGGGTTCGTACCCACACGCAGCACATCGCTCAATATCCGCCGGTTATTCAGGGTGCAGGAGTACGCGAGGGACCCCTGGCCACGGTCGGGTTGCATAGTATTAGACCTGGAAAAGGCATTTGATTCAGTGGAGTGGCCGTACCTTAGAATGGTTATGCAAAAATTTGGTCTGGGAGACGACTACCTAGAAATGGTGGGACTACTATACCAAACGCCCACCGTCCGGGTCCGGATAGGGAGCCTGATTTCGGATGCTATACAGGTGCGGCGGGGCACGCGACAAGGCTGCCCGTTATCGCCCCTACTCTTCTCACTGGCCATGGAACCGCTGGCAGAGATTCTGAGGATGCAGGGCGCCCAGTGGGGCATCCCATTGACAGACGGGGAGCACGCGGTTTCCTTGTATGCCGATGATTTACTCCTCTACGTCCGGGACCTGACACGGATACCCCCGGAACTCACCGGTGCCCTCAGTAAATTCGCGACGCACTCGGGTCTAAGAGTCAACTGGGGTAAGTCTGGGGTCTTCCCCTTTCACCCAGACATGCAAGAATGCGTAGTACGGCTCGGGGACACGACGCTGACGTGGTATACTGGCACCTTTAAGTACCTGGGCATACACATTTACAGGAACGCGGCGGATATACTGGATGGCAACCTGGTTCGAGCCATAAACTCCTTGCGTGCACAAATCCGATTCTGGGGCACGCTCCCGCTTAATGTTCCGGCCAGGATCACACTGTCCAAAATGATAGTCTTGCCCAGACTTCTGTACTACTATTCGAACCTGCCGGTATATGTCCCAGCCCGGGTCTTCAAAGACCTGGAGGCCTTAACGCGAACCCTCATATGGAACACGGGGAGACCGAGGGTAGCCCTGAACAAACTATATGCCCCGACGACCTCGGGGGGACTAGCGGTCCCGAACCACGAGCATTACTACCTCGCCGCACAGCTTCAGTGGGTGGTGGCATGGCTCGCGGGCAGAAACTTAAACGATACGGCCTCAACAACCCCAGCACTGACCCATGCGGAGGCTCTCGCACTGTTCCACCCCCTCAGAGGCGTGACACGTGAGACGCAACTACATGTAGCGGTGGCACTGAGATGCTACAAGCGTGCTCTGACGTTAACCGGGGAAACTACACCCTACGCCCCAGCATTACCGCTGGAGGGGCTACCCAGACCGGGAGGAGTGGTGACGGCAGCGCGCCTGCAAGACTGGACACAGGTGGGACTCGAGACGATGGCGGACCTCTATGACGGCGGGGCCCTGGTGCAGTTCGAGGGGCTAGTGGAGAACCCCGGACTGCCAGCGGGTCAATTCCTGACGCATGCATCAATGATACGGGTCCTAACGGAACATTGGGGAGACATATCGGCGGAACCTGAGACACACCTCTTAATACAGTACCTGCACGTAATGGGGCGGGCACGCACGTCGTACACTGGCTGACGCAGGCGCTGAGGTCCCACACTACAAGCTCCCTGCGGTCGCTCAGGGACAGGTGGACCACTGACAGGGGGGAGGACTGGTCGGATAAGGAATGGGAAAGGATTTTAGAGGGACCAAAACACATTCCCCGCAATTCGAGGTTCAGAATCATACAGTTCTACATAACACACAGGGCATATCTGTCCCCGGACAAGATTAATCGTTACTTTGGCCTGGACACGTCCAAATGCCCACGTTGCGCGCTACTGAACGCGGATCTCCTACACATGCTATGGGCATGTCCCAAGCTACAGACGTATTGGCACGATGTCACCACGCTGTTGGCGAAAGGGACGGGGCTCAGCGCTCGACACGACTGGGACACCTGTGTATTGGGCCTTCTCACCAGGACGAAGCACAACAAACCGCACATGAGGTTCTGGGATTTAGGGCTGATAACCGCCAAAAGACTCATAACCCGCCACTGGAGAGCAGCAACGCCACCGCTGACAAAACATTGGAGTGCCTCCCTCACCTACTGGGCGACCGCAGAGGGCACGGTACTAAGCAGGGAGGAGACGGCGGGGCGGAGGGCCATACCGATAGCCCAGATGTGGGAGGGTTTCCTTCGAGCTTTCGCCAGGGCCTGCCATGATAGAGGGGTGATATAGAGAGAGAATAGTGAGAAAGGGGAGTAATGAAGGCCGCGCGCAGATGAACGAGAAATGCCACCCCCGTGATCCACCGCCCTCCCCCTTCCGCCCCCCCCCCCCGCGCCCGACCCCTCACACCCCCCTGGTTTTCCCCGCCCGCTCCACCCCCTGCGCCCCTTGCGCCCCCCGCCCCCCCACCCCCCCCTTGCCTGCCAGTGGGGGCTACACACACTGGCGACTCCGCTAATGCACTCCCGCCCCGGGATTCAGAGTTATCACGCACCACTTGTAATACCCTCCCGTGAGCACCACGGGGCAGCACCATATGAGGCTACTCCGCCCGAAACCAACGGGACAAAGCCCACACTGCAGCACCCCCCCTCCCCCAAGCTTAGGTTCGATTGCACCCACACCTTCATCCCTGTTCTCCCCTAGATCGGAATAGCGACACCCACGGCAGAGGTCGCCCCCCAGTTGACCGCACCAGACCTGCCTTTCCTACTCGCACCCTCACTACTAGCATACAGGGACTACATACAGGAGTGCAGCACATTGGCAAAACACTGCCGAGACCTCCCACCCCACGGTGCCGACATCCTGACCAATCTGGTCGTCCACAGTACTCGTACATGCCACCCGGAGTCGGGCCTGGATGACTATTCATACAGTAGGGAGTCACCACACTTCACTACCGACCAATAGGCTGCGAACACCGGGGGGACGGCTGGTCACCAAGCTACCCATCTGGGTGGGCAAAATTAGATGTCCTGATGGGAACGGCACTGCGAGACACATCGAGACAGGACAATGGAATGAATGGTCAGACGCATGCAGTGCCCACCCGTGAGGCGATAAGTGGTGATTTCTATATATATGTGCAATTATTGGACCTTCAACCATCGACTGTATTTGCTTTGATACTGTACGAACCACTCCGATTGTTGTTTCCCCTTTGAATTATGCACCTAACGAACTGTACTTGTATACCAAGTGTTTCAATAAAACAGATTTAAAAAAAAAAAAATGACACAGAGCATTGCTGGGAATTCCAATTGAGCTTTTGCCCCTAGCTTACGCAGCTCCCCCGTTCTTTTCCCTAGTTCCCACTGCTTCTGATCAGTTTCCCAACTAACATCTTGGTGTACTATTTGACACCTCGCTTTCTATGTCCCTACAAGTTAACAGAACCGTGGCCACCTGCTGGGGTGTGATCAGGATACTTAATCAAATCCGTGGGTACCTCTCCCCCCAGGCGCGCAAACAGGTTGCAGTCGCCCTGGTTGGCTAGAGGCTAGATTACTGCAACTCCCTGTAAATGGAAGCCAATAAAAGCCTGATACAACGTCTGCAGATTGTGCAGAATGCTGCAGCACGCTTTGTCTTGGATCTTCCGAAAGCCTCTTCTGCCACCTTAGCCAGGAAGGAGCTCCATTGGCTTCCGGTGCAGCACAGAATCGCCTTTAAAATTCTGTGTTTGGCCCACAGAGCATTGAAGGATGGTCCCTCTAGTGCTATCGGTTCTCTTCTAATGCGTCATGTCCCGGTGTCAGATATGGAGTGTAAGATCGGAAGGCCTCCCGGGATAGGGGCGGAACTCTAGACAGTATGGCATTTAGGGAAGATTCTCAGATAGAACAATGAGCTCCTAGGATTACACTGAGGCACCGTTCCAGGAGATGGCCTGGCGTGGGTGGCTTAGAGCGGCGAAGCCAAGCGAAAATGCAACTGACCGCGAGGCGGACAGATAGAGTGGTCCGAGATATGCAGGCACTATGGTTATATGAGGACAAATAAAGCAATTTACATTTTTTTTATACAATAGATTTCTCAAGCACAGCGCAAGCCCTGTGCAGGTGTAACCTAGAAAGTGCAATTCACTTTCTTTTCTGGTAGACATGATACTTATATGAAAATTGTTTTCTAGAAAGAAACATCTGCTCAGGAAAGGCCAGTAAAAACAAAAGGAATTACACTGAATCCTACCAGTTAGCTGACCACACTCCGTTATCTTCGGTTTTCGGTGAAGGAGCGTTTCTTCCACTGCAGGGTGGTTGTCCCTGCAGAGCTCCAGCATGTACAGAACAGTCTGAGCATGCGCAGCCTGTCCATCCTTCACTTTCTCTAGGATTTTCTTGAAGGCCGATTCGCTTTCTTTGCCTTGATAACTTTGCAGCAACATCTAAATTGTAAAACAAAAATCCAAATAGGATATGCAGGATAAGGCACAGCAAACAAATTAAGTTCTCTCATAGAAATGGGAAATTCATGCATTATGAATCCAGTCATCCATTCCTGTATTATCAACTTGGTAACCAAGCCAATGGTAAGCAATAAAAAAATAACTGTTCTTGGGAAGCCTAATGTCTTAATCAAGTCAATGAAAAAAAACAAAATCTTCAGATTATCCAATCTGAGCAGCCGACAAAAAAAAGGTGGGAACCAAAGTACAAAAAATAGAATTATTGTGAGGTCTTGTCCAATACACAACATCAAATAAGTACAAAATAAAAACCAGTACAATCAATGACAATGCCAATAGTTTTGGTTTTGAAAAGGGTTTGATGCTTTGCAAACGATGCATTTTTATTTGATTGTATCACACAATCAGGACAAGTGGAGGCATTAACCCCCAACTGGTAAACCTATATCTGTTCATATCTGTTCTATGATGAAAAATGTTGGTCCAGTACAAACTTTCTATTAAAATGTATTAGCCTGGTAAACTGAATATTCAGTACAGAAGTTTTCCTTTTATGTAAATACTAATATGGGTAAAAATAATGTGTATCATATTTGAGGGTCACTGGAGAGTTACGAATGAAGAGTGTCCCAGCACCAATCAGTTCCTCATGAAGATTTGGGAGTAAATCCCAGAGGTGCATGTGATACACAGCCATGTGAGCACAATCACCCTGACCGCCACGCTGATTGGTAAGATGTGTGTGGGACAGGCACACAAATTCAATGAGCAACAAACCATTGTCAGAAGATCATGAGGACCGTTGTAAGGAGTTGGAGGAGAAAGAAAAATTAAGGAAATGAAAGCGAAAGAAATAGAAAGAGTGTTGGATTGGAAATGTCCTTTGCGTGGTGACGGATGTATATCCCTGGCCTGAGTGCCCTATTTGCAATACTGTCTGAATCCCAGATCTGATTTTTGTTGGCATGGATGAATACAGATAATGAGTTACATCTAAAATACGCTCACCGATTGCGGTCTAACTGGACCAGAAGGGGTGTCCAAAGCACTACCAGCATAGTGGTGAAAGGCTACTGCCTTTGCCAGGAGTTAAGTAGCAAGAACGTAGTGTTGGCAGTATGTCATGTAGAGATCAGTAGAAAAAAACAGGCCCTTTATAACTAATGTTGCCGAATTGACTCCCTCATATATGATTCTAATACTATGTGGCTTAACTCTCCCTTCACCTACATCAAGTTAGTATGAAATACTGTGCTGCGGGTGTGTGGGAATATACATGTGCTGGGTGTATGCGCATCTCAGAATGGTGCAATACATGGAGTACTCAACTCTGGGTTCCATTTTGGGAGAACTAGCGCTGCCTGGAGGAGAATGAGGATTATAGAAATTCTATCAGACAGATTTGAGGATTTTTTGAATTCCTATGAGCTGGGTAGGACACACGCAGTGGAGGAAGAAGAGCAAGACTCTTGAGTACATTTCAAAGGGTGCTCTTTGATTCAGAGAGAAGTCACTGGAAAGGGGCCCTGAGCACATATCAGGAATGAGCTGGGGCTGACAAGATAATCATAAAGAGTAGGGCAGAGGCCCAGGAGTAACCTTTTGATACACATATCACTTTGCAGACATTCAGGTGTGAACCTCTAGCCACTCCCTTGGCCTGTGTTGTGGTGCTTAACTCACCAGTCGCTTACATCAAGTTAGTATGAAGTGCTGTGCAGAGAGCGGGCATGTGGTAATATACATGTGCAGGGTGTATGTGTGCCGGAGAATGATGCAATACATGTATGTTTCAACTCTGAGTTCCATTTTGGGAGACCAGGGCGCGGACTGGAAGACCTTGTGGAGGTACTGAAATCACCCCAGACAGATTAGAGTATTGTTGCATTCCTATGAGCTGAGTGGAACACACACAACTGGAGGAAGAGGAACAAGGCTTTTGAATACATTTCAAAGGGTGTCTTTGATTCAGAGAGAGGTAACTGGAAAAGGGCCTGCGCACATCTCAAGAAAGAGATGGGACTGACAAGAGAATCATAAAGAGTAGGGACGAGGCCCTGGAGTAACCTTTTGATGCACATATCGATGTGGCAGACATTTAGATGTGACCCCTTTTTCTACCCGTATGGCCTGTGTTGTGGAGCTATTAGATATGGAGTCGTTCCTGCTGTACAAAAACAAATGGAGGAGTATCCCCATGACGCAGTGTCCTAGTGATCAAATATGGAGAAAAAGAGATGCAAATAAAGAAAACATTGTTTTCTTTATTAACCCTCACTGACCAACCTGGTCGGTGACATGCTTCATCATCGGGGTCCACCTGAGTGACCGAGTACCACTCAGGTGTGCTTCGACGCCTGCGACTGCAGCGGAGCTGGTGATTTTTGTGAGTTGTGAAAGTGATAGTGGATTAAAAGGTATACTACATGTACTCTCTAAATATTTCTAGAGTCATGTGTCACCATTAAAAGCAA
Organism: Lissotriton vulgaris; assembly: GCF_964263255.1. Taxonomy (NCBI): domain Eukaryota; kingdom Metazoa; phylum Chordata; class Amphibia; order Caudata; family Salamandridae; genus Lissotriton; species Lissotriton vulgaris. The sequence goes on from NC_141693.1 coordinate 479,638,450, forward strand.
GTGTGGTACTTCTACTGGCGTGGAATTGGCCAAAAAGTACCGCAATTAAAGTGTGAATATGGTCATTCCTGCTGTGACAAGCTTTCTTCTGGAGGAAGGGCAGTGCAGAGGAAAGGGCACTTCAAAAGGAAGCAGACCCCCCCCCCCCCCCAACACAAACTGCATAGACTCAGACCAAAAATCACTTTTAGTATTCAATAATGGACTAATAGAAGTGGAGCTTGAGGTTTCCAATACTGTCAGCTGTCAAGAAGACTGTTGGGCTCTGCAAGGAGGAGAAGCTCTGAAAGTCTTCTGCCTGTGACAAGGACTAAATGGGTTAGGCCTGCCAGTCTCTCAGCTGGGTAAGGGGACATCACCCAGGGAATATCCAAGACCACTTGCCCTGGAGCACCAGTGCCTCCCAAAGCCAATGTGCCCTGTGAGAAAGAGGAGATCACCAGTGAGAGCGAGGTCCAGCAGGGGATTCTGCTAAGTGGATTCCTGAAGCAAGGTGTGAGCAGAGGACTACCATGCCGATCGGGCCGTCGTCCATGACGCTGAATCTGCCAGTGAGCTCATATCCCAGAATCGGCCGCTGTGAAGTTAACAGTGACAATGGGGCTGTTGCCTGCAAGTCGGCGACACTGTAAGCCAAAGGGGGGATGCCTTGAAGGGAGATGCTCTGATCAGGCTGTTGCCGGTGTGCGGCTGGAGAGTCAGTGTTAGAGGATATCACCAGAAGGAATTAGGATTGCAGCCTGGTAAAAGCCGACACAGAGAGGTCGCAGTGGAGACCTGTGAGGGACCGAGCCCTGACAGAGAATCAAATCTCTCCCCCTGAACGCCACACATGTGAGAAGGATCAAAGGAAACTTACTGTCGCAAATGAAGGAGCGTTGAAGACACCCAGCACCGGCAGAGCCGCAAGTGACACTCACTGAAGGCAGCTGCTGAAGCCTCCACGCCAGTGATTGAGATGCTTTCGGAGACTCCAGTCGTGCAATCTCTGCTGGTGGCAGTAAGATTAATCAATGGGCTGGAAGGCTATAGGGGACTTGCCTGCCAGATGGTGCTGGAACACTTTTGACTTTTCTAAAGGAGTCGAACTTCAGAGACTCGGACTTCTAGCGGGCCCTAATCTGAATGGTGCCCAGAGTGAATGGAGAATAACCACAACCACTAGGGAGAGGGAAGTAGGACTCATGTACCTCCCTATTAAACACTTGAGCCTGACCTGTTTCTGTATGCTATTTCACTTTGTGTACACATAATAATACTACTTTTGTCATAAAGACAGCATTTGACTGGACAATGATTTATTGCTGCAATTGACGTACTTTTAGTTGTGAGGCTGCGTTCACCCCCTTTATCTACCTAAGCCCACTCCCATCCCCACAAAAAGCCTTGGGCTGCTAGACCAGCACTACTACTAACAGTCAAGTGCTGAAGTGGTACTTGGCTGTAGTATGTATGTGATTATATTTCATACCTTTGTAAATGTTGCTTTAAGGAATGTAGTTTCTATTGTTCTAAGTGACATACTATGTGTTCTAGAAGTGTTCACTGCTCATGATGACATTCTCTCCTTACACCACGAAGGTATCAGTCGTGGGTCCTTCATTTTAAATAAAACTTGAATTAATTATTCAAATCAAGTTTCCTGGATTTCTCTGTTCCTGATGTACGTTTCCTGAGAAGCCTTACTACATTATTTGGTGACGATTTTTTATTTATATTGGCTTTTCATCGATATTTGAAATGAACAATCCTGAAGTTATGACCCACCGACTTTGAAAAATATTTGGATTTACTTTGGACAGTGGCGCTTGCCTCGCCTTGTGAAAATGCCGAGTTTCCAGCTTCAGTGAGTCCGTAAAGCTTTGTTTTTGTTGTTTTCAAAGCGAATTGAGGCTTAACACTATTTCAAACCGTTGCGCTCACCTTGCATCTTTTGAATCCAGCCTGCATTCGGTGTACGCGCTACACGACCACGAGTGTCTGCCGGGTCTAATGACGTTGTGTTTTGATTGCTATGAATCAAGCGTCAAACACGTAATCGCGTCATCACGTTGGCGGCCATTTTAGGTGATTGGGCTGAATTTCTTTTGCATAGGTTGATTTCAAGATTTTCTTATAACGATAAATTTTGGCAGTTGTACAGCGCAAAATCTGCAACTTTCTTCAATCCTTCATGTGTATGTGTTTTATCGGTTGAAGTACTTCCACCATCTTTTCATGCATCATTTGAATGAGCAGAACTACAAGTAAGAGTTATCTTTTGTTTATTTTTGCGGCATATTTATATTTTATCTTCTACATGGCTTCTTCTAATAATAATGGCATTGTTGCTCCACCTTCATGTTTGACTGATCCTGGTAAACCACCAACTCCATGGCACAAATGGCTGCAGGTTTTTACCAATTATTTAGAGGCAATTGATGCTTTAGAATACTCAGCTTCAAGGAAAAGAGCCATTCTTTTCAATCATTTGGGTGATGCTGAACAACAACTTTTTGATAACCTGGCTGTGGTTCGAAATCTTTCTTCTGATGATTCTTGGAATGTTTACCCGGAAGCTTTAGCATGCTTGGGTGAACAATACAAAGATGAACCTTCAGTAATGGTGGAACGTCATGTTTTTTTAAAAGGAAACAATCTCAGGAGGAGTCAATTGAGGATTATTTGGCAACTTTGTGTGTTCTGGCTTCAAAATACAGCTCTTCGAGATCAATTAGTTTTCAACTGCTTTAATAAAAAGATTCAAGAGCGGATTTTGACCTGCAAAAATCCAACCTTAGATGAAGTAATGGTGATAGTCAAAAGTATTGAATGTTCTGTTGTTTCTTCAAAAATCCTAGCGGAATCCACATCATCTTCAACTTCTACTGTTTTTAATATTTCACAAGACAATGAAATTGAATGTAATGTTAATGCAGTTTCTTCACATTTTAGAGATAAGAAAACATTTGAACGTAAACCTAGTATATTTTGTTACAGGTGTGGTTCGAGATTCCATGTTGGCAACAACCCTAAATGTTCTGCACAAGGTAAAAGATGTACCAATTGCAAGAAGGTTGGCCATTTCTTTTCTATGTGTCGTTTACCTAAGGATAAATCAAAAGTTAATTTAATTTACTCTGAAGAGGAAATTTGTGATGCAGTTAATGTTTCTTCTCTATCTATTCAAATTAGTTCCCTATATGATAATAGAGTTAAAGGTCCTATTTGTAAAGTCTTAATTGGCATAATTGGTATGGAAGTTATGGCGGACTCTGGTTCGCCAATCACAATTTTGGATGAAAAAACTTTCTTTAATTTGTGGCATGATAAAAAGTTGTTTCCCCCTGATGTTAACCCTATAGCCTTTGGTGGGTACGACATAATTATGCGTGGCTATTTTCCTGATTCTATTGCTTTTAAAGGCAGAGTCATTCACACAAAAATGTATGTTGCATTTAATGGCAGAGACATTTTGGGTTGGTGTGATCAGGCCAGTTTAGGCATACTTTTGAAACCTGGTCATCCTGAACAAGTTGTTTTAGGTGATATACCTGTTTTAGCCATTCAAGTCACTACACATGATCCTGTTTTACGTAATAATTTTGACAAATACAAAAATGTGTTCAGTGAGGAAGTTGGTTTGGTAAAAAATTATGAACGCACCATAAAGTTGAAAGAGAAAGTTTTCCCCGTAATTCAAAAAGTACGTCCTGTACCTCTTTCTGTTAAGCAAGATCTTAAAAAAACATTGAACTGCTGATTGCTCAAGATATTATTTGCCCTGTGGAATCATCTGAGTGGGTTTCAGCAGCCGTTGTCACTCGCAAACATTTCGGTGAGATTTGTTTGTGTGCAGACTTACGTGTTCTTAATCGTAATATAGTAGAAGATGTACATCCCTTGCCTAAAATTCACGATATGTTAGCTAATATTGGTTGCAGCAAATTTTTCTCTACCATAGATTTACTCTCTGCGTATCACCAAATTCCCTTGGCAAAAGAATCTCAACCTTTGACTACTTTTGTTACACCATTTGGTGCATATATGTACAAAAGACTTCCTTTTGGTCTAGCTTCGGCAGCCAGTATTTTTCAAAGGTTAATGGATAACATTTTTGACAATTGTCCTGGCATTCAGACTTACCAGCACTACTACTAACAGTCAAGTGCTGAAGTGGTACTTGGCCCAATTGCTCAGGATCCATAGTAGGTCACGCCCTGGGAAATCAAGAGTAAAAGGCCTTAAACCCTATGGTTTGATTTGGTAGCTCCTGCTTGAGCTCCGAAAGGGGTTCTGACACTGAGAGTAAGAGAAAAAAAGTAAAAAGGGAAGGTAAGAATTAAAAGGTTAGCAGGAGACAGAACTAATGATGTTATAGGATAGAGATGTGAGGATACATTTTCAGCAAAGGAGAGAGGGGAAAGTGTATGAAAGAAAACACAAATGTACATAAGATTTCTGAGAAAGGTACAGCGATAACACAAAGAAATCACAGAAAAAACTCTGACCATCAAAGGTAGGTTCAATGGTAAAAAAGCATCTCATTCACCAACAGCTTCATTGTGAATCTTCATTCACATTCATCTTCATCTCACATCATGACAGTATCATGAATTCCCCACCTTCTCCATTAGAGGTTCCAATGAGGTTTTAGTCATCACATGTATTCCTTTTTAGTTTTATACTAAAACAAACAAAAATAAGACTAGCTAACCAGAACGTATAATACAGAAAGCAAAAGAACAAGTGATTAGAAAGAAAACAAGATCAAAACCCCTAAAGAACTGGCATGGCTCGACAAAAGAGGAGGGAGTAACAGAGGCATACAACACCTATATACCCAGGAGGGACAGCTACAATCACACCCTGAAGACATAGTGCACACACTAGCGGACCACTTTCAGGCAGTATACACTCACGAGAGGGAGGTCACGGCGCGAGCGGCACTAGCTTCCCTCAGTCATATAGAAGTCCCGACACTTCCGACAGAAGCGATCCATGAACTGGAGGCAGATCTGACGGTGGAAGAAATACAGCGAGCAATCCACGTAATACAATCAGGGAAAGCTCTGGGCCCCAACGGGATTCCCATCGAATGGTACAAGCTAATGTCTGACAAACTGGCTAAACCACTGCAGGCAATGTACACGGAGAGCTTGGCAACAGCGGAACTCCCGTTGGACCAACGTACAGCAATAATCTTAGCCATACCAAAACCCGGAAAACCGCCAACAGATTGCTCGTCTTACCGCCCGATATCCCTTCTTAATGTGGAGGCAAAAATACTCGCCAAACCATTGGCTAATCGACTAATGAACCACCTTCCACTGCTGATCCACCCGGACCAATCGGGATTTATGCCCCATAGAAACACAGCCCTTAACCTCAGGCGTGTGCACGGGATAATGGTGCGAGCCCCTTACTTGTCGGAGGCAGCGGTAATCCTCTCCTTGGATGCCAAAATGGCATTCGACCTGGTGGAATGGGAATACTTGTTTGCAGTCCTGTCCCGTATAGGCTTTGGCCCGAAATACATTGCTTGGATACGGCTCTTATATACCGACCCGGTCGCTCAGGTCACCGCCAATGGACACATCTTGCACACATTCCCGTTGGCAAGAGGAACCCGTCAGGGCTGACCCCTGTCCCCCTTACTATTTGCCCTGGTCTTGGAGCTGTTGGCGACACTGATTAGGACAACGCCTTTGTTAAGAGGGATTAGTTGGAGGGAGGGATGGGAGGACCGTGTATCACTCTACGCGGACGATATGCTGATCTACTTAACAGATCCCGACAGGGGCATCCCAGCACTTCTGACGCTTTGTGACAAGCACGGGCAGACGTCAGGTTATACATTAAATTGGTCAAAATCAGTGATTTACGTCTTGAAGGGGCCACAACCCTTGCTCGCAACAGATTGCCCGCTTGTAATCACTTCAGGTCCCTTTAGGTATCTTGGTATCCATGTCACCGACAATGCTTCGGAATTCTTCGAAAAGAACCTGAAGCCTCCCTTGGAGCGTCTCCGTACAGATGTGAGGCATTGGGCGTCCCTGCCACTGACCCTTCTCGGACGTGCTGCCCTCTACAAAATAATTGCGAAACAGAACCAAGTGGCTAGCCAGGATACTCTAAATGCAAATTAGAACCCACACAGCCCATGTGTACTGCTACTAGTTATTCCACTGTCGTGGGCCCTTGCGTGCAATTAGACTGAATAATTCCGCCTGTCCACTGGTATTTTAGTTAAAGGACTGGTTTTTCCGTTCATGTCTTATGTAATGTTTCTTGATCTCAATTGATTTGGAATGTATGTATTGTATTTCAAGTTGCACTTTGGTGTCATGTAATTGTTTGAATATTCAGTATTAATGTTTGTATATTTTGTATTCATTGTGCACACAATTGTTTGTTTTTGCCCTTGACTTAACTGTTTTTGACAGTGTTTTCCTCTTGATTACATGTTTTTATGAATTTTCAAACTTGATTATGAACTCAAATAAATGTTTTGCTAAACAAATGGCTTGGTCACGCAGTACACATGGGCTGTGTGGGTTCTAATTTGCATTTAGATTATCCTGGCTAGCCACTTGGTTCTGTTTCGCAATTGTTGTGGACTAGGCTGGTCAGTTTGTTGGACCCAAAACCTCTTTGTATACACTCTACAAAATGATGGCACTCCCGAGATTCCTGTACGCCCTAGAAAATAACCCGTACCCAGTTGCGCCGCGATACTTCCGACAAGTCACAGCGTTGGTTTCTAACTTATTATGGAGTAATCGTCCGGCGCGCTTTGCTCATATCAAACTGACCAGAAGTTGGTATGAGGTGGGGGGGATTGCTTTGCCGAATATACAGCTGTACTACTGGGTGGGCAAACTCAAAATAGTGAACCAATGGATACACGCACCGAGAGACGACCCGGCCTACAGAACTGATAGGGCGCAGCTGGGTACCGACTGCATGCTGTCAGCACTCTACAACAGACACCAGGCAACGAAATTAATAGGACCCATGAGACACACAACCATTTTGTGGCACACGGCACAGGCTAAGTTGGGATGGAAGGGAAAGATCACTAAACTCACCCCGCTCTGGGACACGAAGGAATTAGGGCGTTTGAGACAAAGCAAGGGATTTACACAGTGGGATAGCATCGGCATATCCACGGTAGGGGACCTGTGGGATAAGGGCACTGTGATCCCATTCCGCCAACTCCAGCAACAATATGAACTGGGTCCAAACGAAACTTACAGATGTTATGTTAAGTTGGTCTTATATAGCGCTCAGCTACTCCAAAGGAGTGTCCCGTCGCTTTAGCAGATTTGAGAACAGATGACCAGGAGCGGACGGACAAGGCGGAAATTATTGAACAAAGAGCCACGACTTTAGCTCCTTCCTGAAATTCAAGAGGCTGGTATTTAATCTCAGGGAAACAGGCAAGGAGTTCCAGAGCTTGGGGGCTAGATGGCGGAAAGAACGCCCGCCCAGCCGGGCCCGTCTGGCCGGAGTAACAATTGCCAAGGCCAGAGAAGTTGACCTTAGTGTTCCTGAAGGCAAATAGAAAGCCAGTCGGTTTCTAATATATTTAGCTCCTGTGCCATGGAGCGCCTTGAAAGCTAGCGTGAGAGCCTTAAAGGCCACATGTTTTTTAATGGGGAGCCAATGAAGTTTTTTTAGTAATGCAGTCGCGTTTATTCTGCGATGAAGACCGAAAATGGCTCTGGCAGCAGCACTTTGCACAACCTGCAGGCGAGAGATGAGAAACTCCGACAGGCCCAGGTAGAGCACATTGGAATAATCAAGGCGGGAGCCTATCAGAGCCTGAACAGTCACTTTCCAGTGGCAGAGGGACAGCATTGGAAGGAATTTTCTAAGCATCTTTATGATGCCAAAACACTTGCCGACAAGGCCCAAGATCTGAGGTTTCAGCGTCAGTCCATCGTCGATCTGTACTCCCAGATTCTTGGCCTTGGGGGAGACAGCCATGGGAGGGAACATGTCCGGTGGCCACCAAGACTGCCATCTGGGGTCAGATGGGCAGCCAAAGAATAGCAGCTCCGATTTGTCGGAATTGCATTTAAGGCTGTGTTGCTCGAACCACTTGAAGACCGCCCCTAAACAGCCTCTGATCTGCCCGCCATCGAAGTCAGCACCCTTCTGGCAAGTAAAGAGAAGCTGGGTGTCATCAGCATAGGACATGATCTGGGCACCATAGGACTCCGCCAGAGCCGCCAGGGGTGCCATATAGATGTTAAACACGGTAGGGCTCAAAACAGAGGCCTGGGGCACCCCGACCTCCAATGGCGTCATCTCGGCGGAGAAAGGAGGGGCCCAGATCGTTTGTCGGCGGCCAACAAGGAAGGACTTAAACCAATTGAACACCGCTCCCCTCAGCCCGATCTCCTTTAGTCTGGACAACAGACCGCTGTGGGGAACGGTGTCAAAGGACGCCGACAAGTCTAGCATAACCAGCATGGCCTTACCTCCCACATCCAACACCTCTCTGATGGCGTCAGTGACCTCCAGTAATGCCGTCTCCGTGCTCATATTGGCACGGAAGCCCGACTGGGTGTCATGCAAGATGTTATTAGTTTCCAAAAAATTGGAAAGAGGTGTGGACGTGCTTCTCCACAACCTTAGCCAAGGCCGGGAGAAGGGAGATAGGCCTATAGTTGGCATGCAGCAGCGGGTCCAGATTGGGCTTCTTCAAAAGCGGCAAGATCAGGGCGTGTTTCCAGGCCTGGGGGACTACACCTGTGCTCAGTGAACAATTGAGCACCGGGTTGACCAGATCGTTTATCACTAGGGCCATTTTGCCCAGGCACTTTGCAGGACAAGGGTCCAGAGGTGAGCCGGACTTAAGCTTAGACATCAGATCAAGAGAAGAAGCCAACGAAAGGGAAGGAAAGTTAGCAAGAATAGGTCCGTCACCAGGAAGGGGGGCAGAGGAAAAGGCACATATTTCAGATGGATTATTCAGAGTGGTGGAGGGAAAAGAGTCATGGATGGTTTGAATTTTGGGGATGAAAAAAGTGGCCAATTTCGACACCCAAAGTTCAGAATGATGGTGCCTGGGCAGAACAGAACTAGGTGAAATGAATTCTTTAACTATAAGAAAAATTTCCTTGCTGGCTACAGACACATACAGATTACACATGCATTACTACAGACAATACCGGCAGACACCGAGGTCCCGGAGTCCTCGCCATTGGGGGACAGACTACTCACTGACTACATGCAACATGGTGCGACTTCCATTACATACCGGAAATTGATGAATAACCTAACAGACCCCACACTAAAACTGCGGGAGAGGTGGGTGGAAGAAGTTGGCGATATGGATGACACTGAATGGAATGAGACATTAGCGTCCCCGAAGGAGGTGGGAATCTCGGCTAAATTTAGGTTAGAACAACTTAAAATCCTCCACCGCATATATTATACTAGACATATGCTCCATAAAATACACGAGCACCACACCCGTTCTGCCATCGTGGCTGTGGGGAGGAAGGTACACTATTCAATACACTTTGGGACTGCCCACTCATAGTTGAATATTGGCAACAGGTGATGCGTACTATCTCACAAACACTTCAAGTTTCCCTGGCACCTGAGCCGCGTAAACGTCTACTGAATATTTGGGAACCGACCGACTTATCTAGATATGGACACATATGGTACACACTGGCCATTATGGTAGCAAAAAGAGACATCGCACAGAAGTGGGGCGCCTCAGACCTGCCCACAGTATCGCAGTGGAGCAGGAACATGGACCTGCTGATGTTCACGGAACGGGCGGTATATGTTGCCTAGGGCATGCCCCCGTAAATGGAACAAAGAATGGTCTGCATGGAACATTTACAGGGGGAGTTGTGTGACCCACTACCGGAAGAGGACGGTATAAGCTCAGATGGAGAGGAGGAAGGGGACTAGATAGGGGGCAGGAGGGTGTGCGATTTAGGAGAGAGGAACAGAGATACATCGCAAATATGACGTAACTCATAGCCACATCACTATGTGCATATAGATCTCAACAGTGTGACGACAGGGACATGGTGTGTGCCGGAATGTGTGGTGTTATCTTGAACCCAGTTGCAAGTTCGGTTACAAAAACGAAAAAAAAAAAAAAAAATGAAAAAACCATAGACCTGAAATGTTGCCAAACACGGCGCTGATTGTGAAATATGCCATATTTAGTTGTTCCGCCGCCGGACCCCAGGGTTGTCGGCTAAATGGCTGTGTAAAACAGGACAAAACCAAATGGAAAATACCAATGACGCGGCCGGTCCCCGGGGTTGCAGGCCTTATGCTGTGTTTTTTCGTATATGTAGCCAATGAAGGTCTTAAAAAAAAAAAAAACCCTAAAGAAATGCAAAACATGTAAATAGAGTAAAAATCACTCAACTATATATTTCACCAACATCTGCCAATGAAAAATTTGGGAAGAGACTCTAGCACACTGGCCACACACAGAATCCTCTTTTTTTTCGCTTTCCTTTCTCATCCTTTGTTAGGATTGGCCCATATTTTACAGAAGTGAGTCCTTCCAAATTCCATACAAATCCCTGTTCTGCTTAAACAGCATACACAAATACCCACATAGGCTGAGAAATAAATCAAACCGTTTCTCCCTTATGGACTTACTTTCTTCTTTCAGTCTCCAACACTCTTTTTTAAGGTCTCAAAAGCTCATTTGTTCATCCACAGATGGCACAGCAAAGAATTAGACTTTCGCTTTCTGAACAATTAAAAAGGAATGGTACCATAGATCAAATATGGTATGCTTCAATCTTCCATCAATCCATCCTTGTTGCCAGTTACTATGGTACACCAATGTCACAGGGAAATCAAAGACTGATAATCAAAGGTGGATTTAATCCAAGACATCACATCATTCAGCTACAGCTTCATGGCAACTCAAAATACTTGGAACCTTCATTAACATTAATTTTCCCATTGCATTATGACAGATACATGACCTCCTCACATTCTCTATTCCATGTTCCAGACACCTCACTTAGTTTAATAAAAAACAGAGAATCAATATCTGCTCTAATGCAGACACCGCAGCGAGGAGCTAAACAATGACTAGTCAAAATGCCACAGTTAAACACAAGAGAGGAAGTGATGTAAATGTGAAGGTCCTGCGAGGCTCATCCACTTGTGCACAGTGGAAGGACCTTAATTGTGATGGAGAGTGGAATGAACTGGCACTAGTGGGCAGTGTGAGAAACTAGCACTGGAAACTGGTGTGAAGATAAAATTGTGTGTCAGTGTTAGGAGCATCCACTGGTTGGCAATGGAGGGACTGGCACAAGTGGACAGTATGATTAGCAACCATGGCTTGAAGCTAGTATACTAAGATGGCAGTGAGAGGTGATCTCTGGAAATCAGTGAAAAGAGCTGGCATGGATGAGATGTGTGAGGATTTGGTGCAGGTGGAAATTGTGAGGAGCCTGTGTTGTGTAACACTTTGTAAATACATTAGTGTAAATACTTTATTAGATTCCTTTCCTGTACTTGTTTCTTTTAATGGCTCGTGCCTATGACACTAGTGTAGTTCTAGGAATCTTACTGTGATTCTAGATTCAGCCAGCAGTTGCGGGTGGATGCAGTACTTGGAAGTCGTGTTATCTGGCACTCACCTGTTTCCATCTTATAACTGAAAATAAACCATCTTCAATTTACTGTGGCCTCAGACCTCATCATTACAGCCTGCACTCATGGCCGTGGAAAATTCTGTAAACAGCTTGCAATGGATGGCTGTAATAAGATGAACTGTAGCCGAGTAATATTGATAGATGATGTTTTATTGATGGATTTCAAGGTTAAATCATGTAACCATTTAAGTATCATTCAAGTCTCTCCTTAGCCCCACCAGGAGCAGCTCTCTTGCTACTCAGCCCTCTCTTCCAACTGTCATCCATCCACCAGGCACACCACACATTCCATATTACCTCACACACTCAACATTCTACCATTCACCCAGATAGGCTGAGTAGCAAGACAGGTTAATGGGAAAGGCACATGGCATCCAAACCAGGATACTACAATAGCAATGGAAGCCTCCTCTACTGGTCATCAGAGTGAGTTGTCTGCACACTTGAGCAATGTATGACACATATGCTGGTGAGCAGTATGAGGTGTAGGTGCAGGTGGGCAATATGAACTGTTGGTATTTAAGCAAAAATCAAGTTTATCATATAGAAGTAATCTCCTTAATTCATGAGTCAGTAATTCCTCTTTGTTTACCATTCATGTTGTTCCACAGTGATGAAATACATACATTTTGCCCCAGTGGGTGGTATGAAAAATAAGCAATGATATCTTGGGTGAGATGGTGGCACTTGGTACTGGGAAGAGCTGGCATCGTGGGAAGCAGTCAATGACACCCAATGTGGAGATAGAAATGGTAGGAAATATAATGAGAGGGCACTGATCGGCAAGATAAAGAAACAAGGCTAGTGGGCAGAATATGGTGGCACTGGTCAGAAACATGAAGAGCTTGCACTGTTGCCGTCATTGATACCCGACAATTGTTGCCATTATAAGGTGGTAATACTGGAGAGCAGTAACATCAATTGCCACAGGTCTCCAAAGTGAGGAACAATGTGAGGGGTTCACAGTAGTGTGAAGGACTTCAAAGCCCAGTGCCCACAATCTGAAACTTTTGGCAAGCACCAAATATGTCCCGGCAAAAGACAGATAACACAATAGTTGAAAAAAGGAGTTATTAAAGAAATGCACCATTTACCTCTGGTCCTCTTGCCGACAAGCTCAAGGAAAGGAACATAAAGCAGAAAAACAGGCATAATCATTTGTATTTTTTAGTGGGAAGCTGCAGTTAGTTTTTGTATAGATTGTTTCTTAATTTACAAATGCAGTTTGTTTCTATACTTTAGCACTTGTGGAAGGGTATGCAGTCGGGCACCTTCCTCAAATATCATCAGTGCTAAAAGAATGACAGAACAAGGTTTCTCATAATGTATCAGTCTGCAATTTTAACACAAATGTGAATTGCATAGTCTTCTGTTTTTCAACACCTTATTGTCTGCAACTACCGTGTTTGCATTTTAGCGTCCCATACCATGACGGGTCTTATTTCAATATCTCACATGCATGTACCAAACTCAGCATGTGCTCTCCAACACCTTTGAATGTCATACTTAGAAACTACTGAGTTTCATCAGCACAGAGAGAAAGATCTTTGCAAAAAACAAACAATGAACATGATGCCAATAATCAGAGTTCACAAGTATCAACAAAAAAGGCTTTATAATTGAAAAAACAATAATGCCTTTCTTTTAACCAACAACACAAAAATTGCATTTAATTTCATTCTCTATTATAAACTCTGGTCATTATAGCCACTAACAATTATAGCGAGAATTAGAGTTTAATGAAAACAGAATATAATCTACATCAGGATTTGAAATCAAGTAACTAAATCCGTCTCAATTACGGTACCAAGCATCAAGCAATTCTCAAGTTTTGCTGCTCACAAAAAATATACAGCTCCCATCAAGCGCCTGTTCGTATTTGAATACAAGGAACATGTTTGAGTCTCAAGATTTAAAGACACATGGAAATCACCTGCTTTTCATTCTCCTCCATTTCTTTACCGTCAACCAGTTTTTTAAGTAAAGTAGGGCTGTTGGAAAGTGTTTCTGTAAAGACATGTTCGTACTGAAGTAAAACATCCAAGTCACTTTTGCTCCCCATATCTTCTGCAAGAAGAAAGAAAAACGTTGGTGTTATAGTTGTTACTATTGACTTGCTGTTGCCAGAGCTCCTACCAATACGGCTATAAGGTCAACGTCTTTTCATTTATTTTTAGGTCTGGCTTCACAGTGCAGGTATCTCTTAACAATATTGTTACACAGGGTTGCCTTTGGCTCCACCCGGAGCAGTACTACTCTTTCACCTCTGGCCAATGGCTGCTTGGTGTAGCAATATGTCTTCCTTTGGAATGCGTGAAGGACTATTTTATGTCTGACAAGTATATGCACTCAATTGTGTGCCGCTTATATACCTTCTCTTACTTGGACCCAAAATAATGGAACTTCCTTCCAGAACACCTGAGAGCTTGTAAGTCACTGCAGGCTTTTTGTAAGGGTTTGAAGACCTGGCTTTTTTAAATCTGAGACTTCTTAAATTCTCCACCTTACTGCTACTGCAACGGGAAACCTCTGAGGGTAGCTGTGCGTGCTACAAATCTTTAAAAGAAATAGTTGTCTGGGTCTACAATTACTCATTTTCTTTTTCTCTACCTACATGAGATACACAAGAAAGCAGAGTTAGTGTCAGTGGCTTAAAAAGTGTTTTACAACTATTTCAAAGGCAAATGAAATGACACTAGGTATATACACAGTGCTGGTCGCTAGATTTGTGACTAGATAGGAGAATTAACGGTCTCTTAAACTCAGGCAGGACGAAAACATGAGGAATAAATGTTGGGAAACACTAGGTATATAATGTTTGAAAGCAGGATATCATATTTTGGAGGGGATGATGACTCACTGCCCTTTGTGTTCAGAAGTCCTTCACGGCCCGTTTTCCTTCATGCGGCCTGCCCTATCGTTTTTACTCATTTAACCTAAAAACCTGGAAGATCAGAGCCTGATAAAGGTTTTTTTTTTACATCCACTGATGAGCACCAAGCTCTTCTGCACAGAGCCTATACCCAAACTGTGTAGAGAGTAAACAATGCCCCCTCAAAACAGAATCGGGGGGGACTGGCACAGAATTGCAGCAGAATTGCAGCAGAATCATTCAGGAAACAGATTTGTTCACATCTATTGAGGGTGGCGGGAAAAACTTACTGACAACTCTGGCAAAAAACCTTAGTCTCCAATAACAGGTCTTTCACATTCTTTGTGTGTAGTGGAATATGCTTGAATACAGAGTATTTGGGCTCCTGTACTGTGCATGCAGGCTACGTGTGGTAAAATTGGTATTTTCTGTACATAAATGCTGCATATACAATTTTCCTTCACAGGACTGAGCCATTGTAGCTTATTTGTCCCAGAATCAGTGCAAGGAATTGCAATTTATATCCAATGGCTGTTAAAACAATCTTGTTACGGAAGCAAAAGACTAACAAAAAAAAGATCTGCTCTTTGGCAGCCTTACTGAAATAGATCTTTCTGGATTATCCCTCTCAGGGTACTTGGTTTTATGCGAGTCCATCACCCTTCTCCTTCATACTCTGCCAAGGATTGTCTAAAAACTACTAAGACCTCAGCGAGGAAGAGTCTCTATGTCCAGTAAATCCTATATGTTTTGAAAAGTCCTCACCAGTCTCTGGCTACAATAGGGCAAATCTAGTGTGTGTCTGCAGCACAGCTGCAATACTCTCACCTTACATAGGTAGAGCCATGCACTCTCAGTAATAGATTTCTCACCGATTAAGGGTCATCTGGTAGGCCTAAAGGTGTGTCCTAACTCAACTCAGAGAAGTTGAGCTTGCTCAGTGCTTCTTTTTTAGTCGGAGGCTCAGCTGGACAGATCTACTGAGTGCCGAGATGGCGATGCAGTGCAATTTGGGGTTCAGGTTCGGGTGGTAAGTTTGGAAATCTCCCAGAAGCTGCCTATCTCAACTGCACTGACACAATTAGATCAGGCACAGTCAAGGTTGTGATGATACAGTTCACTCTGCACACACTGAGCAAATGTTATGAGGTAGCAGTGTCAGTAACAGTGGCCTGCTCTCGCACACATTGGGTGATGTAGACTAACCACTACAAACAACGGTCATCATACTTAAGGAAATTCCACTGCAGACTGCTCAAGGACCTTAGGGGGTTAGTGCCTTGAGCTGCGACAACAGGGGATCCGTCTATGCACACTTTAGCAGGAGCAGCAGATCCTTCACTTCATAGACCATGATGGGCTCCAAGGCAGGAGCACACAGTTTACCCTCTCTAGAGTCTCAGGTGGGCAGAACTTCTTTGTTAACAACTCTTGTCCATACTGATAATTTAATGCTACTTCCTTCTTCTCTCAGACAACTGTGTACATTCCACGTGTCCCAGGAGAAATGTGACAGCTCTTCCTTTACATCAGGCTACATATGGCATCCCCTCACCTCTGGGAATCTGGCTGTCAGGCGGACACTAGCTCTCATTGCACAGCAGTCTTCTGGGTACTCTATGGAGAACAATGAGCAGGTCAACATCTCCCCTTTTATACAGGTACATCAGGAGATGAGTATTTTCGCCCAGCAAATTTCAGAACCAATATGTGTGTGTGTTCTCTATTAATATGCCCTTCTTAGAAGGACCTAAATACTCAGCCTGTGAGTAGTCTGATACTTTTCACTGCAGAGCTGCCTCGAGGCTGGACCCCCCCCCCCCCCCCCCAACAGAGACACAAAAAGGTATGAACATTTTGCACCTAGCTATCAACAGCCACACTCACAGTGATTAGAAAGGGATACAACAAGCTCGTCTCCTTTAAAGGACTCTCCACAATTTGAAAAACAAAGGCAGAGTCCCACTCTTCACCCCCACCAACCACCAAATGGCAGTGCTATGGAAGACTAACGGGCAGCCCTATTATTCAAAAGTAAAGGCGGCATTAAAACCTGCCAGTCTCCTCTGTTCCCGAAAACGTCATATATTTCCTTCAGGGCTTGGGAACGTCCACCAGGTGTGACCCACAAGTTGTTGGGGATTTCATGACCTCAAGATCCAAGAACAGAATGCTCAAGCTTTCCTGTTTTTGTCCCGCAAACACCATTGGAGAAGAACAGTGGTACTTATGGTATGTGTGTTTGTTAAAAGAGCTGGAACTGTTAAACTCTGCAGGTAGATGAAAACAAGTTTTCAAAGCAGCTACAACAATTTGCTGATATTACTTGCAATTTGCTTGCGTAGAGTGTAGAACCTTTATATTACAATCAGGATTGATTCCTTCCTATGAACACCAAGAACTAATGTAACACTAAATGTTGTTCTATTCATAAAGAATGCTTGATTCAGCAAACATGCCAATTATATCGGTTATGACCAATAATGGAGCAAATTCATTTTAAAACTATAACCAGTAAATTTTATTTTCTTTAAACATAAAACATATTATTTTGAAGACCGGCCCATGATTGTGCATGTGACCAGATAATATGATGCAAATGTCAATATAAATGTCTTTAAAATAGTTTGATATGTCAGTGTACCATGCGTGAAAATATTTTACCTGCTTTAATAAATCTTCTTTTTTTAATTAAAGGTTCCGTATCCTCCTCTTCATCATTTCTTGTGGCATAATCGCAGCTTGCAGTAAACGTTTGGAATGCAGGAACGTTTGTTTCATCATTTGCTAAGCCGCATCTTGTAGATGTTGGCTGCTCCATAACTTTAGTTTCAGTTCGTGTTTCACAGCGGCTACCATGCTGCCCCTCTTGATTCGAAGATGGGTTACATTTGGCCGATAATAGTATTGTGTTGGTGTCCTCAAGCTCTGTCTCCTTACCTGCAGTTTTTAGTGCAACTGAGGGGGGTAATAGCTCCACTTCAGCTGAACTTACTGTTGTGACCGACGGTGTTGTGGAAAACTCAGGTCCCGAAGTTGTTGGAGTTGCTAAAATTGAATTTGAAACTATAGCAGAAGTCAACAACTGAGATGACCCTAGATTAGTCACTGATACAGAGATCTCTCTTACAGGGACTGCCACAGATGATACCATGTCAGCTTCCTCTTCAGAGGGTCCAGAGAAAGGCTTCTTCCCCGACTGTGCTGAGCCATTCACAGATGAGGAGGATTTCAGATCAGTCACTGCCTCCGACGGTGTTGAGGGAGCTGCTTCATCAAGAGGCACCTGGCCAGTCATCACCTTGGAGGGTGCTGGGCAAGTCCCCACCTCAGAAAGGGTAGGGCTTTTCACTTCCTCAATGGGTTCTGAGTCATTAATCTGCTTAAAGGGTTCCAGATCAGAGACCACCTTTGAGGATTCCTTTGTAAAGGCCACATCAGGTGATTCTCGACCAGTTGTTACCTCAGATGGGGTCAAGCTAGTGGTTGCCTTAGCAGAGGATGAGGCAGTTGTTAGTTCATTGGTTGCCAGGACAAACTCTGCCTTAGAGGGTTTTGTAACATTCATTAACTGGGCGGGTGTGGAGCAAGTTTTGACCTCTGAGTGTGTGGAGCCATTTACTACCTCAGAGTGTGCTGATCCAATTACCATCTGAGAAAGTGCCAGGCCATTCCTATTTTCCACATTTTCCGATGCAGCAATTTGCTTCAAAATCCTGGGAGCAGCCACGGTGCCAAAGTTCAAGTTACCAGTCACACTCGAAACTTCTAAAGCTGGTGTAGTCCCAGATGTTCCTGGAGAAGTCATTGTGGCACTAGAAACCTGAAAAACAGTTTTCTTCCCCGGGTTTATATGCGTTGCAGCCATTGTATCAGTCTTTAAGGTGGTCACGCCAACTGTCATGTCAAGTGATTTTTCTGCATTTGGTGAAGCGGTCAATGGCTGCGACTTTATTTTGCTTGAAACCATGGCATTATGATCAGACACTTGAGGTATTTTAACATCATTATCAATGACTTTAACTTGGCGTGCCTCAGATATAGCTTTCCTGGTTGCATCAGATGGCCGACCCGAACTGTCAACAAGTGTTCGACTTTGTGTTGAGCGGTTCACAAGATCAGTCAGTAATTTCTTACAGCTGACAGCAACGTCAAACATTTGCAGGGCATCAGCGACCGAGATTACCTTAGTTAAGTTGTGCTTGCCAGGTGGCAACTTTCCAGTGTACACTATTTCCAAGAGTAGAGTGAACTCTTCCGCTGTCACTACAGAAGAATCAATTGAAATTGTGTCTGTGTCATCCAGCAAAGATTTAAACAGCAGACTGGCTGCAGCTAACATGAGTTTATGTGCCCTAAAGTGAATAGTACCAATGAAAATTGTGCAGTCACAAAAGTGCTGTTCTTTGCATAGAGTGTGCAGCTGTAGCAACAGTTGTCTGCTGTAATATGGCAGTTCCATTGTTTATGCAGGCCAATGGGCTCTTTGTTCTCAGCAGTTTCTTCGAAGTACCAGATCGCAGATATGTCCTCGGCTAAAATGGAGCCAGAAAAAAACATTGGATTAGCAACGAATTTTCACAATTCAAATGTGCTTTTATATGGAGTTTAGTACCTACAAAGTACTATGAACTAGTCAATGGCTCTTGATTAATATGAACCAGCAATTAACACCCTAGCTTATAGTAGAGGAACGGCACATGTAAGTAGAACAAATGTAAGAGTGAAACATTCTTTCCTCATTTATTATAGGATAAAATGGTTATTTCTAATGAGAAAAGCTTGTTTTGGTCAAATACTACCATCCTCAAAATAAAGAATGCAATTGTGAGAGTTTCCAATGGTAATGGTGACAAATGCAACATCCTTTTTAAGAAAAGTACTGTTGAAGCCACCCTGCATTCTGCATCTGAATACGTGAATCAGGCCTGCTTCCTCAGTGGAACTAATCTTTCATTAAAGAAAGCTTTGGGAGTGTTTGGGAACATTAACACTATGAAGGGTTGAATAATTCGACATTCTTTTAAGTGCATGTGTTTCTGAATCCAACAGAACTCCTGTACTGAATCCATAATGCCATCATAATAGGGAGAAATCACTAGTGGAATGACTGAAGAAATTTGGCAAGACATCTCTGGGCCAGTCTTCCTCTCTCCCGTCTCCTCTACCCCCAAACAAAAGTGATTCACGCGGACTTTTCTTCCCAGATTGTTGTATTAGAGGCTTGCACTGCAAATATCTAGTCAGGTAATAAAACATTTATGGATGGAGAGTAGGAGTGCTTTTCTATAGCGCATTAATATGAAGGCAGACAATTATAGGTACCAGAGATAAAGTCCATGGTAAACTGAGGAGAAACAACTGACAAGGGAGTCAGATTAGAAGAAAGGTGGAGTCTAGTTCAAAGTGTTGCTTCATTCAGTGGTGGGATGGAAAGTGGATTCAATCACTGGCCAAATTGAAGGCTCAAGAGAAGAGGGTATATTTACTGCTTCGGCTTAACATAAGGGATGTTGGATGGGCTGCCCTGATGTAAATCTCTGAAAATTCCACTTGGTTTTCATTGAGATATTCCACTTTCACAAAAATCTTTTAAAGGCTACAAATCCTTGTAGGGATGTGGTCATTCTTTCTCTGATACCGCGCAAGATGGAATTTTTGAGACTTCCAAAAACATTCTTACATTTCCTCAGCAGCTTCAGATATACAGAGAGAAAAAATGATCAATTAATAAATTACATTTATTATGGGAATGGATTAGGATTTTTTGCTTAAGTGCAAACCTTTCATTGATCAAATAATTTAGGTAAGCATATGTTATGTAGTTTTTAAAAAACAAAAGTAATTTTTTGGTATCAACCAAGATCGCTGGCCTACATTTAATTATGTATTGTTCAAAGATGGCCATTAAAGAAAACATAGGCACATAGTGAGCAGTAGATCCTTTACAAGCTAAGATTGTCCATGGGCTACTATGAAATGCCTTGTGCTCATTAGTTTCATCACTGTAACTTACTCAGTTGATCAGGGCCACACATAAAAAAAATGAAACAAAATAACTAATTAATTTTAGTTTAATGACAATGGCTATTTGCTCAAATATTTCATCAGATTTTCATATTTCCTCCCTTTATCGGTTGTACCCTCAAACAGCTCTCTCAAGAAGAGGTTAAAGGGTATATACTAGAGACAAGAAAGGTGCATATTGAGTACACTTGGTGGATCAGCTGGAGGATGTTGCCAAGCCAGAGGTTCCAAGATTTTCTATTTTGGTGGGCAAAACTTTTGGAGGATTAATGCTGGAGCAAGAGTAAGAAGTAACAATATCGCAAATATATGATGAGCTAGATGCACACATTCTTTCAATTGAGTAACAGATTTAGCTATTCCTTTGTTTTTGTAAATTTAGGGCCTCATTACGATGTCGGTCAGAAAGGCTCCGAATGGCATTCCGATTTTCCTAACCTGAGTCAGAACCCATGTTTTCGCCCGACTCTGAAACCTTTCAGACCGACCGATTACGATACAAGGTAACCGTTGGGTCTGTCCTCCTCGGTGGGAGCCGAATCGTACTGGTCTATGGACCGCGTTTCTGACCAACACGAAAAGGCTTTTGAAAACTGAAGTTGAGGCTCTGTAGCAGGCTCCCCTTCAACCTACAACCCCCGGTAAGGGCCCACTGTCCCCTCTTTCCAACCATGCACAGCGTGGCAGGCACCATGGGGTGCCCACCACAGGGTGCACGGTTTTACGCAACCACCCCATTCTTCAATGGGAGCCTATGTTGTTGGTCAGAACACAGGCTCCCAGAAATGTCAATGGGAGTCCGTCCGAACGGTGTTCGGAACCATTGTATCGGTCAGTCGGACTCTACGAAACCAAGTCAGTTGGAACGATTCTGACAAGTAGTCAGTCGGAATGCTTTCCGACCGACATCATAATGAGGCCCTTAGTCTAATGAGTGCCAGCAGAACCAAACTGCAAAGAAAAGAAATAACTGTACTGATCTTCGCAACCTGGCATATGCTTGCCACCTCCAAAAGATGGTGAGTTTTGTATTTCCCAAAATAGGCATAGTTTAAAAAGGGAGCTTAAACTTTGGGTTACACCTGATAATGTGGATTACCAAACATAATCCAAAGATTACCTCCATGTTTACCAGTCCTTGCTCCATTACTTACACAGAGGGACATTTGCCAAAGCAACTTCAAGACGAGGCGTTTCAATAAATAAGAGCAGACGACAAACTTTTTAGGTCTGTCAACTGACAAACAGAAATACAGGTCAACAGTTTTTTCTCCACTCATGATACGAAGCAAAGACAAAGGATCATCCTCTACAATGGAGAGGTAAAGGAAAGACAAGAAGTACTTCTGCAGGGGAAGCCAAGGGGAGCCAGAGTCAGTCAAAGTGGCAGTGTGCCTAACTATGGATTAAGGAAGCAAGGACGGGGAGATGTGGAGGTAATGTAGTTCTTACATGTCTGCAATTAAATTTTACCCTAAGCCATCAAACTGACCAGGGTACATTCAAATATACTTTGTGCAGCTCTCCAAAACTCAACGGCTCATGTGCCCAACACCCAATGGAATGACTCAGAACTGAGTGCACCATGGAAGATTCCTGGAAACAGCGCCAAAAGGACGGGACTCCTAAGAGGGGGATACCCAAGAGAGTGCTCACAAGAAAGGTTATGCAATAAAACTCTTCAAGAATCTGGAAGCACACACTGCAGAGGTGAATGTTAAAAAATGCAATTAGTCTAATGTGATGACATCATTTTTAAGTGTGCTCTAGCTTCTTTCCAAGTTGATAGCTGACACTAATCTAATGGCCAATAGATGTGTTATTTTACTGTTAGGGCTACTGAGTAAGGAATAAGCCTTATGGAATAATCTAACGAGTGACTTTAACCTACTCACACCCTTACGTAAAGTAGGTGGCTCATTGGTTGATTTCTTGTTTCCATTGAAACTACTGGCTTCACAAAAAAGAGAAAGTAGTTATAAGATTTCATGTTCCCTGCACTTAAAAGAAGTAGGTGGCTCCAATCGAAATCAACCAATTAAAGCACATTGGAAAGTTAAAGGATTGAAGCGCAAGCAGTAGGAGGCAATACCAGACAACATTGTTTGGTGTACTGACCACGAATGATGGTAAGGGGGAAAGTTACTGTAAGACAGGAGACAAACAAAAATGGCAATTTACAACCAAAAATAAAAGAAGCTAAACAACTGGCATCAGAGATCATAACTGTGTGTATTATTCTGGTAACCATGAGATGGCAGGTAGTAGCTATACTATAGAGGCAGGGTACATTACCCTTGAACCAGAATCATGTTATGGAGAAAAAAGGACACGAAAAACGGAGTTTCCTGGAGGGACTCTGTGTCCCAGGATCCTGTTCTGCCCTGAGGGAGGGGCCACTGACATCACCCGCGCTCTTAAGCGCTTGTCAACTCATGTTGCGCTGGATGCGTGCGGGACACGCCAGGGAAAAGCCCGGGCCAAGGGCAGGCTCGTATTTGCCTGTCATTGCCAGAGCAGGGCCGCCCCATTGCTTTTTGCATCTTGGAGGTCCTAGGGGTCAGCTGTTTCTTCGCAAGGTACTGTATTTTCCTATTTATCCTCCAAGCTCTGTGAGTCTGGTGTTCCCATACCACTCTTGATACATTATACTGGTGCAGAACGCCTAAAGCTGTTAATCTGTCTCACAGACTGTAAGCTGACTCAGCGTGCAGACCACTAAGACTGCATGGACCAATCATTGTTAATATTTGTCATTAGTTGAAGTCATTTAGTGTTTGTCTGTGACCTGAGGGTGAGGGAGGCGCCCTGTGGGGAGATACTCCTGATACTAAGGCAACATCAGCCCGTTACCCACGACAGGGCTGAAGACAATATAAGACTGCTGCAAAACCTAAAGCGGCCGGGCGGGAAATGCTCTCGGTAGCATTAGTTTGAAGTGTGAAGCAGGGGGCGGGAGCAGCCTTTGATGTGCGGATAATTAGGGGAGGAGCAGCCAGGAGATCCAAGCTGGGGAACAGATGGCTGGCGATTTGGTGCTGTGCACGCGCATTTTAGGTCAATGCGCTTGCGCATTGACCTAAAAGCCACGGGCACAGCACCAAATCGCCCAGTTAGTTTAACTCTGGTTAAAGCCCTATATCCTCGCAAGCTCGATGCGCATGCGCATCGAATAGCGAGACCTAAAAAGCAAAACAGCCTTGCAAGAACGCTGGGAGTAATTGTGTGATTGATTGCATTGACGTCCTATTGTTAGAATGCGAGTAAATCCTTTCTCCCGCTGAGTCGGATTCTTCCCACTTATCGGAGGGGGCCTCATCCAGTTCCATATCAACGCCCCTAAAACGTATCCCCTCAATGTTTAGGAAGCCTGTAATCTGCAGTAGTAAGTAGACCCAATCTACCCCAATGGTAGCAGATGTTAGTATGACTAGGCACTCAGTTCTAACTGAAACCCAAATAGCCCCAGAGTCTCAGGACATCAGCCTCAGCAAAGGGAGGAGTATGTAGGAGATAGAGGGGGGGGGATCGAGACATCTGGGGGGGCAAGAAGGGAAGATTGTAAAGTCCCTCCATGTGAAAGGGAATCTTTGCTTGACCCTTCTGCTCTTATAGGTCAGGTTAATCTTCCTCAAGCCAAAAGTGTATGCAATATTCAGCACCCCCTGTGCACCAGTGTGATACCTCCCTAGTACAAACAGATTCAACCCAAGTCCATGCAAGAGCTGCAACTGCTAACTCCAATATTAATTCTAAAGATGTAATTTCCCGAAATGACCCACCTGGGGTCCAAAGAACTAAGCCTCAACATAAGACGGGCACATTTGTGCAAGGGGGCCTTCCACCTACCTCTGAATATCCATCCATACACTCTAAGGATGCTCATTCCCATAATGATCTTCAAGATTTTCATGAACATCCCGCATTGCCCCCGAAATGCATTGCTATGATTAATGCCCCGAAACTCTTGCCCAGCCAGAGGCGTGAAGAGGAAAGATACACTCATAAACAAATCCATTCACTGGATCCGCCATGTGAGAGGCTGCCATTCATTCATAAGAGATTAAATTGTAGGAGCCAGAAGGCTCACTCATCTTATCAATCACATGGACTGTATCCAACTGTGCTTGGCCGATGGGATGGTGGCACATACTTTGATAGCCATGGATGCCAGATCTAGCTCTCCCACACCTACACGCATTCAATTTAGGTAAAGACTTCCATCAAACCCTCCACTTGTTACTGTCCGCTCCCCTGCAACTCATCTGGGCTTAGACTCCTCTATAGCAGCTAACGACTGGCTCGAATCCCCAAACAACCATATATGCCAGAAATCTCCAACATCAAATCCCCAAACATCCAGCACCCTCTGGTAGACAAAAGCACACTTACTGTATTCTATCCCACACCCGCTTTGGATCCACATTGTGCTTTCTTCTTCCATTAGAATGATGACTTTAGGAGTATCCCCAACCAACAAAGCCCAACTGCACTGGCTGTCGGGGAATGTCTAGGATGCCCTACGACTAAATCCTACTAGTAGCCAGGAACTGGGTGGCAAGCTCCGAACATTATCATGGAATGTTGCCGGGGTAAGATCTAAACTATCCCTCCCACACTGGGTCCAATTCATCTAAACGTTTGGCATTTGCATATTGCAGGAGACATGGAGTCCCTCTCCCGCCTATGTCCCTGGCTATGTAACTTTTTTCCATCCAGCATCTTCAAATAAACCAGGACGACCAGCAGGGAGATGGTATTTGTGTTAGGACTGCACACTATTGCACATCTTGAGAACTTCCATCTGATAGTGCAGACATTAAAGCTGTGCAACTTAAAGGCCAGAATGGTGCCTTGTTTGACAACTACAAATGTCTACTCTAGAGGCACCAGGGCGGGAAGGCGGTCAACCCTGTTGGATAAGCTACAGGCACTTTTGGATGATAGGGCCTCATCGCTACCCTTCATTGCAGCTGGTGACTTTAATGTCACCTTTGAGCCGCTGTAAAGGGAGGATATTTGTGGAGCTAGTGAGGAGGATGCGATGTGTTCCCCACCTTGAACTACCCCCTATAAAAAAACAAGCATTGGCATAGCCAATAGGACTCTCCTTTGGGACCTTATAAGAGGGGCCGTGCATCATAGCAGCAAGTAGTTTCAGAGAAATGAGAATGCAGAAGGCGGCTGGCGGCTGGCTACCTTGTGGTCGAGAGACAGAAGCTCACAAATGATGGACAGCTTCGGACGTCAGAGGAAGGAGCATGCACAAAGTAGCTAGTAACAGGTGTGAGACAAAGGAACGCACAGGAGGACCACTTCAGTGAAGAATAGTGTGTATGGCTGGGCATTAGAGAAGCGACTAGTATCAGAGGAGGGCAGGAGCAGAAGGTGACCAGTAGGTGTCACAGGAACGCACATGCAGAATCTAGTTTCAAGTGGGTTTCAGATGAAACCAGGCAACCGTAAAGGGAGGGCAAAACTGTGCATTATAGCAGCGAGTAGATTCAAAGGAAGACGAACGCAGAAGGTAGTCTGCTATAAGAGTCAGAGGAAGGTATGTGCAGAAGGTCTCCTGCAGTGAGCAGAGCACGTGGGCAAAAGCGGGTGCGAGGAAAACATGCATGCGATGTCCGGTAGTAAGGGGGACAAGGAGCTATGCGCCACAGCATTGAGTGGAGTAACAGGAAGGTAGAAGCAGAGGGCGACCAGCATTCCGCGTCAGGGTAAGGCAGGCGCCAAATGTGTTCAGCGCTGTGAATCGGCAGGCAGCAGTGTCAGGACTACGACTGTGCCAGAGATGGCTAACACGATGCCCCCGTTGTAGCACGGAATGGTTTGTGCTTGTGCACTTGATTTATCTGA
Source organism: Lissotriton vulgaris (assembly GCF_964263255.1). Taxonomy (NCBI): domain Eukaryota; kingdom Metazoa; phylum Chordata; class Amphibia; order Caudata; family Salamandridae; genus Lissotriton; species Lissotriton vulgaris. Next base: position 479,664,856 of record NC_141693.1, read on the forward strand.
AAATCACCCTTTTTACAAACACGCCAGTAACCAAACGGAAAGATAGGGACGCAGACTTTGAATACTGCTCCCCGCTGTACTGGGGGTGAAGAATGCTGTAATTTTTGTATTCCACTTGTGAGGGTGACAAAACAATTAGAACTACTCAGTCCTCTTTAGCCCTTCAGCTCTGTACTCGTGCGGAGGAGGCAAGATTGGCCAAATATCCCCCATAAGCTGGCCCCGGTACGGACACCTATTCTGGCTCTCACGTGAGCTGGCCCGTCAGCAAGGATCTTGGGCGCCGGCTCTAATCGCTTTGTTTGGAACCGTTACCTGGGGTTACTAGGCAGGCGTATGAGTCAGGTGCTGGCGACTTGTGGGGGGGGGGAAGTTCTCTCCTCGCAGATCTCTCCTGTCTTCTGGCGCAGCACGGCTTCAACGGCGCTGGGACTTCCTTTCCTCTGCGTCTTGATGACGTTGTAGGAGGGGCCTCCCCGGATGTTAGGCACTCCTCCCGTGTTGATTTCCTGGCAATGTGTCCCATGTTTACTCACGGCCCTGGCGGCCTACTCGAGTAGCGTCTGGGTTTACTTTGCTAACGGGAAGCAACCTTGGCATCGGGGCCGGTGGGGGAGAGATACCGGCCCTCAGTATACTGCTTTGTTCTCGGGCCGGCAGAGGTGAAATCCACGGTGCTTCGATACTGGTGGAGAGCGGCCAAGCGTGAGCTGAGAGTTGAGCATCCTTGCAGGGGACGGAGTTAAATCAAAACTGCTGGTGGTACTGAAGTTACACGCAGCGGTCGAAGTGCATTAATAAAGGTATAGGCACTGCGATGCTGCAAACGGTGGGTGCTCGGTGAGTGTGCATGGTCATATGTAAGGCTTAAACAAGCTCCTGGCGCCGCAGGAGGAGGAGCAGCAGCAGGGGGAAAGAGAGGGGCCTGCACTTGCAGGAGCGATAATTGCTGCCATATGGCGGCGTGCTCCCGCAAGTAGATCGCCTCGCGTGAACGCGCTGCCATTGATGGCAATTGAACGCATGCACGTTATTGGCTAAAAAGCCAAAGCGATCGGAAAAGGTCTTTTTGCCGCCTATGCAATGCATGAGCACTACGTAGGCGAGACCTAAAAATGATCCAAGGGGCACTCCAACTAAATGCCATCTCCCTAAAGTTCGGATTAAGGGTAGCAAAAATCCGTACTAGATTGGATATTATGGGTTCTAATACCTTCAATAGGACCAACAATACAAGCTGCATAGATTATTTTCTGGTGTACCTTAAACTATCGCATTGAGTGGTTCACATGGCCTTGGGTTTTAACGTAGACAGTGATCACAATCCCCTGCAACTCTTGGTGGGTTCACATTGGGTGGGCCAACCCAACCCTGACTTAACCTCAAAGAAGCTATTCCCTTCCAAACAGAATCATCGGCTTCAATGGCTCTAGGTAGCTATGGATGAAGGCAAGCTGAAAGCCATCAAGCAGAACCTGCTGCTATCCACAGCAGCAATTGGCAACCTAACGAGCCGTGCGGGAGGGTTGGAAAAGATCCTAGCCCACCACACTGGTCTCTTCGAGCAGTTAGCAAGATACTTTATTGAACCACTCAGCTCACACAAATAAGATCCCAAGATAACTGCTTTAACAAGGAGTGTAGAGGCCTCAGAAGACAACTAACTCAGGCAATCAGAGCAAATGACCTGGGTCTTGTAAGGAGATGGTACAAGTTGGCACAAAAAAAGAGACAAAAAGGAGTGGGATGAAGATAGATGGGCATTGATTAGGGAGATCTGTGATATGAAGGACTCACAAAAGTTCTTGCTCCTTGTTACTAGTGGTGATTCAAATAGGCCTACCAATAAAATCTTGATTAAGGCATGGTATGACCATTTCTTTCTACTACACTCTGGTCCCAGCATACAAGAGGCAGAAGACCCCAATTATCGCTTTGCCCCATCGTAGCAGTAGATTTTTTCTCTTTAAGTGAAATTAAGACCTGAATCTCCTCTATCACAAAGGCTAAAGCTGCCGGTCCCGATGGCATTCCAGGAGATATGTTTGTACATGACAGCGAGAATTGGCCAAACTATATTTTGACTCTAGTCAATGCAATTGTGCAATTGCTAAGGGGGGGCAAATTCCACCCTCCTGGAAGAAAGCAGACGTGATCCCTGTGTGTAAGAAAGGTGACAGATCCTGACCCAGTAATTATAGACCAATCAGTCTTATAGACTGCATCCAAAAGGTGTTTGCCCGAGTTCCCCTACTAAACGTCCAGTGCTGGATGAACGACCACAACATCTTGTCCCAATTTCAAGCTGGGTTTAGACAAAAAACTAGTACCATTAACCGGGGGTGTTGTTTTCTTCTTCTTACCTGGAAGACTGTGGTCCTTGGTTTCGGAACCCTCGACATAGCCTTCATCTTGTTTGTATTGCGGAAATTATTGTGCTTTTAGTGTAGAATCAAATTTGTAGTCCATATCTATCGCAGTGAGAGAACTAGCCCATTGTATCCATCGCAGATGTGAAGCTTTTGCATTTGGAACGCTTGCCTTTGTAACAACCTCGAAGGCTGGTACTGGAGTTACAACAATTATTCGTTTCCCAGTGCTCTTTCTCTCACCACGGCAGTCTGTACTGGTGACAGAATTTTTTCTATAGAAGCAAACCGCATATCAGCGTTTGTGTACAAGTGTGATTTGCATGATATGGGTACCGTTTCGCCTTCATTGAAGGTCAGGTAAGTGTACCCAGATTGACCCGCGATTACACAGATCACCAGATTTGTGTATTTACACGGGTGTGTCGGTATTTTGAAGCAATCATGTCAGCTTGTAAGGAACAAAGGATATCTGTGTGTTCCTGTATAAAATGTCTAATTGAAAAATCAGGTCTGATTAAATCGTAGAAAGGTTTTACTTTTTCTGTGTAATCTAAAATGTATGTTCTGCCAAAAAAAATTTAGGTTGGAGCAGCGCACACTTTTCTAAAAAAGTTAGCTGCTAGGCTTTTCCCTTCACTTGATAACTTGTGTCGCAAAAATAGGACATTGAGGTGTGCTATTTTAGATTGTTTTAAGTTGAGTTTGTAGCCCTCAGAGGCGAACCCCAAAATAACATTACTCACCCTGGTCAAATGATCCAATAAATCATCATCCGTCAGATAACTATCATCTACATAGGACAATACCTCCTCATCACAAGTTAGAAGAAACTCCGTCACCCTAGCTGAGACCAACATAGGGCTATTCTTGGTGTATTCAACAGAATTGGCGCTGGGAGCCTAGGACTGAGTATGCTGTCAAATATCTGCACAATGTTATTCATTAATGCAGCACTGTGTGCATTCTGTACTGCAAACGTCTTTTTGCATGTATTCAAATGTCTAATCTAAAACTAGACGGTATGAATTGTCAGGCTTCATTAATGGAAATATATGATTATTTATTAAAGAGGTGCAATTCTCTATTCTTCTTGGTACTCAAGTTGATCTAAGATCTCCCTGACTTGTTGTTTTGCTTCTTGTTTTATTGGGTACTGTCTCTGTGGAGTTGGAGTTGTTTTTACTGGGATTACATGGTGAGGGGACTCAGTATCCCACCCTACATGGTTACGATAAAATGCTGGAGCAAGTGCTTTCGCCCACTCGTGCTCATATGAGTGTTTTAGTGATACTGGAAAGAGGTCAGAAAAAGCTGGGAAAATAACTGTTTCTCCCTTTGGGCATTCCATAGCAATCTCAGGCGGCCAATCTTTTTCAGCAAAAGGATGTCCTACCTAAAAGTTAGGTTCTCCCAAAAGAGACCTTACATTTTTCTGGGTTTGTCCCCCTCCACCCCCCATTTGGAATATTATTTTGTATAACGGGCGTGGGACACTTACCCTAGTATCAGGTGTCTCAACCATGATATGTGCATTCAATGCCACCGTCACCAGAAATTCCATCAGTTCTGGCAAGCTATTGTTACTTCTGCTGTGCTGGCTAGCATCGTCAGAGCCCATTACCCATCCAGAAGCTGAGTCCTCAGTATCCTTAGCATTTCTTACTTTAAGGCCAGCTACCTTCTTTTTAAATTGAAGTTTAGATTTTGGTTTATGTTCTTTTTTGCTATTATAGTCCAAAGTACAATGTGTATCTCTGGACTTTGTTTGTTCTTCTTGTCTGTGTTCTGTCCGTCCTTCCCTCTCAGAGTTTTTTTTGATGAACCTTGAAAGGAATGTGTATCAGTATAGTATCCTGATACCTATCAGGTTTTTTTAATGTTATCATGATTCCTAAGGTTGCCCCTTCTTTCCGTGGGCTCCTCTCTATCCTTTTGTTGTTTATTATCCCATTTCTTCTTGGAAGAATCAGGGGCTTGCTTGGTGTTATCCTTTTCAGGACCACCACAAGTTGAGGTTTTATTGCTCTAGCTCTCAAGTTATCCCTCCCTAATTCAGCATATGTATCCTCGTAATTTTTGGTAATTCATGGTCCTGTTGTATAGGAGAGAAATCCCTCAGGCGTTGCCATATCGCCAAAGCTGCTGCCTCCCCTTTTATGTTTGCTAACATAATCATTGATACCTGGGTTACATTTCCTAACAATTTCATCCCTACCTTCAGAGCAGGTTCTGAGCCATACTCATTCTGTATCAGTCTCAATACATCTGGAATTACTGCTATTAAAGGGAACCCATGAGTTCTGGTGTAGATGACAGTGAAAACTGTACCCCAAGAGGTACAATCCTCTATCTGAGGAGCTATCTTCATTGGCAAGTAGATTGTTAACATTTTGTGTTTTTCTTGGAGGCCTGTGTGTGAAAACACTGTCCCTAATTGTGTTATCTTCTGAGCTATCCAGAATGGCATTTGCTTGCGTTAAGTGGGCATTTTACTTTTAACTGTGTTCAGTGTTTGTGGAGATATTTTAGCTGCAGTTCTTTGTATTTGTCCTGCTGGTGCAACACTTGTTTGTTGAAATGTGAGTGTTCTCATAACGAACTGTGTCAGATTTTATTATTTCTTTGTGAAGTGGACGTGCATCTGCCATTGGCATTGTGTCAATGCCTGGATGTGGTGTATAAGCAGTGTAGGAAGGGGGAGGCTCTAGTTGGCGCAGTGCAACACTAGCGACAAGCAGGGACTCTCTCTTCCTCGTCAGGGCTGAGGGTTACCTTCCAGACAACCTCTGCTTACCCTCTAGGTAGTGTGGCTTAAGCAGTCGTAGGCTAATCTTTGGGGCACATAGGGTTAAACACTTGCAATAATACACCTTTACAACCAACCCACCACACAACGAGACCAGACTGTATTCTGTAAAAATATATATCTTTATATAGATTTTAAGCAGGCTTGTGAATACAGTCAACGTACTTTATGATAACGGTTGCAAGTTTACTCAGTTCAGGTTACCACAGTTCTTATGCAGTTCTCTTGGGGCCCGTAGGCCGGTGTCAACCAAAGTTCTTGTGGAGCCGGCGGCTTCCAGGGGATCTGTCCCACGTCGCGTTGCCTTCCCGGGGTCGCTGATCGTTGCGGCTCTTCAGCCGAGCAGGTCACTGGTCATCCGGGGCAGCGGTGTTCTGTGGCGGCAGGGTCCTCTCCTCGTTGTCCGCTCCGACCCTGGAGGCGGCGGCTGTGCGGCGGTGGCAAGTGGCAGTACGGTCCCCAAGTGCAGGACGTACCCAGCCAAGTGCCGGTGCAGCTGTGGGCTCACAGCTGGGCTGTCGGGCAGGCTACCGACCTTGCGGATTCTCACAGGGCAACTGTCCGTCTTTGCAGGTGAGTGGCTGCTCGTTAAGCAGTCACCTCGAGAGCTCGGACCGGACGGGTCCTCCTTCGCTTTGCTCTCGGGCTCCCGGTGCAGTTGCGGTCACGGTGTTCGGGCCAGCGGCGGCTGGTCCTTACTTTGCTCTCGCTGTTGCTTTGGGCCCCGGTCACGGTGGTCAGGGGGATGTCGTTGCCGTGGAGGAGATTCCTCCGTCGGTGCTGCGGCGATGGTCAGCACCCGCAGTCGCTTTCTTCCAAGGGGGTATCGTCCACTGGTCCTGGGACGCTGGTCAGGGGGCAAGTTCAGTTGCAAGCCCTTGGAGATCTCTTCAGCAGAGTTTGGCACAAGTAAAGCAAAAGTCTTTTCGTAGTCTTTTCTTCTTCCTCTCCTTCAGCAGCAAGGCACCAGACACAGGCAAGAGTCAGCAACCTTCCTTGTCTCTCACGGTCCTTCTCGTAGGGCAGAGTCCTTCTGTGGCCCAAACCGGATCTAATTTTCAAGGAGCAGGGCTCCTTCTTTTATAGGCCAATTCTTTTGTTCTCGCAGGCCAGGGGGGCCTTTGCATAGCCACTCTCAGTCTTTGAGTACCCCGGTGGGTGTACTCCGGCTTCTGCTTTCAGTGTGAGGGGCAGGCGCATCAGACGCCCCACAGGAGGTGGAGCCAGCATTGTCCGGACAGGGGTGGCCAGAGTACCTTGTTGATGGGGGCTTCGCCCTTCCTGGGCCAGGCGTCGGCAGAGTCATCCGCCGCTCCCCAGGAGGGTGGAGCCAGCATTGTGGTGGTCGAGCACAGCTACAGTTCGAGTCAAGAGGCACTCCTACCTCCCACTAAGGTGTAATCTGCGCATTCACCACCTGTCATCCCTCCAGCCCTGTCACTCACACATCCCAGACAGTCAGATACACATACCAGCAGAGGCGGGCTGAAATGGTTAAGCAAGCAAATGCTAACTTTCTAAAAGTAGCATTTGCAAACCCAGGATACTAAAATAAACTTGACTACAAGAAATATTTTATCATCCTGAGTTCAGGCATACTAAACATGACTCGCTACCATGCTCCTTGAGTCTGCGGGGATTATAGGGTGTAATAACCCTCACAGCTCAGTCTGGCCTAAGGGAGCAGGTAGCCTTCAATAGTGAAATACGGTCTTGGTTGTAAGTCACTACTAGGACATGCCACGCACATCAGGGCTTGTCCTACCTTACACCTACAACGCACCCTGCCCGCAGGCCTACCATAGGGGTGACTAATATGCAGTCAAGGGAAGGGTCGGTGCTGGCAAGTGGGGACACTTGCCCAGCTAGCGTGGCAGTACGAGACCGCACGCGGGTTCTGCGGTCGCAGTTCCCAGACACATCTTTACGGCTGCTTCGGTGGGTGGCGCAACCAGCGCTGCAGGCCCACCAGCAGTATTGGCATCTACAAGCCCCGGCACTCTCTTGTGCACTTTACTAGGGACTGACAGTAGATCCAAAGAACCAATCATGGATACCAATCGCATGTACAATTTACAGTAGGGAGCACTTGCACTGCGGCACGGATCAGCCGTGGCGCAGTGCCCTGAGTATCGGAAAACCAGCAAAACATCGGAGGCACATCAGCAAAAAGTGGAAGGGAGACTCACGCCAAGGTGCCAGGTCTAACAAGCAGCTAGGACAGGCCAAGTGGCTCCGTCGCTGCCGAGCGTACCGAATCTCACTTTATCTATTGTGTGTGGGAGGGCGCCTTTAAACCAGTTAATGTGCTCCTGGTAGGTGGGTGGACCTTCAATGTCCTCATGTGGACAATTTTCCTCTGGTATTTCATCTTTAGTGTTGAGAATTAAATGTATTAGTGCAAGCATCTGCTCGTGGGAATTTGACCAATGAATAAAATATCTCAGTCCTGTATGAATCGAGTGCCTCAATCACGAAGGTGACAGTCCCACCTAATGCTGTGAATCCACATTCTACTAGTTTGAAAGTAAGTGCATTTCCGATATTTTCTGAAATGTTTATAGCACATTCTTGTTCTCCAACCTAGCTGCATTCAAATGGAATTCTGGCACAGTATTGTCTTCTTCCTCAGTCATTGTTGAAAGAGTTTCAAGGAAACTGAGATATGGTTTAATGCACAATAGGGAACAATTTATCCTTCAAACTTGAATAAACCTACAGCCAATACATAGGATAGGCCTACTCAGCTGCGGCGTTTTTTCCCTTCTCATTCCAGATGTCTCTGGGTAAATGTTAGTATGGGTCTTCTGAGAAAAACATGATGGAACAACTCAGATTTGACCATTCAATCGGAACCAATCCAATGTTGGCAGCGCCATGTCGTGTAGTTCCTATAAATCTATATAGGATCTGCGCGTTTAGACAGCATAAACTGTGGGATTGGTGTCCAGGCTTATTCCAGACACCACCACTTGATATGTTCGCCTGTGTACCAGCTAGCTCACAGTGCCACTGTAAACTCCTCTTACCAGGAAGAGCATAGTTCCTGGCAACTATCGAACATGACAACCCTGTAACATCAGGGATCGTGGAAACAGTACAGTACAGTACTTTTCACTCAGTCACTCGTACTCACGTCGTCTCAGAGAGATACACAGAATAAATGGTGGGGATGTTTTTCAATAAGTATTTATTGAACCAGCATCATTCTAGTGTAAAACAGGTGTGCTGAAACAACCATAAGACAGAAACAGATATAAAGGATTATAAGCACCAACAGAGTAAATGGATGGTAGATTTCTTCCAAAGTGCTAAAACAAATAATACAGATAGGTATAAAAATACATGATAATAATATTGGGTACTCCTATGATGCAACCCTAACTAGATTTTCTGTAGGTGTACCTAGCATGCATGTGGGTTTAGAGCCAAGAATCTCCCTACGATGAAGCCCACCTCATAACCTGGTGTGAGAGAATGAAGGAACCCGTCTTGGTATCGAGATGGACACCCCGCAAGGGATATCAGATCACTGCGTGCTGGAGTGTCTGTGTGCAGGAAACTCAGCGTCTTGCAGCAGTGTGTCAGCATGGACGTCTTTCTCTTCTGCCTGCCCCAGCAAAGATATAGTGTTTATATACCTAAAATGTACCCTCGGGGTTCTACTGTGCTGTGTCATGTCAGCCGAGAATTACGGAAGGGATGCCCCTTATACAAAGTTATTATGCAGAAGATTGTAATCCTGCTGTGATTCTGAGAATCTTCATGCATAATTAATGCAGCTAGTTTTCTGGGAAAACCACACAATATTTTATGAAGCATCTAACTAGGTAAAAGGTCAAAACCAAAAACCGTCATGTATTACAATGGCAGGGAAAATGTAGGTGAAAGGTTAGGAAACTGCCAGGACCTATATTTGGGAACATTACAAAACATAACAATATGGCAGAGAGCATTGTATTTAAAAAGTAGAGCACGTGTTTTTACATTTTGCATGTTCTGATAGTGAAAAATTCCCACATTCGCTTTGCACTACTAAAAAGCCTACCTCTCGAATAGTATAACATTGGGTTACCTTATTATATTTCATAAGTGCTAACTTTTGATTGGGAAGAGGCAGAAATGTCATGTTTAGACTCAAATGATTTAATGATTTAGAATTTAAAATCCTCTTAAATGGTGAAGTCGGGTTTTAGATTATAATTTTGAAATATGCCACTTACAGAAAGTTTTTCCTACCCTAAACATTCCACAGTCTTATGGGAGTTTCCAGCTGTCTGTGCCTGTTAGGTGCCCCACATCTGGAATGCTTATGGCTTAAGGCTAGTGGACATTAGGACCTGGGTACAGGCTGGCAGAGAGTCATTCTGCCAGGATTTGTGGGGCGGAGCTATTCCTTGCCCCAAATACATTTCAAAGGAGCTGAGTCCTGCACACTCACAAATCACTTCACACAAATCTTTTGTGAAGTTTTAGGAATCAGTTGTAGAAGAACCTAGAAGTTTCTCCCACTTTACAGGCTGGCATGAAGTATGAATACTGGAGCGTCAGACCAACTCTTCAGTATATTCCTGGTTCTGTGGAAAGCTTTAGAGGACATCTCTGCTGCATGAGGCCTGCCTGGTTTCTCAGAGGACTGCCCTGCTGCTACCAGAGAATTGCCCTCCTGCTGATTAAGGCCAGCCTTACTGTTTGAAGGTGTGAGGACCATCTACTCGAATCCAGGACTACCAGTGTGACTCCAAGGGTCAGTTGACTGACCTCTTGTTCTGAGCTACAGAGACATAACAAGCTCCAGAGGCCTCCCTGCAACTGCCCTGCTGACCTGCTGACCTGCTGCAACTGGCCCTGTCTAGACCAGCAACTGGACCTGACTGAACCCGCCGGCTTCTGCTAGAGTAAATCTTTGATCCCCCAAGAGGAGCCTACCGAGGTTCTGGAGCCTTGGCTGTCATCAGTTGATCCCTCCTGTGAAATCTGAAGTTTTAAACTCTGTGCACCGGACTTTGACAAGGTAACTGTTTCAGAGAGACTAACCTGGCATCTGTATACGGCATGCACTTGTTACTTTGTCCTAGTCTAGAGCCACAAGATAACTTCATTTGCTCTTTCTGTTTCTTGGTGCTATTTTTACTTAAACCGTTAAAATTCAATATCTCAGGTTTTACTGGTTGGATTATTTCATTTTGATTTCATTGTATTTATTACATGTTATCCTGTTTACTTAACACAGTGGCTCTAAGTTGAGCCTGACTGTTTTTGTGCCACGCTACCAGAGGGTTAAGCACAGGTTAATTTTAGTAACATTTGTGGTTCACCCTGACAAGGATTGTGGTTGTTGCTAGAGATGGGTTTACACCCCCCCCTCAAACAAAACCCAATTTCCTACAGAAGGTTACTGACTGACAGCCAAGTCATTGTGCTGCAACGAAAGACGATGTAAAAAGGACTGAACCAGTTAAATCCAACTGGCCCGAGTCAATAACAAAGGGGACTCCCTATGCTGATCTGATTCAAATGGGCAATAGGCAGAATGGATATAAACCATACCATAAATTATTTTCAACAGTCAAAACTTCAAAGAAATTCAACAGATATGATGGTATGGGTAACAAATGAGGTGTATTGATATGTACGGGGTGAAGAGATATGCCCATTGGTACAAGGAAAACACAAGAAACTATTTGGTCCTCCTGCACTACAAAACAGCAGAATGCTGGAGTCTGCTGACATTCCATGATTTCTGTAAAGAATTTCCTGAGTCTTGGTGCTCACTAAATCAGGAGAAAGACAAATGCAGCTGCCCTGATCAAGTCCAATGAACAGAGAATCCTGAGATGGTGATAGTTGTGACTTTTACCAATTCATCATGAAGCTCTAGAGACTGGAAGTTGCAACCAACTCACCCAACTCCATCGATGAGGGAGATGAGTCAATCAAAGAGGAAGGGAGGGCGGCATCCCATGATATACACGACTGCCAACAACCAAGACAGGGTCTTCATAATGACTCTGGAAAAGACATAGTCTAAAGGCAAGCACCCAAACCTGTAATAATAGGTCTTGCATAGCAACACACACAATCAGGAAATGCTGAGGAGTAATGTTGATATGGTAAAAGCCCCTAGAGGATTCTTATCATTATCTGATTCCTGAGACCAATTATCAGTCAGTTAACTAAGACTACAGGAAAAACAACTCCACTCTCCAGATTCTATCTTCCTTACCTTAAGCAAGATGGAAAACTCAGGACCTTTATTATCAGCCTGGAAAAGAACCTGAGCTTGAGAATTTGAAAGATCAAACAGGACTGTTCCCTGTATAGGACTTTCACCAAAGGTCCAAGTGAGTTTTAACAAGAGGTTACTATATAGCTGGGCCTGCTCTCTTATCCGTTATAGTTATATTCCGTAACATTGCTTCTTCGGTGGAAACTGATAATCTGGCCACTACACTTTACATGAAAGAATTTATCTGTATGGTCTCAGGGGCTTATGTTTTTTAATTGTATAACTTTATGAATAGAAAAGCAAGTAATCTGTATAAAAAGGACACTTTACTATTCAATCCAAAATTACAGCATTATCCATTCCTTCTCAAATACTGACCGCACATTTACTTTTTAAAAGTAGCTACTCTGCGCTAAAATTAAATATTTGGCCTGAATCCGACCGAAACTAAACCTGCCTTACAAGTTATAGCCCGTTCTCTGACTATATAGAAAGAAGAGCAACATTTGCTGGCTGCCTCAAATGAACAAGATATTTCAATATTAAACATTACATTTTAAAATGTCACCATTCAATTGCTTATCAACAAAGGAGGGAGTTAGAAGGGCAATATTTTACGGGGTCCAGTGTATCAGCCCTTGAACCATAATAACAAATGAAAAGAAATACACTGTTCCCCAGGAAGAGATAATAGAACGGCGTAACTAAGCGGAAAAGAAGAAAGGGGGTTGTGGGAATTTCCCTTTCGGAACTGAAACCCTCACTCACCCAACAAGCTAGGTGTCATGCTTCATCATATGGGTTTTGCTCCTCGTCAGACTGGCGCTGCAATGTCCGACAGGCACCCATAAAGGGGCTATTTATCGGAGATCTTTTGTTCCTGCCAGTTGGTGCATGTGGGTATGAGGGCTTCAGGAAGAGTGTAGACGTGAAGTGGTGAAGAATTAAAAAAGGTTAGCGAATCCACTGCAATCTTTATTGGTGTGGTACACCACCTTAATAAAAACAGTGAGGCGACAGCACACGCTGGTGCAAAGATCCAGTAGTGTCTATCTTACCTAAAGGTCGACATGGACATGTTTCATGCTTCGTCAGGACCTACAATCTGAGATATAAATGTGTTCTACACGAACGTGAAGGGGAGATACTACCTTCCTCTATTAGTTGGACTGCAGGCCAGATGGTCCTGCTCAGTCTAAGTGGGACCTAAGAAAGGGCGACATAAGGGGAAACAATTAACCCACAGAAGGCTCTTCTAGTAGGAACAGGTCACCACAGCTCAGTTACAGTGTTTATGGCCAGCGGGTAAGGGGCGTGAAGTTACCCAACATATGCCATGAGGTTCAAAGTCTAAAAGTGATTGAATAAGATAAAAACAAAGGGAGAATTAAGCAGAGGCAATTAGTGCAACTAAGGGTTACCGTGTCTCAGTTGTGCATGGTATAGTAACTCAGTTGTGAAAAATGTACAAATAAATGAAATTGTGTCATCCCAAGTTCTGATGTCTCACCCTACTAAGACCGACAATGGCGTCTCCGGACTTCTCTGTAAAGCGTGGCACCAAAGTGGTTGGCACCCTGGAGGGAAAGGGGAAACATCGTCAGGGCAAAGGTAATGAGCATCAACATAGTAGTCAGCAGACCCACACATCGGGGATACACTGCGGGAGCCAAAAAAGCGGTAATACCACTCTCACAAGTCGCTAGCAGCGAGGCTTAGAGGACCGCTCGTTAACCATGTTGGCCAGGAGGACGCGCACAACCCAGGGTGCCCCGTGCGGCACACCCCCATCGACCCGGAGGGGTCAACGAAGGGGAGACGCCGGACCACCGTAGATAGAGCAAACCCCCCAGCGCAACACCGCAAACAAATGCTCCTTGGACCATACGGTATCAACGAGATTGTGTATACCGCATCAATGCGAAACCCACAGCGGCACCCTCGATAATGGGAGAATGCGGGTTAAGGAGGTCATCGCATGGAAACGGCCCTAGCGGAGACTCTTAACTGTCCGTCGTACGGAACACGGCGCAACACCTACCCAAACGTCGGGGTCAGAGAGAAGCCGGGGCACTGAGGCATACTCGAACGTAGCTTTTAAGCTCGTAGTGCCGGAACTCTCGTGTGAACCCGCATCTCGTGGGGGGGCGGGGCCACGGGGGTCACGTCTACGTATGGGCGTAGTCCACGCTGGCGTCGCTCCTTAGTGAGGCCTATGGATGCCCTGGGTCACTGTGGTAGCCATGTTGGAGTGTGTTTCGATGTTGAACACTGTAACTCGCCGAGTTGCGCTATGTCACTGCTCACTAAGTGAATGCGTTAAGACGAGTATTGAGGACAACGCGCAGCTGTACCCATGTGTGCTAGGTGTATAGTAAAGCTGATAGGCGCTGGCCCAATAGAGAGACTGTTTGGACCGCGAATTGTCGGTGATGTAGGTGACCAATGGGGCGGCATTCGCGTGCATGGTGGTGATCCCATCTACCTGAAGGTGACCCCCAGAACGGTGTCACAAGACTACATCCCCATTCATGATGAAATTACGTTACAACGTAGGTACATCGCAGAGTAGCTCATAAGGCTCGCATGGGAGGCAGATCCTTTCGCTATTTGGTGGCGAAGGGATGGAATGCTCTACCCTTGGACCTCCGTCTTGAAGTGTCTGAAGCCGTCTTCAGGAAGAAGCTAAAAACACACCTTTATGCACGACAAACTTAGCTGACTCGGCGGCCCGTTTATATGAGTTTCTATCTGTCTCAGCGCAGGGACACGCTAGCCAGCGTAACCGCGCGCTTTATAAGACTCCCTTATAAGGGACAGAGGGGTTCTTTAAGTCCTTGTCAGACAACCCCAAGGAATGGAGTCATTAAGGCCATTCGTATCAGTACCTCAACGGTGCACCCACCTCTGTTCTATCCTGAAGAGCGCCTGTTGGGTGATCTGTTGATGTGCTTCCAGAATTGTCCACCGCAGGATGTCTGCTGGGTGATTCACTTCCATGAAATGACTATAAAGTCTTGTGTGTGTTTTGTGGCATCTGATGTTGCTCCTGTGCTCAGTCTTGCGTACCTTTATCTGTCTCATGGTCATGCCTACATACCTCTTCCCACAGGGACAGGTAAGGAGGTAGATGCACCTAGGGGTGTTACAGTTTGTGTGTCGTCTCTGTTTCCATGTGAAGGTCTCAGTGAGTTTCAGCTCCTTGCTAGGGCTAGTCTTGTTTACAGAAGGCGCACCCGCCACAAGGAAAGTGACCTATCACTGGGGGCAGATTCCAGAGGGTTCGCTGAGTAACCGCTTCCTTATTCCTAGGTCTGGTGTGTATTAGTTGATCTTTAAGATAAGCTGTGCGCTTGAATGCGAATCTAGGCCGGGGAAGAGAAAGATCACCAGAATTGATGATATCCCAATGTTTGATTATGGTTTTCTTGATGTATGTCAAGCTCCCAGTGAAAGATGTCACACAGGTGATGATCTCTGACTGTTCCTTGGTTCTTGTCTCCAAGAGGGTCTCTCTGGGATTGTTCATCGCCCTTTTGTAAGAGTTGTTAATCTGTCTTGAGGGTAGCCCCTATCACAAAGCTTATGTTGAAGTACATTGGCTTCTGTCTTGAAATCAGTCATGGATGAACAGTTTCTCCTTATACGGAGAAACTGCCCGAAGGGCAAGTTGTCGCTCAGGGATTTTGGGTGGTGGCTGTTATAAAGCAGGAGACTATTCCTGTCTGTCTCTTTTCTGTGTAGGTTCGTACTCAGCCCACTATCAGAGAGCCAGATCCAGAGGTCTAGGAAAGGAATGTTGGTGTCAGAGATGGTAATCGTGAACCTGAGGAAGGTGTTCTGCGTATTAATCCATTGGCAGAATGCTTGACATGTGTCAGTGTCCCCCTTCCACAATATCAGGATATCGTCGATATATCTGCGCCAGATGGAGAGGTTTTCCTTGTATGGATTTTGATCACCCCAGATGATGGACTTCTCAAAACTGCCATGTAAATACATGCCAGACTGGTGGCGAAGGTACTACCCATAGAGGTACCCTGTATTTGATGGTAAATCTGGGTCTCGTACTCAAAGAAATTTTCAGTGAGTGCGATCGAAGCACACTCTATGATGAACGAGATTGGTGAAGAGGAAGACCAGTCATCCTTCCGCAGGGTCATTTCCACAGCTTTTAAGGTAGCTTGTTGTGGGATGCTGGTATAAAGTGCTTCCACATCGAGGGTAACAAGGAGGTCCACCCCTTCTCTACCCTCGATGCTGTCAATCAGGCACAGGACATCTCTAGTGTCCTTCCGCAGGGTCATTTCCACAGCTTCTAAGGTAGCTTGTTGTGGGATGCTGGTATAATGTGCTTCCACAGAGGGTAACAAGGAGGTCCACCCCCTCTCTACCCTCGATGCTGTCAATCAGGCACAGGACATCTCTAGTGTCCTGTAGAAATGACGGAATTTTCTTCACCAGGGGCTGTAAGAATTTATCAACAAACTTCGACAGAGGTTCAAGTAGAGATCCAATGCCAGAGACAATGGGTCTGCCAGGTACAGGTGTGGTACCCGCGTGGATCTTTGGCAAGGTATAAAAGTATGGTGTCCGTGGTTTTTCGGACACCAGGAATGCAGCCTCATTTTTGCTGATCCATCCATTCGTCTCCCCTTCAATTACCAGCGAAGTAATGTGGGTGGAGATTCTGGGTGTAGGATCAGTAGCGAGTGGTGTGCAATGTCTCGTGTTGGAGAGTTGACGTCTACATTCGTTGTCATAATCTCCAGCTGATTGGATCACAGTGGCTCCCCCCTTATCCGCCTGTTTGATAATGATGGTGGAGTCATTAGCAAGTGATTCAATAGACTCTCTCTCAATTTTACTCACATTATGGTAAATGGGGGACCGAGGTCTGTTGTTCAGACCCTTTAGTACGGCTCCCTCAAAGGCCAGTATCTCAGGCGGCACCATGTTGTTGGTGGGTGGAAAGGTAGAAGGTTTTCGTAGCCCTGTATCATCATTTTCAGATTCTGGTGTGTCCTGGAAGAATGCTTTAAGACGCACCTTTCTGAAGAACTGTTTCAGTTCACAAGTCTCAGTGAATTCATCTGGTATGGGAGTGGGGACAAACCCCAAACCCTTTTCCAGGACGGTTTTTTCAGTTTCTGTCAAGGTTCTGTCAGACAAGTTGACCACTAGGCTTTCTTTCCCCTGGTGGTGCTCCAAGTTTCCACTGAGGGGGTGGCGGACTGGTCCTGGCATTGCACGCCCTTCTGTCCTCCTCTTCTGCGCCCTCTTCCTCTGCCCCAACCGCTCCCTAAAAAAGGGGGGATGTTCATTGGATAGAACTGTAGCGGGCCCTGTCGATAGAATGGGTACTGCCATGGAGGGGGTAGATGGGGGGAACCTCGGTAGACATGGCTGTTGTTGTAGTCTCTAGGCGCGTTGCGACGTTGGTTGCAGGATCCCTGACTGCTTCCACTAGAGTCGCTGCTGGTAGAACCACTACGGCTTCCTGTATCTGAACCCTCAGAGGAGTAACTACTTTTTGTTACAGTGAAGTCAGCTTTAAGGTAGGGATACACCTTTTCTTTGTTGAATTTTGCCAAGTCCTTTTCAAGCTTGGTTATTTTCTGTCTAAGAAGGTATTCTTTGTTGTCAGCGATCTCCTTATTTATTTCAGCCAGTTTGGCCTTGAAAGGTGTTTTAAGCATAGTTCCTTTTATGGCAGTCTCAGCCGCCTGTATCTTGACTAAGAGGGCATCCGCGAGTCTTTTCGCAGTTTTCACTATCAGAAGGAGTAGGTCTTTGGTGCATTTCAATGGAATTTGGCACTAATCTAGTTTAAACGGTCCATCCTCAAGAAAAATCCTCGGGATGATGTTGACTATCAGGCCGTGTGGTGCGATCTTAGCTCTAAGGTATTCTGTCATCATAGCCCTATGGATTGTGATGCCGAGCCAGTCTTTTTTCAATTGAGTTAATGTAACCCATTCATCAGTTGCTGAACCTGAGGCAACAGATCCTCCAGCTCGCAGGAGAGAGGGTGCCACTCTCAGTTCCTCTGCTATTGCTTCCTCATCGAAGCTAAGGCCTGGAACGTCTCAATCGTTGGATGGAGACTACTGTTATCAGTGTCCAGGGAAATACTGTATAACAGGGTGGGCCACACAGTAGCAAGCCTACTGTAGGTAACCTTAATACTCCCACGGGGATGACCCGTGCAGGGAACGTATCAACAAAGGAGGGAGTTAGAAGGGCAATACTTTACGGTGTACCACACCAATAAAGATTGCTGTGGATTCGCTAACCTTTTTTAATTCTTCACCACTTCACGTCTACACTTTTCCTGAAGCCCTCATACCCACATGCACCAACTGGCAGGAACAAAAGATCTCCGATAAAGAGCCCCTTTATGGGTGCCCGTCAGACATTGCAGCGCCAGTCTGACGAGGAGCAAAACCCATATGATGAAGCATGACACCTAGCTTGCTGGGTGTGTGAGGGTTTCAGTTCCGAAAGGGGAATTCCCCCAACCCCCTTTCTTCTTTTCCGCTTGGTTACGCCGTTCTATTATCTCTTCCTGGGGAACAGTGTATTTCTTTTCGTTTGTTACCATTCAAATGCTTCAACAGAAAAACACTTATTCCAAAAAGGATTTTGAGTAGTCTTAACGTTTCCACAAAATATATTTCACAGCCATGTCACCAACATCTGCACAACAACAAACAAAAAAATAACTTGAGAAATGTATCTACCTAAGCTCCGCATCATGCCATACAGGTTATCCATATGCTGCAATGCCACCAACAAGACTGCTTATACTATTTTAGTCCATCTCTATCATGTCTGGCTTGGTAGCAGGGTGGTCCTTAAGTTTCCCTCTACTAGAACGGAACTTGAGAATGAATGCTAATTCTCTTCTTTGATGACCCATTCCTATCCTGCATTGTGTTTGGTTTAAATGCCCTTCAAGATTGAAGTGTAGCATTCTTTCGACCTCACTACAAAACTCATCCTTTTATAATGAAGCCTTCTTATATCCACCATACAATGAAACTGAAGAAACAAGGAGTGAAAATTCATGCTCTGATCCCCCCCCAAAAAAGTATCAAATGCAAGAAATCAAGGGCTAAAAAAGTCATTTCCTCTCCAGATTCTCTGGTATGAAAATATTTACCATTGGGCATAAGAGGTCTACTAGGGCTATTCTTTTCCTACAATATAAATAAATGTAATGACTTCAATTCATTCTAGCCTGTTAAGTGTTCCATTGGACTTTGGTTAAGTCGATGTGTTAATTCAGGATCACAAAAGCATGGCATGGGTTGTAAACAGGTTTTATTCTCTATACAATACCAAAACAGCACACGACACCCAGCAGCATGAATACCTCTCCAACAGACTTCTCTTGAATCTTCTCTGTGTCACCACCTATGCCAACAAATTCTACAATCCCTCATTCTACATAATGTCATAACACACCTCACACCTTTACCCAAAAAAACAAAATATTAAAAAATATAAATAAACTGGACAAGAGAATGATAAACAACAATCTACAGCTTGAATGGATAAAATCAATTCATCCACTTATACATAGCCACAGGGACTTTAAGACAATATTTTATCCATCAAATGTTTTGGAACAGAAATACACCTTCGTGGCCTGTCAATGTTGGTAAACAACGATGAGTTTAATTTCCAACATTTGACACTTTGGACAGATCCCGAACATTAACTTCCACCTTGACTTGATTAGCCAAACCAGTTATAATCTCACCATCAACCCACCATGCACACACCCCAGAATCACCACTTTCATCTTCACCATTATCCTTAGCCTTGGCCACCCTTCTCTTATTCCACCACTTCCAATTTTCCAACATGGCAACATGATTAAAAACGTTAACTATGTGTGGCCTCTTGACCTTCACAAGCTATCCCACACAAAAATCAACTTACTTTCCTCCTTTCAAATCATCTTATCGAAGTTTTGACTTTGTCTGGGATTCTACACCTCTTCCAAATTATTCACCTTGTCTCCTGTTCTCACTTTTTTCAATAGTCAACCAGGGGCAATTCATTAGAGTACCTCCCTCTTAGAAAAATGAACAGGGCTATCCCAGTCTTAAAATTCTGATTATTAGGATAGCTCCACAATCTCTTAGAGACCGCTTCACCGACTTTCAGACATGAACTCGCTGCCAACTGAATGAAGTCTTTTAAAAAATTGTTGACCCTCTCCACCATTCAGTTACCTTGGGGACTGTGTAGGGCAACAGTCAAACGCTGTGCACCAACCGAAGACAAATAGGGAATCATTTCATGTGATTTAAACTGCAATCCATTACCAGTCACATGACACTTGGATATCCCTTTCCTCTAAAAAACAGAGACCTTAAAAATTCCACCACTACACGTGATTTAGGTTGTTTCTCAAATTTGCGCTCTACCCACTTTGAGTGAAAATCCACTAACACCAGGGAATAGCTGCAATTTCTGGTATATCATAGTGGGCCAATGAAATCCATGGCAAACATGTCCCACTGTAACCTAGAAAACTCTACTGGCATCAATGGGACATTAGATATGCGAAAAGACTTATCAGCCTGGGCACAAATTGTTCAAAACCTAACAAAAACAGCTACTTCGGTGTCCAGCCCCGGCCACCAATAGTACATTTGCAGTCTTTTCTCAATTACAGTTCGACAAACATGCTCCTGGTGAGCACAGGCAAAAAAAGCAGATCTTAGTGGCACGGACGTGTACAAAACCAACCAATCCTCAATAGACAGTTCATCCTTCACCATGGAAAAAGACAATCTACTTATCCAGGCTATTCTCCCAGGGCCACCCATCGATGATAAATTGTCCTAACTTGGATTGGCAAACATCATTGGGACTACATTCCTGACAATATTGCAACATAATCACTTCCTTCAAGACTATCACACACTTCACATCATCTTTAATCTCCTCACTACTGAATGAAGCCAATAGACACCTGGACAAAAAAACAGCCATGGATTTACCCCCCACCCCTGGGTATATGTCTCCCACTAAAGTTGAAATTGTACATGTTTGACAGTGACCTCAATAACCTAGGACAGGCCTTGTTAAAACTCCTCTCAGTCATTTGATGCACTAAAGATTTGTGGTTTGTGACTAAAGCTAATCCTCTTCCTCACAGGTACGCTGCAAAGTAATTTGTAGCCCAAAAGAAAGCCCAAGGCCTCCCTTTTGATAGTACAATACTTACACTCAGACCGTGTTAAACTCCTTGAGGCAAAAGCAAAAGTCTTTTCTTTACCTCCCGAAATCTGACTCAAAACTGCTCCTAAGCCAACCCCAATTGTGCCCGCCATCACAACCAACCTTGCACTTTCAACAAAAGCCTTGCGGGCAGGGACATCTAGGTTTAATGTTTTCATTGACTGAAGCACTGACTCTTGTGCATCTCCCCATTCATACTTCACTCCATTCTCCAGCAGTTTCCTCAGTCTGGAGAGCAAAGCAGTCAATAAACCTTGAGAGCAACCACACAAACCCAGATAGACCGTACCTAATTCAGGATCACAAAAATTCGGCATGGGTTGTAAATGGTTTTATCCTCCATACAATGCCAGAACAGCATATGACACCTAGCGACATGATTACCTCTCCGAACGACTCCTATCAAATCTTCTCCGCGTCACCACCCATGCAAACACATTCTACAATCCCCTGTTCTCCAAATCATCATAACACAGTGCTATAAAACTAAGTTTTAATGTTTAAAAAGTGTACCACAAGGTATCATTCGAAACCTGTTACAACCGCCCCTTAAGTGCTGCACAAACTAAACAGGAGAATTAATTTTCCCATTGCTCTTATTGAGTGCTGGGTCCACTACCCCATTCCCAGACCCTGGGTTTTAGTACAAACATGAATGTGACGATCTACGCCACAACATTTGACTTCTTATTTGGTTCTCGACTATTACGAAAAAAACACTGCCCAACTAACTGAAATCTCAAAGTGCAGTCAGTAAGACATAATGAGGACATGTCACATTTTATAATTATGTACTGGTTCATGACGTTTTGACATTTTGCACAGTGCAAAAGGAATTGTAACATTTTAACTTACGTACTCGAGATACAGTTTACTACCAATTATACTGCATGTATTTGACGGAAAAAACGTACCTCCTATAATTAAAACACTATTCAGACAATCCTACAAAAACAAAAAAATATGCACTGTACAAATAAATTACATTGCTTTTCATTTTAGAAGATGGGTAGTACAGTATTGTATTTGCATAAGTATAGCACTTACTCCGACACCCTCCCCCATGAGGAGTTGTAGGGCTTTTCGCTGAGGAGCGCACAGCTCTGGAAGGTGGAACCCAAGATAACAAGTTAATCCAGTGGTTATAGTTGGTTCTTGGAATTAGTCATGTACATAAAAGGAAACTCTTTCTTGCATTTCCTCCAGTTTCTTTATGGAAGGTTATATTAAGATGAGTTGCCACAATTCACATAAATGATGAGGAGATGTACACTGTTCTCTAAGGGAGGTGCTGAAACTTGCTATGCTTTCACAATATCGATATCAATAAACATAGTCATCTTGTCGTTACACTTTAGAAAGAACGCATCACATTCGTTTGCTATTTATTAATATAAGCCTTCGCTAGGAAGGTCGACACTCCCGAACCTGGGACTTACCCCGTCCTCAGATGGTCTTTTAAAATCACAATTCCCTATGCCTTGCTTCCGACTCCTAAACATTGCGGCTAAAACTGAAGGCTGTGGGAACCAATCCAAAAGCAAGTTTACAGGACTGACAAGCTAAAGGGCTCCACTAGGCGGAGCCGGGAGACGGAACAGGTCCATCATAGCCTAGAATTGGTGGAAGTCAGAAAAGATCCACCCCGGAAACTAAGTTCCCAATCTACCGGAAGTGCCCGCCCCCACCTTTGCGGAAACAACATTTTAAAGCGCCCCGGAAATAATTGCTATAGCGTACTCTGTCTCTGTAGTGGATCTTTAAAAGAGGTGTTGTTTTAGGTGTCGACGATCTACTCTCTGATGCATCCTCGGTTGCCCAGCACGAGCGTTTTGTAAGCGATACCGGCAGTGAATTTTGACGGGCCAGGGAAATGCAGGGGCGGTGTCCGATAAAGAAGCCCAGATCGCAGGGTGACTCATCCTGAAAAGCAAAAGTGAAACGTTTGCTTTCGTTTCCAAATGGGCCACTAAAGCCTGAAATAACTTGCATAATTTGCCTTTTTCTTTCAGGCAACGTAGGAAAAGTCGGCTGCGATCTTCCTGCGGTGGGGAGAGAGTGGCAAGGAGTTGAGGGGTGCTCAGGGTGAAAGTTCTGCCATTGCTGATGTATTTATGTATTAAGGAGTTTTATATAGCGCTAGCCTGACCCGAGGGTATCAGAGCGCTTCATAACAGTTTCTGAGCAAGATTCATACAATAAGTAGTATTCTACATATATGTTCGGCAGTCCAAGTGTGCTGAGCTGCATTGAGGTAGTACGTGAGTCCTGAGATAACCACACAGAGTGCATGTTAACGTGAGGTTGGTGCAATAGAGCAGTATTCTACTTATAACAGGTTCGGGAATCCAAGTGTGCTGAGCAGCATTGAGGTAGTACGCGAGTCCTTAGATAACCACACAGAGTGCATGTTAACGTGAGGTTGGTGCAATAGAGCAGTATTCTACTTATAACAGGTTCGGCAGTCCAAGTGTGCTGAGCTGCATTGAGGTAGTACGTGAGTCCTGAGATAACCACACAGAGTGCATGTTAACGTGAGGTTGGTGCAATAGAGCAGTATTCTACTTATAACAGGTTCGGGAATCCAAGTGTGCTGAGCTGCATTGAGGTAGTACGTGAGTCCTGAGATAACCACACAGAGTGCATGTTAACGTGAGGTTGGTGCAATAGAGCAGTATTCTACTTATAACAGGTTCGGGAATCCAAGTGTGCTGAGCAGCATTGAGGTAGTACGCGAGTCCTTAGATAACCACACAGAGTGCATGTTAACGTGAGGTTGGTGCAATAGAGCAGTATTCTACTTATAACAGGTTCGGGAATCCAAGTGTGCTGAGCAGCATTGAGGTAGTACGCGAGTCCTTAGATAACCACACAGAGTGCATGTTAACGTGGGGTTGATGCAATAGAGCAGTATTCTACTTAACGGGTTCGGAAATCCAAGTGTGCTGAGCAGCATTGAGGTGGTCCGTGAGTCCTGGGATAACCTCATAGAGTGCACGTGGTCTTGGGGTTGAACCAGTTAAGGGGGGGGGGCAGTTGGGGGTCGAATAGCAGGGAGGAGAAAAGTCTTAGAGCTACAATGTCTGGAGGAGACGACGAGCAGGCAATAGGGTTTTGATGGCGGCTATCCATTCGGAAGGGAGCGGTTGAGGAAAAGGACTTTAAGTTGTTTTTTAAATTTTGTGAAGGATGGGATAGTCCTGATACCGACTGGAGTGGAGTTCCAGATTTTGGGTGCATTTCCGGTGAAGGACCGAGCAGCAGTTTTTTTGTATGTGTTTTTTCATGAAGATGAGTAGTAGGGTGCTGGAGCTCCTGGCGTTCCTTGTCTGACCAGCCCTCTCAGGGATGTGGAATTCCTATAGCCCGACGCCCAGGACATATTGTTTGGGGTCAAGGACAACAAGTTTTAGTTTGCATTTTGTCCTTGGGACAAGTAGGCCCAACCCCCTGCAGCACAAACCCTTTGGCTGCCAGTTTTCAGTACCACATTAAGGATCAGGGAAGGGTACTGCCTGTAGTTTAGTTAATATTTGTGTGCATGTGTTAATGCTGTTCAAAATTGTATTCATCGTTCATTAATTGAAATCCTTTATTATTAGGGAGAGCGCTCTAAGTAAATGTACGTTCTGACTGCACTACTGACAGTATAAAAATGTGTACACACGGTTTCAAAGTTTAGCAACTGGAGGCTATGCATGATGCTCACAGAATGCTCTCCGATTAGAGGCATATATTTGCAGAAGCTTGAAATCAAGATTAATGTTTATTTGCTTTCAATATAAAATATTCCTAAAAAAATGAAAGTAGGGAAATAACATTTTGCTACACTACTGTAAAATGTCAGGTACCATTTCTTTGCAGCATCATTTAGTAAAATGTGTTGATGCATGCTAGTATTTCCCAAAAATATTCATATTGGAAAATGTGTGTAATCAGTTTCAATAAGATTATGGGAAACAAAAATAAACAAGCTTTGGCAAAGCCAGTAGGTCTGACATTGGTGGTCAGATTTTTAGTTTTGGTAATGCGGGACTTGTTTTGGCATGGCTTTTATAAAACCTTATTGATGTGAGAGCTGCCGGGCCCTCACCATTATCATAAACATTGGCAAATGCAAAAATAGTTTTTGGTCTCAAAGAGTACACACTGCCACATTAGTTACTGGTACTGAACAAAACTACTTTGTGTACCGATATGCTCCTTGTGAAAGAGCAGAATGCTGTCACTCGCAGTGAAGCCAGCCGATTCAGAGAGAGAGAGAATTTTAAGAAACACAAAAGGTCATGGTTAACCCCAGACCTAATTAGGGGCCCAATTATTAAGGAAAGTCTCAAAAGTGCACCTTTGGTATATGGCTTTCGTGAATTCACAAGAATTTACATTAGCAGGGCAAGAAATTGTACTTCTACAAAATATTTGTGAACTGCATTTTAGCATGAGCAAATATGCATGTGTACATTTGCTCATGTGAAAACCTGGATGTTTGAAAGTTCATTTTCCTGCCAACTACTTTTTTCCCAACTCTGAAAGAAGGTTCACCCTTGCCACTCTCAGGAGTAATTTTCCAACATTTCTCAGTATGGGAAAGATTAGAGAAGATTTGTTGAAAACCTTAAAACATGCAAGTTAGTAGGTTTGCACAGACTCAATTGGGCATTCCAAGCCTGGAACTACTGCTTACCACCATCTTTAGTCCCAGTATGTGGAGCTGCGGAAACGTGGCAACATAAAATGATTACTAGTATTCAAACACTACTATGGGATATGCCCTGGCATAATCAGAGAGGCTATATAAGAGCTCTTATATAATGAGATTGCTGCCATAATTTGTGGGAGCACTATATGGCACCAAAGGGACAAGTGGATTTTATTACAGGACAAGTAGATTTATGAAGTAACCTGCCCCATGGACAAGTAGATATTTTAATAAATTCCACACCCCTGGCCTCTTGAGTTTGGCAGCCAAATACTCCGGTTTTCCTGTGTGCAGGGCTTTGTGTGAGGCAAGCAGTTCTGTATCTGGCACATAGTTCGATTGGGAGCCACTTTAGTTCTGAGTGCTGGTGAGATGTGATCGTATTTCATGATTTCAGTGACCATTCTAGCTGCTGCGTTGAGAGTAGTTTTGAGGGGTCGGTCTAGGTGCGATTCTGTTGTACAAGTGAGGGTGACATTCCCGTAGTCGAGTCTAGATAGCACTAGTCATTGGGTGGCTTGTTTGAGGACGTTGGTTAGGATGAATGGTTTTATTTTGTTAAGTAACTTCAGGTTGACAAAAGCACTCTTTGCCGAGTTCTTGATGGGATTGGCCATGTCGAGTTTTGAGTCTATGGTAATTCCTAATGATTTAACGGAGTGGGTCACAGTTAGATTGCCGTTAAGAGCATCCAAAACTTTAAGCCATTCTGAAATATGAGGGTTCTCTTTGTTGGAGATGAGGAGTATTTCGGTTTTGTCTTGGTTGAGTTTTAAGTGGTTAAGCGACAGCCAATGTTGGATTTCTTTTAGAGTGATATTTAGTCTGTGAATGTCATCAATGGAGGAGGTTTCAAGATAGATTGAGGTGTCATCTGCATAGAGGTGGAAGGGAATGTTAGCCTTTTTGAGTAGGGTGGTGAGGGGTTCCATGTATATGTTGAACATTTGAGGTGAGAGCACTGAACCTTGGGGGACGCCCCTGTTGACAGGGTGTCGGTCGGAGGTAAGGTTTTTTATTTTTATCCTTTGTGAGCGGCTGTGTAAGGAGGAGGAGGACCAGCGTAGGACCACCTTATCAGCTTCTACCCTTTCTTGTAGTGCCTTGATGAGAAGTTGGTGATCAACCATGTCAGAGGCTGCCGATAGGTCTAGGAGATTGAGGAGTCCGCATTGGTCGGTATCAAGGGATTTGTGGATGTCATCTGTGATGTTAAGCATTGTGGTCTCGGTGCTGTAGCCTTTTCTGAAACCCGATTGGTGGGGGTCAAGAAGGTTGATATTATCCATGTGTTGAGTCAGTTGTTGGAGGGCGCATTTTTCCAGGATTTTGGATAGGATGGGGAGATTGGAGACAGGTCTGAAGTTATTCAGTTCCTTGGAGTTGAGGCCTGTTTTTTTTAGTAGTGGCTTGACTTGGCCAACTTTGAGGCATTTAGGTATGATGCCGGTTCTCAGGGAGCTGTTAATGATCTTGCACCAGAACAGGGCTATGGAGAGACTCAGTTTTTTGGTCCGTTAGGTGGGAATCGGTTCAAGGGTGTGAGGGGCTGGTTTGGAGGTAGAGATCAGTTTGAGGATCTCGGTTTCCGGGATGGGGTTGAAGGACTTCCAGGTTTTTGTGGGGTGCTTGAGCAAGCTATCTACTGTCACTAGAGGCAGGTTTTTGCAGACGAGGTTGATATCCAGTGAGAGCTCAATCTTGGTGATTTCTTTTTCGAAGAAGTTGGCAAAGTTTTCACACAGGTCTTTGGAGTCCTGTAGGGACGATTCCAGGGGTTTGGAGGTTTGTTGTTTGATTAATTTGAACAGTTCGTTGGGCCTGTTTTTTGCGATGTCCCAAGGCGGCGCAGAAGAAGGTAGATTTTTCACTGCTGGTGTGTTTTTTGTATTCCCTTCGGGCTGCTTTGAGTTGTTTGAGTAGGCTTGAGGAAGGGTTGTTCCTCCTTAGTCTTTCTGAAGCTCTTAGTTGTCTTCTTTCGTTGTTAATGTCTGTGTTGAACCAAGATCTGGATGGGATATTCCTGCTTTATTTTTTTGTTTTAAGGGGGCTACTTGATCTAAAACGGATGTCATGTTTGTGTTGTAGTGGGCGGTGAGTTCTGTTGTGGATAGATAGTCCGTGTAGGCAGTGAGGAGAGAGTTAACCCTTCTCTCTAGGTCAGTCATGTTAATCTGGGTGAAGTTTCTAGTCTATGTCGGAGGGTCTTGGGTGGGGGGTTTAGGTGTGATAGGCTGAGTGAGGTGGAAAAGGATTAAGTGATGGTCGGACCAGTCCACGGGCAGGATGCGGTCTATCATGACATTGTCATGCTGGGCGATAATGTCATCTAGGATTGCTCCTTTGTTATGGGCTTCCTCTAAGCAGTGATTGGTAAGGTTGTTGCTGTGAAGCAGCTCCTTCTGGTTCTGGATTAGCAGGTTGCGTTCTTCATTCCAGTGAAGATTGAGGTCGCCCAGAATAAGGTTGTTCATATCTCGGAGAGAGCAGTGGGTAATTGGATCGCACAGGTGTTCGGTGAATGTGGTGGTGTTGCCTGGGGGTTGATAAAAGAGGTGGCAGATGAGTGTCTTATTGTTTCTAGTGTTGATGCTGGCGGTTAGGCACTCAAAGGTGTTGTAGGTGAAGGAGTCTATTTCTGTCACGGAAATATTGTTTTTGTGGATGATGGCTATGCCTCCACCTCTATGATATTTTCTATCTTTGTTGGTGATAACAAAGCCAGGGGGAACAAGAGTATCCATGAGCGGAAATGAGTCATTTAGCAAAGTCTCAGTGATGAGTGCTATGTCTATCTCGTGGGTGAGGATGGATTCCGCTAGCTCTGCGGCATGCCCGGTGGCTGATCTGCAGTTTGTGGAAGTCTCTGTTGAGGTTTTTTTAATCGTTCGTGGGGATGATAGCTTTGTGAATGCGTATATATGTTGTTTTTTTTTTAACACAGCTAAATCTGGTGCAGGCCTGATATATACGTCTACATTATCTTTAGTTGTACTTATGTGGTCTGTCCCGTTTTTGGCTCCCCAAAATCTGGTCATCCTACCACATCGGCCTTTTTGTGTCTGGCTAATGATCAGCGTATCGTTGTAAAGTGGAAACTTTAAATTAAATAGTGGCAGACTGAACATGTGAAGCTATCCTGCACGTCGCCTGTCTCCTTGCAGTGTTAAACTGAAGACCCTGCTAGTGCTGCTATACCTCTTTATTTTGTTATTTATTTGATTGCGGTTATTAAGGTGTTTGAATCTCTTCTAAAATCGTTTTGTTAGGCGAACCAGCAGAGTAAGGGAAGGCAAGAGATGATGTTTTATATTAGTATTACTGCTGGAGAAAAAGAACAGTTCTAAGGCTTAACACCTCAATTGAATAGCAAAAAATATGAGCTTTATCGCACCCACAGAGTTTGCTCCTTCGGTAACCGCTGTGTAAAGATCCGTTTTGAAAGTGCCACATGATTTCAGACAGGCATGCTGGGTCTGATCTTCAGTGTCTGTGGAAACGTTTATAAGAGAAAAGCACGCCTTTAAATCTTATAAGTATACACATGCATGCATAGTGTCAGTTTGGTTTAAGGTGTGATACTTGCATTTATTGAAGTCATATGCTAACAATAATTGAATGCAAATAATCGCAAAGAACTGACCTTTGGTGTTAAGTGGAAGTAAGAAGGCTTTGTAGCCCTACTTTCAGAACCCTGTTCAGGGGGCCATGTGGCAATTAAGGGTTAGTGGGACCACATGTGGGGGTTGAGGCATTTTACTCCTGATACCCTCGTGCCTGGCTTCTCAGGTGTGGAAGGTAGATGGTGTGAACACAGGCTCACAAAGCCAAATACTTACAGAAGAAGCAATAAATGATTCTTTAATCAAATACTCACTTTTGAGATGAAGTATTTATCTAAAGGATACAAAGTAAAACACAACATTTAGAAACAATGCACACAGTCCCCTAAAGTCTGGGATCTATTGTTTGATAGGGGAATCCCTGAGTCCCACTCCCTTCAAACTAGCAGTAGTGGTTGTTCCCCATTCACCTATAGGAGTCATTCAGGTTATCCCCCACTAGTAGTCCAACTCTGTATTTAAGTCAAGTGTTCCATCGCCAAAGTAGTATCTGGCAAGAAAGTTCCCCCAGGTCTGACTGGTCTGAAATCAGTCTTACCCACACAATTGGGATCGGAGTTACCCCCCCTCGATGCTCATGACGGAACGGTTCCGTCATGAGCGTCAGTTGGCCTGTGCTCATGACGGAACCGTTACGTCATGAGCCCGTTGGCTCATTAGCACGTTCAGCACAGCGCAGGAATCTGCGCCGCGCTGATCTGGTTAAGGGAGCATCTGAGCGCACACCCCTCAATGGGTGGTGAAGCTACAACAGCTGTCTCCAGGATTTTCACACATGGCCCATGTGGGCTGCAATCGGCTGTCCTTGAGTTCCTCAAACATTACCCTGCAGCGGGAGCCACTTGTTGAGTAAATTCTTCAGCTCTTCCCACAGGTAGTGAGGGAAGGTGTGAGACTATCATGGCGCTGGTCTTCAGTCACTGCTCAGGCCTGCTAAGGTCACCACTGAGGCCTCCGATGATGATCTCGACCAGTTCACACTTAGTCCTGGTGGCCCCCTTAGTCTTACAGGGTCACCATCTCTCAGACGTATTACTGCACAATGACTATAGCCCGCTCAGCAGAGCAATACTCTTCACAGCAGCCCCACTTGGCATGCTGCAAGGATCACAGCTCACTTCACCCCCCTCTGACATACAAGGGTCACTGACTTTGCCTGCACACAGGCAACAACCTGATCATTGCAACGGTTTATTCCCCACCGGACCTCTCTTACTCACAGGGCACACTTGTCTTGGCAAGCAGGCATGCACTGGTTCTTCACGTTCCAGGACAGGTGGTCTTGCAATCCCTGGGTGATGTGCCCTCACCCAGCTGGGAGGCTAGCAGGCCCTGGCCCCCAGCCCTGCTCACTGACAGAAGACTTGCAGAGCTTCTCCTCCTCGCACAGCCCGAAAACCTGCTTGCCAGTTGACCCTCTTTGGGATCTCAAGCTCCCATTCATCTAGTCCATTTCCAGACACAAAATGTGAATAAGAGGCTGCATTTTTGAAGTTTATGTTGCAATTTGCTTCCGTTTGAAGTGCTCACTACGCTGCCCTCTCTTCTGTCACACCAAGAGCAACTCCAGATCTGCTAGTCCACAACACAGGGCATCGGAGTGACTGGGAGCTGACACCTGGATGCCTGCCACAGTGATATGTTTATCAAAGGTTGCCCCGAGCCTCTGCCCTCATCTTTGAGATTCTCTTATCAACCCTATCTCTTTCCTGAGATGTGCTTATGCCCCTTCGTTGTGGCTGCTTTCTGGATTAAATAGCGCCCTTTGACGGGGGACTGAAGAGCCTGTTTCTCTCTCCTTCTCCAGTGTGCCCTACACAATTTACATAAATGCAGTAATACACAAATGTGGCTGGGGATTCCTCCAACTCTGCTCCTCATTTTTAGGTTGTAGCCTACCAGACCAGAGAGTGCAGCTGTCTGGTTTCCTGAAGACATCTTGTGGAGTTTAAGAAAGTTGACCTAGAAATGGATTCTGCCTGTTGCTTGCCATTGGCTTTGTGGTTGTGACTCACATTAATTTTCTTGCTTTCCATTTGCTTTAGGCTGTGCAGTTTCAGTTCATCCCTGTTGGCCAAATGTTATGTCCACAGTATTTGACCAGGAGCTTCCTTTCTATAAACAGACCTGTAACTCTTGTTCTTATCTTGTCACATTTGCTGTGCATTCAAAGATCGAGGTCCCATGTCAGGCGCTGTCTTCTGAGGGCATGTGTTCTCTCCTACATCCTTGTGGATTCAGTTGCCTGTATCTGACAGTTCACAGCATGGCAGAGGCTGATTCAGGCAAGATGTGTCCCAATCCCTGCCCTGCTGTGACTAGCAGGAGACCTGCACTCTCCCTTCTAAGTATTCAAAAGTACTTTATAAGGCAAAGTGTTCCCTGTCTTTTCTCCTGCAGAGACCAGTGCAGTGTGTCCAGTGGCACAGAAGAACCTGCATTGTCTGAGTAAAACCTCTTCACGTGTGCAGAGCGCTTGGCTGCTGATCCCCCAAAGCCACAGAGCCAGCCCTTTCAATCTGGTGACAGAAAACACCACAACCAAATATCCTAGCTTCTAAACCATATATTTGGCGAAATTCTGATTTATGGGCTGCTAGTGCACAAGGAAGACTCATACAATATAATTCCTTGAACACGGTTTTTACTCTTTTAAACTAAGTGATTTTTATCAAGGCATCACTTGTGATCTGTTCATCTAAATGTCTTTTATGATTATGAGGTGCCTTTTTTTGTCTTATGTGGTTTTTGTAACAACTTGATCCGTTGTTGCCTGCTCCCTATTCCCCATAATGCGCAAATAAATTAATTATTATGACAGCTCCTCTGGTTGTCTTCAAGCACAACATACTGCCAAACGGACCTATCTGATTGTAAATAAGCTATTCCTTTTTGTGTGGACTTTGTCTGCTTCTGTTATGCATCATTGAGTACCTCTAGTTGTAAATTAAATACACCGGGCAGGATACTAATAAGCAGAAAAACACTAAATTAATGCAAACTCTGATCTACAAAATACATGGGAAAACAAAACTAAAAGGCCCAGAATGCCTAGCGTTGTTGGTTTACCAGTAGATAAATCCATCTGCATTGGCCCTCTCTTCTTCTTCCCCCCCCCCCCAGAAGTGACAGTGTCTTGAAAGCAATGTTAATAGGATTTGAAAACACCTTCCCATTTTTTTTTGAATATAATAAGGCCTACCGCTTGAAACCAAAAGCCCCCATTTGTTGGTATACAGCGAATAAAGCTTCAAAGCTGCCTCATGTCATGTTTGACTTTTTCATGCAGCCCAAACGTCTCGGCCACCAGCACATTGCATTCTGGGATATGTTGTGGTTTATTAACATTGTAAGCATGAGCTCACAATTGCTTTATTTTAGAACTTTTTTTTAGAGAGCTTTATATAGCGAAAACTTTACCCGAATCAGGTATCAAAGCGCTTTACATGAGCACCAGTTGCATTACATGAGGACACATTCATTTTTAGGTTTTGACTGGCGATGCGTACTTCAGTACGCATGCGCCCAAAAACCTTTTGATGTGTGTGTGGGGTCTGGAATACGCCCTCTCCTCTCAATGGCTAGCTCCATAAATGGAGGCTAGCCATTGGGAGAGGGCTCCGTCCGTCAATCTCGGACCAGATTCGGGGGCGTTCCCGAGAATTTTTGGCTTTTGGCGACGTCACGCTACGTCAGCCAAAAGCCGAGAACGCCCCCGAATCTGGTCCGGCATTGAGCCGGCACCCGCCTTCCTGCTTGCGTGAGTGCTTTGGTTTTTTTGCCGTGTGTGTCTGTTCCCGCTCCCCCACCCCCCCCCCCCGCCTCCTCCGCTGTCAGTGTGTCCGTGTGTGTCTGTTCGCGCCCCCCTCCCTCCCCCTCCGCTGTCAGTGTGTGGCCGTTCCCGCCCCCCTCCCGCTCTCCGTGCCTTTCCGCCCCCCCTCCGTTGCATTGTAAATGCTTGTTTTTGCTTCAGCCTGTGCGGGGAGAGTTTTCATTGCGAAGTTCCTGTGTTTGTCATCAATAAAAATGACATGATCAAGCCTCAAAAAATAGATATTAGATTTCAAACCGGAAACAGACCATGAACCGAAGATGAAGGATTCAAAGAAAGAAAAGCTACTGAGAGCCGTGCGACAAGAGTTTTTATTATTATTGAAAAATAAACATAGACTGAGGTCCAGGGAGAACTGAGTAACCGAACCCGGCTCTGCATGTGCGAGTAAATACAGATGAACAGTGGCTGCAGCTGGCTCTTCCGGGCGTGGCTCTATCGGTGAATGGCTGGGACCGCGGTCCTGCCACCCAGCACGCAACACCCCCTCCTATCACCTCCCCTCCTCAGCACCCAAAAAGAGGCTGGTGCTGAGCAGGGTGCAGACCGCCTGGGGTGCCAAGTCCTGCGCGAGACCGACTTAATTTAAAGGCAGCAGCTCGTGGAGGCGAGGCAGCGAGGGCCGACTCCAAGGAACGCCCGCTATCTCGGCTTGATAGGGCAGACTCACTCACTGGGGAAGAAGCCGCTCAATGCAGGTAATTTAGGTTGTATGATGCCTTTATTGCACTCCGAATGGTCTGGTACAACTTCTTTCGCTTCCACTTTTCATTCGCCGCTGTTTCCACTATTCCCCATCCCGCCCGCCTTTGGGGTACTGGGGCCTCCGAGGGAATACCAAACAGCGCTGCTTTCTCTCAGAGCCCCTTCACCTGATTTTAGAAAACTACGCAACATTGATGCATCACTTTTTGTGCGCTATTTTTCCATTAGCGAATCGCTGGAGGAAATCAAAATTGATAGAGCTTCATGTGAATTTGTAATGGGCCTATATGTGAAAACTTGAACTAGAGCAAAAAGCTTTTCTCCTGTTTTTAACGCGGCGCACGTTATATCCGAGTTAAGTCTTGTCTGTTCCTAGTGCCTGCTCCTTGCACTCTGTATACTCCAGATGTCTCTCTGTGCCCATGCCTGTCTCTTGTCTGTTCCTAGTGCCTGCTCCTTGCACTCTGTATACTCCAGATGACTCTCTGTCTCTTGTCTGTTCCTATTGCCTGCTCCTTGTACTCTGTATACTCCAGATGTCACTCTGTGCTCCTGCCTGTCTCTTGCCTGTTCCTAGGTCACGTCCTCGGTTGTCTTTCAGTGTCTATTCTCTGCACTATGCATACTCCAGATGTCTCTCTGTGCCCCTGCCTGTCTCTTGCCTGTTCCTAGGTCACGTCCTCGGTTATCAGGGTCTGTTCCTTGTACTCTGTATACTCCAGATGTCTCTCTTTGCCCATGCCTGTGTCTTGTCTGTTCCTTGTGCCTGCTCCTGGTACTCTGTATACTCCAGATGTCTCTCTGTGCCCATGCCTGTCTCTTGTCTGTTCCTAGTGCCTGCTCCTTGTAATCTGTTTACTCCAGATAACTCTCTTTGCCCATGCCTGTGTCTTGTCTGTTCCTAGTGCCTGCTCCTTGTACTCTGTTTACTCCACTTGTCTTTCTGTGCCCATGCTTGTGTCTTGTCTGTTCCTAGTGCCTGCTCCTTGTACTCTGTATACTCCAGATAACTCTCTTTGCCCATGCCTGTGTTTTGTCTGTTCCTAGTGCCTGCTCCCTCTGCTCTGTATACTCCAGATGACTTCTCTGTGCCCCTGCCTGTGTCTTGTCTGTTCCTAGTGCCTGCTCCCTCTGCTCTGTATACTCCAGATGACTTCTCTGTGTATACATGTTGTATGTGGTCGTTTTTAGGGTGTGCAAGCAAAAATGGGGGTAAAATTGGGGTCTTCAGTGCTACACGGTCAGCTCTCCTAGATATCAAGTGTGTATGTTACTGTTTTAAACATATTTTTGGTCTGGCAATAATTGTCAGTATGGAACTAATTAAGTTCTATCAAGCCCTGTGTGTGTTGAGGAGGGCCCCTCAGTGCTAGACATGCTTTTACGGAGGTTTAGGGACCTTGTTGCTTCACTGCTGATTGGGCTCTGAGACGGCCATCCTGCCTAGTTGCCTGTTGTGAATGGGTATAAACAATAAACGTCCGATTATGGTGCCGGTTGGACCTATCCCCCCTCAAGAACACAAATAACCTACTGACATTTTCTACCTGAAATAGACCATCTAATTTGGAAAGACCACCCTGTGTCCTTCCTGATTTTATTTTCACCTAGTCACTAATCTCAAACTTATACTCCTTTCTCTCCATGCTCACATTTGTCCCCTTGCCTCCTACACCATTTCAACCTTTCAGCCATGCAGGGACCAATTTAGTACCAGGTAAGCATCACACATCTATTGAAATGGGGGTCGCAGTGTGTAGGGCTTGCAGTGTGTGGGGGGGGGGGGGGTCGCAGTGTGTGGGGGGGCTCTGTGTGGGTGTGTGTGGAGGGCTCTGTGTGGGGGGGGGCTCTGTGTGGGTGTGTGTGTGGGGGGCTCTGTGTGTGTGGGGGGGCTCTCTGTGGGTGTTTGTGTGTGTCATTTGCGAGAGATAAAGCTACTTGCATTGTAAATGACAATTCCATTTATTTATGTTTTAAAAAAAACACATAAATAAAAATAATGTCAAGAGCAATGCCAATAGCTCTAACTTTAACAAAGGCAAAACCATTGCATTGTAAATGCTTGTTGTTTAAGTGATTTGCCCAGAATCCCAGGATGTTCAGCGTCATTGCCGAGACTCTAACCCAGGTCCCCAGATTCGAGGTCGACCGCCCTAGCCGTTAGGCCAACTCCTTTCCCCATGCGTGTGCACGGCTGATGCATAAAAGCTTCACAGAGTTAAGCGGAGATCACATGGGCATCAGTCTTCTCTCATCTTGGGATCTATGGGATACCTAAGGGCACTGGGGCACACTACATTTATCCACTTCTTTGGGGAAAAAAGATACTCTCTAAAGCCCTGCATATTCACTGTTATGGTGTGCTACCAATTTAGCAATAGATCTCAAGTGATTTATTACTAACACTACTTTTCTCCCTGTAGTTTCTCAAGGGATTTTCTGTGACATTTTAAAATGGATTTACAGACCTTGTTTTTTCAATTTATGTTTAAAATACTGTCAACTTATGCTTGTGCTCGTAAACTGTTGATGGTATGTTGCGTTTCCTCAGAGGACAATCTATTTGAGGGAAATGACTGATGGAAATGTGTTGTAAAAATAAACATATTTAAAACATCGCTGGCTTATTGCTTAGTTATTTCTGTCTCAAAGCACGTTCCAGCTAAATGTGCAACATGCGGAAACCCTGCACATCATATTTGATATAGTTTCATTATGATGGCATTTTAAAAGTTTGCAGATTTTTCATTAATTTCTCAAGCAAACAACTTAACACGCTATATTGTCAGACGAAATTTTTGGCTGCTAGGCCTTTCCCTCCTCCTCCCATTCTAAGCCTTTTTTTGACTATTTGGGGTAGTTCGTGCTTAGGCCCCTTTAACTTTTGGTCCACATAAGTTATCCACGCCAAATTTGTGTCCCTTTCTTTCGACATCATGGGGATTTCAGAGGTGCCCAGGGTTTGTGAATTCCCCTGGAGGGGACCTAGAAAGTAGACCAGATACAGCTATATTTAGTTTTAGGTTTTTTAGGTTTCGCCTGTCGAACGCTGCGCAAGCAGCGTTTCGCCCAGGCGAAATCTAATGTTATAACAGTATGGGGGACTTGAACCCGCCCCATCTTCCATTGGCTAGCTCCATAAATGGAGGCTAGCCATTGGAAGACATCGTTGTCTATCAGTTTTTCCCGTTCAGAACGCGAATCGTGGACATTTCTGAGACTTTTTTTTAAGTCCCGCTCCTTGTTGCCGTGTGTCCCGGGCCGCGCTGTGATTGGCTGCCGGCCCGGGACACCCCCGTGACGTCAGCGCTGAGCATGCCTGCTGCCTCCAGTCCTCAGCACTGCCTGCTCCTGTGCCTGCTGGGACTGAGCCGCTCAGATGCCGCACGCGCTCCTCGCGCCCTCTCTGCCGCTCCTCACGCCCTCTCTGCCGCTCCTCACGCCCTCTCTGCCGCTCCTCACTCTGTCCGGGGAGCCGGGCTGCAGCTCAGTGCACTGCACGGCACGGGGCGCACTCAGACGGTGTTAATACCCCCTGTGCCCTCGGCTCAGGGCAGGAAGAGGGTTTTCCGGTGGAGAAGGCATCTGCACTGCAAGTTCCTCGACAGAAAAGTGCAGGGCCGGCCGAGCCTGGAATTAATGTGACAGAGATAGCGCAGAGGGGAAAGTGTCTGCTGAAAGCACGGCCTCTCTTGCTATCTTTCCTAGAATGCTTTAAATATACATTTGCACTTCGGCCCGGCTCCCACTCAATGGCCTCTTGCATCAACAAACGTGCATTTTTTCCTTTCTGTTTTTTATTTAATAAAGAGCGAGAGGGTTTAGAAGCATCTGTTTACAAAACTGTGTTTTTTGAGCAGTGTTCCTGTGGCCATCGCCAGCCCACTTGGCGGTTTCCAGTTTTCTGTGGTTAGCAGTGTTATCTCAGAGAGGGTTTGGCGCCCTTTGTGAGGGCTTCTGCAGCCGGGACGATTATTCGCGCTTTCTAGGCAGAGACGAGCCAGCCTCCAAGTGCAACTCACAGAGCCTTCACATCCAGGGCGTCTGGCACTGCGGACAGCTCAAAGGGCGAGCTAAAAATCGACTTTCCTGTCCCTTGCCTTGGTTATTCACGCAAAGAGCAGAATAGATTATACAGTTAAAAGTTAGCTTCAGTATGTTACCTTGTCCGACAATGCTAAAGTGACGTACGCTGCACGTGCTTTCAGCTGCATAGTACGTACCAATAAAGTTATAACTCAAGACCAGTGTCCCTGCCATTTCTGTTCTGGCCTAACTTCTTTCTAGCGCTCCAAAGTATCCTCAAGGTGACAATGTTGCACTATAGAGTGACATTAAATAGCCATATCCTGTTCCAGTGCATTGGACTTAATGAAGGTTTGGGATGTTCATATATGTTTCATTTTTAAAAAGCTACAAAAGTGTTTAACCTTTTAACAAGGGCCACACAATGGTGGGGGCAAGACAGTCACAATTTCTTAACAATTATCTATATATTTTGGATGCTTTCAGACTTTCTTTGGGTGTAGGCCTGTTGACCAGAGACCATTTTTACCAAATCATTGTTTTATTTGGTGTAAACTGGTTGTCAAATTCTGCCATTTTTTCAGCAATGAGTGTGATTACAGATGCCTGCGGTGCGAACCTCAAGGGGCGGGGGAGGTGTGATTTTAATTCCATAGCTACTCTGTCCAAGCTTACCTGGTAGGTGGCGCATAAGCAGACCCTAGCTGCACCTACCTCTGTTTTACTCAGTGTTATGCACAACGCTCCAAAGTGGCTGAAAGGTGACATGTTAAAACTGAAAACCAGAGAAACAAAGGAAACGCAGGTCTCCGGCATCTGACAACTCCCCCCGCCCAGCTCCTTCAAAGTGATGCTCAGCCGCCTTTGACCAGTGCAGCGTCCAAAAACACGGAGAACTATCAATATGTGTGCCCACGCAGCCTTCCTTCTGAACACGAGAGCTGGCATGGTTGCTGTTTAGTCAGTAAACACGAAGCCTGTGCTGTTGTGTTTTCGTTGGGAGCGTAGTTCGGGCCTGCAGAACCGCCACATTCAATGAACTATCCATCACCAGAGCGCACCAACCACTCAGCCTGCTGTATAGCGTTAGGCACAGGGGCCCGGTAGCACCTTCTGTGCCAGCGTCAGTGCCCTCGGTGTGTTCGCGAGGCATTGTCGGGGAGGCACAGACAGTTCAGGGTGCAGGCTGCCAGAGACTCCAGGGCTGCCTTAGCGCCAGAGGCTGCGGCCGAAGGGTGCCAGGCCTGGCCGGCTATCCGACGCCTTTCTTCAACTTGCCATATTTACTCGAAAGGTCATAAAAGGAACCTTTTGTTTCTCCGCCCCCAGTTATTTTACAGACCTAAATTAAGCCTGCGCCCTCACCTCTGCTCTCAATTGACTGCATGGGAACACTAAAAATCACACCCAGCTGCGGATGAATGCGCGTGTATTTGTCGGCGCTAGTCCAGCGCCTCCACACAGAGAGCAAAGGACTTCACTGCTCTGCAGAAGCAGTCTCCGCCGGTCCCCCGCCCAAACCACTCCACGACCCCCCAACCCCTTCATATTCAGAGGGGTTCAGGTGGCGAAAAAGAAAACAGGCAGCTGAGAACTCAATTCCAAAATAATTGCGCCTGGCTTCTGTCTGCCTGCAAGTCACGGCTTCCTCTTTCACACAACGACTAGGATTTTCTGTTTCACCCCCGGCCTTGACTCAGTAAAGTTAGCAGCCTGTTTTAAGGCAGCGAGACAGCAAGCGTCTTCAACCACCAGGCAACACGCCTCCTCAGCTGTTAGGCTGTTACTGGCAACAAGTGTCTTTAGCCAACAGGCTATTGAATGTAGCAAAATCTTTGGTCATTAGGGTGCCACAGGCAACAAGGTCTTCAGGCCCCAGGCTGCTAAAGTTAGAAAATCGAAACAGATACCAGATTATCGGGAGGAACTCCAGGCTACTAAAGTTAACAGATAGTAAACAGATACCAGATTATTTGTAGGAAGTAAACACATCCCTATATCTGCTGACAGGGCACGTATGGTGACTTCAGGCAGCAGGATTCATAAACACCAGAATAGAACAGGCTATAGGTTTCTACTGCTGTCGAGCTGTTTTGGCTATTAATCATCTTCAGGTCATTCAGCTTTCACAAGTGGCATGAGTACAAAGTCACAAGCATCCCATAAACATCTAGTCACAAAGATATTCGCAAGCGTACACAGTGGCCAGGTGACTGCAGGAAAGAGGTTTCTGCAGCTAGCAGGACACAAAGTGCTGTAATGGGCTTATTGGAGAGTTAGAGAAACATGCTCACAAGTTACATGTTGGTGCAAATCATCTGAGCAAATAAAAAATAGCATGGTGCTGTTTGCGTCCTTGACTTGATCTGTTTTTTATTTTGCTATGATTCTCACAAAGGCTAAGGTCTGCCTACTTTAGTAATAAGTGCTATACGCTAACTGAATTGTACCTAGACAATATCCTGTATCTGCTTTGCCACACAATGCAAACACTGTCATGTATATAATATGTTTGCGTCCCTGCAGCGCAGTGTTCTATCGGTATGACGTCACATTTTGTTGTCTAGGTGTGACTTTCCAAAACGCTCCGCAGTTTTCCGCTGCTGATGGCAGACTGATTAGGCTAAATGAGGTGCTTCAAGTAGTATTTCCCATATTAGGCGAATGTGTCCACTTCTGTGGCAGTGAATGAATGGGTGAATGCAGGGCCTGGGGTAGGATGAAAAAACTGGAGGGTCCCTCAAAGGGGCGTGGCCAGTGTAATTAAGAGCTTGGCTTAGCATAGTGGCCCGCCCGACTTGTATTTTGCTGTTTGTCATTGCATCTAGATACATGATACAAGAAGTCAGGACTATTGGCTTTGTCTATCGTTGTTAGTTGCATGTGTGTGTGTGTGTGTGTGTGGGTGCAAATGTAATAGGTCTCACATTTGCGAGAGATTATGCTATTGGCATTATAAATGACAATGCCATTTATTTATCTGTTTTCAAAACCAACACATAAATAAAAAATTTGTCATTTACAATGCCAATAGCTCTAACTTTTGCAGAGACCGTTGTTTAAAAATGGGGACAAAGTACAGCAGAAGAAATGTCTTTTTTTTCCGCCTGCAAATGGTATCAATAAAGGGTTTGTGGTGCTGAAATCACCACCTTTCCAGCTTTCAAA
This sequence comes from Lissotriton vulgaris, assembly GCF_964263255.1. Taxonomy (NCBI): domain Eukaryota; kingdom Metazoa; phylum Chordata; class Amphibia; order Caudata; family Salamandridae; genus Lissotriton; species Lissotriton vulgaris. Next base: position 479,705,577 of record NC_141693.1, read on the forward strand.
AACAGGCAGACTTTTGTCAGAAAACCAAAATATTTTACACAGTTCTGTGGCATTTTACTGGGACATAGCCTATTTTTGCTACTTTTTGTGCTTTCAACCGCCTTCCAGTTAGTGTTAGAAATGGGTCTGAAAACAATATGTATCCCGGAAAGCTATACATTTCTGAAGCTTCGATAAAATTCTGAATTCAGCAAGGGGTCATTTGTGTAAATACTTCAAGTTTTCTTTTTTTAAATAGAAACTAACAGTTGAAAATAAAAAATATTGAAAAAGAGTTGAAAAAGACATCCATCTGTGCCAATGTTTTCACCTGTAACTTCTAACAATGAGAGATTTTCTAAAGTAATATACCTTTACATCTGCTGGACCCTTCTGGTTGTGGGGATATGTAGGACTTTTAGGTTCACCGAGAACCCTAGGAACCCAGAGTCAATAACTGAGCTGCGTCTTGCAATGGTTTTTCATTGTGTACCGGGCATATACCAATTCATTTGGTAAAATATAAAGAGTGAAAAATAGGTATCAAAGACACCTATGTATTTCCGAAATGGGAAGAAAATATAGAGTTCAGAAGCAGTAGTTATTTGCTCATCTTCGAAATTGTGGGTACCCATACTAGCATGTGAAATATAGGACATTTTTCAAAGTTACTTCTTTTTTTTACACATTGTCTTACATTTGGAATACAGAAATGCATAGAAAGTTAATAGGTAATAACAGTTGCTCTACAATTCTGTGTTTCCTTAAGTCTCCGGATAAAAATGGTACCTCAATTGTGTGGGTAGACCTAGTGCCCACAACCGGAGACAGCCCAAAACGCAACATTGACACACCACATTTTTACAGTGAAAACCGACCCTTTTTTTTCTAAGGGTCTAGCTGTGGATTTTGAACCCTAGCTTAGCCGGCACCAAGGGAAACATAGCAATCCTATGCATTTTTGAACACTAGACAACTAGGGGAATCCAAGATGGGGTGAGTAGTGTGGCTCTTACCAGGTTCTGATACCCAGAAACCGTTGCAAACCTCAAGCTTTAATAAAAAATACATTTTCCTCACATTTCTGTGATGTAAAGTTGTGGAACCGCAAAATTCCACCCACCCTGCATTCCCCAAAGTCTCCTGATAAAAATGGTACCTCACTTGTGTGGGTAGACCTAGTGCCTGCGACAGGAAAGAGGCCAAAATGCAACATGGACACCACACATTTCTACAGTGAGTACACTTTTTTTTTTGCAACGTGTCTAGCTAGGGATTTTATACCCTAGCCCTACCAGCACCTTGGAAAACCTTGCAAACATTTGCATTATTCAAAACTAGACACCAAGGGCAATCAAGGATGGGGTGACTTGTGTGGTTCTCTCCTGATTCTGTGACCCAGAATCACCCTGCAAGCCTCAAACTTTGTAAAGAAAAAACACATTTTTCTCACATTTCTGTGACGGAAAGTTCTGAATCTGTGTGGATCCCCACAATTCCACTCAACCCGCATTCCCCACTGTTTTCATAAAAATGGTACATCACTTGTGTAGGTAGGCCTAGTGCCTGCGACAGGAAACGGGCCAAAGCACAACGTGGACACACAACATTTTTACAGTGAAAACAGATCTTTTTTTTCAAAGTGCATAGCTGAACTGGGGTTTTGGCCCCTGGCTTGGTGGCTTGGTGGCTATGTAGGGAAAACTTCAATAATCACATGTTTCTGAAAACTAGACACCCTGGGGAGTCCAGGGAGGTATGGGTTGTGTGGATCCTCCAATGTTTTTCTACCCAGAACCCCCTCCAAACCTCAAATTTAGCTGAAACAATCCAATTTGTCTCAAATTTCGGCAAAGTTGTATGATTACCGGGCTGACACAAATTTCTTACCACCCAGCGTTTCCCCAGGTCTCCCGATAAATATGGTACCTTACTCGTGTGGGTGGACCAAGTCCCCATGACAGGCAAGGGCCCAAAAGTATTGTGGCAACATCAAAATGACCTGATTTTGCAAGGGGGGCTCCTGTTTTTTTGGCCCCGGACTCAGCAGCCACCTAGTGAAACCTACCAAACCCATACATTTCTGAAAACTAGACACCCTGGGGAGTCAAAGGAGGTATGGCTTGTGTTGGTCCCCCAAAGTCTTCCTACCCAGAATCCCTGCAAACCTTAAATTTAGCAAAAAAAATAAATGTTATCCCATATTTCCTGCAACCCAGCATTTCCCCAGTTTTACCGAAAAGAATGGTACCTCACTCGTGTGGATGGTCCAAGTACCCAAGACAGGCAAGGACCCAAAACTTATTGTTGAAACATCAAAATTACCTACTGCAAAACGACCTGGTTTTGCGAGGAGGAGCACATGGGTTTTTGGCTTTGGGCTCAGTGGCCATCTAGGAAACCCTACCAAAGCCACAGCTTTCTGAAAACTAGACACCCTGGGGAGTCCAGGGAGCTATGGCTTACGAGGATCCCCCAACGTTTTCCTAGCCAAAATCCCCTGCAAACCACACATTTAGCTACAAAAAAATATGATTTTCCTCGCATTTCTTGCTGGAATCACTGCACCGGCATAAATGTCCTACCGCTCGGCATTCCCCTCAGTCTCCTGAGTAAAATTACACCTCACTTGTGTGGGTGGGCCAAGTACCTGCGACTGGGAAGGGCCCAAAACATAGGGATTGAGGGTATACTACAGCAAACTCTAAGCTCTATTTTTTTTAAATAAGTTTTTAGGTGAGTCTGCATTGGACACACACCGAAGTGAGGTATCATTTTTATCGGGATAGCAAGGGGAACTCTGGGTGGTAGGACATTTTTGCCGGAGTGGTAATCCCACACAAGAATGTAGGGAAAATTAGATTTTTTAGCTACATTTGTTGGGGGCGGGTGGAGGCCTTGGTATGCCCATTCTGGGCAGCCCTCATTCCTACATATAAAAAAGCCAGCGTAATGCCTGGCACCTAGTGGGCTCCCTGCCCCCCTTCCTGGGAGGGGCAGATCAGGGGCTATTGTCCCCATCTGCCTCCTGAGGGGGCAGATAGTCTGAGGCAATTTTTTTGTGGTAGGGGGGAATTGGCATGCCCATCCTGGGCTGCCTCCACACTTGAACATTGAAAAAAACCAAATCCCTAGTGCCTAGTGGGCTTCCTACCCCCACAGGGGCGCAGATAATGAGCTATTGCCCCCATCTGCCTCCTGGGGGATAGCAGAAAGGCTGTGGCAATTTTTAGGGGTGGGGCTTTAGCATGCCCCTTCCAGGCAGCCCCTACATATTAAAAAAATAATACCAGGTGCCTGGTGGGGTTTCGGCCCCCTGGGGGTCAAATCAGGGGCTACTGCCCCCATCTGCCTCCTGGGGAGGGCAGATAGACTGTGGCACCTTTTTTGAGGGGGTGGTGGGGGCATTGGCATGCCCATTCTGGCCAGCCCCCACCCAAGAATTTCTTTTTTTTTTATCCCTGGTGCCTAGTGGGCTTTCTGCCCCTCAGGGGGCGGATAAGGGGCTATTGCCCTCACCTGCCTCCCAGGGGGGCAGAAAAACTGGCAATCCTTTGGAGGCGGTGCATTGGCATGCCCATTCTAGGCAGCGCCCACCCCTGTATAAAAAAATAAGAATAATTCCTGGTGCCTAGTGGGCTTTCTGCTCCCACGGGGGGGGGCAGATCAGGGGCCACTGCCCCCATGTGCCTCCTGGGATTGCAGACAGACTGCCATTTTTTGGGGATATGGGGGCAATGGAATACCCATTCTGGGCAGCCCCCATCGAGAACTTATAAAAAATCCCTGGCGCCTACTGGGTATTCAGTCCCCCCACCCGGGTGGGGGGGCAGATAAGGGTCTATCGCCCCATCTGTCTCCTGGGGGCACAAAATACTTGCATTTTTTTGGGGGGTGGGGGCATTGGCAATCCCCTTCTGGGCAGCACTCACCCCTATGTATAAAGCAAAAATTCCTGCTGCTTGTGGGCTTTCTGCCCCCCCCCCCCTGCGTGGCAGATCAGGGACTATGGCCCCCATCTGCCTCGGGGGCAGAAAGTATTTAGCCTTTTCTTGAGGGACAGAGTAGGGCCAGTGGCATGCCCATTCTGGGCAGCCCCCACACCTTGCCTATAAAAAACTCCCTGGTGTCTAGGGTGCTTTCTGCCCCCACCTCAGGGTGGGCAGATTGGGGGCCCCCAGGGTGGTAAAAAGACTGCATGTGACAAAATTAAATGGGAGAGTAAATGAACCCCCACCCCTGGTGGCTAGTGGATGGATCCCTGCTTGGGGATCCCCAAGCAGGGATCAACTAGGGAAGGGTACCATTGGAAAGGGGAGATTGTCTCCAAGGGTTTCGGTGCACGGGGGACTGAGATAGCCCCAGGAGCACCGAAACAATGAAACTGAAACAAATTTTTATTGCAACGACGTTGGCGCGCCATGGGGCGATCGTCACTGCATTAAAAATAACAAGCATTGGTATAGCCCATGGGTACTCATAGTACGGCCCGGCAAGCCTTCCTCGGCGGCCCGCGGACCGTCCAAACATCGTATCCATGTATTATTATTATTTTTTTTTTAAAGAGTGTCTGCTGCAGCGCGATTTTGAGAGTCTTTGCTGCTCTGTGGGGGTCGGGCGATTCTCGCATAGCAAGAGTGGAGCTGCAGGAGCCTAAGATGAGGTGAAATACAACAAAGCCTCATTAGCATGCAAATGGCCTTTAACGACCTGTGAAGTGCTTGGGTGCGGCTGGCTGTGTGTGCACACCTGGAAGCTGTCCCAGCCCCAGCTGACACACAGGAAGGGCTAGATGACAGAGGGTGACAGAGGGAGGTAGAGAGAGGGAGGGAGAGAGGGAGGGAGGAAGGGAGAGAGCGAGGGAGAGAGTGAGGGAGGGGAAGAGCATGGAAGAGAGGGAGACAGGGAGTGAGAGAGGGGGAGAGTGAGAGAGATGGAGTGAGAGAGGGGGTGGGAGAGGGGGAGAGAGAGAGGGGGAGGGAGGGAGAGAGAGAGGGGGAGAGGGAGCGAGACGGAGAGAGGGAGGGAGGGAGAGAGAGGGCGAGAGAGGGGGTGAGAGAGGGAGGGAGGGAGAGAGGGAGCGAGGGAGGGGGAGAGCGAGGGAGAGAGTGAGGGAGGGGAAGAGCGAGGGAGACGGGGAGTGAGAGAGGGAGGGAGACGGAGAGGGAGGGAGGGAGACGGGGAGGAGTGGGGTGAGAGAGGGGGAGAGAGAGAGAGGGAGAGCGAGAAAGAGGGAGTGAGAGAGAGATGAAGTGAGAGAGGGGGAGGGAGAGAGAAAGAGGGAGCGAGAGAGGGAGAGAGAGCGAGAGAGGGAGAGAGAGAGGGGGCGAGAGAGGGAAAGAGAGGGGGCGAGAGAGGGAGAGAGAGAGGGGGCGAGAGAGGGAAGGAGGGAGGGAGAGAGGGAGCGTGGCAGAGAGATGTGTGTATGCCGGGTCTGGTGGCTCTGTGGATGAAGGCATCTGCTGCAGGGACCTGTGATCAACCTCATGGTCATAGTTTTTTTTGTTGATCTAGCCCGCCCCCGCCCCCACTGGTGCGGCCCTCCGACACAAACCATACTGTAAATTTGGCCCCCGAGAGAAAGTTTGTGAGTACCCATGGTATAGCCAATAGGTCTCGCATCATAAGTATTTAATTATGCAGCACAATATCTTTGGTGCAACATTAACTGTTGCATAGCTAAACACTTATAATGTCCCAAAGGCGAGACCTATTGGCTATGCCAATGTTTGTTATTGTTGTAATCAATCTCTACCAGAGCCAGGTATCCCGCAGACCACCAGGAGCTAATCCCGCCCCCCCACCCCCGCCCCCCATGACCAGCACAATCAGGTATTTTCCAAATGGGAACTACACCGTCGACCCCTTGCAGCAGCCCCCAGCGTCACTGCGCGTGTATAGCTTTCCTATCCACATAGGGCAGCCGGACGTACTGCACTCCGCACGGCCATATTACATCATAACCGAACCTGCATAGAAATAGACAAAGATTAACCGTGGACACCTGAACAAAAATTCAGTTTAAAGGGGCATCTGATCCGACAAGATAGTAACGCGACCTGAAGGGCTCTCAGGTAAAGTAAAAACAACCAAAAATTAATGCCGATCTGCACTCAGACCATACCTGGGATTTTTATGCTCTTCCTTGGAGGCTTCAAAACCTGCTGCGCCGTTACCTGTAAACTAAATGTGTTAGAGCAGTCCCGAATTTTTATAAATGCACATACAAAAATATACGGCTTCTGTTCAATTTATAAATCCAAATTATAAATAATTAAATTCCATCCGGAATTAAAATTGTAATGCCTGAACAGATTATGAAACTCGACACCTATAAAGGTTTGTGTAGTGTGGAAATAAAATGTGTAAACCTAGATTGGCCTGAAAAAACAGCATTTAATATCAGGTAAAATAATTTGTATATAAAAAAAAGAGTGGAGGGGGGGCTAAACTTCTTAAACAAGAGCAAATGAGGAGCGCAAGCTGCATACCAGTGAAACAAACTAGCTTAGGATAATTGGATCAACTTGTAAAATTCCATTGTTCAACCCAAATAAGAGCCCGTCACCCTATGACCGCCAGCGCAAATGTAGCTTCAAAGTGGTCCCAGGTCCTGTTTGACACATGTATCCAATCCTGACCTTTTCGCCAACAATACATAGCATTCTCAGTTCCTAATAACTAAAGTAAGTCACCGAATGTGAGGGTGTTGTATAAAAAGCAGAACTAGCTAAAAGTGCCCAAAGCAAAAACCACCTCCGCATCGCTAGGCATAGATACTTACCTTCACCCTAGATTCGGCATTGCACAATTCAGTACACCAGCAAACAAAGGTCTGCAAACAAAAAGCAGATTTCAACCAACAACTAGAACTGTTAAAATAATACCACGATACGTTTTATTAGAAAAACCCTTGGTAAATAACCCAACGAAACCTCACTCACACAGCTAAAAACCACCAGAAAATAAAAAGTCAACCAACCCTCCAGCAGCAGCACACTTTCAACTCCAATCCGACACACGCACACTTACAACAAACGCACGAAACTGACAGTGAAGTGAAAGCAGCTGCAGCGTCCAGCGAGCAGCAGCGCGCACTACTGTGAAACCTGACACAAAACAGATGGTACACTGCGTGCACCGCTCCTCGTAACAGCAAGCAGTTGTGACATAGGTTTTCATTACTCACGCTGCTGGCTGGAATGCCGTCCCATCAGTTTTATTAAAGCAAATGAGAAAAGAGGCACCAAGCAGAGTGACGGGGCACGGATTCGAGGCTCAGTCCATGTACAGTGTCTACCTTGCGGGAGTGAGCAGGGGCACCATCTGTTTCCAAAGCAATAATTGCAAACAGATGGCGCCGCTGCTCGCTCCTGCAAGATGTGTGCAGTACATGCACAAGCGCTCATTGGAAACAGTGCAGTACATGCACGAGTTTTCCAAAAAGCGCAGACCGATTCCAAGAGGTCACTCCTAAGCAGCATTTGTGCGCTGATTAGGCAAGACCTAAAAAACAGCCTTGAGAGGTTGGGGAAGCGTTTCCCCACCTCCGAGGCCAAAAAAAAATAGAAATCCCTCTGTCTGCAGCAGAGGGATTTTGCGACATCTGTGCTCGTTACAGATGGTTCCGTCAGGAGCACTGGTGCTCATGACGGAACCATGCCGTCATGAGCACCGAAGGGGTTAAATAAACAAGCAGATGTCATGTGTCACCTAACAACCCCCTTCTTTTGTCCTAACAGTTAGGCAGACGCCAAACCTAGAGGGTAATTAGGATGGCAGACGGAAACGTGTTCCGTCCTCCATGGTCGCGGCAAAAATACTCCCGACCCCTCCGCGGATAATCCGCGGTAGCGATTAGGAGATTACTGACAGCAAACACCGGGCACGGCGGACGGATCATATTAAACGCTGCGGACGCATTCACCGCGGAAACAGGCCCAACCGCCCAATCGCCGCAAGACCTGCGGAGGGTCCGGCCGCACGATTAGGATAACCCCGCCATCCCAACGGAACTCACCACCTCCCACGACCGGCGCGGAATCATCGACAAACGGAGTATGACTGCCGGAGGACCAAACGAACATTACCCCTGCCGTCAAACCGACTCAAAAATGGCGGACGGAAGGAAATAGAAAACACACAAAACAAGACACACACACACCCCCAAAAACTACACGCCCCAATGACACCCCCCCAGCAAAAACAAGAGCACCCAAGTCACCACACCCACAGAACACCTGACTGGCAACAACCACTAGGACACAACAACCACACAGAGTATAAAATGAATCCTTCCCCAGGTGGGTCCAGCACTACAACTCCCAACAGGCCCCCATGTCTACAGGGAGTGTGGGTGTCGGTGGGGGGGTTGGGTCCAGCACTACAACTCCCAACAGGCCCCCAGTCCCATCCCAGAGCAAGATGGAGTCCGCCTACCATTTGCTGACCAGTGCATCTCCTCCTTCAAACCTACAGGTAGGTAGCCATCTTCACAGGGGCATCATCCAATAGCAGGACCGGACCACACGTATCCAAGTATTGTCTCCCCACCTCCACACCACCATAATGCCCAGTACTGTCTACTACACCAACATGATGACACCAACAACCATGTCCTGATTCCATAGTAATGTGTTATGTAACAACAACAAACCTGTCATGTCCACAGCATTGATTGTTAAATTCTTGTCCCTCAGGTGATCGCAACTTGACAGGCAAAACCAGCTACCACCAGCACCAGTCGCCCCCCTTACAGCCAGGACTCTGGAGAAGAATCCATGGACACCTCCGGTGCAGAGGACGATGCTGGCCCAAGCACACTCCCAGGGCCATCAGACTCCCAGGACATCCCTGCCTCCACCACCTTGGCCAGTGTCACAACATCAACACCTGCCATTGTGAGCTGTGCAGCTACCACCACCACCACCACTCCTGCCTGTGCCACCCTGCCTGACCCATCGTCCCATGATGGGCCATCGACATCTGATCTCAGGCTAGCAGGGAGAGTGGACGGGGGAGGACACAGGTGACCCCACAGGTCACAAACAGGAGTACAGGTGCAAGGCGAGGTCGGGAACAACACCCAGCCCATCCCGGGACCGAGACCCTGGATGCCATTGCCAGAGTGGAAGCCTCCTACAAGCGGTCGCAGGCACAGGCGGATCGGACACACCAAGATTCGCTACAGACCTGCCAGCTGTTGCGGTCCGTGGACACCCGATTGGGACAAATTGTTGACCTCATGGGGCAGCAAACAGCTCTTTGGAGGGAGTGGTTATCCCGCGCCACACCACCTCCCCCTCCCCCCAGTGGCCAGCGGGACAGGGCACCAACACCACCTCCCCCTCCCCCAAGTGGCCAGCGGGACAGGGCAACAACACCACCGCCACCATCACCTGAGGCCACTGACAGGGATGTCATCACTGAACAACTTGCCCCCACAGCTGGTCCCGCTCCGGCTCCAAGACGGAGGGGCCGTCCGAGGCTGGATCCAGCAGAGAGCAGTGGTAATGCACCATCCACCCGCTCGAAGAGGGGCCACCACTGACTTCACCCTTCCTTGAGGCTGGCATTCACTCTGCGAACTATCTTGCTCCACAATGCCAAGCAGTGGCACACGTCTGTTGGACTAGGTGTACATCACACAATGTGGTGTCCCCACGGTGTTTTCATATGACATGACCTTCAACTCTCACTTCCCCCAACACCTATTTGTAAATATACACAAACAGTAATCCACACCCTGTAAATAAACACCACATAAACACTCAATGCTGTGTGACCTCCATGTTTCAATCACAGGTATGTCTCAGTACTTGTGATTACCAGGTGCAGGGATCAATGTTCTTGAGAATCATGCCTCTGTGGGAGTGACCTAGGGATAATGAGAGAACAACAAGCACAGGTCAGGAAACTGAATTACACCCATCACACCACACCATACAGCAACATCCCACAAACCACACATCACTAATTAAGCGGATCACAGGATACACATCAGGGAGCATTGCATGTACACCATCTCCCACACCCATTTGCAAACAGAACATACCAGAACAGGCAGCATCCACACACCACATCCTTACATCACCAGCAAACATACATCACGCTTTGAACACCAGCACAAGAGGTAGTTACTCACATTCAAGGAAAGTAGCGTGCAATGAGCTGACGCCTCTGGTCCACACCTTCTTCCTCCCCACTCTCCTCATCACTGGACATGGGTGGTATGGGAGGCGGAGCAACCTGTTGGTCTGTAGGGTCCATGATCAGTGCAATATTATTGCGTAAGGCCAGGTTGTGGAGCATGCAGCAGGCAATCACGATTTTGCTTACTTTTCCTGGTGTGTATTGTAAGGACCCTCCGGTTCTATCCAGGCCGCGAAACCTAGACTTCAGCAGTCCAAATGTGCGTTCCACCACCCGACTTGTCCTCCCATGGGCCTAATTATGGCGCATTTCACCTGGGGTAGTCGGATTCCGAAGGGGGCTCAGCAGCCACGGTCGGTTTGGGTACGCAGAGTCGCCTAGGTGGGGGGATGACAGATACATACATCATTACCAGGATTGGTGGGAACAGCATGGCACACATACAACACAGTAGTCATCACAGCACACTCACCTACAAGCCACGCACGTTCTTCACGCAGATTAGCCATCAGTTGAGGGACAATGCTGCTCCACAGTGTTAGACGGGGACCCGGAGGGTCGGCCGAGTACAGGGGGAGAGGCCTCCGGTGAGGGCCGTCTCCGGCGATCGTACAGACAAGTAACTCCCCCCCCACAGATGGACACCACACACGGATGAGTTCAACACACTTTATATACGAATCTTGAGGCAAAGTGATACGATACAGTGGGGTCAGGACGAGAGGATCCTCCCAATTCTAGTCTCTGTAGGGGAAAGGGGTAGCGGGACAGTCTTAGTACCGGTCCGGTACAGGTGTGGCAAGAGGGAAGCTCACAATCCTCGAGCTTGGGGGGTCCGCACAGATGGGCCGCGGCAGCGCCAGCAGGCTAGGTCGATGGTTCACAGCTAGGAGGGCCGCGGCAGCGCCAGCAGGCTACGAGGATGGAATGAGGTGATGAGGGCCGCGGCAGCGCCAGCAGGCTAGGACGATGGTTCACAGCGAGGAGGGCCGCGGCAGCGCCAGCAGGCTACGAAGATGGTGCACAATGAGAAAGGCCGCGGCAGCGCCAGCAGGCCAAGACGATGGTTCATGTGGAAGAGGGCCGCGGCAGCGCCAGCAGGCCAAGACGATGGTTCACAAGAAAGGGCCGCGGCAACGCCAGCAGGCCTTCAAGGATGAGTTCCTCACGGTGTCTCTCGACTCCAAGATACAACTGCCTTCCTGCTCTGGAGCTGCCCCAGTTATAGGTCTGGTCTCCTTTGATGTCCGGACCCTCGCACTTGGAGGTCGGGAGGTCCGGGATGAGGGAGTCCAGACACCCAGCAGGGGGGTGGAGCCAGCGCCCGGGGAGGCCGGGGGCGATCGACACCTGGCGGAGGGGAGCCATTGACACTCCTACTCCCATTGACCTGCCAAGTGGTCTCTTCACCCCCTGGGTGGATGGTGGTGCCTCGATGTTGGAGCCTGGCCAGGCCCAGGGTTGGGGTCGAGCCGAGGCCACGCGGCCTTGTTATGTAGTGTCTAAAGATGGCGGCTGGGCCGGGGCAGTGGTGCTGACTGGTCGATACTGGGGTGTTCGGGGGCTGGAGTTCCGTTGTGGACGGGTCGTGGGTTGCCGGGATGGTTCTTGTCGGGGATACAGGGAGAGCAGGGGTCCGGTCCTCGTCATGCGGGGAGGGAGCGGGCCTTCTCCGAGGCCTGTCCAACATGCGTCCCCCCCCAGCTGAAGGCAGGGAGAGTCACCCATCCTCTTGGGTACTCTCCTCGCCGAGGCGGAAGAAGCATGACAGGCCGTCTGCGTTGGCGTGGTCCTGGCCTGGACGATGCTCCACAGTGAAATCCATCCCCTGCAGGGAGATGGACCATCGCAACAGTTTTGGGTTCTCTCCCCGCATCTGCATCAGCCATTGCAGTGGTCGGTGATCTGTTTGCACCCGGAAGTGGGTACCGAAGAGATAGGGCCGGAGCTTCTTGAGGGCCCATACCACAGCGAAGGCCTCGCGCTCGATGGTGCTCCAGCGCTGTTCTCGGGCCAGCAGGCGTCGGCTGATGAAGGCCACTGGCTGATCGACTCCCTCGGTGTTGAGTTGAGAGAGGACGGCCCCAATTCCATGATCTGAGGCGTCTGTCTGCACTATGAATTCCCGGCTGTAGTCGGGGGCTTGGAGCACGGGGGCGGTGCACATGGCGGCCTTCAATTTCTCAAAGGCTGCTTGACAGTCCGGAGTCCAGTTGACTGTTTTGGGGTTTTTCTTGGAAGTGAGTTCTGTGAGGGGCCCCACAATGCTGCCATAGTCCTTTACAAACCGCCGGTAGTACCCGGTGAGCCCCAGGAAGGCTCGGACCTCGGTTTGGGTGACAGGTGGTTGCCAGGCCTGGATGGCAGTGATCTTGAGCTGGAGGGGGGCCACCAGACCGCTCCCCACTTGGTGTCCCAGGTAGGTCACGGATCCTTGGCCAATCTGGCATTTGCTGGCTTTGATGGTGAGCCCGGCCTGCCGGAGGGCGTGCAGGACTTCCCGGAGGTGGTGGAGGTGATCTGCCCAGTGGCGACTGTACACAGCAATATCGTCCAGATAGGCGGCGCTGAATTCTTCGAGGCCCGCCAGTACCTTGTTCACGAGTCCCTGGAAGGTAGCTGGGGCGTTTTTCATGCCGAATGGCATCACTTTGAAGTGGTAGTGGCCATCCGGGGTAGAGAAGGCGGATCGCTCTTGGGCCCCGGGGGTGAGGCCGATCTGCCAGTAGCCCGCTGTTAGATCGAAGATGCTCAGGTAGCGGGCGGCCCCCATGCGGTCAATCAGCTCATCCGCCCGGGGGATGGGGTGAGCGTCGGTTCTGGTAACGGCGTTCAGGCCCCGATAGTCCACACAGAACCGGAGCTCGGGGGCAACGCCCGGGCGGCAGCCTTGGGGACAAGTACGACTGGGCTGGCCCAGGGGCTGTCAGATGGCTCGATCACTCCTAGAGCCAGCATTTTGGCGACTTCGTTCTGGATGCAGGTGCGCACTCGATCCGGCACTCGGTACGCCCTGTGTCGGATGGGGGGCTATCCCCGGTATCCACGTCGTGAAGGCACCAGGGGGTGACCCCGGGGATGAGGGAAAACAGGTCTGCGAATTGTAGCAGGAGATCTCGACAGTCTTGGCGTTGCTCTGGGGATAAGGCATCGGAGAGTCTGACACCTTCCACGGAGCCGTCCTGCTCGAGTGTCCTCAGCAGGTCAGGAAGGGGCTCGGAGTCCTCCTCCGTCCCACTATCGGTAGCCATCAGGAGGCTGAGTTCTGAGCGTACGAAGTGTGGTTTGAGTCTGTTGGCGTGGAGGACCCGTAGGGGGTTCCGGGGGGACTCCATGTCGATCAGGTAGGTGACGGGACCCTTGTGCTCTATCACCTTGAAGGGCCCGGTCCATTTGTCCTGTAGGGCGCAGGGTTCAACCGGGGACATCACCCAGACTTGTTGTCCCGGCTCGAACTCGATGGAGGAGGCATGCTGATCATACCATCTCTTCATGTCCTCCTGACTGGCTTCAAGGTTGGCCTTGGCGAGCTACCTGAATCGCCGGGTCTGGTTGCAGAGGGTCAGGAGATACTTGTATACATCCGGAGGAGTCTTCTGGGGGGCCACCTCCCCCCCTTCTTTGACTAGGCTGAGGGGACCCCGGACGGGGTGTCCATACAGTAGTTCGAATGGGCTGAAGCCCAGGGATTTCTGGGGGACTTCTCGGTAGGCGAACAGGAGGCACGGGAGCAGCACATCCCATTGGCGACGTAGGGGTTCTTCTAGGCCCATGATCATCCCCTTGAGGGTGCGGTTAAACCGCTCGACCAGGCCATTTCCTTGCGGGTGATAGGGGGTCGTGAATTTGTAGGTGACCCCGCACTGTTGCCAGAGAGACTTCATGTATTTAGAGATAACGTTTGTGCCCCTGTCGCTGATGACTTCCCGGGGGAAGCCCACCCGAGAGAAGATTCCCATCAGGGCTCGGCCTACCACGGGCGCCTTCACGGTCCGAAGAGGGAGGGCCTCGGGATAGCGGGTGGCGTGGTCCACCAGGATGAACCGGTGGCCCTGTGCTGTTCGGGGGTCCAGGGGCCCCACAATGTCTATTCCCATCCGTTCAAACGGGGTGGTGACGATGGGGAAAGGCTGCAAGGGTGCTCTGAGTTTTCGGCCGCTCTTCCCGCTGGCCTGGCAGGTTGGGCAGGCCCGGCAGTGGTTTGCTACATCATTTCGCATCTTCGGCCAGTAGAAGTGGGTCACCAGGCGGCTGTACGTTTTGTCTTGCCCCAGGTGTCCGGCAAGAGGCACATCGTGAGCTAGGTTCAAGAGGAAGTCTCTGAAGCGGAGGGGGACCACCAGCACCCGCCTGGCCCCCAGTTCAGCAATCTTTTGCTCACTGTAGAGCAGGTTATTGTCCCAATAAATCCAGTGGGCCCCCGAGGTGTCTCCTGTGCTCTGGGCGAGGGCTTGCTGCCGGAGTCCCTCGAGGGAGGGACATGTTCTCTGCTCCTGTCGGAATTGTTCCTGAGTGGGGCCACCCTCTTGATGCCACTGGGCCAGTTCGGGAAGGTCCCGGAGCCGATCGAGTCCTTCTTCGCGGTGTTCCGGAGAACTGGCTTCCAGGGTGGCTCCCTCGTGGACGATTGGGGGAGGAGGCTCTGGCCATTCGGGTTCTTCGGGACTGGGGATGGTGCGGGCGGCCATGGACCGGGTCGTTACGCAGACCCATTCAGGGAGGCCCAGCATCCCCAGGTGCTCTCTTCTCTCGACGGCTGACCAGGGAGAACTTTCGAGGTCGTTCCCCAGGAGGTAGTCCACAGGGGCATCATCGTGGACAGTCACTTTCAGCATTCCGGATACTCCTCCCCACTCGAAGGGGACGCAGGCCATCCGACATAGGCTTTCTGAGTTGTCGGCCGACCGTACGGGGCAAAGGATATTTGGCAAGATCTGGTCCGGGGTCACCAGATGGCAGCGGACTGCGGTCACACTGGCCCCGGTGTCGCGGAGGGCTTCAGCCCGGTGCCCATTAATGTTGACCGACTGGCTGTACTTCTGCGTGTTGGCGGGAAGGGGTGCCCGCGGGATCAGGTCTCTGTCCCCTAGGCAGACCAGGGACATGGCGGCGGGTTCCCACTCGGGCTGGTCTGGCTCGTACTCTTCAGTGTCTTCTTGGGTTTGCTCTTCTCCCAGGGCGGCGGCAGCGACCTGGCGGGGCATAGGGCTCTGGTTCTTCGGGCAGTTGGGATCATTGACGTAGTGGCCGGGTCGCTGGCATCGGTGGCAGGTAACGTTGGCGCGGAAACCTGGTCGCATCGGGAGGCTCCCCCGGCCGGTCGGGGGCGGGGTGTTGCTGGCGGGAGCCACCGGGACGGTATCTCTTCCCCGACCCTGGCCTCCTCCTCCCCCTCGGGGGCGATGGAGCCCTTGGGCGGCTCTGTTCTGTTCGCTGGGCCCGTTTCGGGGAACTCGGGTGCTTTCCCACCGGTCAGCCTCGACGGCGAGTTACCGAGGTTCAGTCAGTTTACTATCAAGGAGGTGCTGCCTGAGCTCGACGAAGCAGTTATTGGAGAGGTGCTCCCATACAATAAGGTCAAAGAGTTGCTCGTAAGTGGTCACCTTGCCGCCCTTGATCCACCCCTCGAAGGCTCGGCTAAAGAAGTTCACGTACTCCACCCAAGTCGTACCCGGGATCCGTTTGCAGTCGCGGAACCTCTGGCGGTACATCTCGGGCGTGAGTCCATATCGAGTGAGGAGGGCGGCTTTCATGTGGTCGTAGGATGTCATCTGATGGTCCGGGAGTTGCAGCAGGGCGTCTCGCCCTTCGTTGACAAACCTCCCCCATAACCCGGCTCCCCAGTCGCTCCGGGGAATCCGGTGGGAGGTCATGGCTACTTCGTAGGCTTTGAACCATTGCTGGATATCATCGTTCCGGTAATATTCTCTGACGAACTCCTTGGGGATGTGGACCTTGGGGTCCGTAGTGACAGGGGGGCTCGGGTGTCCGGGGACCCCGAGGTCTTTGTTATGCCTCCGAATCTCTAGTTCCTTCAAGTTGCGCTCATGCTCGTAGGCTAGCTTTTTCTCTTCTAACTCTCTCTGCCTTTGTTTCTCTTGTCGCTCCTCTCGGAGCCGTAAGTGTTCCAAAGTTATTTTTTGTTCCGCCAATTTGAGTTCTCCATCCAAGCGAAGTCGAGCCAGCTCCAATTCGTGGAGCCTGCTCTTCTCTCGTTCCCGGGCCTCCTCTGGTGAGAGACCCGGTCTTCTTTCTTCTGTCGGCGCGGTGCTTGTTTCGGTTGCCTCTTGGCTTTGGTTTTGGGGTACAGCCGTACCCGTCTCTGCCCAAGATTCCAGGGCGTGTTTGAAGTCCTCTTTCTACTCAGTCCTGTGGTAGCAATGCCCAGTTCTATGCAGAACTGTTTTAGTTCTCTGTGGCTGTATTCTTCTAGTTTTTTCATCTGGAATTTTTCCGGTGTTCCGCTCTCTTTTGTTGTCATGGTGGTTGTGTGTCGTGGGGTGAGTCACTCTCTGTACGATTATGCGTTGGCTCGGATCGCGCCGCTGGCCACCAATGTTAGACGGGGACCCGGAGGGTCGGCCGAGTACAGGGGCAGAGGCCTCCGGTGAGGGCCGTCTCCGGGGATCGTACAGACAAGTAACTCCCCCCCACAGATGGACACCACACACGGATGAGTTCAACACACTTTATATACGAATCTTGAGGCAAAGTGATACGATACAGTGGGGTCAGGACGCGAGGATCCTCCCAATTCTAGTCTCTGTAGGGGAAAGGGGTAGCGGGACAGTCTTAGTACCGGTCCGGTACAGGTGCGGCAAGAGGGAAGCTCACAATCCTCGAGCTTGGGGGGCCCGCACAGATGGGCCGCGACAGCGCCAGCAGGCTAGGTCGATGGTTCACAGCTAGGAGGGCCGCGGCAGCGCCAGCAGGCTACGAAGATGGAATGAGGTGATGAGGGCCGCAGCAGCTCCAGCAGGCTAGGACGATGGTTCACAGCGAGGAGGGCCGCGGCAGCGCCAGCAGGCTACGAAGATGGTGCACGATGAGAAAGGCCGCGGCAGCGCCAGCAGGCCAAGACGATGGTTCACGTGGAAGAGGGCCGCGGCAGCGCCAGCAGGCCAAGACGATGGTTCACAAGAAAGGGCCGCGGCAGCGCCAGCAGGCCTTCAAGGATGAGTTCCTCACGGTGTCTCTCGACTCCAAGATACAACTGCCTTCCTGCTCTGGAGCTGCCCCAGTTATAGGTCTGGTCTCCTTTGATGTCCGGACCCTCGCACTTGGAGGTCGGGAGGTCCGGGATGAGGGAGTCCAGACACCCAGCAGGGGGGTGGAGCCAGCGCCCGGGGAGGCCGGGGGCGATCGACACCTGGCGGAGGGGAGCCATTGACACTCCTACTCCCATTGACCTGCCAAGTGGTCTCTTCACCCCCTGGGTGGATGGTGGTGCCTCGATGTCGGGGCCTGGCCAGGCCCAGGGTTGGGGTCGAGCCGAGGCCACGCGGCCTTGTTATGTAGTGTCCAAAGATGGCGGCTGGGCCGGGGCAGTGGTGCTGACGGGGGCCCGGGCCAGCCGATACTGGGGTGTTCGGGGGCTGGAGTTCCGTTGTGGACGGGTCGTGGATTGCCCCAGCGGGTTGCCGGGATGGTTCTTGTCGGGAATACAGGGAGAGCAGCGGTCCGGTCCTCGTCATGCGGGGAGGGAGCGGGCCTTCTCCGAGGCCTGTCCACCACACAGGATGTGGGAGTCATGTGCGGACCCAGGAAATCTTGCACACACATGGGAGATGATGTTGTCAGCCAGGCACACCACTTGCACATTGATAGAATGGTAGTGCTTCCGATTGCGATAGACGGCTTCACGTGCCTGGGGTGGAATCAGACCAATATGTGTCCCATCAATGGCACCCGCTGCGTGTGGGATCTGGCCCAGGTCATAGAAGTCACCTTTCACTGCAGCCAGCTCTGCCGGATGTGGGAAATGGATGTAATCATCCTTGTAACGCATCATGGCATCCATATCATCCTGCGGTACCATGCTGAACATGGATTGGGACATCCCCCCGGCATTACCAACTGTGTACTGGAAAGTGCCTGTTGCGAAGAAGTGAAGTGCCGCCATCACCTTTGCTGTGGGTGTAATTGCTCCTGGATATGGCCTGCGTGGCTGCAGATGAGGTTCATATTTGGGCTACAAGGTCCTGCAATCTTCGTCTGTCCAGCCGGAATTTGCGGATTACCTCCTCTTCAACCATGTCCTCCAGCACAGTGTATGGTCGATGCACATTTGGAGCCCTTCTGTGTGGGAGTAGATGGGAGCAGATGTCAATTCACCAACAACGCACAGCTGTGCCACACTATCACTTCTTGACCAACACAATACAAATAATACATGTTGCAGACACTGATTGTATGTGTGACATGACGGAAATATAAGGCACTACAGCTGACTACACACACAATGTACACCCACAAACAACATCCTGTGCGCAAACATGTCCAATGTCACATGCACACATGTTGAAAGAACAGCCACCATCACATGACTGAGTGCCCAAGTGTGGACAAGCGTCCCCACAGACACTCGTGGACGTGCACACACAACACGAACATGGACCACACCCTCCTTGTCATCATGCACCCATGACCCCACCTGCAATGCTCTGCATCCTCACATGACAGGCATGGGCATACATCATGCAACACACATACGCATACACAGTATACATGTATAACACCATCAATGCTACTTGCACACACAAACCACACACTCACAATAGCTTCAGAATGTGGGTACACAGCCTTGATGTACTGTGTAGATGCGTACCAATAGAAACGTGTGACCTCAAAACCAAGACGTCAACACATAGCCATGCATATCTGACGCAACTTGGGCTCACATCACTGGCCTTAGTTCACCACTGGCAAGGTCAATAATATGGCCACACATGTAAGCAATGGACATAAATGAGACACATAATGATTCTTGACGCATTCCGGACATGTCCTGACACACATGTACAACTATGAACATTACATGTGTGCGGAGACATGCAGTGTGTGTACACACGCCATCCGGGTACGCCTTCCTCAACACATAAGATGATCCTTGATACTGCAATAGTGCTTAACATTTGCTGCCTGGTCAAGGACCATCACGGTCACACCCCGCAAACCGCATGTGCGCACTACCGCGACGGTGCATCTTTTGAAAATCATCACTCACTGGCATCGTAATGGCGGAGCACGCATTCTGCGTGGGCGGGGCAGGCTAACACATACATTTGAATGTACAAGTTGAAATGCCAGTTGGTATCCCCCCTTCCAGTCACATAGCATCACCCACCGCAGACCGCCGGGTGCGGGCGCCCACCCACCGCTGGGTGCGGGCGGTGGGTGACCGCCGGGTGCGGGCGGTGGGTGACCGCCCTGTGTATTGATGTTAGCCTGGCATGGTTGGCCCTGGCCAGTCACCCACTGCCGGGAGCGGGCAGTGGGTGACCGCCGGGTGCGGGCGGTGGGTGACCGCCCTGTGTATTGATGTTAGTCTGGCATGGTTGGCCCTGGCAGGTCACCCACCGCCGGGTGCGGGTGGTGGGTGACCGCTGGGTACGGGCGGTGGGTGACCGCCCTGTGTATTGATGTTAGCCTGGCATGGTTTGCCCTGGCCAGTCACCCACCGCCGGGCCTGGCCGGTCACCCACCACCCGCACCCGGCGGTCATCCACTGCCTGCACAAGGCAGTCACCCACTGCCCGCACCCGGCGGTCACCCACCGCCCGCACCTGGCAGTGGGTGACCGGCCAGGCCTGGCGGTCTGCGGTGGGTGCTGCAATGTGACTGAAAGGGGGGTACCAACTGCCATTCCCACTTGCACATTCAAATGTATGTGTTAGCCTGCCCCACCCCCGCGGAATGCGTGCTCCGCCATTGCGACGCCAGTGAGTGTTGAATTTCAAATGATGCACCATCGCGGTAGCGCGCACATGTGGTTGCTGGTGTGTGACCGTGACGGTCCTTGCACATGTAGCCAATGGAAACAGGTAACGCGGGGCGCGTAAGCGAATTCAAAAATAGCGGGAGCCGTGCACCGCCACAGCAGGGCCAGTCATTGGCTCATTTTGAATGAGGCAGCCCGGGAAAACCAATTGCTGCAGACGTGTGCCACTGATATCAGCTCAGGGCCCTATAAATGTGTGAATTTCTGCAGCACACATCCACTGCTTCCAGCCACTGCTACCTGCACCCATCACCTCTACCTGATTCTGCTGAGCAATCCACCAATTGCTGCCTGCACCCATCACCTCTACCTGCTGCTGCTGAGCAATCCACCAAGTGCTGCCTACACACCCATCACCTCTACCTGCTGCTGCTGAGGAATCCACCAACTGCTGCTGTTGTGCCACAGTCCTGGACCTTGCCATGCCGAGAGTGTGAGAGATCCGGTCTCGTCCCTTCACTGCAGCGGAGCTGGATGTCCTTGTGGACTGTGTGCTCCGCCACTATGAACGGCTCTATGGTGCCCCCGGACAGGTGGTAAGTGCAGTGGGGGACATGTTGGTGTGCCTGAGGTGGTCACTGACTCCTGGCTTCTGCAATCTTGGCGGTGTGCTGTGGTACCTTCACATGTGCTGTACAGTGCATGCCTGCTGAAGGATACTTGTTGCTCCTATCTGTGTAAATGGCCAAATGTCCACTGACTTTCCCCTTTTGTCTCCCATCATGGTAGGTCAAGCTGCACCTTCGTAAGGCCGTGTGGAGGACCATAGCACGTGATGTACGGGCAGTGGGGGTGTGCAATAGACGACACACACACGGCCACAAGCGCTGGGACGACATCTCCAGGCTCAGCAAGAATGTGGCAGAGATGACACTGGGGCAGATTCCACGATCATCCCGGCTTGCACGACGCACCATGACCCTTCTAATGCTCCGTATGTCTGGTAGGGGTGGTTTGTGTGAAGGATGGGTGCTACATGTTGGTCAGCAGTCAAGGAAGTTTTGAATTTATAATTTGCAGTACGTGAGTGTGGCACTAAGGTATACCTCTTTTCTCTCTCTTTCAGCTTTGGCCGAGGGCACTGACCCACAAACGACAGAGCTCAGTGGTGGAAATACATCCGGATCTGAGATCACACACACGCAGACTGAGACTGAAGAGAGCAGACTCGGAGAGGGGGACAGAACTGTCCTTGAGCACTCACATGTGGCGACTCCATCGTCCTCATCTTCAGACAGTGTTGGTGAGTCAGCACTGTTGGTAGACACAGGGAGTGGGCAATCTACACCTTCAGTCGGTACACAGCACACAGGGCCCACACTGCCACCAACTGCAACAAGTACTGCTCATGCTCGCAAGAGTAGGGGGAGCAGAGTGGCCTTCGGTGAAGGCACCGCTGCCCCTGTGACACAAAGTGCCCTTTGTGCTGAGGCGGTTGATCTGCTGCGACAGCTGTGTGTAGGGCCGACCAACATGATCAATGCATTCCTAGACCACAATAGGAAGTTGGGGCAGGTGGTAGCATTCATGGAGGGGATGCATGTCGATGTTGCTGGTCTCCACAGAACAGTTCAGTCATTATCCAACACATTGTCTGCAGCCATTCAAAAGTCGCATGGACAAGGTCTACTTCAGTTCCCCCATCCACACCACTTGATGTCTCAGCGGAGAGTGACATTTCTGACCAGGCCTCATTTTCGGGGTATTGCACTAGAAGCAGCCACAGGCAGCAAGGCAGGGCACGGAGGGCACAGACACCATCCCCTAGGACAGGGAAATCTTTCACAGAACACAACATCAGCTACCCTGGAGTTGACACACAGGATTCTCAAGGGGTGTTGGGGGACAGGGATTCACATGTAACACAGGCATCCCCCTCAAAAGGTACTCCCAAGGCAAGGGCACCTCACAAGGCCAGGGACACTCCCAAGGACAAGGGCACTACAAAGGAAAGGGCACCTCCCAAGGCCAGGGACACTCCCAAGGCCAGGGACACAACAAAGGAAAGGGCACCTCCCAAGGCCAGGGACACTCCCAAGGACAGGGACACTGTTTCTGATGAGGCTACACCACTTACCAGTCCAGTCATGTCCAGGGTGCCCTTCCATATCCCAAAGAAACAGAGACGCACACCAGTGACACCTGCCCACCCCAATGTCGCTCAAGTACAGCTGTCCCCAGCTCCCAGAGCCACCCTGCCTCCTGGACCATACAGCCCTGTGGCTCATCATTTCAGTGGTCCTAGTGGGTCAGCTGCAGTTCACTCTCATGTGTCAGATAGTGGCACTGTATCTGTTGTTCGCTGTCATGCCTCATGTAGTAGCACTATGTCAGTTGTGCCCTCTCCTGTTTCAGGTACTGCCAATATGTGTGTCCACCACTCTCATGTCTCAGATGCTGGCATGGTATTTGTTGGTCACTGTACACGGACATGTCCTGGCAGTGTGTCTGGGTCTATGGCTCATGTGTCAGTCACTAGAGCTGTGGCTGTGTCTCACACTCCTGTATCTGGTGCTGGCAGTGTGTCTGGGTTAAGTATGGGCGGAAAATCCGTTACGCTCGCGGATTTTGCGGATTTTCGGGAAATTCGCAATCCGCGAGATTCACGGATTTCCCGCAAAATCCGCTAAATTCGCACGCAGCTGATTTTTTTTCTGGGTGATACAATTTTTGCGGCGCGCGGCGTTCATCAGCGTTTGCCGAGTTGTTTTTCTCGAAATTTTGCGAGTGCTGCGCCATTTTGGATCTTGCTGCGGGATCCCGCGGGAATTTGGCAAGCGCGATTACGTAATCGCGGCTTGCCAACGACGCGAGTACGCCGTGATCACGTCTCGCGGTACTTCGCAATTGCGAGCTTTGAGATGCGGCGAGCAGCAATAATCTCGCACACGCGAAAATATAAAATTTGCAATTCTGCACAAGAAATCCACCAGCAAGCAACATAAACCTTCTTGAAATGCTGATTTTTATCTGAATAACTCCTTAGGTTGACATTTGCCTGCACTTTTTTTGCGAGGAGTCCATTTTGGGGAGGGGGGGGTGGGAGGAAGGAAGTGCCCCAGAGTCTTCAACTTCCTGTTCCTGTCCAGCAGGCTCCTCCCAGTGCTTTGTCCATCTCCTGGTCACTTTTCATTTGGATCTGGAGCGGGAAGGATTACTTTTTGTGGATGCTGCTGGATATTTGGATTTGAGGCCTTTTTGACTTTCTTTGGATCACTTTTGGATTAGAAATTTCACAAGTAAGTTTGTTTGGGGCATTACAGTTGCTGCAAGTACAATTTTGGAATTTTCGATTTTTGGGCTGTTTTGGGGCCTTTTGCCCAGGGGTACTCAGTGGTGGGTGCACTGAGTCTTTCTGTGGGGTGTTTTGAATTTAAACATCATGGAGGGGCTGGGTGGCTTGGGATTGTGCTGATTTTTCTGTGATTTTTGTTTTTTTGGCCTGTTGTGGCCTTTTCACCCGGGGTAGTGAGTGGTGCATGTGCCTAGTCTTTCTGTGGGTTGTCTTGAATTTAAACATCATGGAGGGGCTGGGTGGCTTGGGATTGTGCTGATTTTTCTGTGATTTTCGTTTTTTGGGCCTGTTGTGGCCTTTTCACCCGGGGTAGTGAGTGGTGCATGTGCCTAGTCTTTCTGTGGGTTGTCTTGAATTTAAACATCATGGAGGGGCTGGATCATGGCATGGGATTGTGCTGATTTTTCTGTGATTTTCGTTTTTTGGGCCTGTTGTGGATGGACAGGCCATGTGGTTGGGGGCCACTTTGAGTGCTGCTACAGGCCCTGGCCATGTGCTGTGATGGAGGGGGCCATTTTGAATGCAGGGAGTGTTCTAGGCCTGCACCCATTTTGCCTAGCTTTCATCCAATATGCCCAGGCCCCAGGGGTAGTGAGTGGTGCATGTGCCTAGTCTTTCTGTGGGTTGTCTTGAATTTAAACATCATGGCATGGGATTGTGCTGATTCTTCTGTGATTTTCGTTTTTTGGGCCTGTTGTGGATGGACAGGCCATGTGGTTGGGGGCCATTTTGAGTGCTGCTACAGGCCCTGGCCATGTGCTGTGATGGAGGGGCCATTGTGAATGCAGGGAGTGTTCTCAGGCCTGCACCCATTTTGCCTAGCTTTCATCCAATATGCCCAGGGCCCAGGGGTAGTGAGTGGTGCATGTGCCTAGTCTTTCTGTGGGTTGTCTTGAATTTAAACATCATGGCATGGGATTGTGGTGATTTTTCTGTGATTTTCGTTTTTTGGGCCTGTTGTGGATGGACAGGCCATGTGGTTGGGGGCCATTTTGAGTGCTGCTACAGGCCCTGGTCATGTGCTGTGATGGAGGGGGCCATTTTGAATGCAGGGAGTGTTCTCAGGCCTGCACCCATTTTGCCTAGCTTTCATCCAATATGCCCAGGCCCCAGGGGTAGTGAGTGGTGCATGTGCCTAGTCTTTCTGTGGGTTGTCTTGAATTTAAACATCATGGCATGGGATTGTGCTGATTTTTCTGTGATTTTCGTTTTTTGGGCCTGTTGTGGATGGACAGGCCATGTGGTTGGGGGCCATTTTGAGTGCTGCTACAGGCCCTGGCCATGTGCTGTGATGGAGGGGGCCATTTTGAATGCAGGGAGTGTTCTCAGGCCTGCACCCATTTTGCCTAGCTTTCATCCAATATGCCCAGGGCCCAGGGGTAGTGAGTGGTGCATGTGCCTAGTCTTTCTGTGGGTTGTCTTGAATTTAAACATCATGGCATGGGATTGTGGTGATTTTTCAGTGATTTGTTTCGATTTTTTTGGGGTGTATAACTGAACTGATGTTCCTCTGTCTTCCATTGTTTTTAGGTGCACAAGACTCAAGAGAACCACCAGTGCCAGGAAGAAGTCCTGCAGCGGTCTGTGTGCGCAGCATAACGTCACGCGACGTCACGTCTGGCCTCAGACAACTCTACAATTAGTGCAACTGCGGCCTGCTCTCTGGCCTGCTCTCTGACCTGCTCTGAAGAAAATGGCCCAAAAAAAAGGTCTCCGTAGCTCCTCTAGCAAGAAAGTTGCTAGTAAGGAGCAGGAGAAGCAAGTTACCAAGGAGGCTGGTGTGCCGGCCGCCACGTTTTTTGGGAGCAAAAAAAAAAGTACGCCTGCAGCAGCAGCAGGATCTGCTGGGGACCAAGCTGGGAGCAGCACCCCCGCTCCATTGGGTTCAGTGCCTCCACCACCACGCCAACTTAAGTCAAAGCCCTTGAGTGCTTCAGAGGCAGTCAGTGTACTTCTCCAATCACCATCGACCAGTGATGTTGGCTCATCGCAAGAAAGTAGCAGCAATGTCCCTGAATCAACACAGGTTGTTGTAACTCATCTGACAAGTGTTGAACAACCACAGCCGCAACAACAACATGTGCAAGTAGTACAAGCCCAAGTACATGTGGAAGGAGAGGCAGCGCAAGGAGATGCGCAAGCAGAGGTGCATGGAGGGTCACAAGTGCCCACAATAGTTGTTCCTCCCGAAGTAGGGGCACATCAGGAAATTGACAATCAGACCGAGGTATCATTTGAGGAAGCCACTCCTCCTGATGATCATTCATTGTCTTCCACATCCCTAGCAAGGAAAAGATCAAGGGGGGTGTCTACATCTTCTTCAAGCCCACCTCCTACTGATGATCTGGATGACGATTGGGTACCACCACGGCAGCCTGAGAGTGAGGCACACCATGATCTGACAAAGATACCTAAGTTTAAAAGGAAGGTCGTCGAAAAACTCATAGCTATGGAGTGTGATGAGGCTCTACAAGAAGTGACGCATACTGCTGCTGATGAAGCCTCTCACGACGACGAGCCAGTCATCATAAAGGTCACTGCAGCCCCAGCGGGCATGCAGCAAAGAGACATTTTGACCCTATCCCGAGAAGCTGCTGAGCGTGATGATGATGTCGACGAGGAGTCAATGGAAACACAACAATCATTGGATTTGGAGTTAACTAGTACACCAACACCTACCGCTTCCATATTTCTTCCTCGCAAGAAGGGACTTCCATCCACCTCGACCTCAATTAGTGGTGGTGAAAGTGCAAAACATACTGAAGTTCGGCAATCCACATCCTCCACTTCATCTGGCATTAGCAGCAGGACCACCACCACCAGTATCGCCGCCTCCTCCGGCCCCCAAAGACATTTCAAGTCTCCAGTTTGGGACTTCTTTAGTGTTTGCCCAAAAAAGGAAAACGTAGCCATTTGTAGCATTTGTAAGCTTCGAGTTAGTCGTGGTAAGTTTGGTACCAACTATGGTACCAGAGGCCAGAGAGGTCATCTTAAGAGAACGCACGCTGTCCAATGGCTTGCGCACCTAGATGCGGTCAAGGAAGCCCGAATTGAACGTAATGAAAATGTTGATTTTTCATCTGATGATGACGAGGAGGAAGAAGACGATTCAGACACTTCACTTACACCCAGTACTCCTGTCAGCAGCACACCCCATGTGAGCCACACTAAGAGTGTGGGAGAGAGTGAGACATCAATGCGAAAAAGTTCATCAGCGAGCGTAACTGGGTCGAAGATATCATCATCATCCCGTAAATCCTTGGTCCAGGGCAACATTAAAAAGATGTTGTTTACAGAAGCACAATATGAACCCAACCACCCACTGACGCGTCTGTATAACACTAAGCTGGCTAAAATGCTAGCTCTGGACCTTCTCCCTTTTTCTTTTGTAGAAGGGGTTGGTTTTCTAGAATTAGTGGCAGCGCTCTGCCCTAAATGGAAGGTTCCTAGCCGGTTCTATTTTGCCCGAGTTGCGGTTCCAGCACTACATGAAGATGTTCTGAAGGTGATTGGGGCAGCTTTACCGAAGAGTGCTGTTCACACTATACATCTGACAACAGACACGTGGACCAGTGGCGCAGGCGCTGATTACATTTGCATCACTGCACACTGGGTCTCTTTTTCAGGGGCTAAAGCAAAGCTAAACGCAGGTGTTGACGCGGACATAGTTTTTAAAGCTGCTCGGAAACATGCAACACTAGCCATGTTTGGTTTGGAGAAACGTCACACAGCAGAAAACATTTTGGATGTCTTTAACACAAAGGTCCTTAAGTGGCTGTCCCCAAAAAAATGCCAGGTTGGTTATGTTTCCACGGACAATGGCGCCAATATAGTTAAGGCCATGAGGCTGGGTGAGTATTTCAGAGTGCCGTGTTTGGCGCACTGTGTAAACCTGGTTGTCCAAAAATTCTTGGGTAATAAAGACAGTGCAGCGTACAGAGTATTGGACACCTGCCGAAAAATGTGCAACCATTTCAGCCATTCTTTTAAGGCCCGGAAGCAGCTGAGGAGCCTGCTATATCAACTTCAAATGCCAGTGAAAGCACTCATCCAGGAGGTGGTAACACGTTGGAACTCAACCTTCTACATGCTTGAGCGTCTGTATGAGCAGTATACGGTACTCGATCAATATTTCTTAACAGAGGGTACAGCTCAGGAGGACCTGAGGATGGGTGCTGCGCAATGGAACATAGTTCAAAGCCTGACACGCATGCTTCGTCCTTTTGAGTTCTTCACGCGTGCAGTCAGCAAGGAGGACTGTAATTTGGGAAAAGCTATCCCATTGTTGTACATGCTGGAGCACCAACTGAAGGAGGTGTGTTCTGTGTTTGAAAAAGATGTAAAAAACCAAGACTCTTTTGTTCTGGCTGAGAAATTATTAGAGCTCCTACAAGGTGATGAACGTCTTAAAATGATCCACTCAGAACAGCATTACATTTGTGCTACTATTCTGGATCCACGCTACAAAAAGGCGCTGGCAGGCCAAGCATTCTTTCCTTTTAGATGATGAACATGTTTCCAAAGTACAAATGTTGGATAGCCTTGTCAGCCAAGAGGTTTGAAAGAGAACGGCAGAAAATTGAAGGAAATGGCAGTACATCAGCATCAGCAGGCCATCCCCAGTCAAAACAATCCACTTCTGCACCTGTGGCTGTGGCACAAGTGACCTCTCAGCCGTTAAAGACACCGGCAACCGGATCATCTGCACCAGACACAACAGAAACATTGGAGGCTGAAGAGGATTAGCTAGCTCGGCTTGGGTTTGGTTCTCAAAAGGTCAGAGGCACAGCAACAGCTAAGCAAAGTGGAGGAACCTTGGAAGAGGACCTTGAGTCGATGGTGAAGGACTATCTGAATGACTCAACAGAGGCCTATGTTAATGCTGTCCCATTGGCGTATTGGCATGGGAAAAAAGAATTGTAGCCACAGCTCACCAACCTGGCTTTAAACTACTTGTCTTGCCCACTCGCAAGCGTGTCTTCTGAACGTGTTTTCAGTGCTGCTGGTGGCATTGTAACTTCCAAACGGAGCCGCCTCTCGCCCAAAAATGTGGAGAGGTTAACAATGATCAAGATGAATCTGCACCTCATACCACCAGATTTCAGAGTACGAGAAAGCGCGCCGGATGAAGACGAGGTGGCCAGCAACATAGATGAGGGAATTTCTTCTCTGTCAGGTCACACTGACCTCACCCTGCCTGTATGATGACGAAGCCTTATTCTTATTCACCGACCGTGATACCGAGCCCTGAAAATGAGACAACGAATCAATAACTTTCTTTTTCGTCCTTATTAACTTTTATTCCTGTGTGTCTGTCTTTCTTTGTTGTGCACAGTTAATATAATTCAAACTTTAATCAGATAATCACAAAAACAAGCCCATCAGCAGAACTGTCTTCACTTGTTTGCTAATTGATTTGAAGGTGCCACAGTCTGCATTCCTCAGGTTCACATGTTCAGGAGAACATGCTCCTCTATCCTCCTCCTCCAGACTCCTATTTCCATCAAAGCAGAGGGCTGGTTTACGCCCAATGAAGAAAGACTCAGCACTTGTGGGGGTGTTGTTCTACCTCTTTGCAGGTGAGTTGACGGCTCTGGGGCCATTGTTGAGAAGCTCTAATACCGGATAAAAGTGGATTGGACCAAATCCGAGGCGCAAATTTTTTAGTGTTTTTGCTGACTTGCTTGCCTTTGAGGTGCTCTTAGGGGGGGTTCCGTCTGTTTGTGGGTAAGTTTTGGGGTCTGTCAGCACTGCTGGGACACTCTAATCTTGATTGCATTTGCTTTTCAGGAAATCCGTGGTGGCAACCCCGACTTATGGCCTAGCTACGCAGCGCGTTTGGACCGAAGGCCGAGAAATATTGTAAGTAGGAGATGTTGCTTTTGGCCTGTTGGGGGTGTTATGCTTTTTGGCGGGTGGGTTGGCGGGTCTTGGGGCATTCCTGGGAAGGTCTAATACCGGGTAGAAGTGGTTGGGACAAAATCCACGCCGATTTTTTTGTTGTTGCTATATCTGACATTTTGCTCAATGTAGCATTTTCGGGGGCCTGTTTGGGGGGCTTCCTGGTGTTTGTGGGTGAGTTTCGGGGTCTGGGAGCACTGCTGGGACACTCTAATCTTGATTGCATTTGCTTTTCAGGAAATCCGTGGTGGCAAACCGGACCTATGGCCTAGCTACGCAGCGCGTTTGGACCGAAGGCCGAGAAATATTGCAAGTATGAGATTTTGCTTTTGGCCTGTTTGGGAGTGTTATGCTTTTTGGCGGGTGGGTTGGCGGGTCTTGGGGCATTCCTGGGAAGGTCTAATACCGGGTAGAAGTGGTTGGGACAAAATCCATGCCGATTTCTTTTGTTGCTATTTCTGACATTTTGATCAATGTAGCGTTTTTGGGGGCCTGTTTGGGGGGCTTCCTGGTGTTTGTGGGTGAGTTTCGGGGTCTGGGAGCACTGCTGGGACACTCTAATCTTGATTGCATTTGCTTTCCAGGAAATCCGTGGTGGCAAACCGGACCTATGGCCTAGCAACGCAGCGCGTTTGGACCGAAGGCCGAGAAATATTGCAAGTATGAGATTTTGCTTTTGGCCTGTTTGGGGGTGTTATGCTTTTTGGCGGGTGGGTTGGCGGGTCTTGGGGCATTCCTGGGAAGGTCTAATACCGGGTAGAAGTGGTTGGGACAAAATCCAGGCCGATTTTATTTTTGCTATTTCTAACATTTTGCTCAATGTAGCGTTTTCGGGGGCCTGTTTGGGGGGCTTCCTGGTGTTTGTGGGTGAGTTTCGGGGTCTGGGCGCACTGCTGGCTATATATACTTTACTTTGCAAGAGGTTTGAAGCAAATCCATGGTGGCAGAAGGGAGTTAGGGCCTAGCTGCAGAGCGCGCGCGGAGTGATTTGGGAAATTTGGAAAAAAATGACAAAGTCCCCATTTTTGTACTTTTGCTCTTTGGCTGATTGGGGGTCTTCTACTCGTTTTCTCCTGGGTTGACGGCTCTGGGGCCATTGCTGGGAAGCTCTAATACCGGATAAAAGTGGTTTGGACAAAATCCACGCCGATTTTTTTGTGTGCTATTTCTGACATTTTGCTAAATGTAGCGTTTTCGGGGGCCTGTTTGGGGGGCTTCCTGGTGTTTGTGGGCGGGTTTCGGGGTCTGAGCGCACTGCTGGCTATATATACTTTACTTTGCAAGAGGTTTGAAGCAAATCCATGGTGGCAGAGGAGAGTTAGGACCTAGCTGCAGAGCGCGCGCGGAGTGATTTGGGAAATTTGGAAAAAAATGACAAAGTCCCCATTTTTGTACTTTTGCTCTTTGGCTGTTTGGGAGTCTTCTACTCGTTTTCTCCTGGGTTGACGGCTCTGGGGCCATTGCTGGGAAGCTCCAATACCGGATAAAAGTGGTTTGGACAAAATCCACGGCGATTTTGTTGTTGTTGCTATTTCTGACATTTTGCTCAATGTAGCGTTTTCGGGGGCCTGTTTAGGGGGCTTCCTGGTGTTTGTGGGTGAGTTTCGGGGTCTGGGAGCACTGCTGGGACACTCTAATCTTGATTGCATTTGCTTTTCAGGAAATCCGTGGTGGCAAACCGGACCTATGGCCTAGCTACGCAGCGCGTTTGGACCGAAGGCCGAGAAATATTGCAAGTATGAGATTTTGCTTTTGGCCTGTTTGGGGGTGTTATGCTTTTTGGCGGGTGGGTTGGCGGGTCTTGGGGCATTCCTGGGAAGGTCTAATACCGGGTAGAAGTGGTTGGGACAAAATCCTCGCGGAAAAGCCTTTTGGCACTTTTTGTAACTTAGGGTTTGTTAGGGTTAGCCCTAGCAGCAGGATTGCATGTGTTTCGGGGTGTTCTAGATTTTTGCAACTGAGTTCTGGGGTCTTAGAGCACTCGTGAGAATGTGTAATTTTGGTTGCAAGTCATTTGAAGAAAATCCATGGTGGGAAAGGGGGGATTTGGCATAGTTAAAGAAAGCCTTTGCCACTATTCTTAACTTAGGGTTCGTTAGGGTTAGCAGTATTTCTATTGCATGTGTTTGGGTGGGGGGGGTTTCGAGTCTTGGAGCGATGCTGGCTATGGATACTTTTGCTTGGCTGCTTGCAAGTGGTTTGAATGCAATCCACGGTGGGTAAGGGGGTACTTGGGCCTACCTTTACTTTCAAAGTACGTTTTGTCACCAGTTTTCTGCTAGGCCTCGTTTTTTGAGATTTGATTGGGGGTCTTCTACATTTTTGCGACTGGCTTTAGTAAGGGTCTGGGTGGGAGCACTGCTGGGAAGATCTAATTTTCTTCTAAAACACAGTTTACAGTACACCTAGCTTGAGGGGAAAGATCCGCTACATTAATTTGCCCATACTTATTTATCCTTCAAAAGGTGACTCAGACAGAGTACGCACTTTCAAAAATATTATACTGTCTACTAGGAAAATCAAAGTGTGACTTTTTGCACTCCACAGCCTACATACCTTATATTTATTTATCAGTGGTGTTGTAATATTATATCACTTCCTGTTTTTCGTTGAATAATTACAGGCCGGGTTTCAGTCTGTGCAATGGGAAAAAAAGGATGGAGTCAGGCTTCACATTAGCGAGCCACAATTCAGCATCAGGCAGGCAGTGGACAGGGTGTCTTCTGGTCACCAACATTGATGGACGAAGCGTCAGCTGCAATGGAGGAGTGCCGCTAATGAGAGGAATTTTTTTCTGCATCCAACTTACTTACCAAATTCAACAGGACAACTACAACAACATATAGATACAGTATCCTTTGTGTTTTTCTCTGACTGTGACTGCATTTCTTGGATCTCTCTCTGCTTCTAAATTGATCCCTTAACACATCACTTAGTCCACTCCACTATCACATCTGCACCACACATAGTCATTTGTAAGTGCTATACCTTCCAGACCAACCCCATTGAGTGTTGTGAATGGATTTATAGTGACCAGCAAGGCTCTCAGGTATCTGGCAACAGAGACCTTATGTTGAATATAGTTATCAATAATTCCACACACGCCCTGTACTGTCGCATTCTTTCTTCCACAGTTGTCGAAAGTACTACTTACTTTTCACTGACATGCATGCAGTAGTGCATGCAGTAGTGCATGCACTTTCAAAGATTGATGGATAGGTTTGTACCCAAAGATTTGTTTATGTTCAATTGTTTGTCCATGCTGTGCTTTTTTTACAGGGTGTCTTCTGGTGACCAACATCGATGGACGAAGCGTCAGCTGCAATGGAGGAGTGCCGCTAATAAGAGGATTTTTTTTCTGCAGGCAACTTACTTACCACTTTCAACAGGACACCTACAACAACATACAGATACAGTATCCATTGTGTTTTTCTCTGACTGTGACTGCATTTCTTGGATCTCTCTCTGCTTCTAAATTGATCCCTTAACACATCACTTAGTCCACTCCACAATCACATCTGCACCACACATAGTCATTTGTAACTGCTCCTACGTAATTCGCAAGTCGCAGCACGCCCCAGCCCGTAGAGGACTCGGATGGCCCCAATGATGAAGCATGTCACCAAGGGGCAACCCTGGTGAGTGAGGGGACACCTAGAAAAAGAGCAATTTCTCCTTTTCTATCTACTATACCTTCCAGACCAACCCCATTGAGTGTTGTGAATGGATTTATAGTGACCAGCAAGGCTCTCAGGTATCTGGCAACAGAGACCTTATGTTGAATATAGTTATCAATATTTCCACACACCCTGTACTGTCGCATTCTTTCTTCCACAGTTGTCGAAAGTACTACTTACTTTTCACTGACATGCATGCAGTAGTGCATGCACTTTCAAAGATTGATGGATAGGTTTGTACCCAAAGATTTGTTTATGCATTGTTCACAATTGTTTGTCCATGCTGTGCTATTTTTTCTTGTCTCCCAAAACCTTTCCCAAAAACCCCCGTACCCATCCATTTTTCAAACCCTAACCCTCTTCCCCCGGGCTGTGTGGTTTTGATTGATGTGTGACTAAATTACAGCAATAAATCCACACACTTGCTGGGGAGGATAAGGTGATAGCAACAGGCTGGTGAAGAAATCCGAGGATATATTCTTACTCTGCTTGACAAAGACCCATGGCTAATGTCAAAGAACTTCAACCGAATTAGTAGTTATACTTTACCATTTGTTAGGCTACAATGTGGCACTGTTCTAGTGTACTTCTGTCACCTGCTATATTCTCTATTGTACCGTTGAATTGCTCAGGAGGACAAACCAGATATAATATTCTTTTTTTTCATAGGCATGCAACTGCCACTGTGTCACACCACTAGTACCACCGCTATGAGTACATTTTATCCGCCCAGGATTGCCAACCTTATTCGCTGTTTCCCGTGGAGCCAGCCCTGGGTCTAGCCCTACTTTCAAACACAAATTACAGGTAAGATAAGCGTTTGGTGGTTTGGGGGTATAATGGAGTATTAGGAGAGACGAGAGACTGACGGTAGTACTACTAAAGTCCTAGGACTCTTGAATTCACTTCACTTACTCTGTGAGAGGCACTTAGTGTTGAAAACATTTGGGCATTTACACTTAAAGGAAGAAAATGGAACTAAACTTTCAGGAAAACAAAGTCACTGTTAAACCCCCACCCACCAGGCAAGCAGTAAAAAACAGGTATGCTCAGATAAAGTTTGAAAAAGTATATTTATATCCCTAACAAAATAATCTCCCGCAAGACCCTCCCTAACCCCAATGATTGTCCTTCAAAAGTCCCCAAAAACCCAACTCCCAATTCCCACCCCCCAAAAGTCTCTAAAAAAGGGCAAGGGACACTATGGGTGGATGCTGTTTACTTTTTGGGCCAGGGCATCATGCTCCTGGCGGAGCAAGGCGTGCTCTACGCGGAGCCCCTCCAACACGTTTGTAAAGTGGTGGAGCTCCTGCTGAAGGCGGGACACCATCAGGGTACTGCGGCGCAGGCGTGCCTTCACTGCCTTGCAGGTGCAATGGCTGTGAGAGGCAGCTGTTGTCCTTGCTGCTCGGCGGTGGCGTTTGGCTTTGACTCAGTCTGGGTGGAGCACTGTGCTGGGTGGCAGCCCGTGGGGGCACGGAGGCCGATGCAGACGACGTTGTTGTTGTGGTCGACTGCACACTTTCTTCGTCCTCCAGGGCCACCAGCCGCCGGTATTCCGCAACAGTGGCATCGATCCTCCGTTGCCGGGCCGCTCTAGCCAGCTCCTTCCTCCTTGTTCGTTTGGAAGGAGCATCTATATGAAGAAAGAAAGACATAGTCTGTAACCAATGCTCTTTAAGATTAACTCAATCATTCAGCAGAAATTTGTGTTGCAGACAGTACAACTAGCAACTTGCAAGCGCATTACATAACTATTGAGGCCAGTATCTATCTAACCTCCCACTTCTTCATCCTTGCTCTAAGATTAGTGGGAGTTTAAGGAACAAATTCTACGAGCACTATGGACTTCCATTGGAGTCGACTATGAAAGTACACCAGTCTTATTCTTCTTCTTGTCTCTTGTTTAGGAAAATTGGTACGTTATCTTCTGCAAGCCGGCATAATGCCAGCGCAGTGAACTTGCACCCGAGAAAAAGAGACGCACGCCATGATGAGTGACCTAGACTTGCGTTGCGTTACTGTACCCGTCCAGTACATGCAGGTGGTGAAGCTCTTACTTTTCTATTACGGGTGGCACTGAGAATACTCTGTTACAAGGGCTACTGCTTAATTAATTTAACTTTCACCCTACAGTGCAAATGAGTACTAGAAATGGAAAATTGAAGAAGATAAATAATCTGATTATCTATCACTTCACATGGGATGTTTTTGCTTATATATGGGATGATTTTAGGTGCTTTGTTTTTTATTGAGTGACCAGTGATACATCCACACATGAATGACTGAGTACTACTAAACTTATTAAGAGAGGTAAGGAGTGGCCACCGTAATAACCGGATCTATGCTGTGCTTGCAATACAAACTACTGCTACTATTGATGGTAGTATTTGGACAAAATTAAAACTTCTTTTCCTTGCCTTTCCTACACTGGAACGGACGTGTGGGTGCAGTGTTACATGCTCTTCAAAGTTACACTTAGTTCATCCACTGACCGTCTACTCTCTCTAGATCATGGGTACTCACAAACTTTCTCTCAGGGGCTAAATTTACAGTGTAGTTTGTGGCCGAGGGCCGCACTGGTGGGGGCGGAGTCAGAGGGGGCGGGCTAAAGCAAAACGAAAACTTGTGACCATGAGGTTGCACACAGGTCCCTGCAGCAGATGCCTTCATCCACTGAGCCACCAGACCCAGCATTTACATACATCTCTCTCCCTCATGCTCTCCCTCCTGCCCTCCCTCTCCATCTCTCTCTCCCTCCTGCCCTCCCTCTCCCTCCCCCTCTGTCATCTCACTGTGTGTGTGTCTGTCTGTGTCAGCCTTCAGCCCGGGCTGAAACAGCTTCCTCAACGCGCACACACAGACAGCCACACCAAAGTACTTAACAGGTCTTTAAAAGACCATTAACATATTATTGAGGCTTTGTTTGTTGTAGCGCCCCTGCATCTCCACCCTGACAATCACTGCTTGCCCGGCCCCACAGAGCAGAGGCTTTGTTCTATTTCACCTCTTTGTGGCCCTGCATCTCCACTCTGCTCTGTGGGGGCCCGGGGAGCAGTGATTGTCTGCAAGGTCTGCGCACCGCCAAGGAAGGCTTGCCGGGCCGCCACCGGCCCGCGGGCCGTACTATGAGTACCCCTGCTCTAGATACACATATGCTATCTAAGAGTCAGATAGTAGCATGATCCAGGTATATGGACACATACAGTTTCTGTGTCACCCACCCAGGCTGTTGTCCTTCCACCAATCATTGCTTCATCATTCACCCAGCCATGCATCTCATATTCTTTCCTTCCCAGCCACGTCTTCAATCTCAATAAGTAAGGAATATATAAGAGCTTACCTCTGCCCGCCACCACCACCGTCTGAACTCTCACAGCCGGCACTGGAACCGCCGCATCCTCCCCTGAGGAATTGCCCTCCGCCTCGAGCACCACCACCTCCGCGTTGGCCCCTCCACCAGATGTTCCACCTACAAAGTACATTTAAGAATGTTAGAATAAACCACTCACTAGTATTTGGTCTAGGTATGAAGACATGTGAAAACAATGTAATGCAGCACTTTTTGGCACAACTGATGAAGGCTGGCTTTTTAACACGCACCATTTTTTTCCACACAGACAGAAGATGGACTTCTAACAACAAGATCAAGTTGAAACAAGGTGAGAGCTCGGCTCGACCACAAGAAATGTCTTCAATTAATTGTCAGCACTAACCACTTTTCCATTCTCAGTTAAACGTTTTGTTTTTTTACTAAGACTAGATTTAAATAAATGTGTTTACTTTTAATAAAGCTTTTAAACTTAGAGAGACTCTGTGTTTTTTGGTCCGGACTAGAGTGACTGAGCGAAAGGTTTTGCAATTTTTGCAAGCATGAGTCCGTGCCTCTGACACTTCTTGACTCTGACTCCGTACTCTTCAGCTACGTTGGATAATCATCATTGGGGATCAATGATCGATGAATTCGGGAGGTAAATGACTGTGCCACACTATGTAGTCAGTCAGTAAGGACATTGTTGGGGGTTCAAAGTCTGTTATCACAGAGGTATGTGGAAACTCTAACAGCGCCTATTATAATTGATAAGCAATGCACTATTTATTGTCCATAGTTCTGTTTCTGCAGAAGAATTGTCCGCGCCACTGTAGTGGTTTGGATTGTCCTCCTATTCAAACCAAAAGGTAGTATCTTATTCTTTCTTGGTGGTCATTCACATTTTATAGTTGGGAATTTTCAAAGCAGATAGAACACTTCAAAAGACATTATGGACAATCCCAGAGGACTGCACTAAGTTGATAGAGCTATTGCTGACTAGAATGGGAGTTTCGCCAACCGTGCAATCTTAGTTAGCTACACAGACAGACTAATAAGAATAATCTAGTAATACCACAGGGAGTCATAGTAGAGGCAGGATAAGAATTTAGATACAGTCTACAATAAGATCAAAGACGATTTTGAAAAAATCAAATGAGGAACGCTAGGAAAAATAGGTACTAGTCTAAAATGAAAACTTACTGGGGCCAGCAAAGGAGCCCTCGCCTGCCCGATCCTGGCCCTGTTCAACAGCATCCGCCGCCTGCTGCTCCTGTGTCCTCCCCTCGCCCCTGGGGGGAGCTGACGTACAACATGAAAGAAAGAACAGAAAACATGGATGATTGTTGCTTGTCAATGTCAACCAAATCAAACATTTCAAAACAACAATAACAAAATATTTCCGCGAAATTATATTGATTAGGGTTAGTTTTCATTGATTTGCGGACCTGTGACTTCGAAAGTCACGTAACTCACTAAACAAAGTACTGAAAGGTTCACCTAGGACTGGCAGGCAGCAGTCCGCAGGCAAGACGCAAAGTGACAGACAAACTCCATTGTGATTTCAGTCAGATCAGTGACAACACTAACAGTTGCCTGCTACATAACCAGTCATTTAAATAGTCAAACTATAAAACCACCGCCACTATTTTCCTTATTGTCAGGGGTACAAAGGAAGGGGCAGATTTAAGCCCCTTGCGGCTCTTTTGCTCCGTTCTTGCGTGACTTTTGTGACGCAGCAGCTAAACAAAAGAGGCGCCATGGTGCGGCGTATAATATTATAACAACGTGACGCATTTGGGAGATGCATCCCGTTATAAAGCCCTGCGCCATCAGGGGGCGTTCCGGCGCAAGGGAGGGCATTCCTGCGCTGGAACACATCCTAAAAGTGGCTGAGGGAAATCTACAAAATTTCAATCAGTCACCTTTAGGACAATGATGCGTCACACAAACCCTGCACCTGCTTGAAGCAGACGTACGGCTTGACCCAGCATTGGGGAGATAGGGTACCCCAGAGCATTGCTGGAGCTGCGCCATCGTTGCGACGCAACTCCAGCAGTAAAGCTTTGGTGACGTTTTGGGCCCATGGTGCGCCGCATTGCAAATACGGCGCACCATGTTTGGTGGTGGTAGCGGGCCGCACAATTAATGGCGCATCCCTGCTACTTTGCAGGGATGCGCCGGTAATTGCAATTCTGCCCCTTAGGGGCATACTTACTTACGCGTTCTGGCGCATCTCCAGAGATGCGCCAGATCAAATGCGTCACGCAAAACTACCCTTGCAACACGGCAGATGCGCCTCATTTACAATGCGGCGCGCCCTGGCGCAAGGGTAGGCACTTGCGTGACGCATCTCGTCACGTAAGAGCGGCGCAACGCTGGAGTCACGTCGCCAACGCAATGCAACTCCAGTAATGCTCAGGGCCACCCAATACTTAACATGCTGTGTCAGTCCTTACGCCTGCTTCAAGCAGGCATAAGGAATTGAATTGACGTAGCAGCGTCGCCGAAGTGCCTGCGTTAAATCTTGTAGATTTCACGCAGGCACTTTTGCGAGGCGCACAGCCGCCGGACCGCCCACCCTGCGTACTAGGAATGCACCCATTGTGGTGCAGGTCCATGGCTTTATAACGTGACGCATCTCCCTAGATGCGTCATGCTGTAAATGACTCGCAGGGATGCGCCACGTTTATGCCGCTGTTGCGACACGCAAGGCAACGTAAACGTGGCGCAAGGGGCTTGTAAATGTAATCTGCCCCCTAGTGTCTAGCATTACGCAGTTCTGTAAAGTACACTCATACATAATAGTTACTCAGGCCAATGAGACCACAAAATAGAAAACAAATAAGCATAGTAGCAACGCCACTGAGAAGGAGAGCAGTGCACCTGAAATGCACAGAAGATTTTGAAATATAATTTAACTACAATGTAATCGTCATCAGCGGCATTATTGGCTTGCTCCATGTAAAAAACAAATATTTGCAATACAACAATACAGAGCAGGAGAAAACATCATAGTAGTGAGTGATGAAATAGCTACTACTACTCACCAAGCCCGGGGATCTCCAAGCCGAGCTGGTCCAGCAGGTCGCGCTCCCGGTCCAGGAGGTCCGCCCAGCGGTGGGTGACCTGGCTGTAGGTGCGCTGGACCCCGTAGAGGTGGGATATGGCCCAGCACACCTTCTCCCACCGCTTCCGGCGCTCCCGGATGTTGTAGCCGCCGGCCGCGATCCTGCCGCCTCCCGCGATGGTCCTGGGCAGGCGGCGCTGGACGAAGTAGACCAGCGCGCCCACTTCCTCCGGGCTGAAGATCTCCCGTCGCGTCACCTGCTCCCCCCTCAATCGACCGCATGCTGTCCTGGCACGGGGTCCAGGACTCCTCCTCCCCGCCGCCGCTGCGGCCCTCAAGTGCCTGGGCAGCTTCACGGCGCCTCGCTTCACCATGGTCTGGGCAGGTAAGGTAGGAAGTAGAAAATTAAGAAGGAATAGGATAGGGAAGAAGAAAAGAAAAGAGTTTAAAAAAGTAGTTTAAAAGTAAAGAAAAATAGCAGAAAAGACAAAAATATACAGCTAGGAAAAGAGAGGGATAGATAAGAAGCAAAATCGTTCAAAAAAAACTGAAAACAAGCAAAGGATGGCAAAGATAGCAAGAGGATTAAACACCATGCCCAGACACAGGAAATGAATGAAAAACAAGATGGCCGCCCGTTCACGAGCGCGAAAGTAAGTTCGCACGAGATTTTCCTCGCGATCTCGTGCGAACTTGTACTCGCAATGCGCTTACTGCGCGAGATTATACATAGCGGGCGGAAACGGAAATACGTCACGCAAACAAACTGGCCGCGCCCGTACTCGACCTTGGGGTAAATTCGTGTGTTGCGCTGCAAGCGGCTCGCGAATACTGCAAAAAAACTCGCGAAACAACAAGCCGCAAAAAAATATAAAGCTCATTCACACGAATTGGCGGCTTCTGCGGTCGGTTTCGCACGACGCCGCGCCTCGCGAATAGCGTGAAAAAAACGAAAAACGATTTTTGCAAAAGCAAAAGCAATGAGCAGGTGCAAAAGGTCAACCTCATGATTTGTAACGATTCCCTGTAGTGCTTCCTGAGGGGGCCCTCCAGAATTCGGTTGCCTGCTTGCAACTATTGTGTGACCCTGCTCTGACCTTAACTGTATGCCACAAAGGTCCTGATTTACAGCTAAGGGAGCAGACAAGCAGGTGCCAGGCTGGAACTTCAAATTCAGTGACACATTAATTAGCCCCTAATTCATTATTGTCAGTTGGGGCAGGGCAGGTGTTGTTAATAAACTAACCCCAAATTAATTCATGTCAGTTCAAGCAGGGCAGGTGGGCTTGCTTCCCCCCCCCCATCTTCTACAGTGATGATGAACCAGAGGGTGGCATTGATGTAACAGAGGGTGGCATGGGTCAATGAGAGGGTGGCAGTGGTGAAACAGAGGGTGCTGGGAGGCTGTGATGATGAACCAGACGTAGAAACAACATAGTCGCGACCGTTGCGAGCCGACAAGTAAGTTCACAATTGCGAACTAGTACCAAATCCTCGTGAACTGGCAGAAACACTTGCGAACACAAAAAAAAAAATCCGCAAATTCGCGGGAATTCGCGGATTTTGCAGATTGCGAGTTCGCAAATCCGCAAAATTCGCGAACGCGAGATTCGCAAAATTCGCCCATACTTAGTCTGGGTCTATGGCTCATGTGTCAGTCACTAGAGCTGTGGCTGTGTCGCACACTCCTGTTTCTGGTGCTGGCAGTGTGTCTGGGTCTATGGCTCATGTGTCAGTCACTAGAGCTGTGGCTGTGTTTCACACTCCTGTTTCAGGTGCTGGCAGTGTGTCTGGGTTTATGGCTCATGTGTCAGTCACTTGAGCTATGGCTGTGTCTCCCAATCCGGTATCAGATCTTGCCACTGTGTCCGAGGCTACTAGGTCGAGCAGTCCACCAGATTCTGTGCTGTGAGGTGTAGTTCCCATCACTCACATGTCATTGTACTTGGTGTGTAGATAGTCCATTGTAACCACCCTTGCATTATTAATGTCCATGGGACGGGGCGCTTGACACACGTCCTTGTGCTGCCTCAGATGTACCTGTTCTGTTATGAACACTGCCCTGTTCTTGTTAGGATGCTGCATTGTGCCCTCTCATGTGCTGCCTCTGATGTACCTGTTCTGTTATGAACACTGCCCTGTTGCTATGCTGCATTGTGCCCTCTCATGTGTTTCCTCTAATGTACCTGCTCTGTGCCTTGCCATGGACTGTTGATGCACTTAGCCTCCTCTCTCATGTGCTGCCTCTGATGTACCTGCTCTGTGCCTTGCCATGGACTGTTGATGCACTTAGCCCATCTCATGTGCTGCCTCAGATGTACCTGCTCTGTGCCATCGACTGTTGATGCACTTAACCCCTCTCATGTGCTGCCTCAGATGTACCTGCTCTGTGCCATGGACTGTTGAGCCCCCCCTTCCCTCTCATGTGCTGCCTCAGATGTACCTGCTCTGTGCCTTGCCATGGACTGTTGATGCTCTGTGCCCCTCTCATGTTCTGCCTCTGATGTACCTGCTCTGTCATGAACAGTGCCCTGTTGCTGTTATGATGCTGCATTGTGCCCTCTCATGTGCTGCCTCTGATGTACCTGCTCTGTTAGGGACACTGCCCTGTTGCTGTTAGGATGCTGCACTGTGCCCTCTCATGTGCTGCCTCTGATGTACCTGCTCTGTTATGAACACTGCCCTGTTGCTGTTAGGATGCTGCATTGTGCCCTCTCATGTGCTGCCTCTGATGTACCTGCTCTGTGCCTTGCCATGGACTGTTAATGCACTTAGCCCCTCTCATGTGCTGCCTCTGATGTACCTGCTCTGTTCCTTGCCATGGACTGTTGATGCCATGTGCCCCTCTCATGTGCTGCCTCAGATGTACCTGCTCTGTGCAATGGACTGTTGATGCACTTAACCCCTCTCATGTGCTGCCTCTGATGTACCTGCTCTGTGCCTTGCCATGGACTGTTGATGCTCTGTGCCCCTCTCATGTGCTGCCTCAGATGTACCTGATCTGTGCCTTGCCATGGACTGTTGATGCTCTGCGCCCCTCTCATGTGCTGCCTCAAATGTGCCTGCTCTGTGCCATGGACTGTTGATGCACTTAACCCCTCTCATGTGCTGCCTCAGATGTACCTGCTCTGTGCCATGGACTGTTGATGCACTTAACCCCTCTCATGTGCTGCCTCAGATGTACCTGCTCTGTGCCTTGCCATGGACTGTTGATGCTCTATGCCCCTCTCATGTTCTGCCTCTGATGTACCTGCTCTGTCACGAACAGTGCCCTGTTGCTGTTATGATGCTGCATTGTGCCCTCTCATGTGCTGCCTCTGATGTACCTGCTCTGTTAGGGACACTGCCCTGTTGCTGTTAGGATGCTGCACTGTGCCCTCTCATGTGCTGCCTCTGATGTACCTTCTCTGTTATGAACACTGCCCTGTTGCTGTTAGGATGCTGCATTTTGCCCTCTCATGTGCTGCCCCTGATGTACCTACTCTGTGCCTTGCCATAGACTGTTGATGCACTTAGCCCCTCTCATATGCTGCCTCTGATGTACCTGCTCTGTCCCTTGCCATGGACTGTTGATGCCATGTGCCCCTCTCATGTGCTGCCTCTGATGTACCTGCTCTGTGCCTTGCCATGGACTGCTGATGCACTTAGCCCTTCTCATGTGCTGCCTCAGATGTACCTGCTCTGTGCAATGGACTGTTGAAGCACTTAACCCCTCTCATATGCTGTCTCTGATGTACCTGCTCTGTGCCTTGCCATGGACTGTTGATGCTCTGTGCCCCTCTCATGTGCTGCCTCAGATGTACCTGATCTGTGCCTTGCCATGGACTGTTGATGCTCTTTGCCCCTCTCATGTGCTGCCTCTGATGTACCTGCGCTGTGCCTTGCCATGGACTGTTGATGCTCTGTGCCCCTCTCATGTGCTGCCTCAGAT
Source organism: Lissotriton vulgaris (assembly GCF_964263255.1). Classification (NCBI taxonomy): domain Eukaryota; kingdom Metazoa; phylum Chordata; class Amphibia; order Caudata; family Salamandridae; genus Lissotriton; species Lissotriton vulgaris. Next base: position 479,748,892 of record NC_141693.1, read on the forward strand.
GTACCTGCTCTGTGCCTTGCCAATGACTGTTGATGCTCTGTGCCCCTCTCATGTGCTGCTCTAATGTACCTGCTCTGTGCCATGGACTGTTGATGCACTTAAACCCTCTCATGTGCTGCCTCAGATGTACCTGCTCTGTGCCATGGACTGTTGATGCACTTAACCCATCTCATGTGCTGCCTCAGATGTACCTGCTCTGTGCCATGGACTGTTGATGCACTTAACCCCTCTCATGTGCTGCCTCAGATGTACCTGCTCTGTGCCATGGACTGTTGAGCCCCCCTTCCCTCACATGTGCTGCCTCAGATGTACCTGCTCTGTGCCTTGCCATGGACTGTTGATGCTCTCTGCCCCTCTCATGTTCTGCCTTTGATGTACCTGCTCTGTCACGAACAGTGCCCTGTTGCTGTTATGATGCTGCATTGTGCCCTCTCATGTGCTGCCTCTGATGTACCTGCTCTGTTAGGGACACTGCCCTGTTGCTGTTGGGATGCTGCACTGTGCCCTCTCATGTGCTGCCTCTGATGTACCTGCTCTGTTATGAACACTGCCCTGTTGCTGTTAGGATGCTGCATTGTGCCCTCTCATGTGCTGCCTCTGATGTACCTGCTCTGTGCCTTGCCATAGACTGTTGATGCACTTAGCCCCTCTCATGTGCTGCCTCTGATGTACCTGCTCTGTTCCTTGCCATGGACTGTTGATGCCATGTGCCCCTCTCATGTGCTGCCTCTGATGTACCTGCTCTGTGCCTTGCCATGGACTGCTGATGCACTTAGCCCCTCTCATGTGCTGCCTCTGATGAACCTGCTCTGTGCCTTGCCATGGACTGTTGATGCACTTAGCCCCTCTCATGTGCTGCCTCAGATGTACCTGCTCTGTGCAATGGACTGTTGATGCACTTAACCCCTCTCATGTGCTGCCTCTGATGTACCTGCTCTGTTCCTTGCCATGGACTGTTGATGCCATGTGCCCCTCTCATGTGCTGCCTCTGATGTACCTGCTCTGTGCCTTGCCATGGACTGCTGATGCACTTAGCCCCTCTCATGTGCTGCCTCTTATGTGCCTGCTCTGTGCCTTGCCATGGACTGTTGATGCACTTAGCCCTTCTCATGTGCTGCCTCAGATGTACCTGCTCTGTGCAATGGACTGTTGATGCACTTAACCCCTCTCATATGCTGTCTCTGATGTACCTGCTCTGTGCCTTGCCATGGACTGTTGATGCTCTGTGCCCCTCTCATGTGCTGCCTCAGATGTACCTGATCTGTGCCTTGCCATGGACTGTTGATGCTCTTTGCCCCTCTCATGTGCTGCCTCTGATGTACCTGCGCTGTGCCTTGCCATGGACTGTTGATGCTCTGTGCCCCTCTCATGTGCTGCCTCAGATGTACCTGCTCTGTGCCTTGCCAATGACTGTTGATGCTCTGTGCCCCTCTCATGTGCTGCTCTAATGTACCTGCTCTGTGCCATGGACTGTTGATGCACTTAAACCCTCTCATGTGCTGCCTCAGATGTACCTGCTCTGTGCCATGGACTGTTGATGCACTTAACCCATCTCATGTGCTGCCTCAGATGTACCTGCTCTGTGCCATGGACTGTTGATGCACTTAACCCCTCTCATGTGCTGCCTCAGATGTACCTGCTCTGTGCCATGGACTGCTGAGCCCCCCTTCCCTCACATGTGCTGCCTCAGATGTACCTGCTCTGTGCCTTGCCATGGACTGTTGATGCTCTCTGCCCCTCTCATGTTCTGCCTTTGATGTACCTGCTCTGTCACGAACAGTGCCCTGTTGCTGTTATGATGCTGCATTGTGCCCTCTCATGTGCTGCCTCTGATGTACCTGCTCTGTTAGGGACACTGCCCTGTTGCTGTTGGGATGCTGCACTGTGCCCTCTCATGTGCTGCCTCTGATGTACCTGCTCTGTTATGAACACTGCCCTGTTGCTGTTAGGATGCTGCATTGTGCCCTCTCATGTGCTGCCTCTGATGTACCTGCTCTGTGCCTTGCCATAGACTGTTGATGCACTTAGCCCCTCTCATGTGCTGCCTCTGATGTACCTGCTCTGTTCCTTGCCATGGACTGTTGATGCCATGTGGCCCTCTCATGTGCTGCCTCTGATGTACCTGCTCTGTGCCTTGCCATGGACTGCTGATGCACTTAGCCCCTCTCATGTGCTGCCTCTGATGAACCTGCTCTGTGCCTTGCCATGGACTGTTGATGCACTTAGCCCCTCTCATGTGCTGCCTCAGATGTACCTGCTCTGTGCAATGGACTGTTGATGCACTTAACCCCTCTCATGTGCTGCCTCTGATGTACCTGCTCTGTTCCTTGCCATGGACTGTTGATGCCATGTGCCCCTCTCATGTGCTGCCTCTGATGTACCTGCTCTGTGCCTTGCCATGGACTGCTGATGCACTTAGCCCCTCTCATGTGCTGCCTCTTATGTGCCTGCTCTGTGCCTTGCCATGGACTGTTGATGCACTTAGCCCTTCTCATGTGCTGCCTCAGATGTACCTGCTCTGTGCAATGGACTGTTGATGCACTTAACCCCTCTCATGTGCTGTCTCTGATGTACCTGCTCTGTGCCTTGCCATGGACTGTTGATGCTCTGTGCCCCTCTCATGTGCTGCCTCAGATGTACCTGATCTGTGCCTTGCCATGGACTGTTGATGCTCTTTGCCCCTCTCATGTGCTGCCTCTGATGTACCTGCGCTGTGCCTTGCCATGGACTGTTGATGCTCTGTTCCCCTCTCATGTGCTGCCTCAGATGTACCTGCTCTGTGCCTTGCCAATGACTGTTGATGCTCTGTGCCCCTCTCATGTGCTGCTCTAATGTACCTGTTCTGTGCCATGGACTGTTGATGCACTTAACCCCTCTCATGTGCTGCCTCAGATGTACCTGCTCTGTGCCATGGACTGTTGATGCACGTAACCCCTCTCATGTGCTGCCTCAGATGTACCTGCTCTGTGCCATGGACTGTTGATGCACTTAACCCCTCTCATGTGCTGCCTCAGATGTACCTGCTCTGTGCCATGGACTGTTGAGCCCCCCTTCCCTCACATGTGCTGCCTCAGATGTACCTGCTCTGTGCCTTGCCATGGACTGTTGATGCTCTCTGCCCCTCTCATGTTCTGCCTCTGATGTACCTGCTCTGTCACGAACAGTGCCCTGTTGCTGTTATGATGCTGCATTGTGCCCTCTCGTGTGCTGCCTCTGATGTACCTGTTCTGTTAGGGACACTGCCCTGTTGCTGTTGGGATGCTGCACTGTGCCCCCTCATGTGCTGCCTCTGATGTACCTGCTCTGTTATGAATACTGCCCTGTTGCTGTTAGGATGCTGCATTGTGCCCTCTCATGTGCTGCCTCTGATGTACCTGCTCTTTGCCTTGCCATAGACTGTTGATGCACTTAGCCCCTCTCATGTGCTGCCTCTGATGTACCTGCTCTGTTCCTTGCTATGGACTGTTGATGCCATGTGCCCCTCTCATGTGCTGCCTCTGATGTACCTGCTCTGTGCCTTGCCATGGACTGCTGATGCACTTAGCCCCTCTCATGTGCTGCCTCTGATGTACCTGCTCTGTGCCTTGCCATGGACTGTTGATGCACTTAGCCCCTCTCATGTGCTGCCTCAGATGTACCTGCTCTGTGCAATGGACTGTTGATGCACTTAACCCCTCTCATGTGCTGCCTCTGATGTACCTGCTCTGTTCCTTGCCATGGACTGTTGATGCCATGTGCCCCTCTCATGTGCTGCCTCCGATGTACCTGCTCTGTGCCTTGCCATGGACTGCTGATGCACTTAGCCCCTCTCATGTGCTGCCTCTGATGTGCCTGCTCTGTGCCTTGCCATGGACTGTTGATGCACTTAGCCCTTCTCATGTGCTGCCTCAGATGTACCTGCTCTGTGCAATGGACTGTTGATGCACTTAACCCCTCTCATGTGCTGTCTCTGATGTACCTGCTCTGTGCCTTGCCATGGACTGTTGATGCTCTGTGCCCCTCTCATGTGCTGCCTCAGATGTACCTGATCTGTGCCTTGCCATGGACTGTTGATGCTCTGTGCCCCTCTCATGTGCTGCCTCAGATGTACCTGCTCTGTGCCTTGCCAATGACTGTTGATGATCTGTGCCCCTCTCATGTGCTGCTCTAATGTACCTGCTCTGTGCCATGGACTGTTGATGCACTTAACCCCTCTCATGTGCTGCCTCAGATGTACCTGCTCTGTGCCATGGACTGTTGATGCACTTAACCCCTCTCATGTGCTGCCTCAGATGTACCTGCTCTGTGCCATGGACTGTTGATGCACTTAACCCCTCTCATGTGCTGCCTCAGATGTACCTGCTTTGTGCCATGGACTGTTGAGCCCCCCTTCCCTCACATGTGCTGCCTCAGATGTACCTGCTCTGTGCCTTGCCATGGACTGTTGATGCTCTCTGCCCCTCTCATGTTCTGCCTCTGATGTACCTGCTCTGTCACGAACAGTGCCCTGTTGCTGTTATGATGCTGCATTGTGCCCTCTCATGTGCTGCCTCTGATGTACCTGCTCTGTTAGGGACACTGCCCTGTTGCTGTTGGGATGCTGCACTGTGCCCTCTCATGTGCTGCCTCTGATGTACCTGCTCTGTTATGAACACTGCCCTGTTCCTGTTAGGATGCTGCATTGTGCCCCCTCATGTGCTGCCTCTGATGTACCTGCTCTGTGCCTTGCCATAGACTGTTGATGCACTTAGCCCCTCTCATGTGCTGCCTCTGATGTACCTGCTCTGTGCCTTGCCATGGACTGCTGATGCACTTAGCCCCTCTCATGTGCTGCCTCTGATGTACCTGCTCTGTGCCTTGCCATGGACTGTTGATGCACTTAGCCCCTCTCATGTGCTGCCTCAGATGTACCTGCTCTGTGCAATGGACTGTTGATGCACTTAACCCCTCTCATGTGCTGCCTCTGATGTACCTGCTCTGTGCCTTGCCATGGACTGTTGATGCTCTGTGCCCCTCTCATGTGCTGCCTCAGATGTACCTGATCTGTGCCTTGCCATGGACTGTTGATGCTCTGTGCCCCTCTCATGTGCTGCCTCTGATGTACCTGCGCTGTGCCTTGCCATGGACTGTTGATGCTCTGTGCCCCTCTCATGTGCTGCCTCAGATGTACCTGCTCTGTGCTTTGCCATGGACTGTTGATGCTCTGTGCCCCTCTCATGTGCTGCTCTAATGTACCTGCTCTGTGCCATGGACTGTTGATGCACTTAACCCCTCTCATGTGCTGCCTCAGATGTACCTGCTCTGTGCCTTGCCATGGACTGTTGATGCTCTGTGCCCCTCTCATGTGCTGCCTCAGATGTACCTGCTCTGTGCCATGGACTGTTGATTCACTTAACCCCTCTCATGTGCTGCCTCAGATGTACCTGCTCTGTGCCTTGCCATAGACTGTTGATGCTCTGTGACCCTCTCATGTGCTGTCTCTGATGTACCTGCTCTGTTATGAACACTGCCCTGTTGCTGTTAGGATGCTGCATTGTGCCCTCTCATGTGCTGCCTCTGATGTACCTGTTCTGTTATGAACACTGCCCTGCTGCTGTTAGGATGCTGCATTGTGCCCTCCCATGTGCTGTCTCTGATGTACCTGTTCTGTTATGAACACTGCCCTGTTGCTGTTAGGATGCTGCATTGTTCCCTCTCATGTGCTGCCTCAGATGTACCTCCTCTGTGCCTTGCCATGGACTGTTGATGCTCTGTGCCCCTCTCATGTGCTGCCTCAGATGGACCTGCTCTGTGCCTTGCCATGGACTGTTGATGCTCTGTGCCCCTCTCATGTGCTGCCTCAGATGTACCTGCTCTGTGCCTTGCCATGGACTGTTGATGCTCTGTGCCCCTCTCATGTGCTGCCTCTGATGTACCTGCTCTGTGCCTTGCCATGGACTGTTGATGCTCTGTGCCCCTCTCATGTGCTGCCTCTGATGTACCTGCTCTGTTATGAACACTGCCCTGTTGCTGTTAGGATGCTGCATTGTGTCCTCTCATGTGCTGCCTCTGATGTACCTGTTCTGTTATGAACACTGCCCTGTTGCTGTTAGGATGCTGCATTGTGCCCTCTCACGTGCTGCCTCAGATGTACCTGTTCTGTTATGAACACTGCCCTGTTGCTGTTCGGATGCTGCATTTTGCCCTCTCATGTGCTGCCTCAGATGTACCTCCTCTGTGCCTTGCCATGGACTGTTGATGCTCTGTGCCCCTCTCATGTGCTGCCTCAGATTTACCTGCTCTGTGCCTTGCCATGGACTGTTGATGCTCTGTGCCCTTCTCATGTGCTGCCTCAGATGTACCTGCTCTGTGCCTTACCATGGACTGTTGATGGTCTGTGCCCCTCTCATGTGCTGCCTCTGATGTACCTGCTCTGTTATGAACACTGCCCTGTTGCTGTTAGGATGCTGCATTGTGCCCTCTCATGTGCTGCCTCAGATGTACCTCCTCTGTGCCTTGCCATGGACTGTTAATGCTCTGTGCCCCTCTCATGTGCTGCCTCAGATGTACCTGCTCTGTGCCTTGCCATGGACTGTTGGTGCTCTGTGCCCCTGTCATGTGCTGACTCTGATGTACCTGCTCTGTGCCTTACCATGGACTGTTGATGGTCTGTGCCCCTCTCATGTGCTGCCTCTGATGTACCTGCTCTGTTATGAACACTGCCCTGTTGCTGTTAGGATGCTGCATTGTGCCCTCTCATGTGCTGCCTCAGATGTACCTCCTCTGTGCCTTGCCATGGACTGTTAATGCTCTGTGCCCCTCTCATGTGCTGCCTCAGATGTACCTGCTCTGTGCCTTGCCATGGACTGTTGGTGCTCTGTGCCCCTGTCATGTGCTGACTCTGATGTACCTGCTCTGTTATGGACACTGCCCTGTTGCTGTTCGGATGCTGCATTTTGCCCTCTCATGTGCTGCCTCAGATGTACCTCCTCTGTGCCTTGCCATGGACTGTTGATGCTCTGTGCCCCTTTCATGTGCTGCCTCAGATTTACCTGCTCTGTGCCTTGCCATGGACTGTTGATGCTCTGTGCCCTTCTCATGTGCTGCCTCAGATGTACCTGCTCTGTGCCTTACCATGGACTGTTGATGGTCTGTGCCCCTCTCATGTGCTGCCTCTGATGTACCTGCTCTGTTATGAACACTGCCCTGTTGCTGTTAGGATGCTGCATTGTGCCCTCTCATGTGCTGCCTCAGATGTACCTCCTCTGTGCCTTGCCATGGACTGTTAATGCTCTGTGCCCCTCTCATGTGCTGCCTCAGATGTACCTGCTCTGTGCCTTGCCATGGACTGTTGGTGCTCTGTGCCCCTGTCATGTGCTGACTCTGATGTACCTGCTCTGTTATGGACACTGCCCTGTTGCTGTTAGTATGCTGCATTGTGCCCTCTCATGTGCTGCCTCTGATGTACCTTTTCTGTTGTATCCAGTGCCCATGCTCCTGCCTACTCTAGGAGTCATTTACTGATATGTGCAATAAAACAAGTTATTTGTGTGTAGTGGTTTCTCAGTGTCATTCCTGTTTGTCTCCTTGCATTGTTGATATATTGGTGCTATCGTAAATGCTGTTTCCCCAACATGCACCTCCCCCTCCCCACGCCACAGCCCCGGCGGGTACTCCCCTTCCGATAGCGAATGGTGTGTTTGCGTACCTGCGTCGTCATCGGCGACGGTCCATGAATTGCTTGTGGTGGAGCACGAAGAGGATCGGAAATGCGTTCAGAGCTGGGTCCTTGACGGCGATCTGCCTATGGTGGGTATCTCTCTGCAATGTTTTGCCTCTCCGCTGTGGTGAATCCGCTGTGTTCAGGCTGGTGGTTTTTCCACTGCGATTTGCTGTGTCTTATCCGCTATCGTGATTACGTGGACGGTCGGAGATGTCATTCCGTATGGCGGTGTCTCTGGTTGGTTACGTCTGCCGCGGGGTCGGGTGTATTTACGCGGCGGTGCTTGTTCCTCCGCGGCTTACGGAAATTTGACAGTGCTTTCCATCCTAATATGGTGGACGGATTGGCCGCGGCTGGCGGACTGAAAAAAGTCATTTTTCGCCTACTTCAGGCCGGCGGTCGTCCTTCCGTCCGCTATCCTAATCGACCCCCTAGTGTGGGAAAGCTGCTCCCAAACCTGGTTTAGAGTAACCAGGAAGAAGGGATTGCTCATTACCCTGGCCACACCTCTGACTGGCTACACAGGCCCATCTGGAATTCAGTGAGTGCGGGGACAGTCAATGTTTGCAGTATGGCAGACAAGAGGCGCTGCAAAGTGTACTGGGTTACCCCTGGGAACTTTTACCCTTTTGGTTAGGGAGATTGTCGGAAGTCACCCCTACCCACAAGCTAGTGCCAAGCAGAAATGTGGTATCCTAGAAGAAGGGTAGCTAATGCTGTTTGAGACCTGCGAGTAGACTTGAAGGAATTGTCCTGATCCCACTTATACCCAGTGTTTGAAATGGGGGTCTCTAGTTGGCAGAGGTATGCACCTTTGTCCAAGTAGGGATCCTTCCTTCTAGTCCGGATCAAGGAGTTACACACTTGAGATAACCCCTGCTCACAGCCTTGGTAGTTTGGCACAAGGAAACAAGCTTATCCTAAAGGCAATGTCTAAAGTATTTGCACCCAGACACACAGTTTCACAGTGAAAACACAAGAAATGGACGCAACACCAGTTTAGAAAAATAAAGTATCTTTATCTAACCAAACAAGAACAAAATGACAAAATCCAACTTACACAATCCAAAATATGACTTTTAAAATGTTTAAAGCAATTCTAATAATAGAAAACTATAGATGCATGACTTTTACACTAACAGCTAGATTCATCATTGAAAAATCGGCTCGCAAAGGGCCAGATTCTGAGAATCTGGCCCTATGCAAAGCGCAAGTTTTGCATTTGGGATTCATCAGCCCAAATACAAAAATCGGTAATTGCGAATTTGCTAAATTGTGAGGAATTACATTTAAGGAATCTCTATTTGAGATTCCTTAAATGCAATTCATTAACCATTTTTAAATTGCGAAATCGCAATTTCGGACCGCTATTTACAGCGAGGTCAAACCTCGTGGTAAATAGCGAAAACTTAGAAAAATGCTTTTAAATGCATTTTTCTAAGTTGCATGTTGCACACACACATGTCCTTTGGACATGTGTGTGCGCAACACCAATGTAGATTAAATTTCTGGGGTGCTACAGGGTGTCCTTCGGACACCCCTAGCACCCTTGAAATCGCATCCTTATTTCCGATTAGCAAATTGCTAATCGCAAATAAGGAATAACTCCCTATTCATTCCTATGGGCCTTTAGGCTAAAGTATTTGCACCCAGACACACAGTTTCACAGTGCGATTCCTACATGAATCCCGTTTTGCAAGTCCTAAATAGCGATTCCTTAATAATCGCTATTAAGGACTCGCAAAACGGGACTTTGATGAATCTAGGGGTAAGTACCTTAAATGTGCCAAAATCCACAAGGCGAAACAGCCGCAGAGAAGGGAAGCGTAGAAAAACACAGCGATACCTCCGTTCCTGAGTCCTTGTGGAGGCACTGCAACAGTTCTGCTGCACACAGGAGACGTGATGTCTCGAATCTGGACTGTAGGAGGAAATATTGCATCGATTCCAAGACATTTCTGGTCTGCGGGTGATGTGTCGGAAAACTTGCCGCACAGGTGCAATGCTTGGAAAGCTGGGACGGCGCTGGAGGTCAATTCGGCACCAGCAGCAACTGGGCCCTGTGTCGATTTCTTCCACTGTGGTCCCATGGTGTGTCGATTCTTTCAGCCTCACTGCAGAGTCTCAGTCGATGCGATAATCTCGGTCAGTGCACTGAACTCAGCGTGTGGCGGAGTTTTCATCCACTGGCATGCGCTGCACCAATTCTTCGGCCACACAGTGGCGAAGTTTGGGAATGTCTCCCGCTCTGCAGTGCTGCATCGAAAAAAACAGAGGGTGGAAGGGCGATGCGTCAATTTCCTTTATCTCTGCAAGCATTTTCAGCTCCCAGCAACAGGAACAACTTCCAGAGGCTCAGAACTGGAACAAGCACCTTCTGACAGGTCAGAACTGCCAGCAATTGAGTTCAAGGAAGCTGGTGGAGAAGGCTTCGTGTTCCTGAGACTTTAGAACAGGAGGTAAGCACATTCAAGCCCTTGGAGATTCTTCACAAGCAGGTTCACAGCAAAGTTCCAGTCTTTGACCTCCCCTTGGCAGAAGCAACAAATGCAGGACAACCCAGCAAAGCGACACACAGCAAAGGAGCAATCTCATCCTCACAGCTCTTTAGCTCTTCTTTCTTTTGCTCAGGTTCCTCTTGATTCCAGAAGTAATCTAATCTTCAGGGGTTTTAGGTCTAATATTTATACCCCATTTTCTCTTTGTGTTCTTTGTTGCAAGAGCCTCTGAGCTCAGTAAAAACCAGTTCTGTCATCTGGTCCAGCTTCACTATACGAGATGGAAACAGTATTGTGCAGAGCAAATACAGCCTATTCAAGTGCTAGTGAAAATTCCTCCCATCACACTAAATGCAGAAGGTTCTCCTCAGTCTAACTATGAGTCATCCAGGGAAGGCAGGATACACCTCAAACCCACTTGTGACTAACTACACATCCCCATCTCCTGTCACTCCAAAACCAGATGGTGAAATCACCGACAGGCAAAGGCACACAGGATGGTTGAACAGAAAAATGCCCACTTTCTAAATATAAAAGACACACAATTGATGAACGGAATGCAGAACAAATAAAAACATTCACCCCCAGTCAAGAGATCTGGGTTAAATCCATCATTCTTTTGCTCAGTTTAGACCTGGCCATATGCTAATCAGTCTTGACCCTGTGCCTCATGGGAACAGTCCAGCCCAAACTACCAAGCCAGGTCCTCCCTGGACTGGAAGCAAGCATCCTAGAACAGGTTTCGGGGTTTCACCCCTCTTCAGACAGGATAGCTTGATTCCAGTGGCACAGGGAGCCCAGGACCCACGTCTGGGCATACCTGGCGCACTTAGGGCGAGAAAGCAAAAGACACACAATTGATAGAAGGAATGCAGAACAAATCAAAACATTCACCCCCAGTCAAGAGATCTGGGCTACATCCATCATTCTTTTGCTCACCATGCCACCCCAGTTTAGACCTGGCCATATGCAAATCATATTTACAACAAGGGGTGGTGAGGGACAGAGTCTCTGAATTAAGCAGAAAGCTCTCACCCAGTCAAGAGATCAGGGCTAGATCCAACACCGTTTTTTAGCTCACTGCACCATCCCAGTTTCAGAACCTGGCTGTATGCAAATTAGTCTGTTCCTGTCCCAGTGCATGATGGGAACAGGGCAAACCAAACTACAAAAGCCAATTCTTACACTGGGAAGGAAACAAGCTCCCGGGGACCGGTTTCTGGCATTACAGCCGTCTTCGGCCCGGTTTGCTTGAATCCTGATGGTGCAATGAGCAAGGGTCTCACATCTGAGAATACCCTTCCACGCTTAGGGTGGACAAAAATATTTACAACAAGGGGTGGTGAGGGACAGAGTCTCTGAATTAAGCAGAAAGCTCTCACCCAGTCAAGAGATCAGGGCTAGATCCAACACCGTTTTTTAGCTCACTGCACCATCCCAGTTTCAGAACCTGGCTGTATGCAAATTAGTCTGTTCCTGTCCCAGTGCATGATGGGAACAGGGCAAACCAAACTACAAAAGCCAATTCTTACACTGGGAAGGAAACAAGCTCCCGGGGACCGGTTTCTGGCATTACAGCCGTCTTCGGCCCGGTTTGCTTGAATCCTGATGGTGCAATGAGCAAGGGTCTCACATCTGAGAATACCCTTCCACGCTTAGGGTGGACAAAAATATTTACAACAAGGGGTGGTGAGGGACAGAGTCTCTGAATTAAGCAGAACGCTCTCACCCAGTCAAGAGATCAGGGCTAGATCCAACACCGTTTTTTAGCTCACTGCACCATCCCAGTTTCAGAACCTGGCTGTATGCAAATTAGTCTGTTCCTGTCCCAGTGCATGATGGGAACAGGGCAAACCAAACTACAAAAGCCAATTCTTACACTGGGAAGGAAACAAGCTCCCGGGGACCGGTTTCTGGCATTACACCCGTCTTCGGCCCGGTTTGCTTGAATCCTGATGGTGCAATGAGCAAGGGTCTCACATCTGAGAATACCCTTCCACGCTTAGGGTGGACAAAAATATTTACAACAAGGGGTGGTGAGGGACAGAGTCTCTGAATTAAGCAGAAAGCTCTCACCCAGTCAAGAGATCAGGGCTAGATCCAACACCGTTTTTTAGCTCACTGCACCATCCCAGTTTCAGAACCTGGCTGTATGCAAATTAGTCTGTTCCTGTCCCAGTGCATGATGGGAACAGGGCAAACCAAACTACAAAAGCCAATTCTTACACTGGGAAGGAAACAAGCTCCCGGGGACCGGTTTCTGGCATTACAGCCGTCTTCGGCCCGGTTTGCTTGAATCCTGATGGTGCAATGAGCAAGGGTCTCACATCTGAGAATACCCTTCCACGCTTAGGGTGGACAAAAATATTTACAACAAGGGGTGGTGAGGGACAGAGTCTCTGAATTAAGCAGAAAGCTCTCACCCAGTCAAGAGATCAGGGCTAGATCCAACACCGTTTTTTAGCTCACTGCACCATCCCAGTTTCAGAACCTGGCTGTATGCAAATTAGTCTGTTCCTGTCCCAGTGCATGATGGGAACAGGGCAAACCAAACTACAAAAGCCAATTCTTACACTGGGAAGGAAACAAGCTCCCGGGGACCGGTTTCTGGCATTACAGCCGTCTTCGGCCCGGTTTGCTTGAATCCTGATGGTGCAATGAGCAAGGGTCTCACATCTGAGAATACCCTTCCACGCTTAGGGTGGACAAAAATATTTACAACAAGGGGTGGTGAGGGACAGAGTCTCTGAATTAAGCAGAAAGCTCTCACCCAGTCAAGAGATCAGGGCTAGATCCAACACCGTTTTTTTAGCTCACTGCACCATCCCAGTTTCAGAACCTGGCTGTATGCAAATTAGTCTGTTCCTGTCCCAGTGCATGATGGGAACAGGGCAAACCAAACTACAAAAGCCAATTCTTACACTGGGAAGGAAACAAGCTCCCGGGGACCGGTTTCTGGCATTACAGCCGTCTTCGGCCCGGTTTGCTTGAATCCTGATGGTGCAATGAGCAAGGGTCTCACATCTGAGAATACCCTTCCACGCTTAGGGTGGACAAAAATATTTACAACAAGGGGTGGTGAGGGACAGAGTCTCTGAATTAAGCAGAAAGCTCTCACCCAGTCAAGAGATCAGGGCTAGATCCAACACCGTTTTTTAGCTCACTGCACCATCCCAGTTTCAGAACCTGGCTGTATGCAAATTAGTCTGTTCCTGTCCCAGTGCATGATGGGAACAGGGCAAACCAAACTACAAAAGCCAATTCTTACACTGGGAAGGAAACAAGCTCACGGGGACCGGTTTCTGGCATTACAGCCGTCTTCGGCCCGGTTTGCTTGAATCCTGATGGTGCAATGAGCAAGGGTCTCACATCTGAGAATACCCTTCCACGCTTAGGGTGGACAAAAATATTTACAACAAGGGGTGGTGAGGGACAGAGTCTTTGAATTAAGCAGAAAGCTCTCACCCAGTCAAGAGATCAGGGCTAGATCCAACACCGTTTTTTAGCTCACTGCACCATCCCAGTTTCAGAACCTGGCTGTATGCAAATTAGTCTGTTCCTGTCCCAGTGCATGATGGGAACAGGGCAAACCAAACTACAAAAGCCAATTCTTACACTGGGAAGGAAACAAGCTCCCGGGGACCGGTTTCTGGCATTACAGCCGTCTTCGGCCCGGTTTGCTTGAATCCTGATGGTGCAATGAGCAAGGGTCTCACATCTGAGAATACCCTTCCACGCTTAGGGTGGACAAAAATATTTACAACAAGGGGTGGGGTTCATCACCACCCCCTTTTGTAAATCGATTTTGGCCACTATAGGTGTGGCAGGGTATACTCAGACATGAGTCCCTTTCTCACTGCTCCATCAGGATTCAAGCAAGCCGGGCCGAAGAGGCTGAAATGCCAGAAACCGGTCCCCGGTAGCTTGTCTCCTTTCTGGTAAAGAATTGGCTTGGTAGTTTAGTCTGCCCTGTTCCCATGATGCACTGGGCCAGGGACAGACTGATTTGCATATAGCCAGGTTCTGAGCTGGGATGGGGCAGTGAGATAAATAACGGTGATGGATCAAGCCCTGATCTTTGGACTGGGTAAGAGTGGTCTGCTCAATTCAGACACTCTGTTCATCACCACCCCCTTTTGTAAATCGATTTTGGCCACTATAGGTGTGGCAGGGTATACTCAGACATGAGTCCCTTTCTCACTGCTCCATCAGGATTCAAGCAAGCCGGGCCGAAGAGGCTGAAATGCCAGAAACCGGTCCCCGGTAGCTTGTCTCCTTTCTGGTAAAGAATTGGCTTGGTAGTTTAGTCTGCCCTGTTCCCATGATGCACTGGGCCAGGGACAGACTGATTTGCATATAGCCAGGTTCTGAGCTGGGATGGGGCAGTGAGATAAATAACGGTGATGGATCAAGCCCTGATCTTTGGACTGGGTAAGAGTGGTCTGCTCAATTCAGACACTCTGTTCATCACCACCCCCTTTTGTAAATCGATTTTGGCCACTATAGGTGTGGCAGGGTATACTCAGACATGAGTCCCTTTCTCACTGCTCCATCAGGATTCAAGCAAGCCGGGCCGAAGAGGCTGAAATGCCAGAAACCGGTCCCCGGTAGCTTGTCTCCTTTCTGGTAAAGAATTGGCTTGGTAGTTTAGTCTGCCCTGTTCCCATGATGCACTGGGCCAGGGACAGACTGATTTGCATATAGCCAGGTTCTGAGCTGGGATGGGGCAGTGAGATAAATAACGGTGATGGATCAAGCCCTGATCTTTGGACTGGGTAAGAGTGGTCTGCTCAATTCAGACACTCTGTTCATCACCACCCCCTTTTGTAAATCGATTTTGGCCACTATAGGTGTGGCAGGGTATACTCAGACATGAGTCCCTTTCTCACTGCTCCATCAGGATTCAAGCAAGCCGGGCCGAAGAGGCTGAAATGCCAGAAACCGGTCCCCGGTAGCTTGTCTCCTTTCTGGTAAAGAATTGGCTTGGTAGTTTAGTCTGCCCTGTTCCCATGATGCACTGGGCCAGGGACAGACTGATTTGCATATAGCCAGGTTCTGAGCTGGGATGGGGCAGTGAGATAAATAACGGTGATGGATCAAGCCCTGATCTTTGGACTGGGTAAGAGTGGTCTGCTCAATTCAGACACTCTGTTCATCACCACCCCCTTTTGTAAATCGCATATGCAAATCAGTCTTGACCCTGTGCCTCATGGGAGCAGTCCAGCCCAAACCACCTAGCTAGGTCCTCCCTGGACCGGAAGCAAGCATCCTAGGACCGGTTTCGGGGTCATGCCCCTCTTCAGCGCGCTCGCATCGGGTGCGCCAGAGGCGCGCCAGAAGCAAGCCGTCTGCGCCCGTCCTCGCCCTCCAGCGGCCAGCCGTCATGTCCCTTCTGTATCAGGGAGCAGCTCATGCCTGAAATACTCTGCAGCCGCTTTGCGTCGGATGCGAGGTAAACCTCACATCTGTGCACCCCTTGATATATTGTCAGAACTTTATGTCAAGTGCCCTGATTGTAATTTCACTTTCAGCTGCAGTTCGGTAACGAGTCAGTTGGAACCCCCCTCTTAAGGTTTCTTCAGGCTCAGTTAACTCCACGTTTAAATTCTGGAGTATCAACTGTCTCTCTTTATCTAACAATAAGGAACATATATTCGACCTGTTAAATGAGGCGCAGCCAGGTGCACTGTTTCTTACTGAAACATGGCTACAACTTAGCTCTGGTCCTGATGTGGCCAGTGCTCTTCCGTCTGGCTACGTGATAGTGGGAAGAGACAGGGCCACAGGGAAGGGTGGCGGGATTGCCATTATTTTTAAAGCCATCTTCACTTGTCTATTAGAGGCTCTGTCTTTCCCGGACTGTGAGGCGGGATTGTTTAAATTGGCACTCTCTCCTCAACTTACTCTCTCTGGCATTCTTCTTTACCGTCCCCCTGATAAACCTACTCATTGGCTCTCAGCGTTCTCTGAGTTAGTTGCTCCTCTTGCTCTAAAATCTGCAAATTTTATTATTTTGGGGGATTTTAATCTTTACCTAGAAGACGCCCATAACAACTTGAGCAAAAGGTTCCTTTCCGATTGTGAGGCCATTGAACTTGTCCTGCGCAATCATAGACCTACTCATCAAGCTGGTCATTTACTTGACCCTATTCTCTCTAATACTCCACTGGATTGCAGCATTCCACCCTTGCCTCTAGATTGGTCAGACCATTTCGCTGTTCAATTCAGCTTAACTGTAGAGAGGAACAGAGCTTCGACTCCACCAGATATTTCTGCCAAATTTAGAGCCTGGTCTACATTGAATATTGATGCATTTAATGCCACGCTCTCCTCTAACCGCCCCAATATCTCCCTTTCTTTGTCTTCCCTCTACCCAGCAGTCTTACATTGGCTATCCTCTTCTGTTGATCGCCATTTACCTCTCTGCTCCAGACGTCCTTTCGTGCATCTACCCCCGGCCCCTTGGTTTACGAGGGACTTAAAAATCTTGAAATCAAACTGCAAACGCCTGGAGAGGTGTTGGAGGAAAACTTACGCCTTGAATTGCAAATTAGCTTATAGATCTGCTCTAAAAAATTACCATCTAGCATGTCGAAAAATTAAGGCCGAGTATGTCTCCAACTCCATTTCTAACGCATGTAATCGCCCTAAAACACTTTTTGCCATGGTAAAAAAGTTAGCTGGCGCTGACGTCTTACCTACCCCTCCTGTTCTTGAGGAAGTTCAGTGTAACGAAATCACGGACTTTTTCATCACCAAAGTGGAAATTATTTATAATTCTCTTTCAGTCCCGTCCCTTTTATGTAGTGGGGAGTCTGTTGGATCGGACCTTAGTAACGCTCCTACTGGAGTCCTGCTATCTGAGTGGCCTCGGCTGGATCAAATTTCTTTCCTTAGTTGCCTTGAAAGGGTGAAATCTGGCTCCCCCGAGGATCTGATTCCTGTTTCAGTTTTGCGACAGCTTTCTATGGACTCCCTCTCGGTCATTAAAGACTTACTTAATGCCTCGTTGCGCGAGTCCACAGTTCATGCTGACTGGAAGAGAGCCATGGTGGTTCCCTTGCTGAAAAAGCCGGTGGCGGACCCCAATATCCACTCTAATTTCCGCCCTATTTCCCTGTTGCCTGTGTTTTCAAAGATTCTTGAAAAACACGTTAATTTCCATTTGACTTCTCATATTGAGAAGGTGGGATATTTAGATCCTTCCCAATCAGGGTTCCGTACGTATTTTTCCTCAGAGACGGCGCTTTTAGGGGTAATAGAGGCCTTGCGGCTCTGCCTGGATCGGGGAGAAACTGCGGCACTTATCCTATTGGATCTAAGTGCCGCGTTCGACACGGTATCGCACTCTATTCTCCTTAAGGCGCTTAGAATCGCGGGAGTGGTAGGGCCAGCTTTGAATTGGTTAGCCTCCTTCCTGAACCAGCGCACCTTCCAGGTTTGTTCCCCTAATTGCTCTTCCTCTGTTCGAGCATCTGCGTATGGGGTTCCCCAGGGGTCCACGTTGAGTCCAATGCTCTTTAATATCTAAGTGAGAACCCTGGCCTCAATAGTAGAGGAGGCTGGGCTAGCCCTGTACTCCTACGCAGATGATACTCAAATTTTCTTTACACTCTCCTCAGACAAGGACTGCTCTCCCTCCACTCTTCAGCTAGGCCTGAGTCGGGTGGCTGAATGGATGCAGGCTAACCTTTTGAAGTTGAATGGGGACAAAACTGAGGTGGTGATACTAGGTAAGGACAAACATCTTTGGGGCCCTCAACATTGGCCCCCAGAAATGGGTCCGCTACCTCAACCTGTCTCCCAAGTGCGCAACTTGGGCTTCATGTTCAATGATTCTCTATCTATGCATCAACAAGCAGTCAGTGTGGCAGCCACCTATTTTACCATCTGAAGGTGGCTGCGGAAAATCCTCTGGATGCTCCCAGCTTCTACCTGACGAACCGTGGTCCAGGCCCTTGTCATCTCTCGCCTGGACTACAGTAACTGGCTTTACTTGGGAGGCAGCCAGGAGATTCAGAGGAAGCTTCAACTGGTACAGAATTCGGCTGCCCATCTCCTCTGCAGTGTCCCAAGGAGATCGTCGATCTCCCCTTTCCTTCGGGACTTACACTGGCTGCGGATAGAGAGCCACATAAAGTTCAAGGCGCTTTGTTTCATGTTTAGAATCAAGCAGGTTTTAGTGCCCCCATATCTTCTGTCCCTCGTCCACCTTTATGTTCCCCGCCGTTCTTTCAGGTCCTCATCGCTGGGTAATTATTCGATCCCGCGGATCAGACTTTTTAGAATGGGATATCGCTCCTTCGCTCACCTTGGTCCGAAGCTCTGGAACTCTCTTCCTGTGACATTGAAATTTGAATCCTCATTTGCCAAGTTCCGTAAGGACTTGAAGACTTGGTTCTTTCCTCAATAAGCTATCTTTTGACCTGCAGGCCTTGTCATCTTGGCGCCGGGAAACCCCACGGTGGGTAGCTGTGCACCCTATAAATTTAATTACATACATACATACATACAGCCAGGATAGCTTGATTCCAGTCGGACGTGTATCCCCAGGCATGGGTCCTGTGCTCTCCATGCCACTGGAGTCAAGCTATCCTCGCTGATGAGGTTGCATATGGCTTGGTCCAAACTGGAATGGCATGGTGAGCAAAAAAACTATTGATTTAGGCCCAGATCTCTGTACTGGGGTGAATGTATGACATTGTTCTGCATTCTGTCCATCAATTGTTCTCTTTGCACTTTCTAAAAGTGGCATTTTCAAACACAATTTAAAAAATAACTTTACTGTAAGGCGTGTTATTAAATTCTGAGTTCAGAAAGCCTAAATTCCATTCCAATATCTTGTCCCACTGGAAAGTTACACTTATAATATGTTACATGGCATCTCCCATGTTAACCTATGGGGCAGGCAGCCTTTTATTAGTAAAACAAGGAAATGCACAGTATTTCACTATCAGGACATGCAAAACACACCAGCACATGTCCTACCTTTCACATACACTGCACCCTGCCCATAGGCCTACCTGAGAGGTGCCTTACATGTGAGAAAAGGGAAGGTTAGGTCCTGGCAAGTGGGTGCACTTGCCAGGTTGACATATGGCTGTTACAAACTGTGTGTGCAGACACTGCTGTGGCAGGTTTGATATTCATTTGAAAGGCTACTGGCATGGTGGCACAGTCAGTGCTGCCAAACTACTAGTAGCTTTTGATTTACAGGCCCTGGGCTCACAATGTGCTCTTTTCTAGGGGCTTACCAGTAAATCAGATATGCCAATCATGGATAATAAACCAGAATCACAATTTACACAGGAAGCACTTGCACTTTGGCACTGAACAGCTGTGGCAGAGTGCCCAGAGTACCTAAACCAGTAAAAATTAAATTCAGTACACAGTCCAAAAATAAAGGAGGTAGAGGTAAAAAAGACAGGGGCAAACACGCCAAGGATACTAGGTCTAACATATGCCCCCCCCAGCTGAAAGTAGAGTGAACTACCCGCTCTCATGGAAGTTCTCATCACTAAGGCAGAAGACTCTGGACAGACCATTAGCATTGGCGTGTTTTGTACCTGGGCTGTGTTACACAGTAAAGTCCATTCCCTGTAGGAAGATGAACCACCTCAACAGTTTTGGATTCCCATCCCTCATTTGCATTAGCCATCTGAGTGGCCTGTGGTCTGCCTGAACCCGGAAGTGAGTCCCAAACAAGTAGGGTCTTAACTTCTTCAATGCCCAGACCACAGCAAATACTTCTCGCTCAATTGTGCTCCACTTCTGTTCCCAGGGAATAAACCTCCTGCTGATGAAGGCTACAGGTTGATCTAGGCCCTCATAAATTAGCTGTGCTAGAACCGGCCCCACGCCATGCTCTGAAGTGTCTGCACAGCAAATTTCTTGGAGAAGTTGGACACCTACAGCACGGTCGCAGTGCACATGGCAGCCTTCAGGGAATCAAAAGCGGTCTGACAAGCCTCAGTCCAGATCACTTTCCTGGGCTGCTTCCTAGAAGTCAACTCAGTCAAGGGAGCAACAGTGGTGCCATACCCTTTTACAAATCTCCTGTAATATCGGTGAGACCTAAGAAGGATCTCACCTCAGTCTGGGTCTTGGGGGCTCCCAAGCCAGAATGTTGTCAATCTTGAGTTGTAGTGGTATCACCTGGCCTCTGCCTACCTGGTGTACCAACTACACCACAGACTCCCTTCCCTATTTGTCACTTACTGGTCTTTATAGTGAAGTCTGCTTTTTGTAGGGCCTTTAACTTAACACTTCAAGAGGTGTTGCAGGTGTTCCACCCAACTTGAGCAGTGCCCCTCTTATGTTGAAAATACAGGCCTCTCTTTGGCCCCATCGGACTAGGCAATCTGCCAGTACCCAGGCATTAAGTCATACGTCCTCAAGAACTGGGCAGCTCTCAACCGATTAATGAGCTCATCAGCTCTGTGAGTGGAGTGCACGTCAGTCCTGGTGACGGCATTGAGTCCACGATAGTCAAAACGAAACCGAAGTTCTGATGGGGCACTGGGTGCAGCAGCCTTTGGGATCAAGACCACTAGGCTTGCCCAAGGGCTGTTGGAGGGCTCTATTGTACCTTTACACTAGCATCTTGGAGACCTCTTCCTTGGTGGTGGCTTTGACCTTATTAGTCATTCAGTAAATCTTGTGTTTTACAGCTGGACTATCCCCATTATCCACATCATGGGTACAGCAGTGGGTGACTCCTGGGGTCAAGGAGAACAGAGAGGCAAACTGTCCCAGCAACTGGTGGCCTAGTCCACTTGTCCTGGAGAGCACAAGTCTGTACTGGGGCCATGACACACACTTTCAGGCCAGGTTGAAACTCATGCAAAAACAACAGTTGATAGGCAGAATGCAGAACAATGTCATTCATTCACCCCAGTACAGAGATCTGGGCCTTAAAAATCCATCGTTTTTTTGCTCACCACACCACCCCAGTTCAGACATGGCTATATGCAAATCAGCCTTGACCCTGTGCCTCATGGGAACAGTCCAGCCCGAATTGCAAAGCCATGTCTTCCCTGGACCGGAATCAAGCATCCTAGGACCGGTTTCTGGCTATCAGCCGTCTTCAGCCAGGATAGCTCGATCCAGTGGCGTGGAGAGCACCGAACTCAAGTCTGAGCATACCCGTCCCACTCGGGGTGACAAATGCAAAAACAACAGTTGATGGACAGAATGCAGAACAATGTCATACATTCACCCTAGTACAGAGATCTGGGCCTAAATCCATCGTTGTTTTGCGTGGAGTTCTGATCCTCTGAGTCTTCCTGGTCATCAAGGACTCCCGATGGGGAAGGGTCTTCATTTCAGTGCTACTTAATCCTTCATCTGCTGCATAATCTGTAGGGTTTAACATAAAGAAACTTGTTTCTAGCTCAAACGGATCAAAAGTTATTGAAAACATGGCAATATATGTTCCTGGACTGGTCATATTTCAATTGCTTATAGCTTTAGTTAGGTGTTAAATTGGTAATAATATGGTGAAATCGTTTCAGGGACAGTGTTACCAAGTGTAAAAATGACAAAATAGTAAAGTAATACCATCCTAAAATTCATGAAATTAAGCCACATAATTTGTCTTTTTGTACAGTATATTTTAATCAAGACTACTGCATAATTTGGTCGTCATCAGCTGCACAATTCCCGTGACTCAGGCTATTAGTGAACCAAGAGGTAAGTCAGTTGTCATGTGAATCCACTTGTATGTTTATGACATATGAGCAATGTTAAAGTCTATTAAAACATAAAAGTGACATTTTTGTAGAGGCACATCCTAAATTGAGTTTTTTTAAAGGTACACTTAAAAGGGACTATAAAACATATGGCGGCACAGTGAAATAAGGCAATTATCTAGGGTAAAATAAATTGTCTAGCAGGAAACCAGAGTTTGAAACTAGGTTTCTTGGTTTTACAATACACAATTTAGCCACTAGAGGAAAAGGAGTGGGCGTGATGACTGACATAAGGGCGTGGGTGGCAAAAGCCACATGACATCTCGGCTTGACGTTCCAAGAGGACTTTTTCAAGAGCTCAGAAAAGGGGGTGGTGATGAACAGAGTGTCTGAATTAAGCAGACCACTCTTACCCAGTCCAAAGATCAGGGCTTGATCCATCACCGTTTTTTAGCTCACTGCACCATCCCAGCTCAGAACCTGGCTACATGCAAATTAGTCTGACCCTGGCCCAGTGCATCATGGGAACAGGGCAGACCAAACTACCAAGCCAATTCTTATACTGGGAAGGAAACAAGCTTCCGGGGACCAGTTTCTGGCATTTCAGCCGTCTTCGGCCCGGCATCTGGCTCTGGCCTACAATGGCTTTCCCATCTCTAGAAAAGCAACTTACCGCATGTCTAAAAGTATGACATTTAGGTGCACGATCAACTTTGATAATAATAGTTCAAATTACACTTGAATCCCCACTTGCCAACTGTCAAGTACATGGTGAATTACTTAAAGTGTACAGCAATACATCTTCCTGCTTTCACACATCTCACACTACACTCACACACTAGTCGTCTTGCCCTCACATGGGCTCACCATTACCTCTCCTGATCCACTCACAAGAGCACCCTGGTCACCAAATTCTCACATGGACACACCACTCACACCTCTCATCCTTCACTTAAACATGCATTACTTTCACCCTGCACTCACACTGCTCACCCTGCGCTTACACCACTCACCTTCACTCACCACTTACACGCCACACTTCTAACACAGTACACATTAAACTACTCAACAATTGTGAACATGCACACATGCCTACAAATGCACCTATAGCATACTCAATCTTCTTGCAGTATGAGATGCTAATTCAGTTCCATCCATAGCTACTGGTCCAGTGCAAAATGGGAGAGTGTACTAAGACTGTGGGATGGTACGGGAAAGGAGATTCAGCTGAGGCTGTGGGGGCTAGTTTGAGAGGCAGTGTGAGTCTTAGGTTGTGGAGATCAGCTAAGAGGGAGTGATGAAAGCAGCCGAAGTCAGAAGGAGGGGAGCTGCACAACAGGCTAAGGATAAAACACTGCAACTGAGGCTGTGAGCTGGTGTGGAATTTGATTGGGACCGCAGACTAAGAGTTTGGTGCATGTAAGGCAAGAAATTACAACTCAAGAGGCACTTGTTGGCCACGCACTGAGCTCTATTGGCCTTCAGAACAGCCGGTGTGAAGAAAGAAGGGGGCAACTTTGGCCAGCCATGCTATTTTTGCTGCTTCTGAAGCCATGATGTAGATTAAAATCTGAACTCCGTTGGCCTGCATAGCAGTTGCACTCTGCAGGGGCTGGTACTGGAGGGGAGAGCATGCTGCGATTGTAGCTGTTGTTTGAGATGGGAGCAGGCCATGGGGGAGCAGGTGAGAGTGGGAGACTGAGGCTGTAGTTGGGTGTAGGAGGAGGGGCTGGAATGAGGCTGTTGTGACGAAGTCTGCAGTGAACAGCTCTTCTGGAGTGCCAGGAAGGTTGGGTAGAGCAAACTGAATGTCACTAATGCAAATGGGAAACCAAAAAAAACAGGCTCAGATGCCACTGTGTCATCACGATGGACGTAGAAGCCATTTTGGATGGGGGAAATCCTGTATTGGGAAGCTATTTTTAGCAATACTTCTACTAATTATACTGCTGCTTGTTCACAGAGCAATAATTTTAGCCAGTACTATCAAATTATTGTGGACGGTCTTTTTCTTGCACACTTCCACATTATTGTGTTTTAATGGGGAAACCGTATAAGGGGAGGGAATACCACTCAGGAGTCAATAGGAGTGCAAGAAACACTGCACTTTTTCTCCGTAGCACCACACGAGTTCTTTCCAATCAAATGCTGCAGTCAAGGTAAACTTGCACAGAGACTAGGGGCCCGATGTAGGTACCAAATACCGGTCGGAAACGGCCGATTTCGGCCGTTTCCGACCGGTATTTGGCCTACTGAGATGTAGGGGACCTTTTTTTGTACGATTCGGTATTTTACCGATTCAGTAAAATTACCGAATCGCAAAAATACCGAATCGGTAATTTTACCGATTTTTTAAATTTGGGATGTAGGTGGGACTACTTTCAGTCCCACAGGCCCTTCAGATTCGGTATTTTAACACCCAATCCAATTGGGTGTTAAAATACCGAATCCAGGTGTGCATGCACATGTGTGCATGCACACCTATGCCATGTGACAGACAGACATGCCCTTAGGGCATGTCTGTGTGCCACATGGCTCACATGCCTTTTTTTGGGGTGCTGGAGGGTGTCAAAGTGACACCCCCTGCACCCTTGCACAAATTGGTAATTACCGAATCGGTAATTACCGATTCGGTAATGCCCATTGATTCCTATGGGCTTCAAGGCCCATAGGAAGCAATAGGGGATACCGAATCGGTATTTACAGAATCGGTAAATACCGAATCTTACAGATTCGGTATTTACCGAATCTGAAATACCTACATCTCCCCCCCTCTAATTTACCACTTCATAAATACCGATTCGGTATGATTCGGCATTTATGAAGTGGTAAATGTAGATTTACCTACATCGGGCCCAAAGTCTCTTAGACAGCTGTGCTTCTTAAAGCTTTTTTCCTGTTTATAACACAAGGTAAGGGGATAGCTGTGCTGTCAAGCTACTCCTAAAAAGTACATCTCAGAAGTATTAAACATATTCAATAAGATGTGTAAAAACACACATCATAGCACTGTACAATAACTTAAGCACACTTATGCTTCAAGAATAACAAATGGATTTATGTAATGTGTTGTAGAGTACTGGTGATTATCCAAAAGCAGTAAAACAATATTTTAACGGTATTAGTTTTATACAAAATCACCCTGTTTTCATTTGTTTCCTTTAGTGTCAAGACTTTGCGCCATTCCTACCTGCAACCATTGTGCCCTTGACTCTAAATGAACACTTAGTATTATGTGAATGACACTGCCTATATAGGACTAGGTGGCATATTTTATATAGTTGGACACTCTGAAAAAAGCCATTCTGGGAGATGACATGTGTCAGATCTAGTTTAGGGGGCATGGAACAAGCAGGAGCTACCGGGCCTCAGCCATGGGGGCAGGAGGATTTTCCCTTAGATGACCCAGAGTCTGTCCGGCTATGGCTTCGCAAACTGGGCCATGTACAACCCCTTCAGCACTTGACTCACAGTGGTAGCACTTTGGAGCAGTCGCACGCTTCTGAGGGAGGTAATGAAGAGGTATGGAAACTCGGATCACCCAGCAGAGCAATATCTGTTTGTACAACCCAGTGCTTTCTTTGGATAAGAAACATACTTTCATAGACATGCTTAAAACTATACTGAAGTAGGCACAATAGTATGCACTGCCACTTGGGCTAATACATACTGCCTTTACAATCTTCCTCTTCTCTCCTTGACATGAGACCCTCCTTTTGTGAGTCTAGGCACGTCCCCGTTAGGTTAGTTTGTGAGACATTAATCAAGGCTCAGGTGCAGTTACCCCAGTTCAACAATGGATGTGCTCAGTTCAATATAGTCACCTAGGTACAGTTCCACCACAATCCAGGTCTCTCTGTATTTCAGCATCACATGTGTCTCTGCTCTTGCATGTTTCTAGGATGAGATGGCATGGTTGCAGGAGAGGCCCTTGAACTGGGTAGACCACAGCAGGATGGGGCAGCCAGAGCCGCAACCATGAATCCTTCAGTGAATGAAGGTAATGGGAAACAGTATGGGCTCATGGCAGGCATCAGACCTATTTCTGGGTCAATGGGCAGCAGATAGGCTGCCATTTACACATGCTTCACAGCAGTGCACTAGCAGTCTCTGGATGCACTTTGTAAATACTGCAGTGGTGACCTCAATGTGCACATGTCTTGGCTTCGATGGTGATGTCTACAACTGACACAATTCTCGAGGAACAGCTCTGGGTTTCCGTAGCTATAATTACCATAGGAACAGCACTTGTTTTAAGCAGTGAGTTCAATTGTGATTGATCCTATTGCATAGAGGCAAGGTTGGCTGTCCACCCGCAATTCCCTTTTGGAACTGCACTTCTGGAGAGACTGCACCCACCCTCTTCGGATTAGCAGATCGCTCTCTGCTGTCTTCCTTCTCCTTGTAGACCCTTCACACTAGAGTCTAGTGGTTTCTATCATTCCCTGGACAGTCACAACTCCTAAGGCTTGACAAGCTCTTTCACTTTCTAAGCTGGCAAGCTGCCTTCCAGGTGCTTTATGTCAGGGGTAATGCTCTTTCAGCAAATAAAGACTCCAGGTGATGTGCCCTCTCCTCTGGGAAGCTGGCTGTCACACAAACACCAGTTCTGGTTGTACAGAAGTTCTGAGAGTATGCTGTATAATACTCCCTTCCTTGCTGTAAGAACTTTGACCTGAAGCAACAAGATTGTAAGTAGCTCCTACTTTTATGCAGTCAAAGCAGATAAGGAATTTGAATTCTCTGTATGCAATCTCAAACCAGGTTTGCAGCGGTTCTCCTGTCAAGTGTCCTCTCTAGGCTGTTTTTCAGACACAGCCTAGAGAGGACATTTGGCAGGAGGGTAGCTCTTCACAGCAGGGTAGTCTACAGCCTGGAGTACCTACGACAGAGGCGCAAACAGGCATGGGGTTTCTGCAACTGTCTTTTCACCATCCATGCTAAATAGTGATCAGGATGAAGACAAAAGGCTAGCCACACCTAAAATCTCTCTCTCACCCTGAACAACAGTCCCACCCAAACACCTACCAAATGGCAGTACCATAGAAAAACTAATCAGCAGCTCCACCCAGCAGGTGCTGCTAAAGTGAATTTCTAAAGGAGCTTTGTCTCCTTGCTCTATTTTCAGAACTGACATTAATACTGTCTCTGAAAAACAATCTCACCACCATCTTATTCACAGGAGCAGGATGGGGGCTTCCAAATTGGGACCCGCAGGCCTCCATAATTTTGGCTCACTCATGCACATACTACATGCACTACACAGCCACAAACACACAAAATCCACTTGGGATGTTAGTACTAGGGTCAAGGTTGCACATTTATCCAGAGCGTTACACAAGTGGGGCTGGCAACACAGATAGAAGGTCTGATTACAACTGTTGATTCACAAAACAGAAGATGTTGCCACCACCACTGTCCATGCTAAACCCATGACAGGGATAGTAGTCCACTCTCAGAAAAATGAGGGGACACCTGCTTGGAAAACAGCTACAAAGTTTATTCTTGGACTTTTAGAATATGTATTGACTGAATAACACCTTGATGAGGTGTGAACTTGGTTCAAGAGCTGAGACAAAGGCCTTGCGTGTGGGAAGGTGTTCCTCTGACAGGCTGACCATCTTGGTAGTGACCAGTAACTTAATTATCTTGCAAGAGGTCTACCCTCTCACAACAGATGTAGCTAACAGCTGTCCCCTTCTTTGTCCTTCCAGGCAGCCAGGAACCAATTCCATTGGTAGAGGAGCTGTCTCCAAAACTAGTTTTAAGTGATCGCAGAGGAAGGATTGCTCATTTCCCTGACCACTCCTCTGGGTTGGGCACAGGAGCTCGGTACAATAGAAGGATGTTTCTGTGATGTTGTATTTAGGGAGAGAGGTGAATAGTAGGGCACACAGGAACCGCTGCAAAAGTGGGTAGGGGTACCCCATGAAACCTTTTCCCTATAGGTTAGGGAAGGGCCATGAGTCACCCTCACCCACATACCAGGCATAAATGTGGCACCCCTGGCCACCGTCTTCAGTACACTACAGGACCGGTGGAAGGCAGAAGTAGGCATGCACATGCTGTTGAGACCTGTGAGGAGACCTGAAAGGCTGGATATGCTCCAATTTGCACCCAGGACAAAGAAGTGTACTCCAAGGGTCAGTGGGATGACCACCTGTTAAGCTACAGGGACGCAACAAGCTGCAAGATGCCCTTTTCCTGAAGAGAGCAGCTGATCAGTTCCAACTGGACCTGCCATGGATGCTGCTAGTGGCTTCTTCTGGAGTGAATCTTGAAACCCCCAAGTGCTGTTTCTGAGGTCCTGCGACCCTTGGCTTTGCCAAACTGTATTCCTCCTAACATCCTGAAAAACCTATGACATAGAAACATTCTGGCTCCAAAGACCTCGGGAGGACTGGGACAAACCTGCCAAGTTAGCCAATAAAGGTGCATTGCTACTGGGCGAAGGATTTAGTTTGCTCTCGGGCAGAGATTTTCCACAACAGCAAATCGTTTTCAGTGGCTCATTGTGACAAAGGTATCCAGCCTTGTGAAGCCCTTTTTGGCTACAGCTTGCAGACTTACCCCACTGGAGAAATCTCAGTTAAAAAATAGTGACAAAGTCACAATGTAGAACTCTTGATCGGGCAAAGGTGCCAAAAGTATCCGGCTGGTGAGGGACCTTCCTTTGGCGCAAATATTTAATTTCTCCTACTCTGAGCTTTCCAGCCAAATGTCAACAGCTTCCCTGGAACCTGGTCTATTGGCAATCCGGCCTTATGAAGCCCTTTTGTGCCACAGCCTGCTGCCTTTCCCCGCTGAGGCTTGCTGAGTTCCATTTGAGAGACTAAGGGCCAGATGTAGGTGGCCATTTACCGACCGGTAAATGGTCATTCCATATGTAGGTGCCCTATTTTACCGTTTCAGTAAATTTACAGAATCGATAAAATACCGAATCGGTATTTTTACCAATTCGGTAAATTGGAGATGTAGGTGGGACTCTTCTGAGTCCCACAGGCCTTACCGAATCAGTATTTTACCACCCAATCCAATTGGGTGGTAAAATACCGAATCCAGGTGTGCATGCACATGTGTGCATGCACACCTGTGCCATGTGACAGTCAGACATGCCCTTAGAGCATGTCTGTGTGCCACATGTCACATGTGCCTGAATTCGGGGTGCTAGAGGGTGTCAAAGTGACACCCCCTGCACCCTTGCAAAAATCGGTATTTAACGAATCGGTAAATACTGATTCGGTAATGACCATTGATACCTATGAGCTTCAATGCCCATAGGAATCAATGGGCATTACCGATTCGGTATTTACAGAATCGGTAAATACCGAATCTTAACGATTCGGTATTTACCGATTCTGAATTACCTACATTTCCCCCCCTCTAATTTACCACTTCTTAAATACCGAATCGGTATGATTCGGTATTTTAGAAGTGGTAAATTAGAATTACCTACATCTGGCCCTAAGGGCCTAATTTATATGTTGACAGAGAGGGAACTCGGTTGCAACTGCAACTTTGTTCCCTCCCTACCAATGTAGTTGTATACCTGCCTGATTTAAATGCATGCAGACCATAGTTTGCCTACAGCTGTGACTACTGTTACCACCACGGCCAGACTATTTTGATGGCCCGATGGAGTAAGGACCATCAGAGAATTGGTCATATGTTTGTCCGTCTGCCCAATTAGGATGGGTGGAAATATAGCCATTTTGTATTGTCCGTCACCGCCAGGCACACCCTGGTAGTAAGGGACAGTAAAAAAAACACAAAACACTGCCCTTGCCATGGGAGACGACTCCCATGGAAAGAGGGCATTATCTTTTTTTACTTAAAAAAATATCTAACTTTGGGATTTTCATTTAAAAAAGAAAAAAGAAAACAGTTTAATGCAAAGCTGCATCATGTTGACGGAGACCTGCACCAAACTGCAAAAACAATTGACAGGGGCCTCCATGATTGCAGTTCGCCATGACAGCAGTTAATTTCTAAATCTGGCAGGTGGCATCTGCGTCAGGGCAATGGAGTAATTTATTCTATCGCCCTGGCAGAGAAAATGGCTGTCCACTAGAATATAAACTTGGCCTTAAGTCAGGAGTAAAACTTCTGAACTGCGACAAACCTAATCTCTTTTTCTTATCTGTACTCCATTGTGATCGGCCCTAAATCGATCCTAAATACTGGTCAATCACAACCAGATAACCATGGTTGGTCATGAATGATTTTGGTGCTATTTTCATTTAAAATTTTAAGAATTCAAATCTCTGAATCAAATTATTCGCTTTTTGTCATTTTGATATCACGTTCATTAAATTCATCTCTATTATATACAGTGGAGTGTCTTTTTTATTTTATTGTGCTTTCAACTTTTTAACTGTTTTCATACTTCTAAGTGCTCTATACATTTTCTTAGGTTAAGCCTGTGTGCTCCATGCCATAGCTACCAGGGTCTAAGCTTAGCTTTAAATTACTGAAACCTTTACTGGACATAGCAAGAATAGTAATGTTATTATTTTGGTGGGCTACCATCTACCCTAACTAATAATCCACTTTCTGGAAGAGACTTTGATGTTTTAAAAAGTGATTATTCACTATGGGGTGTGACTGAAACAACATGCGAAGTCAATGTTCATGCAAAAATATTTTTGTAAGAAAATCACTGACTACAGACATAAAGAAATGTCTCAAAATTTCCCACATTTTTTCAAGTGTTGTGTCTTTTAAGTATGTGTTTCATTTGGATGTGAATCACCACTGTTGAAGTGAAATAAGCATATTTGGAGTCATTTTCTTGCTCTCAATAAGTGAAAACACAAGATTTTGAGTATAAGTAAAGCTCTATGAAAATGGCCTATTTGAGCACTTTTAGGCATTTAAAACTGTTTATTCACTACGGGGTGTGAAATAAACATTTGGAGTAAATGTCTGTTAATGGGAAAACGTCCACATTGTTATGTAAAATGCTGAGCGTGGACCTTAAATTCCTGAAAACAGATAAAAATATTTTGTTTTCAAATGTTGCATATTTCATTAATTGTTAGATTTTTGTGTGTGGATCATCCCTCCTAGTTTAAAGTCATGCTCCTTCTCTCATCAGACCTAAATACAAGATTTGAGAATGAGTAAAAGTCGAGTTATATTACGTTTTTCCTCACTTTAAGGCCTAAAAAGTCTTCATTCACTACAGGGTGTAAAATTAACAACATCTAGAATAATTTTGTATGCACGCAAAACCGTTCAATTTTAATGTTGCTGACTATTTATGACGTGTAGAAGTGAATCATCACTGCGGGAACTAAAACTGCACAGGATTATTTTCACGCTCTCAGTAGAGCACTGTACTGCGCGCATTTGAAGTGTGAAGCATTACGCTATATCTAAAATAGTATTTTGTACTGGAAGGGTACAGTTCTAGTATAAAGCCTATGCTAGACATTATGCACACACCCTTTCACTATGGTGCAAGGATGTATGAGTTGGTGCACCGCAGCATAAAGTGGACCAGCATAGGGCCAAGTAAAATAATGCCAAATTTTAGTATATATTGCACTATTCTGCTCTCTCACTTTCACACAAAGCGGCACAGTGGGTACTCTTCCCCTGCTTCAGAAGAATCATCAAACTATCCACATGAAATCCTCAGCCTCCACCACCTCTGACTTCAAAACCATTAGTCCTTTGGCTGATATTTCATCTTATGAATGACAGTGCCACCACCAGAATGGGACTACTAAGCCATTATGTCACTGTTGCTCCACATCTCAGCTGCCTCCTCAAAACAGTTCAATCCGGGATCAACAGTGGCACCTAAACATAGCTTGAAAAGCCACAAATTAACTAGAGCCAAGCGCAGTGCAGTCTTCATGATACTGGTGTGGGATAAAGGAGATCACTCTTGTGCTAGTTACTCCTCATAAACAGCATAAGTTCTTTGTCAATCTGAGCACCTCTAGCAACAGGAAGAGAGCCTCTCCTATGTGTTTCAATTTACAGTCAACTCAGATATCCAACAGCTATTGTGTAGCAGAGTGTGCCAGGTCTTCCCCTGTTGTACCATCTTTGCCACACACATTTGTAGTTTAACCCCTCCCCTGCTGATGACGGAACCGCTCCGTCATCAGCTGCGGTGGCGCTGTGCTGATGACGGAGCGGTTCCGTCATGGCCCGCCATACGCTCCTGCGCGGCGCGAATTCCGCGCCTGCGCTTAGCGTTCTATTGAGCGGGCGGGGCCATGACGGAACCGCTCCGTCATAGGCACAGCGCAACCGACGCTGGTGACGGAGCGGTTCCGTCACCAGCATGCGCCCGCCGCATTTCCGCACCGCCCCCTTAGCACTGCGGCGGAATAGCCGCCGCAGTGAAGGGGTTAAGCATTTACAGAGCATCATCAGCCAACAGCCATAGAAACAATACATTGTTGCAAATGTAATGAATATAAGTTTGTTATTGTACTAACACAGTCACTGCTATCACTGGGATAAGGTAAAGAGATTGATTCCAACTAGTTTGTTGTTTGGAGAGGAGATGCTGAGAAGAGCTAATAGTTTTGTAGAGGCCTGGTGTATTTTCTGGGACAATGTAAGTATTGAGTTGTGACTTTTTAATAGATCTTGGCACCATGGTTACAAGGAAGAGTTCTAATAGTGGGACAGTGTCATTTGGAGAAGATTGCTAGCGACGTATATTTTTTAATTATTTAACTTTAACGGCGGGAATTAATTTTTATGTAAGAACACAGTTCAATTGAGATGGTATGTTTCAAAGGGAGAGTATCTGCCCTTTTCAGTACTGATCTACTGCATTAATGCAGGAGCAAACAGGTACTCTGATGAGTGAGCACATACACTTGTAAATTTCCA
This sequence comes from Lissotriton vulgaris, assembly GCF_964263255.1. Lineage (NCBI taxonomy): Eukaryota > Metazoa > Chordata > Amphibia > Caudata > Salamandridae > Lissotriton > Lissotriton vulgaris. The sequence goes on from NC_141693.1 coordinate 479,781,621, forward strand.
TTTAAATCACTGACTATACTTTTATACAGCACATGTGCACAGCAAGAAACTGCTAAGTCAGTGAAATCAAACTCAGCCAGGTTACAATGCACAACATTTTCCTGCTTATAATTTGCATTTAATGGTTTTGCATATTTACAGAAAAGACAGTCACCGAAGTACAATAATGATTTTTTCATATTTGTAACTTTGCATCATATTTCCAATCTGTTGTTGACATCCATCCCCTTTTGAATTTAATGAAAATCTACGGTTCAAATACTATAGAGCACTATAGAGCATAAATGGTACTTTAAACTTACAGAAATTAAAATCCACATTTATAATCTACAACAAAACACAAGCACCAAATAATAGCAGAACGTTTCCTTTATTGACAGGGAGAGTGAAAAACAAATTCATTTTGCAGCAATGTTTAATAATGTCTAGGAAAATGTTTTAACAGGTCTTGGCAGTCTTTCTGCAACTGGACAGGGTTGAACCATCAGCCTTCAAATAGAACTGGCTTCCTTCCGAAATGTTGCTAACCCCAATCAAAACACTAGTTCCAATGTGTGTTTCTTTCTGGTGCCCTAAATAGCCAGCTGGTCCCCTACCTCCTTCCATGCTCGTGACGGAACCGCTCCGTCACGGGCATCGGTTGAGCTGTGCTCATGACGGAGTGGTTCCGTCATGGCCCGCTCAGCGCGCCTGCGCGAATTCCGCGCCTGCGCTGGACGTTCCATTGAGCGGACGGGGCCATGACGGAACCGCTCCGTCATGAGCACAGCTCAACCGAGGCTCGTGACGGAGCGGTTCCGTCACGAGCATGTGAGCGCCGCTCGGCCCCCTCTCCCCCCTAGCGCTGCGGCGGAATTGCCGCCGCAGCAAAGGGGTTAAATTACACTCACTAACCTGCACTAGTCAGTACTTAAATCTTCTACTACCCAATGTGGTAAACCAATTGTATGAACTCTTTGGTGGGGACGAGTACTGTCTCAGTTAAATAATGTAATGATTTCAGTTACGGTGTAGGGACCATTTAATTATTAGGAATTAGACAAAAAAGCATAGCTCCTATGCAGTCGTCATGCTCAAAGGACTGGAATAAACTTAAGTTGTAAAGTAATTTCAGTGATGGGACTTGTTTAGAAGCTAGAAATCCTCAGTCCTCGTTACATATATGGTCAGAGGTTAGCAGCTATTACTGCCATTGGCTGTACGTCCCAATCTGACAGTGGACACTGTTCAGCACAGTAGGCAGGAGAATAGATGCATGGGGTTTGCTACATGCAAAAGTGCTCTACTTGCTTTCAGTGCTGAACTTGGGAATACCAATTCAATAAGAAGCCAGCAGTGGAAAACCGCACAGTATCAAAATTTAGGTCTGCATTTAGCAGCTTCTTCTTTTGACAGTGTATGTAGGGCACCAGGGTGCTCCCCTGAAACTGCTGGGTATGGGGTCCAGGAAGTTCATTCCACTTCTCGTAGATAGTCTGCATCAGTGAAACTCAATATACGGCCCTGGGACCGCATGCGACCCTCCTGACCTTTACATGCAACCCCCTCCTCAACAGCAACACTACACTGCTTTTTAATTAACTCAGCACTAACATCAAGGAGATGGTATGTACATAGGCAAGCATTTATTTAAAGGGTAATTTAAGTTAAAGAAAGGAAGTAACTAGGGTGTCCTGCACCCCTTAACTTTAGGGACACTGATTTTTAAAGATATCTTGCAGAAAAAGTGTAAAAATATTAAGTCTCTTCAAAATTCAAAAAGTGGGTTTCATAAACAAGAAGAGCTGTTTCACTTTAGTACATCAATTTATGGCAGTGCATTGAGAAGAATTTTTTTTAAGTGATAGTTTTCAAACATGAATTTAGAAACCTACATCCCCCCCCCCCCCACCCGGACAACAATGTGAATAGTGAACCAAGAGGCAAATCTGTTGTTATGTGCACTCTTTGGGTGGCCTGGGTTCCAATTATCTATGAACAACATTATAGTTTATTACATCAAACAGAGGAGAAGGTTTTGACCAGCACTATTTTTTTTTAGAAGTTTTATATAGCGCGAACTTGACCCGTAATCAGGTATCAGAGCGCTTTACATGAGCACCAGTTGTGTTACATGAGGACACATTCATTTTTGTTAGGCAAGGGGAGATGAAGTGATTTGCCCAGAATCACTGAATGGTGAGCGTCGTTGCGAGACTCGAACCTGGTTGCCGAGATTTGAAGTCGACCGCCCTAACTCTTAGGCTACATCCTCTCCCAAATCCTGAAGTAAGGTATTTTGAAGTCTTTTTATAACTCATAATGAAGAAAAAGGAGGGAAAGTGAAAGAAAACGTTTGCTTAGGATCACACAATTTGGTTAATTGGGGAAGCCAGGATTAATCCCAGGTTTTTCTGGTTTCACACAGTACAATTAAGCCACTAGATGTATATGCTTCGCTTCCCCTACTTCCACCTTACCGCCAACCAACAACCACCACCCTGGCTCGAATCAATGCGGCCCTCGGTCACACCACTGACCACATTTTTTGAACCCATGGTAATATCTTTGCGAGTACACATGTTCTACATGGAGCATGACTGCCTTGCACACGTTGGTGTGTGGCCTAAATGTCCGTACAGGTTTCTCTCTGTTTTCATGTCTGAGCAGAGAGGAATTAATCTAGTAATCCTTCTATGTTCAGGCTTTTCAGCGGGCAACCACTTCAATATGTGATAAAAATCCCTATACTAAAGGAATTTATTTAACTTTTCCGCTACACAGTTCACAGGAAAAATACAATTGCATGTAAAAAGTTAGGACCGATTTCTTCTTTTTACGTGGACATGAAATTTGTGTTTAGTATTTTTAAATTTTTTTTAAGTTTAGCAGTAACACGTTTATCTACCAGGAACATGCTTAAATTGCAGTCTAGGTTTTTGCATGGCACAGTCAAGGGCCAAGAAGCAGGCCTCCACACAGGAAAGTGACAACTCTGTGTTATGCCCTGGGTTTAGGCCAATATTCCCAACAGCAAAGATACTCCTAACAAAAAACAGAGGGAGAAATAGGAGGTGCACCGGTCTGTTCCAGGCTTTCATCTTTGCATTATCTTTGAGAATTCTTCCCCAAAACCAGCTGGCAACAAGGAACATATGGTAGTAAACCAATCTTGTTTACTTAATTGGTCATAGACTGCGTTTTATAAAGCTAAGGGGGGATAAGAAATGGGCTAAAAAGTTGGGGGTCTCTGAAAGGCCTGTGGCGTTTTACGAGTAACTAAGAATCATTTATGAGATATGTGAACTAAGGGCATGTCTTTTATGGATTTTAAAATACTGATGAAGATTTACATATATGGTGCCTGAAAGATTACCCAATACTAAACATTTCCTCCCTGGAGTCATATTTTTTCATGTTCTTTCCTCTGGAGCCAATCCCAGTGCTATTGGGCAATGCATGTGAACAGTATGTCAGCACTGTCACAAGTATGTCCCTCTACCACCACAGCTGTCCACTTTGGCTTGCACAGATTGTTCTTGTCGTGGTTTAATTATTTTTTTTCTAGGCTATGAGAACTCTTATTTTTACCCTTTACTCCGCGCACTGCATTAAGATTTATTTGAGCATTTGTTCTTCAATGGCATGGTTTGCTGATAATTTTAAGCTCCTCTTTACTGAAGCATCTTGGTCGCCATGTAAGTGTCGAATCCAATTTAGCCTTAATTTACTGTGCTTCATACTCATTGAACTGTACACTACCTTTCAGCAATGACTTACATATATTGGTCTGACACCTCTTCAGGCCCCGCGTGTAGGTCACAAATCAGGCAATAATGCATAATCAATGGCAAATGAAGATTAGTTGAACCTTGACTTTCTTTGTTGCATTGCTGGAAGGCGTGTCACTATTTGAATTGTTATGTCTACATTTCTTATTGAACTTCCATAGTATTAATGTAGTCACTCAAGGGAAAAAGTCGATTTGACTGCTAGCCATTAGCAAATAAAACATCAACGGGTACAAAGGAAAGATACTGATTGCAACCATTTTAATGGGGAGAACCATCCGTATTTATATGGACATTTTTTATTTCTCAGCCATAGACATTGCTGTGCTTGGCTGATCTGACTGTGCGCCATGCAGTTGAATATCCTTACAAAGTAACGAATGCCTTCTGTATTTTCTTCTGGAACATAGAATCCCTACATAAACCTACTACATGACGACACATCGGTTCACAAGCAATATGAGGCACTAACGCTGTGATAACTATATCATATGTCAATTGGACAGTTGCATGAATTAACAATCCTCTTCATTACTTAGTCTAGGTAGACTCCTTGTAAACACTCCGTTGGGTCTTGCACAATAAAGTAAATCTAACACCAATAGTGTGTGAATCGGTGAACATAATACTAGGTCCTCAGGGTCCAAAGAGTTGGATGGGAGTATCGTGGACCACTTGGAATTTGAGTGCTTGATTTTCTTCTGGTTTTTGAGATTCACCATTAGACAGAGCTAGGTAGGAGTGGGCAGAATCAAAAAAGAAGTGGAGATATTCCATATGATTACTTGTCGGTGTAGATATGAAAACGACACGCAGATTCCTACATTTCACACAAGATCTTTCTGTGTTTTGCATGATCCCCCAAGGCTTGTCTCGTGAGACTCAATGCAAGAAGAAATCACGGATCCTTGTTGCCTCAATCCAGGGAATGTAAGCTGAGGTGCGGGTGAATACGCTGGGTTTGTTCTCCACGGTGCATCCAATGGGGCCGAAGCTTACCACGCCATGCACCTCCCACTTTTCTTTTCCAATCTGGCACACAAGGGGCCCTCCGGAATCCCCCTGAAAGAAACACAATTTTGGGTGAATCTATATGCATGTGACAACTACTTTTTAGAAGAAAGCTTGTAAAAAAATACATAAAGCACTTATATTATTGATAAATAGCCTGAAATGCCATAAATGGCTTTATTCTACTCTTATATGCGCTGAAAATTGTGAACGGTGATCTACACAGGCCCAAAGAAGGCCTCTGGATTAGAGCCTCAACATATGGTTTGGAGTAAACTATGTAGAGGTATAAGACGCAATACTTACTCTGTCCAGACTTAACTGCATTCAGAACTCCTATGGTTAGTGGGTGATCACGTGATCAAGCCGCAAGGCGAAACACGTTTTGTGGAATAAACCTGTGTTCCAGCATTCGTGGTTTTTGACTCATTTTCCTGAGAGCGTACGTTTGGATTTCTTAAAAGGATTTGGATAATTAATCACTGGCACGCTCCGCCGGAGTGTACACCACCCCTCCTCGGGTCCCAGTATCTCGGCAGGAGCCGTCTTGTTTTGATATATATATATATATATATAAAATATCGATATGCTGATGTTGCATGGTCCGTCTCCCTTCTGTTCGCTGGTGTGCTGAGCAGGCGCCGGAAACACCGAGAAATCCAGAGGAGTCACGTGTTTCATATATATATATATAAATATATATATATATATATATATATATATATATATATATATATATATATATATATATATATATATATATATATATATGTATATATATATATATATATATATATGTATAATCAGATTAGGCCCCACAGTAAAATACATAGAATCTGTGCTACAAAATAAGAGTGTATCAGAAGTGAACTTGCTATAAGGATTTGTCAATTGTGATAACAGATGAGATCATGCTCAATGCATGTTTCTAGGGTTCACATTTCTTGGTGTTAGGTTTTTGACACAATTTTCAAATGAGTGCAAGCATTTTAGTTTTGAAAGTTTTAATTGTGGGAGTGATCCCTGGCGGTGGTCGGGTGGGGGACATCGGTGTGAAATTCCAGGACGTACGAGAGCAACATTTTATTTTCAGAGTTCATTAGGTGTGTGAAGTCACTGCGTGTTGGATTTAGGAATGCTGAGTGGCAATAGGCTAGTTTTTGCATTTTGCTGCAGGTGTCTTTGATGGTGGTGCAAGAGTGAGAGGGATTTAGAGAAACACGTTCAACAACATGGTAAGAGAGTGAGAGTTATTGTATTTGGGAAGTGAGAATTAATGGAAGTCAAATTAAATTAAGTGAATATCAATAATATTTAAACCTCTTGGCAGGGTTTTAAGTGGGATGAAAAACGGGGGGGGTCTCTCAAAGGGGTTCGATTTTTTTTTTGTTGGTTTATGTCATTGCATCCAGATATATGATACAACCAGATACAACCAGTAACATCATACATACAACAATTGGCTTTGTCAATGGTTGTTAGTTGCATAAGATAAATAAGCAGCAACTATGGCTTGTATATAATATTGAAAAAGTTTCCACTTAAAGCCCTGGTGACGCCACGCCAATGTTGCTGCTCCTGAGTTTCAAAAAGAGAAGGGAAATCCAGAGAGAAAATGACTCTCTTCAAAGGAATTCCCTCCCCCTACAACTCTCACCTGGCATGACGTCATTCCGTAACTTCTCCACTATTGAGAAGTGAGCAGTGGGAGCACGCGCACAGCGATGTGCCTGCTGTCACTGCAGCCAGGAAAAACAGACCGCCTGTGCCAGGGCACAAAACAGAGCCCCATAGAGACCCGTTTCGAAGCCCGTTTAAAAAACTGCCTGTGCCTAGCACTGGTGAGACCCGGCCCACCTAAAGCCCTGCCTATTGGCCAGTTCTTAGGAAAGTGACCTTAATCCAGTCCTGGTTTTTCATCCAACAGTTCTACACACATTTACTCACTGTGTCCATTATACATGTTGTCCTCCTAGTCACAGAATGCTTAGTGCACTCAGTGCTAAAAAAAGCACCCGAGTCCCGACTCGTGACACATGGGCAGTTAACAGCTTAATGTTTTCAATGCCCAAGTACATTTCCTTAGTTTTTGCAGTATTCTTTATAACACACTACAATAATAAAAGTCAGAAGTCAGTAAAGAACCGAGATGTTTACAAGCGCAGTCCAACATTTTAGAAAGAGCATCAGTTTGCTGCCATATCATATGGATGACACAAACAACGAAAAGAGTTCACAGTGCTGGGCCAAAGAACAACGGAAGAGGTATGTGGAATGGAAGGCGGCTTAAGAGTCACGAACCCACCTTACAGGGCACTCAGTACCTTATTAGTGTCACGCATTCGGCCACCCTGATGGACTGTATCCCATCCACCAAAGCCTAAATCAGGCCAGAGTTTCCAATCTGAGTATATTACTTTCTTGTTTTCTTTTTGGTAAATGTAAAATCCGCTTCGAAGTTTTGAAAATAATTTAGGAACAATTAGGGCGAAAACAAACCAACCGTTCTTTCCTCTCCCAAACTAGCGGTTCCAACTTCATTCAGAAAAGAACCTGGTTTCTGACAGTGGAGGGCCATTTGCCTCTTCAAATCTTTCTTTTAGGTCTACCTATTTTGAATTGTAAGTAAGGTAGTCCTCGCAAGTGCAAGCACAACTGATCGACGTTCAATGGTCTTCCAAGAACGCAATATTTGACGAAACGCATTAGCGTGTTAACTCGAAGTTCTGAAACATCTTTCAGTTTTCTATTAATGACGTACTTTACCTGTGCATATGCGGCATAAGATTTTTTAATTTTTTGTTTGCAGTTTTATATAGCGCGAACTCCACCGAACATATTGAAGCACTTTACACGGGCACAAGTTACGTTCCAGACTCACAGGAGGTGGAGCCAACGCTGAGGCTCGAACCCGGTTCCGCAGCTTCAAAGTCGGCAGCTCTGGCTGTTAGGCCACATCCTCTTGTTTTATTTGCTTACTGAAATCTGGAAATTCAAGAATTAAAGAAGAATATTTTGCCTGTGCATTAAGGAGTGTGTCTCCGTCCTCTGCTTACCTTCTTTACTAGGCCAAAGAGTCTTTATTAGTGCTCACTGGCAGAACTTTTTCCTAATAAAGCTGTTCATCTCTCATACCAATACCATTAATCTGTCTAGCAATCTGATGCCCACAATTGTCATTTCTTCAGATTACATTTACATTCATCATTTTCTGTAGGAAAGTTGGTCTTATAAAGTACCACATATCTTTTGGTGGTGTTTTCATGAGGTGTGTTTTACATGTGGTACCCAGGTGAGTTTTCGGGCAAACTGCAAAATGTTCATTTCACCCTTTCACAAACAAAAGTTGAGGGGTTGAGAATTTTTGATTATTACTATTTTTACTAGTAATTAATGTGGTAAGCGACAGGATTAAAGATCCCAGAATAGAGAATACTGTGCAGAATAAAGCACTGTATTTCCATGTTCACACTGTTATTCCCTTTTCCGAGGGGTTTAATTTGTCATAGGCTGAATTCCATGTGGAAATACTGGGCGGTAACAGTAATTCTGGTCACTGAGAATCTCAGCATGGAAGTCCACCTAAGTCGCATTCAGGCCTTAGTGAAAAGGATGACTGCAGGGCCCTCTAAGCCTCCTCGTTCGGAATAGGGGCCGACCTCCGCATGACCAGGTAGCCAAAGGCCTCAGTTCTAGACCCAGATCCACCTTTCCTCACATGTGCTGGGTCAACAAGAATACAAAGGGGCATATTGGCAAGCCCCTGTCACTACTAGAACATCACTTTTTGGCTATAGGTAATTTTACTTATTCACAAGGCAGCGTTAAGCCACTTTACTTGGCTTAACGCTGCCTTGTAAATAAGGCACTCTTCAATGCTATACTTAGCGTGAAAGGAGTGGGCAATGGGCATTGCAGTGGGTATTCTGCCGTAACACCCGCTGATTTTGATGCTGCCCCATAGTTACAAGAGTGGCGTAAATATGGGGCAGCACCAACATTAAGACAAATCTGGTCTTTTACAGGGCGCTACAAGGAGAAATGCTTTATGTATCCTCATTTTTGCCATTTTTATGTGTGCTGCATTGTGCAGGACACATACAAAGAGAAAAACGCCATGCATGATTGTTTATGTGCAGGAAGGTCCCCCTTCCTGCACATAAACAAGCATTTTAAAAATGACGAGTTACCGAATCAGTAAATACCGAATGTTACAGAATCGGTAATTAAAAAAAAAGAATTACCTACATCTCCCTCCTTCTACTTTACCGATTCATAAATACCGAATCGGTATGATTCGGTATTTAAGAGTCGGTAAATTAGATTTACCTACATCCGGCCCTTAAAGTCTTGCTTGTTCTAATCCTCGTGACCTCTTTACCCACTAGTCCTGTTTTCTGAGCATCAGGACACCCCAAAGGCTTGATAACTAGCCTTAAAAAATGTGTTTCATTCATTCATTTACTCAACCATTAACTAAAGTTCTTGAGACGGACCTTGCTTGTTCAGAGGATATAACCACAAAGTGTGTATCCAGAATCTGTCGGTGATCAGCGAAAAATCATTTAGTTAACACATATTTTTACAAAGTGTTTTCCAATCACCGGCACAACAGGTAAAATTATATTTTCAGAATTCATTGTATCTACTTCTTTCTAATTGTTGGCAAATGATGCAACCGAATCTTGTGCTTTGCAGGCAAGCAGAACAGCCCAGGCAATTCCATTTGTGCAAAAAACCTCCAACCGTCACTCAGTTACATATCGAAAAGAAATTTAAAATGCTTTTCCTGGAAGTGCATGTCTAAGCTGCAACCTACACGACAAAGCATCTGTGCGCTCCATGTTTATTTCAAAGACCTCTACATAGGCTATAGGCCAAGCGATTGGCTGGGACCTCCTTCCTCTTTCAGGAGGCAAATGGAAACCCTATAGTACTAGCCGGACCTTTATGATCTGCCAGTGGTGCAGCTGGTGCAGTGACACCAGGGCCCTGAGGCGGGAGGGGACCCAGTCTTCTCTGCATCAAATGCAGTTATTTCACAAACTGGCCTTTCATAATTTTTTCAGACACAGAACATGCCTGGAACTCGGAGTCTATATTTCGACAGGGTGGCAAGGTGGGAGGGTAAGAAGGGAGTAGAGGATAATGGAGAAGAGATAGGTAAGGAATGAAGGAAAATGAGAAGGTGAAAGATAAAAAGGAGAGGAGGAAAGGAAACCAAGACCGAATCAGAGAATTACTTAAGGATCACAGAGAAAGAAAATTGAGATTAGGACAAGCAAAAGGGGCAAGGGAAAAGAAAGGAACCAGAAATAAGGAGGCTGGGAGACAAGAGAGGAAAACGATGTGTACAAGTGATAGCAGAGGGGTAGACAGCTGCTTAGAGAGGTTAAGGAGGAGAGAGTCCAAGGAACGAAGGAGAGGAGAGAGAGAGATGGAGAAAGGAATCAGAGAAGGGAAGACAGGTAGAATGAGGGACGTAGAGAAACCATATTCCCATAAGAATTCCCTATTCTGGTGGGGTAGTTAGTGCAGCAGGTGCAGTAACACCAAAGTCTGATGAACTAGGTCTAACCTCCTCATAAATGTCAATTCACCAACATGGAAAGGGGTGTGGAAGCGTCACCATACACACATTGAATATTGATGACATTACAGGGCTCACTTTGTCACACCACCAGCCCCTCCACAGCTCCTGATTTTGACTTGAAGGACCAGGTGAAGAGGAAAGTTGCACCAAGCACAGACAATAAATGCGTTATCTGCCCTGTTTACTTTCTGTTCTGCTGGTGCTTTTATGACTTGCTGCGACCAGTAGTGGCAAGGGACATGTCAGGATTACAAGAGAAGTAGCATGACGGATGACACCCCATCCATAATTGGCACGCTTGAATCTTCTGCTGGTGGTCCAGCTATAAAAGACAAACACAGGCTGAGCTTGCTAAGTTATGGCCCTGGCTTCATGACATTCCTTTCTGGCCCCTGGTTGAGCCTTAAAAGTGTGGTGGCGGCATAAGCACTTTTGTTTCCCAAACTAAGTCTACTATAGGACCGGCCCATTATGGTTATCCCATATGCAAAATGGGTGCCTGTGCACCCTGTAAATGAATATTACAATACACCACTATCTGCTTTCCCATCCAAAGTCTAAGGTCAATTATAATGTTGGGGTAGTTATTATTGTACATTATTATGTATAAACATGAAAATCTGTGCTTAAAATGCATATATAGGGAGGCGCGTGGCGGCGGCAAGATGGCCGCAACCTGAGACGCTCTGGCACATCGAGCTTCTCTTCTCCGCGAAGGAGCCTTTCTTTCAGCAGCGCTGATGCTCGCAAACGAAGCATAACACTTCAGAAACTTCCAGGAGCATGCAGGCGTGTTTCCAACTGCTTCCAGCGGCAATTAATCTTCTTTCTCCCCGCATAATGATCTCCTCAGTGACGGCGGCCGCCAGTCGGCACATGTAAGAAATAGCGTGCATTTACACATTGTTTTATAGTGGTTTCAAAACCTTTTCCTTTTGCTACTTCTCCTGCGAGCCATTATTGGTTCGTTTTTTTTCACTTATTGGCTAGAAGAGACTCCTTTTTCCTGCTGACTAATGGGCTACTGGCCTTTATATCTATAAAAACGGACTTGGGCAGTTTTACTTTGTTTTTTTCCAGCACCATGCCAGTTTTAACCTTCACTTTGCTACAGCTCAACTTTCTGGATATTTTTGAACACTGCCAATGCCTAATGTATCTCTTACTTGCCTGTATTTATACAGCATGTTGTGCGCACTGACAGTCTAGTCCAGCATTTTAATAAATCCAACCATTCATCCTCCACAATACAATATATTTTAATGAACTATACATCTGTTGGTTGCCTTGGATTTTGCTTGGTTTCATCTGGTAGCTTTTTCTGTGCAGGACGATTTTCTTTTCTCTTGCAGTAACTTTTTGCCCTTGTCTTGGTGGTCCTCATATTTTGCGTGCCTGTATTTCGTCATACTGACTTTGCGCCATGGACCATTTGCAAATTTCTAAGTTCCAGAGTGCTGCAGGGGCTGGTTCTGGAGGTCGCAAAGATACAACAACAAACTCTGGCAAGCGACTCAAGAAGGACCTTTGTTCTCTGCCCAAGTCACCTCCTCCCCTCACGCTGGAGGACATTATGGAAGAAATACGCCCAAATACCCCTTTATGTTTGATACCACTGCTACTCTTCAAAGGATTGAGGAAATATGGTCTTGATTCGAGATTGTCTGATGTTGAGCAGAAGCTGAGTGATGCGCAGGATGTCCTCGCTAAAGTCGACACCCTCACTAAAGAGGTGTCCCAACTTAAGAGAACTGCAGAGGATTTAAAAAATCAAAATAGTCATAATAACCTACGTATTTACGGAATTCCGGAAGGTTCCGAAGGTTCTGACATGATTTCCTTCCTAAAAACTCAAGTCTTACAGATAGCTGGCCTTCCTAAATCTACAGATTTTAAAATTCAAAGAAAGCACAGATTAGGGCCCAAATCTGCTTCCTCTTCAACTAAACCAATAGGCATCATCACATATTTCCAGCACTGCTCTGATCTTATGGCGATCCTCAACGCGACCAAGCAACACAAACAGATGTTATGGGCCGGACATAAAATCTTTTTCAGTCAAGACGTCTCTAAACCAACAGCTAGCAGACGTAAAGAATTTCTTGATCTCAGACCAGCTCTCAAATCCATGAATGCCTTACAAAGACAGAACATTTTCCTTTGAAGATCCTGCTGACCTTTGGTAGTTCATACATTCTCATCGAGGAGAACTCATGGAAATTAGCAATAGTTGATTGTTTTGCTCTTTGACACTTATGTTTATCTTTCTCTCCGAGACCTAATAATTGTCTGTATGTCGTACTACTTATCTTGATTTTGTCTATACATTTTTTCTTTTCTTTTTTTCTAGATTCCCCCTTGTGTTGTCCTGTCATTGAGGATTCATTCCAGCATTCTCCTTATGTTTATCAAGTCTGGTTCATCTTGTTGCTTTGTCCTTTTATTGTTTGGTAAGTCTCCTTTCTCCTTGTTTCATTAGTCTATTACTTTCTTTTTGGAGTTTTTCTCCCTCATCTTTTATCTATTTTCTATATCATTTTTTTCTTCTCTCAATGTTTCATCTCACTGGAAGTGGTCATCTTGGTTTGTGCCATTCCCCCCCCCCCCCCCCCAACTACTGTTTCATTTTCTGTGGACCGTTATGGCTAAAGCCACTCAGCTTTTTGTCATCTCTTTTTTTCTATCCTATCCCAGTCATCTTCTCTTCCCTCTCTCATTGTTTCTCTGGTAACACTTACCTTATCTATTTTTGCCTGTATCCTTTTCTTTATTCTCTCAGTTCATGGCTTCTTATTGTGTCCTTATCTTGAGTTCTTTTTTATCTCAGCTTATAATTTTCTGCTATTTTTCTCAATCTGCTCTGGTTCCTATTCCTACTCCTGTGGTGGTCATTTGCTTCAACCCTTTCTCTTTTTATTCTTCTTTGCTTTCTAATTCTACTCTCTTCATACCTTTATCCTGTCTTCCCCTACTCTTTTTTGAATTCTACTAACCTTTCCGCCTATTCCTATTTAACTTCCTGAGATGAATAGTCTTCGTATTATTTCTTGGATTGTTAAAGGTATTCGCAACCCTGTTAAAAAACAACGTGTTTTATCTTATCTAGCAAGATTGAAATGTCAGGTTGCATTGTTACAAGAAACGCACCTTAAATCGCAACATCTGTCTTCAATGCGTAAACAGTGGGTAGGAGAGGCTTTTTGCTCTCCAGCAGTGAACAACAAAAATGGTGTTATTATTCTGTTTCATAAGTCATTAAGTGTTCAGTTACAAAATGAGTTTCATGATACTAATGGTAGATCTTTTTTTTAGATACTATTGTTAATAATATACCACTTTCCTTTTGTAATGTTTATGGCCCTAATGGCGTTGATTTAACCGATTAGAATGACTTTTCCTCACTTCTTTCCTCTCATGCGACTGATGATTTGATTGTGAGTGGTGACTGTAACTAACTTATGGATCCCTATGAGGAAAAGTGTTCTTCTGATCGGCATCATTTGTATCGGACCTTCATTGTTTTTTCATTGCCATTTCGTGTCAAACACTTTGACACGACCTACCTGGTAGTTTTTGCTGATGCCTGAGGAAATTCTAACTGACACAACAAAAACCATCTTCCAGCCTGCATTTCTGCCCAGGAACTGTCGCACACCCAACCCCCCCCCTGTTCTTTGCAGTTTGTCAGAAAGCCATGAGACACTCACGCCCTGTGTAAATGATTTGTTTTCCATCTCCTGCTCCCTGCTTGGTAAACATCCTTGACACCGTGATCAGGTTATCTGGACAATGGTCTGACTGCTGGGCCTTGATCAGGGTGATTGGACAATGGTTTGAATGACCGAGCTTTGATCAAGCTGATTGAACAATGACCTGAATGACCGTGCTTTGATCAAGCTGAGTGAACAATGATTTGAGTACCAAGCCTTGACCAGGTCACCAACTACAAACATCGTCTGGATCTGGTTATCAACTGCAAACACTGCCCTGATTGAACAATGGACTAACAGCCAAAAGACTGGAATGAAAAAGTATAAAAGGCTTGTAAGCTGCGGAGTAAAGCAGCAGCCTCCTCTGTCTTGTTTTTAACGAGCTCAGGACTCTGTTCCATAGCCTGGGCTATTTGAATAAATCTGGGTTCCTCCTGCAGACGAAGCCTCCTGTGTCTCCTTTTACTACATATGAAGAATATGGAAGCCTTGGGCGGTTCCCCCGCCGCCGAGACCCAGTAAGTGGGTTATTCCAGTTCTTCAAATGGCGCCTGAACAGGGACTCCATGAGTATAAAGCTCAGGCCCTGTGGATGTGAGGAGGTGCACGGAAAGACTCCGACGGAGGCGCCCTACCAGAGGTATTCTTGCAATCCGGTAAGCCGAACGACTCGCCCGCTGTTCCTCCCCACACGGTCTGGGCCACATGACCGCGTCCTTGCTGGAGTCCCCAAGCAAATAATTTCTGGAGCAGGACACAGCCCTACGTCTGCAGAAGAGAACTACCCCTGTAAGGTAAGGGTGGACTGATCACCCACCAAGTCTGTATGATTCTGCTGTTATTGACTTTTGCAAAAGCCAAGCAAGCGAGGTGACTTTTTAAAACCTGCTGGTGTCTGTTATCTGTTTACAAGAATGCCAGTCAGTAGTAAGTTCAAGAAATTATGTTGTTGTATGTGTAAGCAGGACTCCCAGCTGGAGGCGGCTTGTCCGCTTCCTCCAGAAGGGACCCCTGGCCATACGATGTATGTTAAACATTGCCCTTCTGCCATAATGTTTTCCTCATTCTGGGTAAAATATACGAAACAAAGTACCGCAAAGTATGGCTCCTTTAATTCCCAAGTTCTCGCCAACTTAGAGGAACAATTAATGAAAAGAAAAACGTGCCCGTCTATGTTTGAATCTGTCCGATTTTGGAAGAAAGAGATATAGCACAGAGCTTGAAAGCAGAAGGCTCAAGAAAGAAAACAGGAATGTATGTCAATGGCTGACCACGCCAGAGAAAATGTACAAAATCAAATGACAAAATCGGTAGAAATAGCCGATAGGGAGCATGGAGCCATGGTACAAAAATGTTATCCAGCTCGTGAGAAGTAAGGAAAGGGCCATATGGAAGGGGGAGAAGAAGGTGATTCCTTGCTTGATACCATGCTAGACAGCCCTCTTGCATATGCCCCAATGTACCCTGCCCTGACGCCTCACACCCGCATGTCCCCCCGCCACTGCCCACTCCTGCCCCCACTGCCCCTTCTACTGTTCTCCCTGTCACACCAACCCTCCCAATTTTTCCTATGACACCGACCACGCCCGCTAACCCTGTCCTCGCTGCGGGAATGACAACAAGTCTCCATCTGCCCAACCCCTGCGGCTTTACCCCTACCCGCCCTTTTCCTACTTCCCCGTGGTCTACAGTTAAGCAGGATTTATATAAATTGTTGAATTCCCCCCGACTGGCCTCCTTGCGCTCTGCAGTCAGCTTTTCGTCCCTTCGAGAAAATGACCTACAGAAGCAACAGTGTGAATGTTGGATAAATAATGGGAATATTTATGTCTTTAAAGACGCCCCTAGGTCGCCCATAAAATGTGCGTAGGTCAGCGCCCGCGCAGCGGACGCGTGCAGCGGGCGCGCCGGAAGCGAGCCGAAGTCGAGCCAAAGTCCAGCCCGTCTGCGCCCGTCCGCGTCAGGACGGGGCGCGGGGCCAGGACTCCTTGCCACCCTCATCCCTCACCGCTACGATATGATAGGCAGGTACTGCTAGATCTATGCCCTGAAGTCCCCCTACTATGCAAACACAATATGGAGGCGCTTTCCCTGTATAGCTGCCCCACGTGCTCATTTACGCCGACTATGCTACCTACTAGGAATCCTGTCACTAAGCAGATTAAGGCGGCCTTGATCAACTGCCGCTCACTTAGCAAACACAGCACCCAAATACATCACCTACTTGAGGATGATGGACTAGATATTCTGTTTTTAACCGAGACGTGGTTAGGTGAATTTTCTGACCCTGACGTCATAGAGGCTTTGCCTCCTGGATACTCCCTCTCCAGAATAGACAGAAAAGATGGAAGGGGAGGAGGAATTGCTATAGCCATCAGATCTCCATTAGTCTGCTCTTTATCCCCCATCATAATTGACCACTGCGAAGCTGGCTCTTTTACAATAATCATTGACCCTCAACTTTCTCTGTCAGGCATCCTTGTATACAGGCCTCCTGGCAGACTGTATGATTTTATAACCAGCCTGACAGAAGCCACAGCACACTTAGCAATTAGGAAAAATAGACTGATTGTGCTTGGTGATATGAACGTCCACTTTGACGATCCCCTCGATACCGAAGCTAAGGACATTAGGTCTGAACTTCAATCTCTACAGCTGGACCTTATCAACAGTGATCCCACTCACAGGCTGGGCCATCTCCTAGACCCAATCTTTATGAATGGTTCCGGAGTATATGCCAATTCCCCCATTCCGGTCCCTTGGACTGATCACTTCATTATCCCATTCACCATCCAACTATCCGATTCCGATCCCAAACCAGCCGGCAATCATCGCTATCTACGACGGAACTGGAAAAACTTTTCTCATGAGACTTTTAATAAAATACTTGATACAGGTGGCTCCCTGGGAGGCACAGACTGCGAAACAGCCTACAGTCTCTTACAGAATCACATTCTAAAGGCCCTAGACACCACCGCTCCCATTCGGAAAATGAAAAACCCTAACTACGGGAGGAAATCTTGTCCTTGGTACACGCCTGAACTTCAGGCTATTAAATCGGCTTGTAAGAAATTGGAGCGAGAATGGCGCACTAACTTCTGTCCTGCAACTAAAACTAAATACAATAATGCACAAAAACAATACTATAAAAAAATCCGCTCTTCCAAAGCTCTCCACTACAAAACTCGCATAGGGGAGGCGGAGAACTCCTCTAAAGAGCTTTATAAAATTTTCAAAGAAATATCGGTGATCACCAGCGACAATCAATCCTGTAATGACTCGGTTGAAACCTGTAATAAAATAGCTCAGTATTTCTCCGGAAAAATCACCAACATTTATGCCAACTTCTCTGAACAGACTACCTCTGGTCACGACTTTAAGGAAAGCTTAGAAACGGATCCCACGGTGCAGAGTCTCCAACATTTCTCTGTACCTCCCACGGAAACGCTTATAAATATATGTAAAAGCGTTAAATCAGGCTCCCCTCGAGACCCTGCTCCACCAAAAGTTCTAACTACTAGCCTACAAGTACTGGAACCCCATTTCAGGCATGTTATTCTAGTATCCTTTTCCATGGCCTGTCTTCCGGAAGATTGGAAAAAAGCGATAGTATTGCCCATTAAAAAGAAACCTAACATCAGTCAGGAAACCTTAGAAAATCTCCGACCTATCTCCCTCCTCCCCTATCTTGCGAAAGTGGCCGAGAAAATTGTAAACAAACAACTGATGGTTCACCTAGAATCCAACCACTCCCTACATGGATCCCAATCTGGTTTCAGAACGAACTTTTCCACGGAAACTGCTCTCCTTAGAGCGACTGAAACTCTTCGGGCAGGAGCAGACGAGGGTCACACAATGGCACTCATCATGCTGGACCTCAGCGCTGCGTTTGACACTGTAGCACATTCCATCTTGCTACAGTGTCTAAACAAAGCTGGGGTCACCAAGACAGCACTAGGTTGGCTCAAAGATTTCCTTCTGGGCCGCAGTTTTCAGGTCCAAAGAGGCTCATTCCTCTCAGACAGCATTTCCCTTGAACAGGGGGTGCCTCAGGGCTCTGCCCTGAGCCCTACCCTGTTCAACCTGTATATGGCCCCTCTAGCAGATGTGGTACAATCGTATGGCATAAAATTAGTATCCTACGCCGACGACACCCAACTGCTTATCTCGCTATCCCAAGCCCCTACCTTAGCTGCAAATAACTTCAAAAACTGCATGCAGGAGCTGGCAGGTTGGATGAACCAACACTGCCTAAAACTTAATGGCTCCAAAACAGAGGTTCTGGTGATAGGTGGTAGCGATACCAGCTGGACTCAGGATTGGTGGCCCTCCTGTCTAGGACCTTTACCTACCCCTGCCAAGGAAGCCAAGAATTTGGGGGTCTGGGTTGATCCCAAACTCTCCTTTGACAGTCACGTCCACAAAGTGGTAGGGAAGTGCTTCGGGGTGCTAAAAACTTTAAATCGCACTCTAGACCTTCTTCCGCTAGAGGCCAGACGCACCCTGACCCAAGCACTAGTCACCTCCCGTATTGATTACGGAAATGTGCTTCTTTTAGGGACAACTGAAAAGAACAAGAAAAAGCTTCAAGTCCTACAAAATACGGCAGCACGGTTAGTCCTTAAGTTACCCAAAAGAGCTCCTTCTAAACCCACCTTGGATGCTCTTCATTGGCTTCCCATAAAGAAAAGGATCCTCTTTAAAACTCTGCTTATATGCTACAGGATCAACTCTATGAGAGCCCCTGAATATCTCAAAGATTTAGCTATACCCTATGAGCCAAATAGAGCACTTCGCTCTATGGGAACTGGTCTCCTTAAAATTCCTCGTATAAAGAAGGCCAGGATGGGAGGACGCTCCTTCCGCGTGCTTGCGGCCAAAAACTGGAATGCCCTTCCCATGAACATCAGACTAGCTGAAACAGAAACTATTTTTAGAAAAGTCTTAAAAACCTACCTGTTCACCCTATAATGTCTGCCTCTGCATCCTGGTACTCTTCTCCACAGTGCGGGGACACGCCGAGATGGCGTCACCAGGCGCTTTATAAACTCTTTTATTATTATTATTATATGGTCCACCTTTTCCCAGTGGACGATTATGAAACAGACCACCTGGGCTGAATACATATGTACGCTGGTCATGCAAAGATTCGAGAATGCGCTTATGCAGATACCCACAGGATTAATGGACCTTAGGTCACAAACAAAAAACAGCTATGCCATTTGAGAGAGGCGGCCCCTGTCTTTGTTAACGCACTTACCGATGCCCCAAAAAATGGCAGAGGGGCTGTTGAGGCACACTGGTGCAGGCTTTGGGTTTATGTCCCTTGGAAAAGGTCAGAAGCAATGCAGTTAAAAGAACAATTACCAGATCCCCGGAAAAATCTGGCTGCCTTTTACAGAGAATTAGGTCAGATTATATCTGCAGGTACTCTCGTTCTTGAGGATATAGATTTACTTTTTGGTACGGTTGTCCCACTGAAATTTGGGACAAGATTCGACATACTGACCATGAAGTGGCATTGGGAGGTAAATGGGCCGACCTAGAGGCTATGGAAGAAGCAAGGGGAGGAGGGACTAAACCAGAAGCTGCCATCCTGACTTTCCTCGGTAAAATAATAACGTTTATGAAAATACTTTTGCCGGAAACTGTCATTAACTGGGATAAAATAAACGCCTGTAGGCTGCAAAAACATGAGAATGTGGCTGACTTCTTTACCAGTTTTGAGACAGAATAAAAGGGACATAGTGGTTTGGATCCCCAGACCCCAGGTTCTGGCCCAGTGTTTGTCAATAAGTTTGTCAGCAACTTGCTTCCTGAGATTTACGCCAGGCTTAAGAAAGTTGAAAGTACGTGGTCTGCCCAAACTATGACTGGTATCTTGGCTATGGCACAATATCACGAGAATAGGGAGAATGAAGATAGAGACAAGGAAAGTAAAAAGGTTAGGGATCTTAAGACTAAGGTACTTCTGCAGCAGGCTTACCCTCCCTGAGGTCCTGATGCCCGTGGGAATTTCAGACCCCAACCCCCTCCGAGGGCTCGCCAGTCTACCCCCTCCAGCCCTCAATGTACGGGAGTCCTCCAAACAGATCATTGTGCTTATTGTAAGGGGTACGGCCATTGGATAGATGACTGTCCCGTGTTAGCTGAAAACATCCGAACAGGGAAGACTCGGCCTCGCGCTCCCAGGAAGAGGAGGCCGACTAGGGACCATGACCCGCCCCATCCACAGGATAAAGAACATAGGCCCAGGGATGACGCTCCCGTCCGGCAGTGCCCGGCCAATAGGTTTGATGGGTACGAAGCAACACACACTTATTACAATGATGATTATGACGAAGTTGATGAGACAGGGTCCTACCAAGCATAGGACAGCCAGGAAAGGGGTATTACAGATTGCAAATTCCAGTGGATCAAAGGGGCCCGTATGTTCAAATGTCAGTTGTGGGGAACAATCAGAATTTTCTTTTGGATACTGGGGCCCCCAGGTCTTCTATTGCATGTCTGTCAGTCCTGGAGGCACCCCTTTCTGGCAATATGAATGTCTCTGTGGGTTTTACAGGAACACCTGTGATGAGCCTTGTCTCTGAACCCCTCCCTCTCGATATTGGCCCTGCACATGTTGACGCTCCCTTGGTCCTTACTGCAGGTTGCAGTGAAAACTTGTTAGGCATGGATTTACTGAAAGCTCTGTATGCGACCATATCATGTAGTCCCCAAGGTGTATCCCTAACAATTTCTCCCACCGCAGCTTCCTATATGTATCTGTCTGGTCCCCTCCCACCAGAATTGCAGTCGTTACCTTCCTCCCTCTGGGCATCATCAGACACTGATGTAGGGTATCTCAACATATCCCCTCATGTGGTACGCATCCAGCAAGGTGCACTTCTCCCCCGCCTCTGGCAGTATCGACTACCCACGGAAGGAGAAATGGCCCTTTTAACAATAATATCTGAATTAATTGACAAGGGAGTAGTGGAGGAAACACATGGCAATATCTGTAACAGTCCCATTATTCCCGTTCTTAAACAGACCAATGGAGATGCTCTCTCCCCTAAAATATACAGATTTGTGATTGACCTGAGAACCCTTAACAAAATAACAATCTCCCAATATCCTGTTGTCCCCGACATTACAGCCCTCTTAACGATGGTCACTTCTGAGGCAACACACTTTTCTGTCATAGACCTGAAGAATGGCTTTTTTAGCATTCCTATACATCCTGACAGCAGCCATTTTTTTTGGTTTCTCCCTTGGTGGGCGGAGCTTTAGATTCTGCTGCGCCCCTCAAGGTTTCACCGAGAGCCCCAGTATCTATAGTCAAGCCCTCAAAAGTCAACTAGATTCCTTGGAACTCCCTGATAACTCCACACTATTACAATATGTAGATGACCTCCTCATTGCTGCAAATTCTGCCCCATCATGTAAAGAAGCTACTCTCTGTTTGTTACGTCACCTTGCCCTCCATAATCTCAAAGTCTCTTTGAAAAAGCTTCAGTTTTGTCTCCTCTCGAAGGAGGGAAGGCAGCTCACCGCTGATCGTGTCGCCATTATCAATGCTATGACGGCCCCACAAACACAAAAGCAGGTGCGAGCCTTCATAGGCCTAACCTTATACTGTAGACAGTGGATTTCCAACTTTTCGGCCAAGGTCAAACCTCTTCTTGCCCTCACCACTAAAGACATATCAGACAGTTCCTTTCCATGGACTAGAGAGCATGTGCAGGCCTTCCAAGATTTAAAGAGGGCTCTGTGTACTGCTCTAGTCCTCGGTACTCCTGATTATAGCAAAACAAAAATCTTTTTGTACATGAGACAGACTGCTGTGCATGCGCTGTCTTGACCCAGATGTTCGGAGGTCACCATCGGCCATGTGCCTATTTTTCAGCCACCGTAGATCCTGTTGCAAGGGCTCTCCCAGGATGCCTACGGGCGACCGCTGCGGCCGCCCTCATGGTCCGTTAGAGTGCGGGGATCGTCATGAACTCCTCCCTAACTCTGATGGTCCCCCATTCTGTAGATACCCTCCTTAATAACACCAAGACACAGTACCTCACTAGCCCATGACTCACAGGATATGAATTGACACTCTTTTCCAGCCACAATAACATCAAGAGATGCACTGTACTAAACCCCGCCACATTACTCCCACTGGATACTCAGGATGCCCACTTAGATCCATATGACTGCATATTAAGGACAGAGGAGGAGACGAAGGGACGGGTTGACTTACAGGATACCCCGATAGCAGAACCAGAAGGTACACTGTATGTGGACGGATCATGTCTCAGAAGGCCAGATGGTAACACCTCAGCCGCCTACGCCCTCACGGCATTAGGGCAAGTAGTAGAAACAGCTCAAATTCAACAGTGCTCTGCTCAAGCAGCAGAATTAGTGGCCCTCACTAGAGCCTGTGAGTTAAGCAAAGGGATGACAGTAAATATTTATACTGACAGCCAATATTCCTTCGGGGTGGCCCACAACTTCGGGAGGTTATGGAAAGAAAGGAATTTCCTTACTTCCCATGAGACCAAGATTCAACATGGCCCCCTAATTCACCAGTTGTTAGACTCCCAGACACTCCCCAGAAAGGTGGCCATTATAAAAAGTAAGGCTCATAAGAAAGTGACAGATGATGTTGGGTAAGGCAATGCCCTGGCTGACCAGACGGCCAAACAAACAGCTCTTATGAAAAGGGAAGGAATGTATGTAGGAGGTCCCGCTAGGTGGGTGGCAGACGAGGGCATGGTTGAAAACACAGTACAGCGTGTGATCGATATTCAGTCCCATACTACTCCTGAGGAACTAAGGGTGTGGAAGGAGCAATTAGCAAAGGAGGGAATTGATGGTTGCTGGGTCTGTACGACTATGGAAAGACAATCGATGTTACCTGACAGTCATGTGCTACCAGTAGTTACGATGGCCTGCTCACATTAGTGCAAAAGGGATATGTAAACTGTTGGAACTTACATGGTACAACTCTAAGATACCAGCATATGCTGAAAAGCTGGTTAAAACATGTATGATTTGCTTAATGTATAACCCAGGAAAAGGCACAGTTACTCCAAAGGGAGGATTCTCTCCTCCTACCTTCCCTTTTGAAGTCCTCCAAATGGATTACATCCAGATGGACCGATATAACAATTTGAAATAAGTCCTAGTGGTGGTCTGTACCTTCAGCCGATGGGTGGAGGCCTACCCCGTCAAAGACTGCACCGCTATCACTAACGCCAAAATGCTATTAGAAGAGTACCTCCCACGATTCGGTTTGCCCCGCTTGGTCTGGAGTGACAACGGCTCACACTTTATGGCTCAAATTATGGAATATATCTGTACATCATTGGGTATAAAACAAACATTTCATGCAGCTAACCACCCCAGTCAGCAGGTCTAGTGGAAGTGTACAATGGCATCCTAAAAACTAAAATGGCCAAAATAGTAGCGGAGACATGTTTCACTTGGGTTGATGCACTGCCCTTGGCCCTATTGTCTACAAGAACAACGGCCCACACCAGGATAGGGCTATCCCCCCATGAGATTGTGTTTGGGAGGCCTGCGAATGTATGGGGTGTCCCGCGGCCTAAGAAACTGTCTGATGTTGAATACCCTGTATTAACTGATTATCGGTACAGTCTAACTAATACCTTTCGTACACTTTATCACCAGGTGCATGAGGCCATACCTGACAAAAGCAAGGGACCAGGACATGTTATCCAACCTGGTGATTGGGTCTTAGTAAGACATTTTCAACGGACTAAGAGCCTCGAGCCCCGCTGGACACAGCCCCGTCAGGTGTTGCTGGCCACCCGTACCGCTGTGAAAGGAGAAGGTCGGAAGAATTGGGTCCATTCGTCCCACTGCAGGCATGTACCTCTGCCCCTCCCCTATGATCAGTGGGTGAGGGAAGGACAAGGAGACTCAGAAACAGAAACAGTCCCGACATTTATCCCATTCAGCGATGCCAGACTGCATTTTACATCTACGGAAGCAGAGAGTCACAGCGTACTAAAAGGAAGGGTGGAACCCTCCCTTAACTCTGCTCAACATCAAGAACAATTGTTTCCCGACTATATTGACCCTACTTCCGACCGATATAACTTGCGCACCCGAGGGAAGGCTTGCCCTTGACTTCGCCAAGTGCCTATAGGCTGTAGGGCTGTGATCTCCCCGGCTGAGAGTAGTGTTGGTGTGTCAGACTAAGGTACGCCATAAGGCTCTTGGCACCTGCGCCCAGTGAAGCAACCACCAATCACAGACAGCCACTAGAGGTCCCTGGCTTAGCACAATGGCTGCCGTCCAAAAACACCCGAATCCAGAAACAATATGTCAGTCTCGGACATAGTAAATGCTTCATGGCCACCGTGGTGACGCTGTTTGTCTCCCTCATTCTGTCTATTCTTGGTTGGCTGTTACTAATCTACCATCCTGTTACCTCACCAACTCCTACCCCGACTCCTGCAGAGCACCAGTATTACACGCTACCATCCCACGAATTACCCCGCCGTGCACAATTCTTCAATAACACCTTCATCCAAATGTTGAATCATCATCAGCAGATCATGAACACTTCCAACTGCTGGATTTGTCGACTGATGCCGCATTCTATGATACACCCTGTCCCATTCTTTCCCTAACCCTTTTCCATCTCTGGGTCTTGTCTTGCATGGTGGATGTTGATACAGGAGGCCTACACTGTCAATGGTACTGCCAATTCTACCCTTAGAACATTTCGGGATGACTTCTGGAGGAACAGATCTGGCCATGCCAATGCTCCTTTTTGCCCGACCAGCTCATCCACATCGCTACTATCACCAGATGAACTCGGTGAGATGGTAGTATTCAACTCAACCACTCGACGAACATTTTCAGATTCAGCACAAGAAGGATACTGCCCGATGAACGAGACACTGTGAATTTCATAAATGTGCAAGGCTGTGTCTGCATCCATGGCCTAGGGACTATGAAAGTTGGTACCAGTACTTGTGATATCACAAAAGATTTAAACTCTACATCTCCTCCGAAGCTGTTGGCATCCACCAACACCTATTTCATCTTTGGCACTGCTGCCTACAATTGGCTCCCCGTAACTGGTCTGGCACCTGCTATCTGGCCTTCCTCCTTCCACCAACGTATTCTACCCATGGGGTTTACCACCTGTTGATGAAGGGCGCTCTGCGTCGCTCACGTAGGGGCGTCATATCAGCCGAGGATAAAGCAGGCCAGGAAACCGGGGACTTCTTTAAACGTTTGCTTCCATTCTGAGGCCCCATGGCAAACGGTCGTGCTGTACGAGGACTGACCAGGGTCCTTGAAGCCACCATCACAGTAACAGCTGGTGACCTCTCCAACATCACTGCAGAGCTATAGGCGGACCGCCTTATAACGCTTAAGAAACGCATGGTCCTAGACGTCATCCTTGCTGATCGTGGTGGTGTGTGTAAATTGATCGGTTCCAGCTGCTGCGTGTACATCCCAGACAACACACCTACAGTGTACGATGCCATCCAATGTCTGCATCGCCTTTCTTCTGAAATTCATCTGGCTGAAGGCAACTGGTCCCTCACAGGCTGGATCTGGGGCCTCCTTTCCCAGTGGGGGTGGAGGGTCCTCATATTCCTTTCCTTGGGAGTAACTGTCCTGGTCTCCTGCTGTTTGTGCTTTAACTGCCTGCCAGTGCTCTGTACAATGTGTGTCCAGACCATCAAGCCTCCACCCTCTAACATTCACAACGCCAAGATGATGATGATGCTCCAACAAGAAACCGATGGCCTTATGAACATTGACATTTCTTAAAGTATTTGCCACTCAATGGCAAAAGGAGGGTCCGGGGAAAAGTGTTCTCTAGATCGGCATCATTTGTACCGGGACTCTATTGTTTTGTCATTGCCATTTTGTGTCAAACACTTCCACATGACCCACCAGGTTGTTTCTGCTGATGCCTGAGGAAATTCTGACACGACAAAAACCATCTTGCAGCCTGCATTTCTGCCCAGGAACTGTCGCACACCCAACCCCCCCTGTTCTTTGCAGTTCAATAGAAAGCCATGAGACACTCACGCCCTGTGTAAATGATTTGCTTTCCATCTCCTGCTCCCTGCTTGGTAAACATCCTTGACACTGTGATCAGGTTATCTGGATATTGGTCTGACTGCTGGGTCTTGATCAGGGTGATTGGACAATTGTTTGAATGACCGAGCTTTGATCAAGCTGATCAAACAATGACATGAATGATCGTGCTTTGATCAAGCTGAGTGAACAATGATTTGAGTACCAAGCCTTGACCAGGTCACCAACTACAAACATCGTCTGGATCTGGTTATCAACTGCAAACACTGCCCTGATGTAACAATGGACTAACAGCCAAAAGACTGGAATGAGTATAAAAGGCTTGTAAGCTGCGTAGTAAAGCAGCAGCCTCCTCTGTCTTGTTTCTAACGAGCTTGGGACTCTGTTCGATAGCCCGGGCTATTTGAATAAATCTGGGTTCCTCCTGCAGACGACGGCTCCTGTGTCTCTTTTTACTACTTATGAAGGGCATGGGAGAGTTGGGCGTTTCCACCGCCGACGAGAACCAGTAAGTGGGTTATTCTGGTTCTTCACCTTCTTAGACCGGAAATCACAAACTAGATATATTCCAAATAAGATGCAAAAATTCTTTTACAAAACCATCTCATCCAGCGGTCTTCTAGACTCTTGTAGAATATCCCACCCTGACTCAATAGAATTCTCCTTCTTTTCTCTAATCTATGCATCACACTCCTGCATTGATTATATTTTTCTCACTCAATACACCTTCCAATTCATGACTAACTCAGAAATTGGCTCTATTCTTATCTCAGATCATGCCCCTGTTATTTTGGGTATAGACTACCCTTCACCTACTCCTACTTCTCTGTGCTGGCGCTTTAACAATTCTCTCCTCTTAGACTCTCAATTTACTGAGCATTTGACACTTTTTATGGAAGAATTCTTTCATAACAATCTTCACTCTACTTCTCACTTTGACTTTATTTGGGAAGCTTTCAAGGCTGCAGCTAGGGGATTAATTATTTACTTTGTTTCTCATAAGAAGAAAAAAGCCCTTTCACAGTCATCTCTTATTCTCAAACAGATTAAAGAACTTGAACATCTTTACTTCACAATGAACTCCTCTGAAACATTCTCTTCTCATCAAAGTGAAAATGCAATATAATAAGCACTCTTGGCATTCCCCACCGAGATCAGATATACCAATGAACTCCTACCTTTCAGAAAAAAGGTTAAAACTTGGCTCTTCCCGGGCCTAGCCCAAGTCCCCTCTGTTCCACCCCCAATCCTCCTCAGACTCTGTCAGCGCCAGGATGCCTGCAATGGCGACAGTTTGCGCTTTACAAATTCCTAAAATAATAAATAATAATAATAATTCTGCTTGTAATAATCTCCTCAAATTTAACGCTAAATGTATGGAGGGCGCAACAAAGAAGGCAAATCCCTTGCAAACTACCTTAAAATCAAAAAGCAAAAATCATAGCTATTATTGATAAGCATGGAAACTGTCAGTCTTCTGATGATAAAATCCTGGATTGTTTTGTTCAATATTATTCTTCCCTTTATACTCCAGAATCAATCCTTTCTTCCACACAAATCGACTCTTTCTTTCAATCTATTCCTAGATCCTCTGATAATCTTATAATTGACATTTCTATCTCAGAAAAAGAAATACTTAATGCTATCACTCTTCTACCCAAAGACAAAACATCCTGGATGGATTCACTGTTCGCTTTTATCTACACTTTAAGACTTTTTTAATTTCACACTTACTCTCACTGGCCAACTATTTTCTTACTAAAGGTGAATCCAGAGGTTCCTTTACAAAGGCAATGTTATGCCTAATTCTTAAAAAAAGACAAAGATCCCTCTCGTTTGCAAAACTTATTGTCCCATTTCTTTGATCAACACAGACTGTAAAGTTTATGCCAAAATTTTAGCAACCTGTATTAATAAAGTCATCCCCGATCTCACTAATATTTACCAGTCTGGGTTTGTCAAAGGTAGACCCATTACCGACAATTCGAGAGCTCTACTCAACATCATCCACCTTGCCTCAAAGATGGACTCCCCTATTGCAGCTATCACATTAGATGCCGAAAAAGCATTCAACAGAGTCATATGGGACTTTATGTTTGGAGCGCTGAGATGGCACGGTTTCAGTCCCCCCATTATTCCATATATTCAACTGTTGTATTCCATCCCTTCTAAATCTATTTGGGTTAATGTTTCCCAATCTAAATTTTTTTCTCTCCATAGGGGCACCAGACAAGGTTGTCCCCTTTCTCCTGTTCTTTTCATTCTTGCTTTAGAACCTTTTCCTGGAAAAAATTAGGTGCTCACCATCATACACCGGTTTTACATTTCAAGATGTTGATATCAAATTTACTGCTTATGCAGATGACATCTTACTCTATATCTCTAATCCTTCTACTTCCTTACCATCACTTTTCTCTTTCTTACAAGAATACTCCTCTGTCTCTGGTTACAATTTGAATATAGACAAATCAAAAGTTTTACCTCTTAACAAATGTTGCCTTTCTCATATGTTTAATGGTTCTGGTTTTGAGTGGATCCCTAGGAACAATAACTGTCTCAGCATTCTTTACGCTAATACTATTAGAGAAACTATTAAACTTAATCATAAGGATATTCTTTAAAAAATCTCAACACTTCTAGAAGGCTGGTCCCTTCTTTTCTTAGATTGGTGGGGGAGGCTAGCAACTATTAAAATGATGCTTCTTGCAATCGTTAATTTTTATCTTTCAATGCTTTTTGTCTCTCTTCCTCTTTATTTTTTTTAAACCATTAACCGCCTTCTAATAAAACTTTTATGGAATAACCGCAAAGCTAGGATTTCTCTCCCTCGTCTCCAAAAACCCAAGGACTTAGGTGGTGTCAACTTTCCTAATCTTATTCGCTTTCATTCAGATTTTACTTTAAAACAAATTTGGCCCTTTTAAATTGTCTTTTCTTCTCCTCCCTTAATGGCCTGGAGTGCAATAGAGCTCGCGCAACTTTCACCTTTCTCATTCCTTACAGCTACTCGCCTATCTCAACCTCCAAAACGTTTCCTCACTCCCACATTTAAACGCTCCAAAGCACTTGCTATCTCATTGTTTCGTTCCTTTTCTTCACAGGCTGATTTTTTCTCCCTTACTCCAATTTGGTGTAATAAATTCCTTAAAATCAACAACAGAGCGCTTTTTTGGAAAGAATGGATTGATGAAGGCATCATCACTTATGAGCACTTACTTAACAATAACTCCCTGAGAGATTTCTCAGATATCCGTAAATGATTTCACCTTTCCAACACATACTCCTCCCAATATTCTGCACTTGTGAATGCCCTAACCTCTATTTTATCTCTAAACAGCTCCCCAACCACTACGACCCCGGTCTGCTCACCACCACCTGACTTTTCTATTCCTCTCAAAGCTGCTGCCATTTATAAATTACTTTCCCATCCTACTGCTGCTAGGTTCAAATCTAAACTTGAACTTTTATGGGGAAAAAAACGAGCTCAAGACTTTCCCTTCTGATCTGGGACTGCATATGGTCTAAAATACATACTGTTTCCCATTCTGCTAGCCCCACACAGACTCTATATGTTTTTTTTATAACAGACTCTTTTATACTCCTACTGATTTATATAAATTCAAGTTATTTGACTCCAAGAAATGTTGGTCTTGTTCGTGTGCTGATAGTTACTTTTTTCCATGTTTTTTCATTGCCCTTTGGTAAAATCCCTCTGGTCTCGTATCTGGTCAAAACGTAATGACATTTTAGACACAGACCATCCTTTTGAGATTGTCCATATTTTTTGGGGAGGTTCTTCATCTATATGGAATGTTCATCGTAATATTCGTAAATTTATAGACCTTTACATAGCTATGACCTTTCCGATTATTACAACAAACTGGAAAGATACTTCGAAGATTTCATACAATGCTTGGTGGAACCTGTTATGTCATCACCACAGGCTTGATCGAGCATTTGCTACTACTGTACCCTTATTGATAAAAAGAGATTTGTTATGGTTGCCTTTAACTAATTTCCTTTCTCAAAGTACCCCCTGATTTTACTTCGCATCCTTTTACTTCTCCAATTTTATCTATTATCCAGCTTTTCACCTTTATTTTTTCTTAATTATGGCAATTTAGAATATTGATTTTGGATTTATCGTTGCCCTTTTTTTGCCCCTCTCCCTCCCTTAAAACGCTTTTTTCCTTAGTACAGCTTTTATAATCCGTTTTGGGTATGCAATGTACATTGGTAATTTTTCACATCATTTTACCTCTGCCGATTGTCTTATGTTCTTGCAATGATGTTTTACTCTGCCTATTGTTTTTTTCAGTAAAGCTTTCTAAACTTAAAAAAAATGCATATAAAGAAACTGCTTATCAAATATTTTTGTGGTTTCAGATTATGATGACATTTAGACTTCCATGAGCACATGGAAGACAGTATTAAGTATGTGTTAGTGAAGACTGACATTCTTACTTCACCTGCCCATGCCTTGCTGCAATGAACAGCCATTGAAACAGGGTCCGATAACAGAGTGGGTTACTTTGCCTGCTGCAGTTACATGAGATTAAACTTCATACTAATCCTGGGCACAGTTTGCGGAGATCTGCTACTCGGAACTCCGCAAATGAGAAAAAAACACCAATAGGCTACGCAGAGCTCCGCGAGCGGCGCAGTCGGCTACCTCGCGCCCATCGCACTGATTTTTAGCACCGGGTTTTTTGTCCTGCGCTGTAAAATTAGCACAAGCAACATCTCACACAATGAAAGAGGGCGCTACTTCTTTCTGCAGCTCGAGTAGAAGTTCTACCCGAGCAGGAGCATCCTCAACGCAAAAGGAAGGTTTCTCAATGTGAGCAGAAGTGACCATACACGACCACCAACATTGCGAAATCTCGCAGGGAAGTGGTCTAGCATTGGATTTTCCTCACTCGTGCTTGCCAACTTACACTTGGCGAGCGAGGAAAAAACTCAGCAGAGTGGAGTTTTTCAAAGCTCCGTGGAGTGCAAATAACTCTGCACACTCTGTGAATGGAGCAGAGTTCACCACACAGGCTTACTTCGGACCCACACATTTTATATTTCAGAGGTTGATAAAATGAGTATCACTGAGTTGGGTAATAATAATAATTGCTAGTCACAGTGCTACAAATCTTCAATTTTGGCGGAAAGTGCTCTATAATAAGTAACTAATTTTTATACCTGGCAAGCAGCAGGTGGCCCTCCAGTGTCACGCAAACCAGCACAAATCATTGACTCTCGTACACGGTCTCCCCAGAATTTCTTCTGCTTGCATGTTTTGAAATCTATGATGGGTAATTTCACCTGATTCAGAACTTCGGAGAGAGTGAGGTTCTCCTTTCCACCTGAAAAACACAAGAAACTTGCTCAGCTAAAGTTTGTCCACATTGTGAAAACTGTAAAATGCAGATGTTGACAAAGCTCACTAATAGGGAGTCTGATGCACATAATGCTACCATTGCCTAAATGAAACAAAATCTGAACTTATATTATGTATACATAAACTATGCATGGTTAAAAAGAGGCACAGTTTTCACATAGTCAAAGTCATAATGCACACTTGAACTTGTGCAACTTGCCCTCAATTAATGTAACATATGCTTCATGCTTTCAAGTAAACTGTGTGTCAGTTCTTCCATAAAATGTATAGTCAGGGCATAGTTCAGGTTCTAAGAATGTGGATTAAAATTTGGGGGTAGGTGGCGACTGCCCACCTCTAGGACTAATAATTCTTGTTAGGGTTAACACTCATAATCACTAAATTAACCTGAACTCACCCATGTGGTAGGTATGGCACCAAGCAGACAGGCTTAATTTAGGACAATGTGCAAAGTATATATGCAGTACCAAGACAGTAATAAAGTCAAAATACAAATGAAAAAAATATCAAACTAAATTAGAAAAATAGATTCAAATACAGTAACCAAAATGACATAAAAAGAATAAGGTGAGCCAGAGATATGAATTTTTAAAGATCTAAGTAAAAACAAAGCCAAAGGCACTAAGTGCTAGTGATAGTGTATGGAAGTGGTAAGCTGGGACCTAGGCACAATTTGAGATCAACCCCAATGGAGGCCCGGTCGAATACATCAAGTGGATTTAGCTCAGTAAAAGTCTGGAAGTCAAAACTGTTTCCCACTTCAGAAAGGGATGTTGTCATTTTTTTAAAGAAAATCATTGACATTTTCTGTAAGTTTCATTGCAGAATGGCTCTTTTTCACTATTATAGAAGAAAAATCCTCCATGTGCGGAACTCTGTTGAAAATTGTGCTGCAGCCGTGGAACTGAAGGCTGGATACCGGAATCAGGCTGGTTCCAGTAGCTCTCTGGATCTTTGGAGATGTTCTGCTGAAAATATTCTAAGTCCCAACATTGAGTGGGACTTAGGGCTTGATTTAAATATCGGCGTACAGTTTACTCCGTCACAACAATGACGGATATCCCATCCACCGAAATATAAATTCCATTGTATCCTATGAGATTTATAGTTGGGCAGAAGGGATATCAGTCACCGTTGGAGTTACCCATCAACTGAGATTTAAATCAGGCCCCTGGTCATTTTTCCAGAGGGGTACGGACTTTTGTGTGGGACGAAGCTGGCATCCAGTCTATGCTGGGGAACTGTTGGTAAGATATGTCTTCCTGTGTGTCTCACTGACGCTCTGAAGGAAAAGTTTTCAAAAGTTTCTAAACTTTCTTCTAGTTCCAAAACAATCACAGGAGTACACTTCTAAGGCCCCAATGACCCAAGGGGATGACATTTAGAGTCTCACAGAATGTAATGCAGAAGCCAGCAGTAAAGTTCAGTCCAGCCAGCTTCCACTGGTCAGCTGGGAACTTCAGGGAAAGTTGTAGCTTGTTGTGTCGATATAGCCACATAGGAGGCCGGCCAACTGACACTTGGAGTTCATTTCTTTATTCTGACTACAAGAAGTTACAAGTTCACTCCTTCCGGGTTTCTCTTAGGTCACAGAAAAGAGAGCCAGTCTGCATCTTTTTCTGCAGGTTCAGAAAGTGTCCTGCGGATGGTGCCTTGAGGTGCCACATTTATGCCTGACACCAGGTAGTGGGTAGGGGGTGACTCTTGGGCACTTTCTAACCAATAAATTTAAACTTCCCAGGCTCTGCTACTCCTGTATTTCTGGTTAGCTTATAAACAGGACTAAAAGGCAAAGTGTCAAGGTAATACCAAGATGGACATAGTCTTCAGCCATAATAAACGTGGGCACTGAGATCTGGGATGTGTAGTGGAGTATACTATGGAAATTACTTTTGTCCTCCTACGTCCAACATTAAAATATAGCTTGAAACAGGCCCTAGACCCACAACAAACAAGCATTTGCAATGCAATATGGGCTTCTCTTTTGTGAGAGTTTGAGCCATTGCCATTGTAAATGACAATGCCTTTTATTTATGTGTTTTGAAAACCTGCAAATGGTGCATAAACACACACTTTGTATTTATATTCATTGCTTACGAGAAGCAAGGCTGGCAGTAACTGCGCCTCTTTTACTGCCAGCCTTGCTTCTCGCGGTATCAAACACCTCGTATTAGTAAACCCACACTGATGCCAGTGATGTATTAAAGGT
The DNA here is from genome assembly GCF_964263255.1 of Lissotriton vulgaris. NCBI lineage: Eukaryota > Metazoa > Chordata > Amphibia > Caudata > Salamandridae > Lissotriton > Lissotriton vulgaris. The sequence goes on from NC_141693.1 coordinate 479,815,372, forward strand.
GCCTCCTGAAAACCTACCAGCTACTGGTGTGCTGACTGACTCGTTTTTGCCAGCCTGCCACCAGAGACAAGTTTCTGACTGCCAAGTGAGTGCCTTTGCTCTCAGGATGCCTGAAACAAAGCCTGCTTGAACAGAGGGTGTTTACAACCCCTGTCACAGGATGACCAGCAGATTAGCATTCCAAGGCAGGGTGGCTTCAAAGAGCCCAGAGCGCACCGCCTTTGGTATGCAAATCTGTCTTCTCTCACACGAGAGGAAGCTGACCCCCTTTGTGCAGAGCCCTCTGGCACCTCGACAGGCGGAAAAATTAGCCTGTCAGATAGGCGTGTCCACCCTCAGGCCATTACAACCCCTAAGGTGGGCTACCTGAAGTGCGAATGAGGTTTCAGAGTTAGCCTTCTTGGTGATGGCAAACTTAGGAACTCTGGGGCAGAGTTACGCCCACTTTCCACAGGAAGTGGTCAGATAGGGGGTAAATGGGACCCCAGGGGTAGGTAGCCCATTGACGCCCCTAACTCCTCTAAATTCAATATTTAGGGTAGCCCCTGGCACCAGAAAAGCTGATCCTGATGACCTAAAAAGAAGAACGGCACTGAAGAGCTGTGAAAGCAAAGACTGAAGAAGAGCAACCTACTTGACACCAGCCCTGCAGGCCTGTCTGCTGTTCCCCATTGAATTCTGCCAAAGGCGTCTCGTCCTGCAAGCTGTCATGCCTCCAAAGCCTGGGAAGACTGCCTGCCTTCAATAAAGACTCAAGAACTCTTGTGGAGCAGCTGAACTGCTCTCCTGCATCCTGCAGGACCCTCCAAGAAGAACAATCAGGACTCCGGAACCAACACAACTGGACACAGACAAGCACCACTGAACCTGAGCCCCTGAGCCAGCGTGGTCCCCAAGCCTTCAAGAGACAAAGTCCACTTTGGGATCACCCCTCATGAACTCCTTCGACATCGCCTGTTGCCTCTGCCTGGAGGCCCCCTCAACTGCGGGTGCTCCTGGATGAAGAAAGCTTAGCTCAAAGACCCTCTGCAGCTGGCCACCCCAGCTTGAGGAGAAGAGGACCTTTAATGTCCCCTAGCATCGCAAGACTTGAGCCCTTTTCTTGGTTCAATCAGACTGGCCTCCCAATTAAAACCTGCAGCCCCTTTTCAAGAAGATCAATACCCATAGACTAACATTGGGCACCTGACCATGTATTGCACCCGGCCATTCTAGTGCAGCTGAAGGTGACCTGGTTGTGCTGCCTTGGACCTGGCCCCAAACTCACCTTAAGTCCAAGGGATTGGTCTTGTAAGTCACAGTACTGTACCTGCATGCCGTACTTTTTTTCCCCATAGGATAACATTGAGCTTCTGAAAAATGCACTAACCTCTTCGCCGCTAATGACAAGGGTAACTCGTCATGGAATTTCCATTGATTTCAATGGAAATTACATTGATATGCAGGCACCACCCTTAGCATCCAAGTGGCTAAATATCAACTTTCTCAATGGAAAAGTATTTCTCTTGAAAAATGTACTTACCTGAACATATTGATTCCACTGACGTAAAATATATACAAAACGTATTTGTTATTGTTATACATTGATGTGGATCTCCTTATTGAGTCATGTGCATCATCTATTGACTATTGTGTGTATTTGCAGATGTCTAACCCTCCTCTCTGATTGGTCTAAAGATGCTCTAACACACTACCCCCTAGATGAGCATCTTGGGATTGCTTGAGCAAGCCCCTTTCCACTCATAAGGGAATCCCTGGACTCTTTGCATGATACACCTCATTTTGGTATATCATATAAAGAGGCAGTTTCCTACAACCATGAAGAGAAATACACTGCCCAGAGTTGGTGACAAGGGATATATGATGTTACAACGCGTACTTTTAGCACGCATACCATTACCACGGATTTTTTACAACGCAGGTCATGTTACAACGGATACCTTTACAACGCAATACACTACAACGCAGATACTATTATAACGCATACCATTACAACGTAAGTATAGGTAAGTATATAATATTGATATATATTTTAAATAATTATTTTTGTAAAATATAATTTAATTAATCATTATTTAATTATTAAATAATTATATTAATGAAACCCAAACCAAGCCCTAAAACCTAAAAATACCCCTGTACCCCAAAACCCAAACCCAGCCCTAAAACCTAAAAATACCCCTGTACCCCAAAACCCAAACCCAGCCCTAAAACCTAAAAATACCCCTGTACCCCAAAACCCAAACCCAGCCCTAAAACCTAAAAATACCCCTGTACCCCAAAACCCAAACCCAACCCTGAAACCTAAAACTACCCCTGTACCCCAAAACACAAACCCAACCCTAAAACCTAAAACTACCCCTGTACCCCAAAACCCAAACCCAACCCTAAAACCTAAAAATACCCCTGTACCCCAAAACCCAAACCCAGCCCTAAAACCTAAAAATACCCCTGTACCCCAAAACCCAAACCCAGCCTTAAAACCTAAAAATACCCCTGTACCCCAAAACCCAAACCCAACCCTAAAACCTAAAAATACCCCTGTACCCCAAAACCCAAACCCAGCCCTAAAACCTAAAAATACCCCTGTACCCCAAAACCCAAACCCAGCCCTAAAACCTAAAAATACCACTGTACCCCAAAACCCAAACCCAGCCCTAAAACCTAAATATACCCCTGTACCCCAAAACCCATACCCAGCCCTAAAACCTAAAAAGACCCCTGTACCCCAAAACCCAAACCCAGCCCTAAAACCTAAAAATACCCCTGTACCCCAAAACCCAAACCCAACACTAAAACCTAAAAATACCCCTGTACCCCAAAACCCAAACCCAGCCCTAAAACCTAAAAATACCCCTCTACCCCAAAACCCAAACCAAGCCCTAAAACCTAAAAATACCCCTGTACCCCAAAACCCAAACCCAGCCCTAAAACCTAAAAATACCCCTGTACCCCAAAATCCAAACCCAGCCCTAAAACCTAAAAATACCCCTGTACCCCAAAACCCAAACCCAGCCCTAAAACCTAAAAATACCCCTGTACCCCAAAACCCAAACCCAACCCTAAAACCTAAAAATACCCCTGTACCCCAAAACACAAACCCAATACCCCTAATAAATGTAAATTAAAAAAGATAAACTTACCTATAAACTAACCTAAACTTACGATGTAATGGTATGCGTTGTAATAGTACCTCCGTTGTAGAGTAATGCGTTGTAAAGGTATCCGTGGTAATGGATCCTGCGTGGTAATGGATCCGTGGTAACGGTACTTCGTGCTAAAAGTTGCGTTGTAACAGTAACATACCGTGACAAGAGGGGCCTGCATGAAATGTCATGCCCTCTCATTCTATCCTCTTGAAGCATTCAATGGATGGCAAAATAGCATAGAGGTTTTAAAATAGGCAGCCCTTCTCCCTCACACACAGATAAACATAGCTATACATACTCAAGCATACACATGGAAAGACACACACACACATGTACAGTGATAAGGAGTTGGCGGTTCTATGAAGACCTAGAAGAGAAGGAAAGCAGCCTGAGGAGTGTCTCCAGTGAATTATCAGAACTTGATAGTAGTATTGTTGCTTATTGTAGGTGGCATAATATATAACAAGCTATTATCTCTGGCCACACATGACTGATACCTCTTGTGTCCCCCCAACCAGTCACCCAGCAGAAGTGGCCTGGACGGAGGATGTTCTCTCTTCTTGGTAAGCAGGCATAGTGGATGAAGTGGTTGGCCATGATGTCTCCTATTGGCTTGACCAAGGCTACATCGTAATCAAGCTCATTCTGATGGGGGTAGAGAAAGCGCTCATGACGGTAGATGCGCTTGACATAGTAGGCTTTCTCTGTGGGTTCGGTCATGTTGAGGTTATGCTTCCCCAAGACAATTCGCCAGTTTGCAGCATCTTCTGCTTTACCCCTGATGAAAGAGTGAATATTGAGATTAGCACCACACAAAGACAGAAGACCTGGTAAACTGGTCATTCATGAAACCACAAAACTAATACAAAAATGCCCTATTCTAAGTAAGTCATTTCAAAGTATATTTTTTGGTCAGTTGTGTGTCACATAGGAAGCAAGGGAGTTTAATGCGGTTACAATTTGCAGTTAACCATGGGAAGATAATTACTGCTTTATTGTAATCAAGATAACTAAATGACTCACTCAAAACAGGGAAGAGGCAATACATGCTATAGTTCCATCACTGGTAAATAATAATAATGTCCAGGATTACTCACGCCTTAGAGCTGCAATGCATGTGAAATGAAGCTTCCAAAGCCCTTACTCCCATCTTTGTTCTCAATCAGCACAGACTCTCATCTTGGAACCTGGCAGTGGCAGTATTTAATTGTAATGCATTTGATACTCATTCATATTTGAAGAACTACAAAGGCATTTTACTACAAGAAACTTGGTCAAGCGCTCTGATTACCGGTTAGATTGCAACCCAATGGTTTCCCAATAATGGTGGATGTGTTTGACCGTAGAGTGCATTACTAACAGTAATATCTTCACATGTATGTACTTCTGGGGAAGAGCTTACAGCCAAATTTGATGAATGTTTAGATTAAAAAATTGGTAACATAGCCATCGGAGAGGACAACAGTTACAGCCTATTCATAGTTAAAACCTTTTATTCTCCTACTTTGGAAGCTAAAATCATTCTAGGTAGTTTAGAAAACATAATGCATTTGACCATGGCCAAATAGGAGAATTACATCATGAGTGGCGACTACAATGCCAAGGTGATGGATTGTCTCCTAATTGATTACAATGTAGTGATTATTGACCGATTGTGCTCTGGTCTTATTACTTGGTTCATGGGCTAAAATGATCGTATGCTGATCATGCCACAATAGCCTGAAAATATTGAACAGTCAAAATGAATTGATTGGGACATTCTGAGTAGGGCTACTAGATTGGCTAGTAATGGAGAAGTAGTCATGGAATACACCTTTGTTGATGCTGACAAATATTCTTTGGGCAAGGTCTCTGAAGTAGGGTGTCAATTAGAAAGTGATCACTTGCCTTAAGTGATCCCTTTAAAAGTGGCAAAGAGATTAACTATTAATGCAGTCAATCAGAATGGATGAGGCATATTTATGACCTTTACAATGGGGCAAGCTATCCACTGAAGCAGTAAAGACTTGACGTAAGGTACCCCGACAGGTTCACAGTTCCTAGAGATGAAGAGGCCATTAGAGCAATTAATCCATCAAATGCTCTTGGTCGGATGGATGGGCTCCTTGCAGCTCAGCTATTTGTGAATTGTGTACAACGATTTTGAGTAAGCTGCTTCTGTTGGTAAACTGGCATAATGTCATACCTAAAGCTTGGGAAGGAATTTTCATGTTCCTATTTTTAAGAAGGGTTTGGGGGATTCTCCTGATAATAACTTTCTTTTTGCAATGCTCTGCCCTACTAGTAAGGTGTACACCAGAATTATATTAAACAAATTGCATGCCTGAGTGGACAATGAATCTGCACTCCTGATCACCCCAAGAAAGTTCCATAGAAATGTTAGCCTCAGTAGTAGGATGGTCTCTGTGAGCTATGAAAATTGCTTGACTGTGCTGCTCATTATTTAATGCCAAACTTATGTTTGATAATGTGGATGGCTCGAGATTGTTGCAGAAAATCACAAACTGAAAATCTCCCATGAGTTATTGATTCCAATGTCACTGCTTTGTCAAGATACTGAGGCAGTGATATCCACAGGCAGTAACAAATGCATAATCAGTAAGGTGCCAAATTGACAACAGAGAAGAAAGACTATGTGTAGCAACAATAATATAACATTTTATTGTACTGTTCTGCATGACATTTTCTTGAATGTGATTGGCTTTTCACCTAAACTTGGAGCCCCCCCCCATTTTCTAGCTGTGGTATGGAGACAGTGTGGTCTTGTTTAGCTGCATATCACAAGACCTCTAACTATAAGAGTAAAATCATGCACTTTGAATATAACTGTAAACAATTATGCTGGAAAGATGGCGATTATGTGCTTCAAGCTTTGATTGAATAGAATTATCTTGATTTGATAATCAACCACAACTTGAGCTGGGGCCATTTAGACAGGCCAAAGAGGCAATGGCAAAAACAATCATTGCTGGATTACTTAAATGTAATCAGAAGACATAGAAGAAATCACTGGAAAATCTACTGAAAACATACAGCACTAAAGTGATCCCATTCTTCTATTAGATGGAACCTTCTTTTAAATAGATTAATAAGCAGCCGAGGCCCGTGCAGGTAAGAGCGGTGGGGCCGGGTTGGAGGGGGATTCGACAGACGACCACGAGGTAAAATTAAATAATTAATTTTCCCTTGTTGTCGTCTGTCGAAATCCCCCCCACTTTGCCCCACCACCCTACCACTCTTACCTGCACAGGCCACGGCTGTTCATGAGCAAGAGCACACCATGCTGAGAAATATCAAGTGTCTGCTTAATAACATTCAAGTCCAAGCTACTAGACTGGAGGAGGGATTGTGTCCCACAAGGAAACTTGTATTTCAGCAAAGTTTGCGATTATTAGGCCAGATTATAAGGGGTGAAATGTATTTTCTACTGGGGTCTTTAGAAGATAACTTGAAATCAAATCCCCTTTTGCAACATTTTTATGGCTGGGCTGAGGAATTAGGCTTAATAGATTTTTTTTAGAAATTGCAAGTTACCTTTGGTTCTTAAAAAATTGATTAAGAAAGTTATGTTAATACTGATAGTACTAGAGACCTTTTTTTGTTTAACTCTTTACTGCGCTCAGTACACAGTAAACACAATATCGGCATTTCAGCAATCTGTTGGTATACTTGTTGATTAGTGCAAACAGTGTCATCCTTAAGGCATATTTGTACATTTTGAATGGATTTTTTATGACTGTTTACAGTTTGGGTCCACAGTCTGTAACATAAAAAAAACACGGTGTTTATCCCACCCCGACATCCTCCCCACAAAAAGAGCCAATTGCCCCACACCTTTTCCCATTCCTGGGGGCAACCTCTAATTTGATAGACCGCCCGTTCCGCCCCTGACACCAGTCTAAATCTGATTCACAGTCCTCCACCCGCAGGGGATAATATTGGAGGTTTTAACTCCAAGAAATCATATTTGAAGTTTGCTTTCATGAATTCTGGGTGTCGTCCACCAATGTAAAGCAGAATTGCAATGGATTCAGATTTGAGAAGACTATTGATGCTTTTTCACCTTGTCCAGAACTCATTAATGGGTGTTGTAGGTTCCAGGAATGGGAGACTCTCTGCTGTACACAGGTGCTGGCTTTGCTCTCTCAGCCAATAAATTCCTGGGCATTTTTTACTGGAATGTGATGCAACCGATTATGAAAGGACTCACTGTCTAACAGGTTACAGTTGAGATTTTGGAAACTATAATAATGCTGAAATTTTTGAATCCTTTAGGAAACATAGGAACAGAGTACTGATTATTAGTATTTAACAAGTTTTACATGTGGTCATTTCAACGTTTGTGATGAATTGCTATCATTGTAAAGTTGCTGAATGGTTTGTATATAAAGCAAAGAAACAGTTCTAAGGTTTAGTAAGAAATACATTCAGCTTGAGCATCAATGTAGAATGGTGGCTTTTTTTGTATTAACAAAGCATTCAATTTTCAATCTGCTCCTTTGATGCAGTATTAGTGAGGAGTAAGCTAATTTCAACACCACTTATTACATATAATACATATAATATACATATAATGATCTTGGAAACAGAATTATTTAGTGTAACAGTCAAGAGACATACTATGTGGATGGTAGGTCAAACATGCAGGTAATGGAGAGATAACATGCTATTGCTTTATTAATAAACCCAGTGTTTCCACCCTTGATAATAAAACCCTGGCTCATTTGTAAATGACAGACTTAAGAGAGATGAATGCAAACCAGCAGGACCAAACAGGAAACCAAAATAGGCCCTGTCAAAATTGTTCAAACCAATCCCACTCTGCAGGGTGATGCAAATAAAATAGGTTCTACCCTGCATCATATTAGAGAAAATGCCAAAGTGGCAGAATTACCAGCCTTGACCTACAAACCATCCCTGCACCTTGTAACCAAGCAGTAGGTAAGCACCTACATTAAATGTGTTCCTGTTAAAATCAAACTGGAATTCAGCATGTGTCTTTTCAGTCAGGAGTAAGCAGTATTCTGCAACAATTTGTTAAATGGGACTGGTGTCTCTACACACATTTCTCCATACCTAGAATTTACAGAACACTGCTAAGGTAACTGTGCATGGAGCTAACCTCAGTACCCCACTGCCCCTCTCATGCTTTCCACACTTTCTTTCAGAAAGTCAACTCTTAGTCCTTGGCTTTACACAGTTGCTTCACCATCTCTTATCTACTGTGCATCATTCTATACTTCCTCTGCACCTCATAGACATGGCTAGATATGACTTAACTAGACACGATGACCCAGATTTACTGCACTTTGTGTTGGATTTGCCCTGCAAAAGTGACATAAACCCAACAGAAAGTGTTATAGTGGGATTTACTTTTCAACACAAATCATGATTTGCGTTGCAAACTTGCCTAAAGTAACACAAAGCAGAGATGCATTTTGAGGGTTTCTAGAGTAGCTCCACGGTATCAATTATTGGGTTACCTGGACCGAAGAGACAGTACGTAGGGGGCAGGACTCGCCCCAGCAGAGGTCACCAGCAAGGTGTAGTTCTGGGTTGGTAAAGGTCACTCAGTAAAAAGGCCTCTTGCAGCTCATTGTTTTCTTGTAGCCACACAGGAGGTCATTCAATTGTCCCTTTGGATTCCGCAACTTTTTTTATCCTGGTCCAAGAGAGAGAGAGAGCAGGTCCCGTCTTTCAGGGCACCTCTCAGGCCACAGACAGCAAGTCTTCTGATGTTTCTCAGGCCCAGAAAGTGTTCTGAGTAGAATGCCTATGGTAGCCAAATCTATGCCTGGCACTAGTATGTGGATGAGGTGAGGTGACTACTGGCTCCTCCCGAACCAATGAGGCAAATGTTCCCAGGGGCAACCCTACTTACTTTTTCAGCAGTTGCTGTTTGCACTATTGTAAGCTATCCCACAGTGCACCTTACTCCTAAAATTCAAGATGGAGTAACCCATCCTCCCGTTTGCAGAGCCTGTGTGAAAAACCCAGAGGTGTGGGCAGGAAAATGACCAGTTCCCTTCTGTGTCGTCACTCAAAACCAGATCTGAGGGTAGTTTCGCACCCATTGGGTTGCTTGCCGACCTGACTGGGGGCAAAAATGGCTTCCTTTTCATGTCTCATCATATATTTATGACTATGCTATGACAACTCCCAAATAAATATTGCATCAACCTAGAATATATGCAGGAAACGGAATATAACACATTGAAAAAATATAGACATTGAAACAGCATAGACATTGAAGGCCCACTTCTAGCGAAATTGTACCATTTTTCATATTCCATTTATTTACTTTGAAAAACCAGTTTAAATTGTAAATGCAATACCTAGTATAGTTTCATATTGTGATAGCCAAGGCATAGTGAAACTCACTACATTAAAGCGAGAGAGGGAGTGAAAGAGAAGTGAAAGAAACACAGAGAATTAAAGACAGTAAGAGAGAGGACATGTTTAGGAACAATGTATTACATTTTAGCCTCGGACTATGACCAGACACAAGTTCTGCTAGTCCAGAGGACTCTCCAATCTCCAATAATAAATAACCCTGACTCATTATTGCATCCTTCCTTGGGTATTCGAAGGTGGACTAAAGGTATGGCATGAGGAGGCATCTGCAAGGCCCAAGACCAATTTGTACCCCCCATCTACCAGACAAGCAGTTAGTTAGTACTTCTAATATGGTAACTTACTTCTGGAAGCAGTGAGCAGCAGTGAGTACCCAGTTTTTGTGAATAAGCGTCCCACCACATACGTGAACATACTTCTTACTTCCTCTAGCCCGAACCTTAAAAAAATAGAAAAGTTTGAGTGTGTAGGATAACATGTATCTAAAATTGAAGAAACACACTCGGAATTATTTTAGTTATATCTGCAGATATATTTAGCTTTTTGGCGTAAAAGCTCATGCTGTCTATTCTTCAGAAAGTTACAAAAGAAAGTATATAGAAAGGCTGAGGTTGGGTTCAGCCAATATATTGATGTATTTGTTGTATCAAACCCATAGCAGTTCATGGAATTATACATTGTTCTTTGAATTTTCATTAAAGCTTTGGTGATTCGGTTAAAGTAGTTATTTACTGCGTGTGCAGCTATTACAATCATTAGGTCTGCATTTCAACTGAAAATGAAAGTCAGACCTATTGTCTTTGCCAACAGGTATTAACTTATTTATGTGTTTTGAAATAGAAGTTGAGGTCCAGATTTACAAAGATTTTGTAACCGGTTTACATAACTTTTTGACGCAGACCCCACGCAAAATCCATTTTGGTATTTTGCAAAGCAACACAAATGTAATTTTGCATTGCTTTGTAAAGAAAAAAAAGGTAACAGCGTATTATGCTGCCTTGCGTTACTTTGTGTCACAGAGGTGTGCTATTGGTGGTGCATGGGCATTCACTTGCATTCACATATGAATTTTGAGGCAAGCCGATATTTACAAAGAGTTGTAGACATGGGTTTGCGACAAAATGATGCAGTTGAGGATCCATAATGAGGAAAACAACTTTATTTCTCCTTCTTATTTACTCTTCGCATGTGTGCAACATTCTGCAGCAGACATAGGAAGAGAAAAAAGCCTCCAAGGATAGTTTTTGCAGAGGAAGGCGCACCTTCCTGCACAAAACACCATGCACTGACCATGAAGCTGGCATGGTAGCACTATTGCCAAGGATGTCTGCATTGGTGCTAGGCAGCCGAAACCGCGCCAGCACAGGGAAAAAGCAGAATTGCGCCATTTCTTTTATTTATTTATTTATTTATTTATTTATTTATTTATTTATTCCTTTTTTTTTCCTTCTTTTTTTTTTTTTTTATTTACATCTTGTTAGCGGGAACGAGAAAAAAAAATAGATAAATAGGGTTAGAAATCAGTTTCAATTAATTGGAGACGAACACAATTTTTATCCATTTCTATCTATTCTCCAATTAGTTGCAGAAGCCCATAGGCGAATACCTTCCTTAGGCTGCCTCATGCCTTTATATTCATAGAGGCAGGATTCTATGTTATGAATTCCTAGAAATCTTGAGAGCCACATCTGAAAGGATGGGGGGTTCGTATCTTTCCACGCCGCAGAAATTAAAATTCTAAGTACAGCAACAGATAAAAACATTAGATCTCTTTCAGCCTCGCTTAAACACAGCTTAGAGTCTGTACCCAATAAAATTAAGGTAGGGGATAGGTCGATGGACTGACCTAGCAGCCCCTCCATAAATTTCAATATTTCTTTTTTAACATTTTCCAACTGTTTGCAGGAAGAAAACATATGTATAATGTCAGCTTGACTTTCGTTACATCTGGGACAATTATCATTCTCGCTGAGACCCCAGGCGAATATCTTCGCGGGTGTATGGTAAAGATTAAAAATAGTCTTGTAATGTTGTGCGCGAAGGTTTGATGCCCGGAATATTTTTTTATTCAATACAAGAGCAAGATCCAGATCGACATCTGAATCTCCTAATTTTGTCACCCAGTTAGACTCAACCTTCTCAATATCATCCGGGATTTGGTCCAATAAGCAATTATATAAAATCTTAATCTCCCTACAACCTCTATTTAACCACTCAATCAGTGGAAAATCCGCTGTATGTGAAATCTGTGGCCTGACTGCCTTAATTGCCCTGGTAACTTGACCATAAACCAGCCATTGACTGTCTGGAATACCAAATCTTTCCTGGAGCATTTCGAACCCCAGAATTTCACCTTCTTCCATTATATCTCCCAAAGATCTAAGCCCCAACCTTTTCCACATCAGCAAATTATTATCATTTTTTAGTTGAGGAAAGAGAGATGAGTTATACAGTTGCAGAAAGGAATTGATTTTCGGGATATTAAACATTTTTATAGTTGCTTTCCAAACCTTCCATGCGCCAATCAGTGTCTTTAATCTTGTTTTTTTATAGGAGCTTCGTTCCAATTCACACTGAAATACATTTATAGTCTTTTCACCCAATAACATCCTATATATCTGGGGCGGACATTGTTGATCTACAAACCCAGGTGTTATATCAGGTACAGGTGTAGATTGAAATAGAGTAGTCATATGGGTTAGCAAGCAGGCCCAATGATATAACTTTAGATTCGGCAATCCCATCCCACCCCTTTCTCTAGGCAGTGCCATTAAGTTTGTAGATCGCCTTACCCTGCCATATTGCCATACAAATCTGATAAACATAGATTCAAGATGTTTCATGATCCTGTCCTCTATTGCTAAAGGGATAGCCCGAAATAAGTAGAGAACTCTAGGGAACATAGACATTTTAACTGCATTTACCCTTCCTATTAATGAGAGGTGTAACACATCAATTCTTTTTAATTCCTTCTCAATATCCTTAATAAGTGGCAGATAATTCTCACTTACAATTTTCTCGACATTGGCATTAATTTTAACCCCTAAATATAAGGCAGAGTCGACAAATCTATAGTCAGTTTTGGCTATATTTTAGAACAAATAACCTGTGTTTTTGTTTCATTTAGAAGATAGCCTGACTCTTCCCCAAACAGTTTAGCCATTTGAATTAGAATAGGAAGAGTTTGTTGTGGATTATTTGTTAACACTGCAATATCGTCAGCGTAGGCCAGTATTTTACTTGAATAACCATTGCATATCACTGGAGCTATCTCTGGGCAGTCAAGAATACACTGTATAAGGGGGTCAATATACAGCGCGAATAAAATAGGGGAACAGGGACAGCCTTGCCGAGTCCCTCTTTTTATATGTATAACCCCTGATTTCTCGCCCATTGCTGTTACCTTAGCTGTTGGTTCTACATACATGGCTTTAAGGGCCCCTATAATATTGGGACCAAATCCCCTCGCCTCTAAAATAGCCCAGAGAAAGCTCCAGTCCACACGATCAAACGCCTTCTCTGCGTCGAGCAGGATCATAGCGACATCCCCCCCTACGGCAGCCTGGGCATCAAACAAAGATATTGCCCTACAGGTATGATCCGTTGTGAATTGCGCCATTTCTTTGAAAATATGGCGTGGTTCTGCTATTTCCGTTTCACACATTAAGGCACAGCAAGTTAATTTGTTTGTAAATTCTGACCGAATGTTTTTCTGCATTTGCGTATAGGTAAAATATGCATTACATTATTTTATCCTTCTGTACAACTGGTTTAACATTGTAGGATGACCCAGTCTGCACCTCTATCCTAGAGGCCTCCGTCACTGTGCTCACCCACCTGTGTCTTGAAAAGGTCTTTCTGAAATCTGCTATGGAGGTTGCCCTTACTGCTCTTACATGACGGTGATTTCATGCATGTTACAGTGCTAGGCTTTTTGTGAACAATACACACATCCCGCATTAGCAGTCTGTGTGGCAGGGCCAGGGTTCATCGGATTGTAGCAAGTGTCTTAATGAAAAATTAATATATGTCAAATGCATCTTGACGAAAACCTTAGTGTTACACATCCAATCATGTAACAGTTGCAGCGCATATTTTTATGACAACCGTTACTGGCATCTCTCTGCCTACTGTCCAAGTTTCTCCATTATCACTAATGATGCTCTTCTGATGTTGGGTGTCAGTGCACCTTTATCATGAGCACTACATTAGAGCCCCTCTCTATTTCCCACCGCAGCCTCAAACAACATCACTCCCTCCCAAGACCTCTGCGATTCGTTATCCTCCTTCTTCTACAACAAAATTGCCGACATACATAACAGCTTCGAAAACAGTTCCAACGAACAATCCTCTCCACGCCCCTCAGAACCTAAACCGCCCTCTAACAATCTCAGCGCCTGGAACCCAATCACCACTAAAGACACCATCCGCCTAATGAATTCCATCCATTCTGGCTCGCCAACCGACTCATGTCCCCACCACATCTTCAACAAAGCAGACTCCATCATCGCACCCCGTCTCCGTGATGTCATCAACTGCTCCTTCAACTCTGCTACCTTCCCAGAAAGCTGGAAACACGCCGAAGTCAGCGCCCTCCTGAAGAAACCCACAGCAGACCCCTCTGAACTTAAGAACTACCGCCCCATATCCCTCCTCCCATTCCCTGCCAAAGTCATTGAGAAAGCCGTCAATAGCCAACTCGCCGCCTTCCTTGAATCCAACAACTCCCTCGATCCCTCACAGTCCGGCTTTCGAGCCAAACACAGCACCGAAACCGCCCTCATCGCAGCAACAGACGACATCCGAACACTACTGGACAATGGAGAAACAGTGGCCCTCATTCTACTCGACCTCTCCGCCGCCTTCGACACTGTCTGTCACAGCACCCTCATACAACGCCTCAGCAACATCGGCATAAAAGGAAAAGCCTTGGACTGGATCATCTCGTTCCTAACTGGGAGAACTCAGAGAGTCCGACTTCCCCCATTCAAATCAGAGGCCACCGAAGTCATCTGCGGTGTACCACAAGGATCATCAATCAGTCCCACCCTCTTCAACGTTTACATGAGTCCACTCGCTTCCATCGCGCGTCAACACAACCTTAACATCATCTCCTACGCTGACGACACCCAGCTGATCCTTTCCCTCACCAAAGACCTCAACACCGCCAAAACCAATCTTCACGAAGGCATGAAAGAAGTAGCCGTATGGATGAAAAACAGCCGCCTAAAACTTAACTCAGACAAAACGGAAGTGCTCATCCTAGGATCATCCCCCTCTGTCTGGGACGACTCATGGTGGCCTTCGGATCTGGGCTCAGCACCCATACCCACAGACCACGCACGTAACCTTGGCTTCATTCTAGACTCCTCACTCTCGATGACCAAACAAGTCAACGCCGTCTCATCCTCCTGCTTCAATGTACTTCGTATGCTCAAAAAAATCTTCCATTAGATCCCCGCCGAGACAAGAAAGACTGTCACCCACGCACTGGTTACGAGTCGACTAGACTACGGAAACACACTCTACGCCGGAATTACAGCCAAATTACAGAAAAAACTCCAACGCATCCAAAACGCATCAGCGAGACTCATTTTGGACATCCCTCGCCAAGATCACATTACCAGCCACCTGAAAGACCTCCACTGGCTTCCCGTCAACAAGAGAATAACGTTCCATCTCCTCACTCACACACACAAGGCCCTCTACAAACTAGGTCCCGAATGCCTCAACACTCGACTATCCTTCTACACACCCACCCGCCAACTAAGATCCTCCAATCAAGCCCTCGCCGCAGTTCCGGGTATCCAAAGATCCACCATGGGAGGTAGATCCTTCTCCTACTTGGCGGCCAAGACCTGGAACTCACTCCCCACTCACCTCCGCCTTACACAGAACCACATCTCCTTCAGAAAAGAACTTAAAACCTGGCTATTCGATAAATAATGAACCCCCTCCCCAAGCGCCTTGAGACCCTCTGGGTGAGTAGTGCGCTATATAAATTCTTGAACTTGAACTTAATGCCCAGGCCAGGGTCACTTCCTCAAGTGACACTGGGCATCAGATTTATCCTAGCAGTAATCCACTTTGCAGCTTTCCTCACTTTACCTGCCACAACCTTCCACCTCCCTGTTGACAGAGAAGTCATTCATCCAGTAAATAATTATTCCCTCCATCCCTTTTTTCGCTATGGATTTCTTTATCGTGATTTCATCAAACGCATTATACTGCTTCAGGGATGATATAGCAAGCTCTATGCAGATAATTTATTAAAACGCAAACTCAATGAGATGGAACTGTTGATCATTGGCTGAATGAGCCAGTCAGCTGCGACTAATTTGTAGGGTGATGCAGTTGCCATTAATTTATGACACATGGCTGGCCTGCATTATTCACGGATTCAGTCCTCTGGTCTCCTTTGACTAAGGATACCCAATCCCCTTTTTACATCCACCATTCAAAGCTAAGCCTATCTTTGATGATCGAACATTATCATGCAGCTTCCGCACCCTCGCATTGAATAGTTTGATCCGGCCACATAAAATGACATGATTTACACCACTATAAATCAAATGTTAAATCATGTGAGCATGCTAAAGCACTGAATGGGGCCACCACCAAGACATGTGGCAAATGCAACCTTCTGTAATGTTTTCATTTTATCACAGTACATACGTGCTGTGAAAATCTGTGAAAAACATTACAAGCGAGCCAAACATTTTAGGTGAGATTTGAAGTAAACATCTTCAAGGAGGCATCCAAAATCTTTGCTCTTTGTTGCTTTCTTTGTTACAATAAATCCACCATATACAATGTAACTTATCTTATGGGTGAGCCAGAGCATCTAAGGGACTTTGGTGGAAGGTGGAAGGTGGAGTCCATATAGTACATGTGTGTGTGTTAATTGTAAACCTTTAACTTTTCAAAGAATGCAGTACTGTTTAGTTATGCCTTTAAAAAGGACAGTTTGACGAATACATTGGAAAAATGCTATTCGTTTTGAGAGAAAGTCTAAATTGGCAAAGGAAGCTCCAGATGCCTTAGGCCCCCTCACCCTAATTTGAAGTCGACCATGTTGACGAATGTATTATTCTGCATTCTGACAAATCTGGCTTTTACCCATACCTTTACACAATTAATTGTAGATTCACAACTGAAATGAATTGCACAACACCACTCAGGATAAACGTGAATTCCATTTATGCACCCATAATTCCTGATTTACACAGGCATTCTAGATCACTTTGAGAGCCTCCTCACTGATATATTCCAGAAATCAAGTCACCTTATAAGGTTCCAGAATACTGAAACCTCTATGCAGTATTTAACTAGACCAGAGGTCTCCATCCTTTCCTGTGATAAGGGCAACTTCTGTACGATCAAAATCACCACGCGCTACTTTTATTATTAGTGTTGTAATGATGATCATATCATTACATTAGTGACCATCATATGCAAGATTATGAGCAGTGATCACCCCGGTTCATCAGCCATGGTTGCCAGCAGTAATGTAAAGAAGGCGTTGTCAATATGGAATGCCTCTATATGAATAATACATAACTGCCATAGAAGCAATTCCCCTGACATCAAGGTAATTACATCAGTAATATGTCTCCCCAACACTACTCACATTTCAGCTTTAAATATATTTTGGAAATTCAGCCATTTTTCTGCAAGCATCAGTTTATGAGTTCTAAAAATGAATACATTTTCATCTCTAATACATGGTTTCTATTTTGGTAAACTTTTAATAATTCAGCCAAGTAAAAGCTTCTACTGTAGGATCTAGGCTCACAGAGGAGAGCTTCTTCTAGGTATCTGGAGAGCTACCCGTAGGTTATGAGCTAATTGTTCGAGAAGCCTGAACTAGACCTAACACATCCCCCTTTCTAACACTGCTTTACCCACCTAAAGCGTTTCCCACCTGAGCAACGAAGCATGAACTATTTACATGGCAATAGGAAAAGTAAACATTTCCCATGCAGACGGACCACGGTTCAACTTGTCACATCATCTTTCAAATATTCATTCCTTGGTAGCCTATTCCAGGCTTGAAAGCGAGGTATTGCCTGCTTGCCAATTTCATATACATATTCTACCTTGACACACACCTCCAATGGCTTTGCGAGGCATTTTTGAACCTCTACTCTTGCTCGACTCCCTGAAATGTTCCAAAACTACCACATCTTCCCTCCATCTTGAGCACTCTACGAGGTGAACAGAACCTACATTCTCCTTAGTGGACCATACCAGGTTTTTAATCCTCACTACATCACCTACACCCACTTTTACACCAACACATCTGTTTTCTGTGTACTTTCCTTGCACCTTGTTCCTCACGTTACTCACTCCTCTCAAACACTCTCATCAATCATCTTATTCTATGTTCATTCTTTATTGAACAAAGTGCCTACCACTCTTCCTCTTAAAAACTCAAAGTGCTTCACATCAGTGCTCAAATGGACAGCACACACTCCCACAAACTTACTTTCCATCAATTCTTTCCACTATATTTATTTGACTAGGACTAATTTCTGCTGATCCTGGATTACTTTATTGATACAGTTGACCACTCCATTACTCCTGGGATGATAAACGGAAATTATTGCATATTTAATGCCATTTGATTAGGGAACAATTACATATCTTCAGAACTAAGCTTGGAGCCATTGTCAGTCACCAGTTCTTCAAGAATACCTGCATGAGCCAGCATATCTCTCATAAATTCAATTATCATCTTAGAACTCAAATAGTTGACAAAGCCCACTTCCAACCACTAGGAATAGTAATCAACCATGATTACAGCATGCTTATGCTCTTCACCTAACACACTAAAGGATTTGGCCACATCCAAAGCCAGCTTGTCCCAAGCCTGACTGGAAACTCCTACGGGTTTGACAAAACGATGGGCCATCTGCGAATTCGACTAACAGCGCACGCCGTGCATTCTCTCTCTTTACAAACCTGGTCACCATAAAACCTCACCTATGCTTCTCTTCATAGCTCCCATTTCAATATGCCCCTCATCAGCCAACACATCCTCTCTGCAAGTCATGCCTTCACACAATATCATCCTATCCTTGTCAGCAGTAAAATTAAGTGCACAATAAAACAGAATCTAAAGGTAAGTTTCCTTTATGGGAACATAAGTCTAGAGGTTCACAGGGATTACCACCAGGCAGCTTCTGCCACTTCCAGAACTTCCCCACTGTTACATTCCAGATCCCAAGCCACATCAGGCCATTCCAGAATGCTGAAAACGCAATGCATAAAGCAACTAGACCCAACGACCAATCATAATTAAAGCTTATGAGTGTGCTAAAATGAAGAAACATGCTGTGTTCGAAGACAGAATATGTTTACTTGAGTACCAGGTGAGTTATATACACTTTACCTGCAAGGACACCTGCCATGGCCATGAGTACGGCCGCGCTTCATTGCCAGACACTATCCGCCCAGCAGTGTTGGGCTGGAAGTATGTTATTCCACAATCTGCTGGCCAGTCTGCAAAGAGAGAGATAACTTCCAGTTAGACAGCCCACTGCTCTAACAGGCAATGATTATAGTATGAATGCAGCCTTATAATAGAAAAGAATGTCTACTTAGCACCCTTTTACAGCACCATGTTTGCCATTTCGTTTGCTAATGTGTATTAGATTTTCTTACTTTAAAAAGCACTGTCCTGAATAAACTTTGAAACAAAGATACCAAAAAAGCACTGTCCTGGGCAGTGCTCAGTTTGCTACAAAAAAGAGCACAGGTGGCTAATGCATTTCTCAGGATGCCCCTGCCAACGTTGCTAAAGCCAAGGTTGCCAAACACGAAAGATTGCTTAGTTCTGATTGCGCTTCATGCTTCCCTCTTATACCACCACACATGTTCTGTCTTTATTTTACTCTTGACAGTCTATTTTTCGTGTTGGCTTCCTGATTCTGTCACTGTTTTTCAATTTTTTCTCTTTCTTTTACACCTCTCTTACACCTTCTCTGCCTTTCTCTCTTGCTCTGGGGCAAAATATGACGATGATGAAAAGTAAGTCCTAGTCCTCGAAAATGAGTGTTGATGCCCACCGCCCAGCAACCCCAGGCACAAATTTAGCACTGGTCCTAGGTTTGTTATTCTTTTGACATGTGAAAGTAGGAACTGGGCCTCTTGCCTCTTTTCAGATTGAACCCTACCTGACAGTACAGCTGTCTGGTTGCGAAAGACATATTGGCCACACGCCACAAGCTTACCTAGAAATATATTCCGGCCATTGCTTGGCATTGGCTTTGCCTTTTATCACATTTACTTGCTTTCTATTCTCTGCCTTTATTTGTTTTTGCACATCCAGCTTGTTTTTCCCCCTCCCATGGTGAATATCCTCTTTATCATCTCTCAGATTGGCAACTTCTACACTTTTAGATGTGCTCGCTCTCCAGGAACTATTTTTCTTTTGGTGAAGCGCTCCATGAGACCGCATGTCATTTATCGGTGTCTCCAGTGTAGGCTTCTCTTCACCTACCAGGCTCTCCGTGTCATTCTCTCGCCCGGGTGCTTCTACACTTCCTCATGTTGCTTTGAACCTTTCCCCAATGTGCCCCCACTTACGCTCACAAAAAAAACCACTTTCACACATTCGCTTATTTTATTTTCCAATCCAGCTTGGATCACAATAAAAAGAAAAAGAAACTTCAGTTTCACAAGCTTTATTTTGTTCTCTTCTAATGATTTATATACCTGTCATATAAATAATTATGCATTTAATCCACAGTTTTTCATTTTACTGGATCTTTTGCAGAGAACTCTAGCTCGCTCTACCCTATGTAAACTTCCACTCAGTACTGAGATTCTTTATTAACACCTCTCTATACAAAACTGTCTCTCTCGCTCCAAATAATCAGGAGTCTCATCACTATCCAGATTCCTCCTCTTCACCTGTTTCGGAGGCACTTTCCTGTCCTTAGCCCTTTTGTGCCTGTTGCCTGTCTTGGATCACATGAGTGGGTGTATCTGACAGATGATGGGAATTCCTCTCAGACAGTCACCCAATAGAGGGATTAGTTGTGTCTGGATGGGTCATCTGCTGGCAGGATGGGGGAGCGGAGCTGAGTACAACCCCACATACAGCTGGATAGCCTGTGCACTGCCTTCACACAAAGGGCCTAATGTCACTTCAGCTTGCTTGGAGCCAGGGCAGGGGAGGCAGGGAAGTCCATGCACTTCAAAGCCACTGTCTTAAAGCTTCTCCCACCTTACAGAACAAGAGCTCCAGGATACAAAAGTAGGACTTCAGACACCAACTCTTCATTACAGTTCTGGACCGGGGGAAAATGTGTAAAGGGTCCAGCTTCCCTGGCCCTGGAGAGACTCAATCATCTTGGGGGCAAGTATTGTCAGAGTCCTTAATCTACTAGGGCATCATGGGGCTTGTTGCTCGACTGCATCTCTGGCCAAGATTCCTAGAATCTTTAGAGCCAGAACAGGAGGTTGCTCGTTTTCGTACAATGTGTCAAGACTGTGGAACACCCTTCCTTTGCAGCTGAGAGGCAACTCCAACCTGACCAGTTTCCGGAAACAGCTCAAAACCTTTTTGTTTCAGTAACTACAAACCTCCTGTTCTCTTGAGGGTTTCTTGTTTAGTCACAGCGCCTGGACGCCTCAGGGCAACTGTAGCGCTTTATAAATTTTAATTTCATTTCATTTCTTCCAGTTTTCGATGGAGTTGCTGTTGTCCACTTCCAGTGTCAAACTCCAACAACAACTTTTCTCCCTTATGCAGGAGTTTTGAAATGTAGTGGAAGTTTCTAGAAGACAGGCACCTCTGGCCAATCCTAGGGTGCCACATCACCCCATCTACCCCTGTCCCAAACCTCCTGCATATCATGCTGTGACAGTTCAAGATGTACTGTCAAGTATTACATGCTCACATCTCCTCTGGGAGGGGGGCTCAGCTCCTTCTCTAGCTGACCTCACTGCCAGGACCTTTCCCACCAAGACATCAAAGAGGAGACCCCTCCTGTTTTTGCTCCAGAGGTCTGGGCTTCCCCCTTAGTTCAGTGGGCCTTGACTGTCCCAATCCTGCTGAAATGTGAATCAAAGGATACTGATTGTCTTCATCATACCTTCCTCTTCAGAAGCTGAGTGAAGCACTGTTAATTGCTCCTTTTGTGTCCTTTTGTGTATTTGTTCTTCAGTTGGGGAACAGTATAATTAACTTGGCCCAGCAGGGTGACAAAGGGCCTGGGCTCTGTTCCTGAGTTGAGGCATAGAATTATGAAAACTCTGGTTGACCCACAAGGTGTACATATATGCACTTGCATAATCAATGTTGGCACACATGTTTCACACAGATTGATATCTAGCAGGACTTTGTAGGTCAAAGGGAAGTGCCCCTGAACTCTGAGACAGATTCCCGCTATGTGTATAATAACGTGTTACTGCAGACAAAACAGTATATTATATAGACTTTACCTATGAGTGTCCACTGATAATATAAGACCTACCCATATCAATATCTAACCTTGCTGAGACTCCTCTGCCTCAGGTTACTTGTGTGTAGCTACTGTGCTGCGCATGATGATAGTGACACACGTGCAGCACTCATACATGTGCATGCACATGTGCACACATGTTCACCTGTAACCAGCCAAGTGCCCCTTGCCCGTGCTGCGTCGCAGTGACCTTATCCTAAAAGGTGGACATTGGCTGTAAACATGCACAGTTTGTTTACCATGAGATTACTGTGGTTGAGACACCAGTTGTCAGGCTCAACCACAGTAAAAAGTCCAAAACCAGGTGATCCAAAAGCAACAATTGCAGGCAGATTAAATGGGCAGAACCCATTTCACTACAATTAAGGTTTAATTATTCCATATCTAGCCTTTTAGTATTATTAATGCATATGTATGTGTTAACTTTTTTAAATACATCTTTAAAAAATAATTTAACTTGAATTTAATATACTTAAACTGTGTAATATACTTAAATGTGTAATTCAAACTTAAGTTAACAGTGTTGTAGATATGTTTTGTATTTTGCTCAACATTTTATATAAATATATAAAATTAACTTACATTAATCTTTAACATAAAAAGATTTTACTATCTTTTTAAACTTTAATAAAATTTAAAAAATGTCCCTAAACTCAAACACATGGAGTTCTCCGGTCTAGTTGTTGAGGTCTCCACCAAGAGTACAGAATATAAAACATGGCCATAAAGTTACTACTAGTGTAACTTTATGGTCAATGTTAACACTTTTTGAAACTCCACCCCTAAACTCAGAGGTGAATACAGGTAAGTCTGCCCTTTGTAGTTACTTTACTTTCGGAAATAGTGAATTGCCAAAAGTAGTAAAGATACTACAAACAGTAAGAGTAAATTTACAAGTGTAGATTTACTCATGTGTGCATTTACCTTTGTAAATATACCCCTATGCTTCAGTGAGTGATTGAGAACTGCAAGGTCCATTTGAGAAAAGCACTGTGAGTAGACTGAACCAGTTACCCGTTTCTATGAGAAAGCAATACTGTGGTGAGCAGTCAGCCAGTGCAGTTGCTTCCTTATCCATGGAGATTAATTCTGTATCAGGACCAGAGGCGAGGATTGTGCTTTACTTTCTCCACTTTATTAACCAGCAGCCATTTCAAAGAACTGATAACAAAACTATCCTTCCCATGAACCATAGGGAATGGAATAGAGTTTTGAACAAAAGAGTACAAAGATCATGTACAGAGTGTCCATAGGAATCCACCAATCACAGGGCTTCCGACTCCTCATAGTCCTGTGTCAGCCTCTACGCCCCCTCTTTTTTCGCTGCTTGCAGCCAGATAAGTGTTTTTCCCTTTCTCTCAGAGAATGTGTTTTGGTGTTTTCCCTGCTTGTGCTGACAAACGCGCCCGCTACTCGGGCTGGTTTGTTTACGGCCGTGGGGGATTCATCTCCCTAACGGCCGCTGTTGGTGCTGGCTCGCGGTCCGCTCCTCTGACCGCCAGGGGGAGTCTGTGTGCCCTCTTCACGCGGCGCGCTCTAACTGCATTTTGCGCATTCTGGTTATTCCTCAGCTGACGAGCAGCGCCGCGGTGTAGTGTAGTTCCTATATTCCCAATAGGCTCTGCGCATTGGAATAATATATCCTATAGATTTGACGTAGGACTTAAGTCAATGGGTCTCTATTGAATATACTAAACTTAATAGTGAGTGCTAGCTAACTCAAGGTCACTAGAAACTTTCTCGACTACACAAGAAGGGATTAGTTTCTGACAACCGCATAAACATGACAACTTTGTTTCCCCAAGAATAGAACATATCTCTGAGTCGTGGAAACAATAGATAACTAGTTCACTCAGTCAATCAATTCATGCTTCGTTTCTACAGAGTTGCAGAGAAATAGTGAGACGGGCGTTTTCAATAAAAGGTTTATTGAACAGTCTTCTTTCTGATGCAAGAGAGGTGAACTGCTACAATCGTTAGACAGAATGCAAAGTATAATGCGTACAGCAGGAAGAATATTAAGAAATAATACTGCAAGAGCATAGTATGTTTTCTAAGCCATATAAAATACATAAATAAATAACATAGACTAAAATACTCAACTGGTGCTTCTAAAATATGCCTACCCCAATGTACCTAACCTAGGTCTAGTACGAGGGAAGAAGTAAGTTTTGTTTAGCATAAGTTTTAGTTCTTGCCAAGAATCTACCAAAGGTTTCTCCAGGTTCTAATCAGCTCCATACCTTGTTAGAATGAAGGAGGTCTGGTATCTCTGTCTCGGGGACTCGATTTCCCAGCACCCCGCAAGGGAGGTCAGAAAAACTGGAGCTGGATTCTCAGCAAAGGAGGGCAGCTTCCTGATCAGTGCATCAACTGGAGAGTTGGCTTCCTTCGGCACTTGCTTTTGTTAGCTGGTTCGGGCAAGTAAGTCGTCGAACTGCTCCGAACCACTGTGCTTTGCTATAGCAAGTGAAGGTATATTTATACCTTGAAGGTGTTTAGGAATGCCATGTTTGACGTAAAGTCGGGCATATGAACGTCATGAATGAACCCCTGGGGAATAGTTGTTCATTGTAAAGTAACTGAGTTCTTGGAGAAAATAAATATTCAAGCAAGGGAAAGTCCCTAATGGCTTAAGCTGGTTTTCCAAGAAATCGTTGTGACGCTTGGTGAACGGATGGAAGTAGCCATGCCTGTATTTGGGTTGCATGGGCTATGCCTAACTAAGGGCTTGATTTCTTATGCCTATATAAGGGCAACATGAATTGTACCTATATAAGGACATGAATCGGGAAAATCCATTCGGAATCTAAAATGCCATACAACAGCGGTGGAGCCTTGGTCTGCCTTTAAGCCCGCTGGGGTCTGTACTCGTCCTTTAGGCCATAAACCTGCTGTGCACGTCTCCCTTTTAACACCCATTTTCGGGTCTGTAGCCTGCCACTAGGCAGTGGTGTTTTTTCATACGAGGGTCAGTATTAGGCCTGCTTTTTTTATACGCTCCGGGGAACGGAGTCTGGTAGGTTGGAATTTTAATTCCAAGGACCCATTTCTTTAAGGCAGACTGCCCATTTATATTGTTTCTTGCACCTGGGCTGTTGGGTCCTGGGCAACAGCCCTTCTTTCATCGCAGGCTCTGCTTGCCCAAAGTGTAGGCTGACACCCAGCCCCCCATATTTGACCTAGAGGTCTGTGATTAACCCACTTACCTTCTGCAGGGTTTTTTTTTTCTTCCTGGTGTCATGGATTCTTATCAGGAGAATTACCCTGATGACCAGTGAGAAGAGGAGCCCCTTAACGCCCTTCCTTGGGATGATTCTTTTTATGACGCGGTAGATAGTTCCTTTCACACTGCGGTCGCGGAGGCAATGGCTCCGTTAGAGGATCGCCTCACGCGTAAAATTGATGCTTGCAAACTATTAGCCAAAGCTGTGCACCTTCCAAACATCTCCGAGATTCGGGCGTTGACACTGATGCCTTCAGTTGCCTTAAGCAGGCATTCCTGGCCAGTTCCCAAGTGCCCACAGCCCCTGTTGCAGTGACTCCGGTGGCACCCTCGCCTGCTGCCCAGGGGGACGGATGATCAGGGTGACGCGGATGATCAAGGGGAAGCTAACAATGAGGCCGGTCCCTCCCGCCCCTGGCGCACTTCTCGCCGCTCTCCAGACTCTGGCGATCAGGGACTATGTGCTGACATGTTGAACCCCAATGACATCCTACATCCTAGGTCATTGGACTGGGCCCCGTAGGAGAAGGTAGCCCAATACATGGCCAGCCGTTTTCGGCGGCCGTTGGAACTGGGTGCTCGAAATTGCCTCCGGGCAGAATGTCCTCACCTGTCCCTGAAGGGGAAAGTGGCGGCCACCCCCGATATAGATCCCTGCATGGCCACCTTCTTACAGAAGTTTGTGAAGGACCCCAAGAAGGGTATAGACAGATCTTGGCAGGCTTGCCAAGACAAGCTGTTGGATGCTTTGAGCC
Organism: Lissotriton vulgaris; assembly: GCF_964263255.1. NCBI lineage: Eukaryota > Metazoa > Chordata > Amphibia > Caudata > Salamandridae > Lissotriton > Lissotriton vulgaris. Next base: position 479,841,329 of record NC_141693.1, read on the forward strand.
CTGTCACAAACATTTTGGACATGGCTGAGGAGGCGAAGGCCTCAGGTTCCCTTATTTCCCCTGATCATCTCTCCTCTTGGGTGCAGAGAGTGGTCGTTTTCCTCGGAAACGCTAACTGCGCCCTGTCTACCGAGCGGTGGAAGTCTCTCCTCATTAAGATAGACCCCAAGCTTGGGGACCTCGCTGATTCGGAAGTGGGCCCTGTCGCCCAGGGTGGCTTCTTTGGGGAGCCCTTTATTAAGGAGCTGGGGTGTTTTATTAACACTTTTGCATCATTGGACAAAGACCAGTCTTCGATCAAGAGGGTGCTTCAACCTCGGGTTTTCTGCGTGGCCGGACGAGGTAGGGGCCGCTCATCCGGCCGCCAGAATAGCAACAGAGGACCCCTGGAATGGCGAAACGCTGACTGAAACACCGCGGCTGGGATCTGCTTCTGTCCTTGCTCCGTAGCCGACTTTGCCTTTACGGGCTTCAGCGGGGGTGATGCGCTTGGCGTCCATGGATGGTGTGTGAAGCCGAGGGGTGTTTGTGGCCCTTCCGAGCTGCTGGGAGGCCACGGCTTGCTTGCTTACGCAGCTCGGCGTTCAGCATTCTGCATCCTGGGTCCCGATGCCACAGCTTGCCGCGGCGCTGCTTCTTCCTGGCTTCATGCTTTGAGTTCGGAGTTGGAGGCATAGAGGCTCTCTTTGGAGTTGCTGATCAAGGGGGTTCCGCTCCTAGCTTTCAGAGCGTGGGCGGTTTCTCCTCGATTTTGGTGCTGCTACTTTTGGATTCTGCACTGTCCTCTGAGTTTTGAATTGGATGCTGTGACTGCAGCTGCAGCTGCCGTTTGATCTTTTCACCAGAGGCTGGAGCCAGGGTTCAGGTGGAGGTTTTGGAATTGAAGCTGGAAACCCCTGGAAATCCCTGAAAATCCCTGCTGCAGTGGTGAGATAAGAAGTTTTGGACCTACATCGCGTGCATCACCGTGAGTAACGCCTGGCGTAAAAGAAAAGAAACACAAAGAAAAAACTTTTTCTCTCTCTTTCATCTCTTTGCGGGAGTAACAGAAAGAAACTTTTAAGGAGGCTGAATTTTACCAATTCTGCACGCAAAAATGGGCAAGCCTCATAGGGAGAGAGAGGAGGGTATAAAGACCAGTAAAGTCGAGTTGGCTGCCCGTCAGAAAGCGAGAACTCGCTTAGTCTTAGTTAGAAAGACCTCTCGCAAAGCAGCCAAGGAAAATGACAAAAATAAGGGTAAAACTGGGGGAGAGAGCTCGGCGGGGGATACGCTGCCGGAGTCCTCGGATGATGAACTACCTATTCCTCCTATCTCTTTGCAAGTCAAGGAGACAAAGAAGGTTGCAATGGATTGTCAAGATAACTATAACTCAACAGTACAGTCTAAACCATAACCAGAGCCACAACCAGAGCCAGAACCAGCGCCAGAACCAGAGCTAGAAGCAGAGTTACCAGCCGGTACCTCGGTATCAGTCCTAGAAACACCACCTCAAGCAGGAGAGGCTAAAAATAAAGCTGGTAAAGGAGGAAAAGAGTTAAAAGAGTATCCACTCTTTGCAAAACAAAACACTCCTAAGACTCTCTCTGTACAATCCCCCATAACCTTAGCTCTGGCCGCCTCACCAGCCTCACCAGGCTTACCCGCCTCACCAGCCAATATTGCACGACCCAACGACCCTGGCCCAACAAAATCGTTGAAGTCACTCTGCCACGATAAGACACCTGAACCTCTTCCTCTTTGTGCTTCGCAATCTCTCAGAAACTCCACACAAGAGGTTTTAGGCGGGGAGGGTTGTACGCAAGACTGCTCCTCATTTCCAGATATACAAAGCGAGGTATTGGGAGCCCCAAGTGCAGAGGGTGATGAGGTGCAGCTGTGCTCCAATGAGAGCAAATCAGATTCTATTACAAAACTTTCGGCAGGAAAAGATAATTTTCCGGGACCAGAGGAGAGATCAGAGGTGAGATACCAGCTAGACATCCGCGAAATGCTGAATTTAATTCTTGATGAGATCCGAAAAATTAAACATAACCAGCAAGTGGAGATAGCCGCCCTTCATTCAAGAATGGATACATTCGAGGAATCAATGTTGGTGATCCCGAAGAGACTTCAGGAGGTAGAGGCTAGGATCTCTACACTCGAAGATCAAATGAACCTGATTTCGGGGGACGCAAAGGAGGCAGCTAAGAAGAAAAATTTTCTTGAAATCAAGCTAGAGGAGCTCGAAAATCACTCCAGAAGGTCAAACCTAAGGATGTGGGGGTTCCGGAAGGAATAGAGGGCTCCGATACCATTCAGTGGGCCAATCCTTTTATTCACGACACAGTTCTACCTGAATTTGAGGGAGACCTGACAATAACAAGAGCTCATCGGGTCCCGGCCCAGCGCTTCCCAAATTCAGCATTTTCAAGAACTATTCTTTTGAACTTTGCTGACTACAGGATCAAGGACAAGATTCTTTCTAGAGCTTACAAAAACCCCAGTTTTCAGTATCAGAAACTGGAAAATGTAGGATCTTCTCAGATATGACTGCAGTAGCTGCAAAAAGAAGAAAATAATTTGTGAAAATTTGACACTTATTTAAGGCAAATGGCGCTCAAGCCTCGATTGTGCAGCAGTCAAAATTGAAGGTCCTGGCTGAAGGAAAATTCTACTTGTTTACGGACGTAGAAGAGGCGCAATCTCTTCTTAGGGAGATCTCTTCAGGAGCTAGGGCCTGAAAAGGGGAAAATCTAACCTAGGCCTGGCAATATTCTTCTTTTCCTGAAGTTGTCTTCTCTTGCTCTTTCACTTTGGTGCTTTTTCTTTTCTTCTCCTAGTATGAACAGTGCACAATAGTAGTATGGGGCGGGAACAGATCTACGGGTCACTCAGGGTGTAACAAAAGGACACCCAGACCAGAAGAAGTGGGAGGAATGTGGCCAGCGTGGCAGGGAGGGAAGTTTCCACATTACTGGGGAGGGCGGGGGAGGGGGGGTAAACGCAGCAAAAAGGAATATGAGCAATGGGTATTTCACTTGTTTTAGTTCTATTAATAGGTACTCAACAGTGATAAGATTTTTTTTTAGATGAAATGTAATACCTGCAACATCCTGTCAATTAATGCAAATGGAATGTTAAACAAACAGAAGTATGGGGCGCTGTTGAAACGGATAATATCTATTAGACCCCAGGTGGTCTTTTTTCAGGAGACTCATTGAAGTCTAATAGTCCGAAGTTGTTTATTCCTAGATACCTCTCCAATGTATTTTTTTCATCAGCAGGGGTGGCCCAGAGAGGGGTTGCTATTTATTTCTCAAGGGATCTAGCCTGGGAATTCCTACAGGTTCATAGAGATGCCAAGGGCAGGTGGATATGGGTGGTGGCAAAATTGCAAGATAAAATTATAAACTTTGTGAATTACTATGGCCCCATCCTTGATGATATTTCCGGGTTGTCAGAAATTTATGAATCTTTAAGGGGAGTCCAGGACAGATAATTCTAGGAGGAGATTTTAATTATATTCAAGACTTGTCAAGAGATACTTCTAATAAGAAAAAGAAACAGCTAAAGCCTAAAACAAAATGTTTTTTTGAAGCACTCTTACATGAATATCAATTGAGGGATCCATGGCGTTATAGAAATGCTGAAGATTAATCTTTTACATGTTAATCTCCACCGGTTTCGGACTGCATCCAGAATAGATTTCTTTTAAATATCTAGATCTTTCCAGATCTCAAGAACTGTGATTGGATGCAATCCATTTTCTGACCACGCCAGAATGGAATTAGAACTAGTACTTGGAGGAGTGGATTAAGAGCGTCCCAGGTGGCAGCTGTATCGCACCCTGCTACAAAACCAGGAATGGGTTTCAGAATTCAGAGAATGGATTATACAATTCTTTGAAATAAACAACAACACAGCTGAACCCTTCTCTGTCTGGGGCGGATTTAAAGCAACAGCACGCGCCCAGATCATCGCATATACTAGTACTAAGGCAAACGAAAGAAAGTTAAAAATAGCCAAGCTTTAGTCAGACGTAGAGAGGGAATATACCTTGCAGCTCCAACATCATTCGAGCAAACTAGAGCAGGCTAAAACTCTTCTTCGGGATTTTTTTATTGCCAGTTGGTGGGAAAATTACTAGCTAACTCTACAAGAAAAGGGCAGGAGTCATCACTGATAGTGAAAATTCATGATCCTCAGAGTGGGTTGGAGGAGGAGGATAGAGACAAGATTTCTAAGATTTTCCTGGATCATTTTGAAAAAATCTACTCTACGGAATATCAGGTAGAGGAAGTAATGATCCAGGATTATTTTACAAATATAGAAATCCCCCAAATCTCCGAAAACCGGGTCAACCAAATCAGTCTTGAAATAAATACCCCTGAAATACAAGATGGTATAAAGGCAACCTCAGGGGGAAAGGCTTCCGGCCAGGACGGATTCCCAATCGAGTTTTATAGTTTTTTTTTAAAGAATTAGCAACTCCCTTGAAAAAGTTATATAATTATGTTAGGTTAGGTGGGCACGTCCCTGCTGAGTTTAAGGAATCTACAATTATATGTTTTATCAAACAAGATAAAAATCAATATGATGTTAATTCATATAGGCCAATTAGCCTATTAAATTCGGATTATAAAATCCTTATGAAAATATGGGCTAAAAGATTTGTCCTCGCTGCCCAGGAGGTCATCCACCAAGACCAGTCTGGGTTTATCGCAGGACGTTATATGGCAGCAAACACCGAGTTCTTAATCCAGGCATTGGACTATTTTAATATAAATTTGACCCCAGCCTGTATATTAATGATGGACGCAGAAAAAGCGTTTGACTTGGTGAATTGGGCAGCACTATTTTACTCTCTCGGTCAATTTGGTTTTCCAGCCTCAATTATTAAGATTCTTCATAACATCTGTGAGGGAGCATCGGCCCAAGTAATAATCAATGCAAAACAGGCTGGTAAGATCAAGGTAAATAGGGGTAAAAGGCAGGGCTGCCCATTGTCCCCGTTGCTCTTTACTTTCTTTATCGAGCCTCTAGTAGTAAAGATTAGGGACAACGTGGCTATTCAGCCCCCTATCATCGGTATGTCTAAATTGAAGTTGTTTGACGATGATATTATTTTATATTTAATACCTATAAAAGAAAATATTGAAAACCTATTGAGAGAGTTTAACAACTATGAAAAGATAGGGGGTTATAAAGTAAATCCTAAAAAAACTGAGGTCCTTGCATTAAACACTGATCTTCATTTTCTCCCAGTTGATCTGCAGGCCCAAGCTGCAAGGAGCGACCCAATTAGATACCTGGGCATATTTGTGACCACAGAATATGATATGCTTTATTCTATGAATTACATTACAATGAAGAACAAAATTCGGAACCTTTTAGATCAATGGCTCCTTCTCCCATTATCAGTTATAGGTAGGGTATCATTGATTAAGATGTCGGTGCTGCCCTTGCTCATATTTTTGTTCAGTAACGTTCCCATTAAAATTAATTTAGCTTTTTTTAAAGAACTCGAAACAATGCTGAGAGGTTTTATATGGGGCAATAAAGCTTCAAGAGTTAAACTTCAAGTATTACAACTTCCAGCTGAACAAGGAGGTTTAGCCCTACTCCATTTAAGGACCTATTATGAAGCTGCATTTTTGGATATATTGTCAGGATTATTGAGGAGTAATCAGACAAGAGATAATTTTTTTCTTACAAGAATGTTACAAGAGGCAGGTTCCCAAATTCCAGTTTTTTTTTAAATTGCAAAGCTGCCAAAGAGGTCAAGATATAAGACGTTAAGAGAATATGCCTCAAGAATGTTGCTCCTTTTCAAAAAACATGGTACTGATGGCTCTCATTATTTAAGTTTATTTGAATGTACTCAAATAGGCCTCCCACTAAGTTTGAATCATATTAAAACCTGGGAACTTTGTGGGCTCCATGAGTTGAGACATATGGTAGTCCAAAACAGGGTAATTAGTTGGCAGGAGGTAGTCGCTATAACTAATGGTCCATTGCGCCCGACCTTTTTTTAATATATGCAGATTTTCTATTTTATTAGAAATGAGATAAGTGGCCTGCTTAATGCTCCTAATGCTATACTAACAGCCTTGTATGGTGGAATGAGCAAAGGTATCGGATATTGGTACAAGATGCTTCATTGCTCAAATCAAAATGTATTAGTAGACAGACATCTTGAGAAAATAAATCTCTCTACACAATGTAACTTTTCCACAAAGGATTGGGATGTCATTTGTTAGTTGGGGAATAGATCTTTACGTGCTGCCAACTACAAAAGGATGTCTTTTCTATCTCGCTGGTTAGCATATTATACACCGGAGGCTTTGGAAAAGATGTATCCTGAAGTTGAGAATAAATGCTTCAGATGTATGGCTAGTAGCCAGGGAGGATGGCATCATATTTTATTTACTTGCCGGCAGTTAGAAACTTTCTGGGAGGGAATATTTGCCGATATCGAACAGGCTATTGGGAAATATTTTCTACCAACAGCAGAAGTAGCCCTGTTCGGTATATGCAAAGACAGGAGCGGGCTTAATAAAGCAGAAGAAGTATTTATATTTATATCTTGTGCAGTTGCTCGTTCCTTAATACTTCAAAATTGGAAGTCCGGCGGGATCCCATCACATATAAATTGGTTTAACAAAATGAGGAGAACATGTTTTTTTGAAAAGGCTTATGCAGGCAGAGTGGGAGCCATTGGGAGATTTGAGAGGAACTGGAAATATTTTGAGAATCTAGAAGAAATGAAGGGAGGATGATTTGTGAAGAAAATCGATAGTAGATGATTTTTAATAACAGCCTTTTTATCTATGAATCTGATAGTTTTGTCTATTGTTTTTTTTCTAGGACATCTGCATGTATTAGCACTTTATTCTTACATCAGCTTGCACTATGCACTTTTTAAGATGGTACTTTTTTGTACTCTTTGCACTTTTTGCACCAGCACTTTATTGCAGTTTTGCACGTTCTTGCAGATGCACTTTATAAATTGCATATTTTGTACATAATGTCTTGGAAATTTCAACAATGGAGTAGGCTGTTTTTTCTATCTCGATGAACATCCCTTTTATCTTTGTACATCTTTTTATCTTTTTTATCTCTTGTTTGTTATTTAAGAAATCTATTGGAAATGTATTGTTATTGAAATCTAAAGTATAACATGCTTTGTACCTTTGGTTTACCTATTGCTCTATTCAATAAAAAAACTTTAAAAAAAAAGAGGACAAGGTCCCGACCAAGGCTCCAACCAAGGCTGTGATCAAGACCAGGCGAGATTTGAAAACCTCTATCCAACAAGAGGTCGACTGAGCAACGGTCGAAGTGGCAGAGGCGGCGGAGCCTCCAACTCATCCGGTGAGTGTTCTCCCTTTTTCTCATCTAAGTGTGGGGGGCCGGCTGGTGCTTTTTTTCCAGGCTTGGTCTTCCATCATGGGGGATGCCTGGGTGTTGCAGACGGTCCAAGGGTTCCACATAGGGTTCCAAGGGGACCCGGTCCAACCAGTTCGTGCAAGGTCCCTCTGTTTTTCATCGGCAGATTTGGCGTTGGGGAACCTCGAGGTGCACTTCCTCCTAGAAAAAGGGGCTATCGCGGAAACTTCTCTTCATCCCAGAGGGTTTATCAGCAACATCTTCCTGGTGGACAAACCAGATGGGGGCCAACGGCCCATAATCAATCTTCGGGAGTTCAATGAGTGGCTAGTTTATTGCCACTTCAAGATGGAAGGGATCCATCTTCTCCGCGATATTCTTCGCCCCAACGACTGGCTAGCGCGCCTCGACCTCAAGGACGTCTACCTGGCAGTTCCCATCTTTCCGCCTCACAGGCGCTTCCTTCAGTATTTTTTGGAAGGACAAGACCTTCGAGGTAACCACTCTTCCTTTCGGCCTGTCGCCAGCCCCTTGGTGCTTCACCAGGGTCCTCCGGCCGGTCATGGAGCGCATTCGGGCGTACGGAGTTCGTCTTATCGTCTACCTCAACGATATTCTTCTAATGGCGCAGTGCCCCAGAACTTTAGCGGCTCAGCTCCAGTCAGTGGTGAACCTCCTGCAGGGTTTGGGCTTTGTGAACAATGAAGCCAAGTCCACCTTGGTGCCTGCGCAGAAGGTCATCTTTTTGGGTTTCCAGATCGACTCGGTAGCCTCCTCCCTCAGCCGTCCCTGCCGCAAGTTGACAAAAATTTGGCACGAGATCCGGAGGACTCTAGCTCAGTCTCAAACCTCCCTCCGGCAGCTGGCCCGCACTGTCGGCCTGCTCTCTGCCTCAATCCAAGCCAACTTCCTGGGACCCTTACACTACCGGGCCCTCCAGTGCCTGAAAGCAATGCATCTTCGACGTGGCCTGTTCTACTCGCAAAAGGTTCCGCTGTCCGAAGACGCCAGGGAAGAGCTTCAATGGTGGCTTGCCAATATGGAAGCTTGGAACGGGAGAGCGATCTTTGGGGCCACACCGGATATCGTTATCGAATCTGACGCAAGCAGGTCCGGCTGGGGCGTGAGGTGTGGAGAGTTCACCACGGGCGGTGTGTGGTCTCCTCGAGAACAACAATATCATATCAACTGTCTGGAGCTCTTATCGAGCTCTTTTGCGATCCAATGTTGGACCAGGGACTCTGTACGATCCTGCGTCCTCTTCAAGATGGACAATGTATCAGCGGTCCGCTACATAAACCATCTTGGTGGAACGCGATCGAAGGCCCTCTCGGACCTAGCCGTGCACCTTTGGCAGAACTGCCTGGACCATCAGGTTTCTCTTACTGCGGAGTATCTTCCTGGGCAGGACAATCAAGTGGTAAAATTCCACCCTCACCATCTTTATGATGCAAGCCTTTGGAAGCTGCACCCAGGGGTTTTCTCGGATCAACAATGTGTGTGGGGGCTTTTTCTCAGTGGATCTGTTCACCACCGTCTGGATAACCAGCTTCCTCGGTTCTTCAGCCCGAGGCCGGATCCCCTGGTGGAGAAAACGGACTTGTTTCTGCAGTATTGGTGGATCGAAAAACAGGCTATGGCTTCACCCCGTTCGCCATGATCACAAGAGTCTTAGCCCAGGTTCGCCGGCAAGGGACGACCTTAGTATTGATCACCCCAATGTGGAGGTCGCAAGTTTGGTGTCCAGTTCTTCTGGAACTTTCTTGGGATTCTCCAATCCCACTCCCTGTCCTTCCATCCCTCTTGCTCAATCCAGACGGGGATCCTCACCCGCTCATTCTGCAGGGCTCTCTGGCCCTGTTGGCATGGAAGATTACCGGGGATATTGGGCGGTCCCAGGCCTTTTGGGAGCGGCTGAGAAATACATGTCCAAGGCCTGGTCTGACAGTACAATTAAGCGGTACCGATCCACTTGGAGAAGATGGTATTGTTGGTGTTTGCGACAGGGTTTCAATCCCATGGCAACTGATGTGACGGTCGTTTTGAATTTCTTGGCTGGTTTGGAGGAGGAAGATTTAGCTTATCACTCAATCAATACCTTCCTCTCTGTAATCTCGGCAGGAAATTCCTTGGTGGTTGGTACCCCAGTAGGGGAGCATCCTCTGGTTTTTAGGTTGTTGCGCTGCATTCGCCTGTCTTTACCACCGGAACCGAGATACTCTGCCCTTTGGGATGCAAACCAAGTCCTGAACTTGTTCCTGTTCTGGCAGCCGAATAGATTCCTTTCCTGTAAGGAACTTTCAGTGAAGTTAGTCATGCTCTTGTGCTTAGTCTCCTGCAGGCTAGTAAAGGACGTTTGGGCTCTGGACATGTCTGGGAGAATTTTTTCCCCTTCGGGGGGGGGGGGGGGGGGACGTTTACGATCCGTAGGCGGACTAAAACCGGGTACGAAAACTATTTCCTACCCTGCCTTCCTGGATTCTCCTATGCTCTGCCTGGTGTCTTATCTTAAGGCGTATGAGGAAATGTCGGAGGAGTTCCGCCCCCGGGTGAGCGGCAGCTGCTTATCGCCCTTAGGAAACCTCATGAAGCTGTTTCTTTCACAACAATCGCTCGCTGGGTCCGTTGGGTGATGCAGGAGGTGGGCATTGACCTTCGGGTTTTTGGGGCCCATTCGACTAGGGGGGCAATGGACTCCAAGGCGTTTACCCTGGGAGCTCGTCTGGAGGACATTCTGAAGGTCTTCAGACTCTACCTTCAAGCGGTTTTACTTCAAACCGGAGCTTGATATGGCTCACTTGGTGGTGAGTAAGCTTTAAACAAGCATAATCCTCGCCTCCAGTCTTGACATAGAATGAAAAATTTCCTAGCTATTGTAATGGAAAGTTTCAATTCTATTAAGGACTAGGAGGCGAGGATTATCCCACCCAGGGTACATCTACGTGTAACTACCCACCCTCGTATCAGAGTATGTAAGGGTATCTTCCTTGCTTTTTACAAGTTGTGATTGGTGTTGGAATATGCCTTTGTCTTTCCCCCTACAGGGCTAAACCATAGCCATGGCAATCACCTTATTATTTCTCCTTGCTTCCCACATGGGACTCCAACAAACCGGATTCCGGAGATGTTCAAGCTGGCTGTTCAAGCGCATCGAAAGAGGGGGAAAAGAGGCTGACAGAGGACTCTGTGGTGTCGGAAGCCCTGTGATTGGTGGATTCCCATGGACACTCTGTACATGATCTTTGTACTCTTTTGTTCAAAACTCTATTCCATTCCCTGTGGTTCATGGGAATGGTAGTTTTGCTACCAGTTCTTTGAAATGGTTGCTTGTTAATAAAGTGGAGAAAGTAAAGCATAATCCTCGCCTCTGAGTCCTTAATAGAATTGAAACTTTCCGTTACGATAGCTAGAAAATTCATTCTCCATCTTTCTTTTCTATCTATATTTTGTTTGTGAGTTTGAGTTTGAATTTGAATTTCGGAGCACTGAAACCTCTTTAACTTAGTGGGAAGATGTTGGCAACATTCTGGAAAAATACTTCAATCAGCAGCTTATGAAATTTATTGAAACACTTGAACTTCTGAGTCCATCGCAGTCAGGTTTCATAAGTGAGCATATCACAGAATCTGCACTGGTAGCTGCAGTACACGCCATTAGATCAGTAGTAGATGCAGGAGAGGCTGCAGCACTTATCATGTTAATTGGTCCGCAGACTTTGATACAATTTTCTCTTTTCTCCTCACTTCTTCTTTGTGCCAGTTTGGGATCAAAGGTAAAGACCTGAGTCTACTAAAATCCTTTCTGTAAGATAAGGTGCGCATAGTAATGTGTAGAACGTTTGCCACAAAACCTCTTTCTCTTCCGTACAGGGTACAGCAATGGTCTTCTTTAAGTCCCATCATTGTCACCATTACGGAGGATGTTCACTCTGTGGCCTTGAATCTAAGAATTATATGAGAGCAGTCAGTAATTAGATGAAGGATAAGTGTCTTAAATTAAATGCAGATAAGACAGAGGTCCTGATTTTTAGTTGTCCTTCTGTATGAAAAAACAACTGGTGGCCTTATGTTTTGGGTTCTCCTTTTCCCCCATCAATTCAGCTAAACATCTTGGGGTGATTTTTGAGCCACCACTTTTGTTCGACTCATAGGTGAGCCATACTGTGTGCTCCTGTTTTAACATCATTAGATCCCTGAGGAAAATGTATCCCTTTATCCTGGTTTCTGCGCGTAAAAGGGTGGTGTTTGCCTTGATTTTATCACAGCTTGATTAATGCAATGCTCTCTTTCTTAACATCAATAATGTTTCCTTGATTAAACTCCAAACCGGCCAACTGATGAAACTGCACTGAAGAAAATAATTATTTTCAGTTATTTATGCATTGCACTTTAGGCCCTGTACAATAGGGCCCCCCAACTTTATCAGATCTAGGTTTCAATGGTATGTTGCAACCAGGATGCTTCCCTCAAGTAAACACAAACTGGTGATTGGTACTGAGAATTCACTGTGCTAGATGGGGTGGAAAATCTTTTTCTGTTGCCATAGCTAAACTGTGGAACTCACTACCCCATCACATTTCAGAACTTGAAAATTATTTGCTGTTCATATTTTTTTTTAAATATGGCTGTTTATGTCTTAAGTAGGTCAGGTCCTTTAAGGTTGTGACTCCAGTTTCCTGGTTTCATGGGTGTGGTCGGTTAGGTCCTTGACGCCTTTGGATATATGTGCACTCTACAAATTGTTTTCATTTCATGTCCTAAAAAAGCAATGGCCGAACTAAATGGACTTTATGTCTTGTAGTGAGGAGGCGGCTTTTTGCTCGAGTTGAGATCATTTGTGGTCTATGGACAAGTAGTGGTAAAATACCACTATCTTCAAATTCAAAATTTTGTTTATTAGTTAATAAAACCCATAAACATGTGCAAAATCCACAACTAAGTCACCCAATACAATACATATAAAATTAGTAAATCTCTGCTTTAGGCTGTCTAAGCAGCAATTTGCCCATCAGAGGCTCATATAACCACATCTAAAAACATGACATACATAGACGGATAAGCTAGCAATCAAGGAGCCTCATTATTCAAACAATGGGATAGATATGTGGTAATTTTGACTAATTTAGGATGATTGGCCTTCCTATATTGTGTAAGTGGGCACAGGGAAATTACAGAGAGTACATTATAAAATACAGAAATAGATATATGATCCTGTGCTCACAGAGAATCGTACAGACTGTGCAACAATCAAATATCCATGGCTTACTGTGCACAGTGTAAACATTTTGAGACGATTTGTCATCTTGTGTCACCTGCGTACGTCACAGGTGTTCCAGGCCACCAATATTATTACAGTACAATTGTAAGACCAAGTTAATCCCTTGGAGAGTTGACTCTTAAGACGGTCGAGCAATCAATGCTTATGAGAACGAGAAAGGCAGAAGTTGGTTTACGAATAGACACCGAGACAACACTGCATTCCAAGACCAGATTGACTAATCTTGAATGGGTACCAATAGAAAATAACTACACTGCTCATAAACCTATAATAAGAAGAATAGTGACAGACTGAGTCTTGGTGGGGAACAGCGTTTACAACACAACTTTTCCACGCAGTACCTTTACCACGCAACTTTAACAACGCAAGTCGTTACAACGACTTGCGCTGGGGGGGCGCTGTAGGATAGGGAATAGTTTGATTTACTATCCAAAACCTTCCCTACTATCCGCGGGGACTAGAGTTGGAATAGTAAATTAAACTATTCACTATCCAGCGCCCCCCAACGCAAGTCGTTGTAACGACTTGCGTTGAAAACCTGCGTGGTAAAGGCATGCGTTGTAAAAGCATGCATAGTAACGACATACATCCGTCTTGATAAAGATCACATGCATACCTACGCCAAGAGCAAGACGTGTCAGCTGGAGCACTTACATGCAGTGGTGGAATCACATCAGGCAACATTCTTGTAATTATGCACAAAAATAGGCCTATCCTTAGTAAGAGTTAGAGGATCCGATGCAGCATGACAGAATAAATAACAGTAAACTGAATACCAGTGCGCTTTAATCTGCAATGAGAACAGGACTGAAATGACAGGCGAGTTAAATGGACCATTTGCAATATAATACACACTAAAGCCAAAGGGTGCTAGCATCTCCCGAGATTGAGATACAGTTCCAAATATAGTAGGAGTGTTAAAATAGTGCCATGTGCTTTGCATTTTTCATGCTTTATAGTCCATGATAGCATTAATTGATTAATGTATTCATCAAAAATGCATGGTGTGCTCATTATTGCATTTATTATTTTCATTTTGAAATGCGATATTTTGATATAGGTTGACAGTGCATCAGTAGCTCATATGCTATGTATTCAATAGCATAATTTATAACGTATAGCACACATCCTACTATGCAGAAGAAATTCACAAGTTTCTTTTTCATATCCTAAACCACAAATCACAAACTTGTTTCTATTATGATAATGCTGAGAAATCACATATACTTTGAGTGCAGAGGTACCTCGAAATATAGGATCTACAGGTTTTCAAGGCAGCATCAAAGCTGTAAACAGTGTGATTGAAGGTCACGAATTGACATGAGCTGATGACTTATGTTGTTTTCTCAGCAAAAGCATGACTAAACATGGACAGAAACTGACCCCCTTTGCTGCAGACCAATACACATCAAAAAGACAATCAGTTAAAGATATGTGTGTAATAAGTCCATCTAGAAACATGTTTGTATGGCACTTTTAATTCTGTAGCACCTTTGCACTATTGTGCAAGGGTGCCTGTGTTGCAGGCGATTATGGTTTATGTGCAGGAAGATGTCCCTTTCTGCACGTATGCAATCTATAAGGGCTATTTCTTATTTCTATGTGTGTTGCCTTATGCAGTACACATAGGAGTAGCAGATTGTCATTAATTAATGACTGTTTGTTTATGTGAAGTTAGGGCCACCTTACTGCACATAAACAATCATTAATGGCTTTTTGCTCATTCTGCTGCACACATAGAACAAGCATTAGGAATGCATTAGGGCTCGGGTTTGTTTGAGTTAGAGATAATGGCATTGTAAATGGCAATGTGTTTTAGGCATGTGTTTTGGAGTGGAAACATGTGGTGTGTGTTGGAGATATGTGTGTTGGATTGGAATGATATAAATGGTGGCATGCTGCACTTTAACGCAATATCTTTAAAAGGTAAAGTGCAGCATAGTGCGATAGGTACAATATTAATTGGTGGATGCGTTATCAATTGGTGTGTGCATTGATGTGTGGTGGATGTGTGTGCCTGTAGGAATTGTGCAGTGGTGGCTGTTGGTGTGTGTGTTTGGAGGAAGCGTGTAGTGGTGGCTTGAGGTATGTATGACTGGTGGTAGCGTGCAGTAAGAGCTGTTAGTGAGTGTGGCTGTCAAGCGTACAGAGCTGGATGGTAATGCGTGTGGTTGGTGAAAGGGTGACCTGACAGCTGTTGATGATTGTGCCAATTGAAAGAGTGGCTGGTGCACTGTCAGCTGTTGGTGGGTGTGTGTGTTTAGTGAAAGTTGCACTGACATTGTTTGTTGTGTGCGTGAGTGTTTAGAGGCACTGATGCATGGTCGTGTTTGTTTTTGGTGAAAGCGTACATTGATGGTTGTTGGTGTTTGTGCCTGGTGAAAGCATTCATTGACGGCTGGGGGGGGTGTTGTTGTGTGTGTTGTTTTCTGTGTAGTGGTGAGTGTGTGGTGGTGAGTGTGTTGTTGTGAGTGGTAATGAGTGTGTGGGGTTGAGAGAGTGAGGTGTGTGGTTTGTGTGTGTGTTATGTGTGTGTGGTGTATGTGTGTGTGGTGTGTGTATGGTGTGTGTGTGTGTGGTATCTGTGTGTGGTGTATGTGCTGTTTTCTGCACACTCACACACTGCCCCTACACATTCACACACTGCTCACCCGCACACTCCCAATGTCACCCTGCATAGTCACACACTGTTTATTCTGCACACTCATTCTGCACACTAACACAATGTGCACCCTGCACCCTTAAGTTTTTTATCCCACTTGCACACACTATTCTCTCTTTTTTTGTCAATTCAGGCGTACTCTAGGGTGCACCCTCCGTGCTTGGGTGCGTCAAATATGTACCAACAGCGTGTCCCGTCTGGCAGACGTCACCTAGTCACAGCTCATCCTTCCCAACAGGGTTATCCAATTAGTAATGAGTAACGCCTTCGTTTAATTCACATTCATTTTAATTTTTCATTATTTTTAAGAATTCCTTCATTCTTTGCATTTATAAATCCAAATAAGTGTTATTAATTCTCATTCTTCAAATACAACCATCATCCAATGCATTTCGGCTAGCAAAAAGCCTTCATCAGGGATATGGGTCTATAATCAAAAGAACATGATACATGAGGAAAGAGAATCTGATATTCGACATGTAGTGACTTCATAGAAGAAGAAAGTGAAATGGTGAGCAGGCCAACGCCCCCAGATTCAGATATTAGGAATAGGTCATGAAGCTCAATAAAACAATAAATCATGAAACTAAATCAACACTTAATCACCCGTGAATACAAGAAACTTAATTTCAAGTAATTTTGCACTGTAAACAACCTACGTTTGTCATAAAGATAGAGAATAAGCACTCATATCTATATTAAATGACACCTGTGCTGAAATGATAGTCAAATTATGTGTAACGCTTTATCCAACATTACAAACATTAGTAGTTCAAAAAATGGTTCAAACAAAAATAGCCACGCGCCATTTTTGTTTCAGTACAACGTTATTACTACCAAAGGCAATTCCGTGGTAAATCATGATAAGCACATACGATAAAAAGGAACATAAAGTTCCTGTGATCCTGGTCAAACGTTTCATTTAGTGAACTCACTTGAGAGCGAGATGATGCGGCTCCGAGTTTGTACTCGACATGTTGCTCGCGTCTGGAGACCGCGGGCAGTGGTGCCGGTTAAGCTGTCATTACAAAAGATAAACGAAGGACTAAACTTCTAATGGGGAAAGTCAGTGCCATGCTGGAATGGTTACGCAAGTCATCCCATTATACTCGTGTAAAGTAAAAGTAAAAATAAAATTAAAAATAGAGGTTACGGTTCAACATTGTGATCAAAATCTTAATAAAGAAAAATAAAGTAAAAATAACAATGAAACTAGATTCGATTAGAAAATATGAATATCATTATCTCAAGAGTTGATTGGCGGAGAACATTCAATATCATTCAGAGCAAGTACAAAATCAATATAGTGGTTCTATAGGTAACAGCTAAATTCAACCCTCCCATTCATCCCATTTGGCTTAAGGGTATCAAGTTTATAAATCCAAAAGTTTTCACGTTTCAAGAGGAGTTTATTGTTGTCAACTCCTTCTTGTTTTGAGACCAACTCCAAGATTTGAAACCTCAGTTGACTGATGTTATGTGAGGCTTCTTGAAAATGTGTAGCTACTGTGGATTTAGTAGATTTATTACGAATATTAGACTTATGTTCATTTAGGCGAACCTTCATTTTTCTTTCGGTTTTACCCACATATCCTTGTCCGCAAGGACATTTTAAGAGATAAATGATGTTAGAACTGTCACATGTTGCCGTTACTTTCAATTTTATGTTGAATCCTTTACTCGGATGAGTCATGGTGTTTCCTTTTATTATGCAGTTACAATGACTGCAGTTCAAGCAGGGCAGTGTTCCTCTGAAATTGTGGGTTGTGCTTGATTCTCTGGTTTTAATTAAACTACCTAAATTAGGAGCTCGTTGGTAGGCAAAAAGTGGAAAGTCATTAAATATATGATTGAAATCTGGTTCTTGAAATTAAGTTTCTTGTATTCACGGGTGATTTAGTGTTGATTTAGTTTCATGATTTATTGTTTTATTGAGCTTCACGACCTATTCCTAATATCTGAATCTGGGGGCGTTGGCCTGCTCACCATTTCACTTTCTTCTTCTATGAAGTCACTACATGTCGAATATCAGATTCTGTTTCCTCATGTATCATGTTCTTTTGATTATAGACCCATATCCCTGATGAAGGCTTTTTGCTAGCCGGAATGCATTGGATGATGGTTGTATTTGAAGAATGAGAATTAATAACACTTATTTGGATTTATAAATGCAAAGAATGAAGGAATTCTTGAAAAAAATGAAAAATTAAAATGAATGTGAATTAAACGACGGCGTTACTCATTACTAATTGGATAACCCTGTTGGGAAGGATGAGCTGTGACTAGGAGACGGCTCCCAGACGGGACACGCTGTTGGTACACCCTGCACCCTTACACACTGTCTCTGCAGTCACTCTGCACTCACTGTCACTTTACACTCACTCTGCAACAAGTCACTCTGAATCTGCACTCTGAATCTGCACTCTGAATCTGCACTCTGAAACTGCACTCTGATTCTGCACTCTGAATCTGCACTCTGAATCTGCACTCTGAATCTGCACTCTGAATTCTCAATCTGCACTCTGCACTCTGAATCTGCACTCTGCACTCTCAATCTGCACTCACAATCTGCACTCTGCACTCTGAATCTGCACTCTGAATCTGCACTCTGAATCTGCCCTCTGAATTCTCAATCTGCACTCTGCACTCTCAATCTGCACTCTCAATCTGCACTCTGCACTCTGAAACAGCACTCACAATCTGCACTCTGCACTCTGAATCTGCACTCCGCACTCTGCACTCTGAATCTGCACTCTGAATCTGCACTCTGAATCTGCACTCTGAATTCTCAATCTGCACTCTGCACTCTGAATCTGCACTCTGAATCTGCACTCTGCACTCTCAATCTGCACTCACAATCTGCACTCTGCACTCTGAATCTGCACTCTGAATTCTCAATCTGCACTCTGCACTCTGAATCTGCACTCTCAATCTGCACTCTGCACTCTGAAACTGCACTCACAATCTGCACTCTGCACTCTGAATCTGCACTCCACACTCTGCACTCTGAATCTGCACTCTGATTCTGCACTCTGAATTCTCAATCTGCACTCTGCACTCTGAATCTGCACTCTGAATCTGCACTCTGCACTCTGAATCTGCACTCACAATCTGCACTCTGCACTCTCATCTGCAATCACAATCTGCACTCTGCACTCTGCACTCTAAATCTGGACTCTGAATCTGCACTCTGAATCTGCACTCTGAATCTGCACTCTGAATTCTCAATCTGCACTCTGCACTTTGAATTTGCACTCTCAATCTGCACTCTGCACTCTCAATCTGCACTCACAATCTGCACTCTGCACTCTGAATCTGCACTCCACACTCTATACTCTGCACTCTGCACTCTGAATCTGCACTCTGAATCTGCACTCTGAAACTGCACTCTGAATCTGCACTCTGAATCTGCACTCTGATTCTGCACTCTGAATTTGCACTCTGATTCTGCACTCTGAAAATGCACTCTCAATCTGCACTCTGAATCTACACTCTCAATCTGCACTCTGCACTCTCAATCTGCACTCTGACTCTGCACTCTCAATCTGCACTCTGCACTCTCAATCTGCACTATGCACTCTCAATCTGCACTCTGCACTCTGAATCTGCACTCTGCACTCTCAATCTGCACTCTGCACTCTCAATCTGCACTCTGCACTCTGAATCTGCACTCTGCACTCTGCACTCTCAATCTGCACTCTGCACTCTCAATCTGCACTCTGCACTCTCAATCTGCACTCCGCACTCACAATCTACACTCACAATCTGCACTCCGCACTCTGAACTCTGCACTCTGCACCCTGAACTCTGCACTCACATTCTCCGGATGATGCCATCATTGATATCATCAAGGATGTCACTTGATATGCCATTAGTGATGTCATTAAGGATGTCATTGACGGAGGGGGGGTTGGGGGCATCTTGTCACTAGGTGCAAGATGGCCACCACCTAGTGAGGCTCTGCTGGCTGGACGGGTCTATTAAGTACGCCTCTTCACAATAATGGTCATTGATGTGTGAGCATATCTATGTATATCAAAGCATGCTTTTAATATGAATTCCAGCGGTGGGGGCTGTAAAGACGAGCAGGCTGGGAGAGGCGATGTCAGAGGCTTCTGTGAGCTCCCAGCCTGTCGTTTCCAGTGGTGGGGGCTGCAGTGAAGAGCAGGCTGGGAGAGGCGATTTCAGAGGCCTCTGCGAGCCGGCATCTGCCTTAAATTACCAGGGGCCCACAAGCTTTGGCAGGGAGCCAGCATGCGCGCATTAGGCAAAACTCACTGCAGAATGGTGAACGCGCCCGACCATCTGGATTCCATTACCGCAGCACCCTGACAGCTCCTAATTGAAATTTATGGACTGCCGTGCGCATAACCGCACAGAAAATGCAGGAAGTGCTGAACGTGAATTATATATGGCCTATTGCGTTAAGGCTACTACAAACACGGCAACACGAGGACCAATTACCATGCAGATGGCAAAAATAACTACTGACAATCTCGCGCACTGAGGAATTTTTGCTACATTATTCTGAGCCCCTTAACAATACGGCTCGGAGCTCCGCCCCACTGCTGACGCAGTGGTGACGTAGGCTGAGCCCTAAAAAGCAAAAACAAGGAAAAATAAAAGCATTTCTACTTGTGTGTCATTCTAACGCCTACTCTTGCATGGAGTTAGTTTTTGTCGCTGGCACAATTTTACACCGCTTTGTAAATCTTGGGCAGCGTCGAAAAGCAATGGGTGTTGGGGTGTACTGCCACCAGAGCATCAAAAAAAGGGACACTCTGGTGGCGTTAGGGGCTTGTACATATGCCCCTCAGTTTTCTAAAGTCATTTTCCATACCTTTCAACTGCTCTTAATTTACATTTTTGTGAATTCAAAAAAGCAAGAGAGGCACTTCCCAAACAGAAATGCTTTAACCCCTTTGATGCTGATGACGAGCTCAGCTCGTCATCAGCCACGGGTGGCGTGTGCTGATGATGAGCTGAGCTCGTCATGTAAAGCGGGAGAATGAAAAAAGCCGCACAGCGCAAAAATCGCCGCAGCAGCGATGCGTTTAAACAGTTCTAGAGTATGTGTGCCTGATTTTTGTAATTTCATTCAGCTATTACCCTCAACAGTTTTGGTTTTGGTAAACGGAAACACATTTTTTTTAGCATACTTTATTAATGACCTTTATATCAAATTCGATGCAAGGACTATTACAGATAGACAGTCTTTTTATACTTACAATAGATACCACATATACGTTTCATGAATCTGCCCTACTATTTCCTTATTATTTAACAGGAAACGGAGAATAAATGGTATCAGAAGACAATGTGGGTAGCAAGTAATTGCAGTTATGGCAGATAACTGCGCGGTATAAAGTAGTTACATTTCTAGTTAACATGAATAACAGGTTCAACCATGTACCCACCCTCTCTAACACACCCTGTCCCCGCTCCTGGTCGGTCGGTTCCTTCATTGTCCATTGTAATCTGAAAGGGGATGCTAGCAGTGTAGTACTAGGGGAGTTCGCAGTGATCATGGGATATGCTGTATGGGTGTGCGTCCTGGAACCGGTGATGGATGGGTCGCGTATTGACTCTGCATGTTATGAAGTTGGGGTACCCCATGGGGGTAATAAGTCAAGTGATTCAAACTCATATAGCATAATCTCCCAGTCCATTGAAATGGGTTGTTTTCGAAGCCCCCTCTCTTCTTTCCGAAGGGCTGCACCTTCGGCATTTCACCATTGAATCATGTTGTCTTGCCAGCCGGATATCGCTGGGCATCTAGCGGATTTCCACCTCATGGTGAGGGCTCATATTGCTAATATGGGGGCTAAGTCAATAAACCTCAGTCGTACCTTCTGGACTTTCGAGCGTCTACGGAGGCCCATGAGGCAGGTCAGGACTTCATCCGATATAGGGATTTGTGTGACTTCGTTCAGGGATTGGCGAACCCCCCTACCAGTAGCCCCGGAGACGAGGCAGGACCACAGCATATGGAGGAAGTCCACCTCATCCCTTTACAGCGGGGGCAGCAATGTGAGGCGTAGGGGAACATGAGGTGAATCTGCTTGGGGGTGAGATACGACCTTTGAAGGACCATGGTCTGAATGAACTTTAGTTTGGCATTACGGGAAACTCTTTTGGGGTGTTCTACCATGCTCTGCCATGCTTTATCAGTGATTTCCGTGATAGAGTCCTCAGACCGTTGTCTTCTAAGTGAAGTAAGTGTGATCGCAGAGTGCGCCCTTACACCTGTGTATAGCCAATGGACCAGGTGTCCCCCAGTACCCATGTAGTATAAGAGATGTATCAGGTTGTGTTGTAAGGGCTCGCTGCGCTGTGGGGCCCATGTGTTTTTTATGTAGTGGGATACGGTAGCGTGTAATAAATATAGTCATGTCGGTGTGCCTGTAGTCTGTAGGAAAGAGTCGTGATCCAACAGGCATCCATCACCAAAGAATGCCCCGACTTCCTCCATTCCCGCCTCTATCCAATCCTGTATCCTGGTCTTCGTGAGTCTGCCATGTGGGGTGATGAAGCAGCAATGCCGAAATGCGCGTAGTCCACATATACCGCATTGCCCCCATCAACTCCACGTCTATCGTATTCATCTATGAAATTAATTTACTTATGTGATTTTTGTTACATGGATTATGTGAAATGCATGGACTTTTTATAAAGAAAACAAAGAACATTTGAAAATTCAACTCAATAACAAGTTGCATTGAAGAATAAAATGAAATATATTTTTTCAGATTTATTAGTTTATATTTAGTTTTAGTACTAGTGGTCACTGTCTACAGAGAGATCTAGATTTTGTGTTGTTTTTTGTTTATTGCCTGATGCAAACAAGCTATAGACCTTTATTTAATGCATTATTTCCCTATGTGTAGCTTGTTTATTAGATATATAGGGGTCCCCTGTTTTCAAATCAGTATGTTTGTGTTGCAGGACTGCCCTATGATCAATTATCCGTAATGTTTCTAGCGTCTCAGCATGTTCAATACGGGCAGTCTGTAACTCCTCTTTCTTGTCAAGGTCTGTCAACGCTTCCTGTTCCAATGTGGTCATCCATCGTTCGACTCTGAGCAATTGTTGCTGCGTTTCCTGTTGGGCCCCTACTAATTGTCCTATCGATGCTCGCCGTACCACTACCTTCAGTGTGTCCCATTCAATCAAGTTAGAAGAGGCCGTGTTCCAGTTTTCAGCTATATAAGAAGTGATAGTGTTGGAAAGGGCTGTTTGAAATGGAGCATCCTCTAGCAATTGCGGGTGTACCTTTTGGGCACTGGAGTGGGCACATTACCCCATAAACGGAAACACATAATTCAGTCTCTACAGTATGTCTTGTTTTATAAGAATAATTTCTTCTACTTTTTGTTTTCTATGAAATTGTATTTATGACTCATGAGTCTATATGTTTATACATCCATTATAATCAATATTTGCAAATTACTCTGAGCAATAGTGAAATTTAACTTGTTAATATAATATTTAATAATGTAAAAAAACAAAAAGATAAATAATATAACTTGATTTTTAGCCTAAAAATTGCTGGATGGGTTTAGCATCATGTAAAGATTAGAATATTCTATCAATTCCACATTCAAGAGTTATATGATCGTCCTCATTTTTTTAAGCAATTTTCGAAATGAGTATCTTTTTAAAAAAGGAAAATTGACTGATTACAGGCATTTGACACTGTTCATCTTTTTCATAAGTATTCCCGTTCTCCAAAAGCTTCTATACACTATACACAACTCTTAAGCCATAAAGGTGAAAGGAACAAATTTAAGATTGAATAGCAGTGGGGAAAAGATTTAGGGCCAGATTTAAAGTTTGGCAGACAGTTTTCTGTCCATCAGGGTGGTGAAGGACCCTATGTTCGCCAACCTGGTAGACTACCACCTTCCAAATGTTTAGATCACATCTGCCCTAGCCAAGACGTATGTACCTTGACAGGAACTGTTGTGACAGAAGTTCCTATCAAGGTATAAAATGTTCTATGGACAGCCGTCGAAACTAAACATTTATAAAGTTTTTTTTCAAAAACAAACACCCAAAATGGGAGTTTGTTACTGAAAAGCAAAAAACAAATGGCCCTCACAACCAAGGACTTTTTTCCTGGGTGTAGGGGATCATGATTTATTTGTTTCTGTCCCTCATTGCGAGGTTCTACCTGGTAGTGACAGAGAGGAAAAATGACATTATATTATCTACCCTATATATGGCAGGTGGTGTAATGCCCTTCTTCCAGCAGCCCCTGATCGGTCGGGCTGTTTGGAGAAAAGTGTCTGATGATGGAGCTAATGAAAGCACCCCAATTGAAAGGATGGGTCTTCCTGACCCTAAATTGGGCAGGCAGAGCAACAATTTGGTGGACACTGTATTCTGTTGCATTAGTGGCAGCACCCTGTTCGCCAAAATTTTAATATGGCTCTTAGACATTATATAGTCTATTTACACTTGGAACTCTATGTGGCCAAAAATACTTACTACATTTCAGACAGCAAGCTTAATGCAGACTCTATTTCTGTTGTGTAACAGACTGTTTTTGCTACCTTTTACATTGTATAAAGCTAAAGATTTGATAAGGAGTAGCTGTTGGTCTTGTAATTCAATAGATGTAGACTTACTGCACATGATGTATGAGTGTGCTTTAGGTCATCATTTTTGTCTTGAGGTTTCGAAGGTAGTTAATGATATTATGAATTCCAAGGTTACTTTCACAATGCAAAATTTCTCCATAGGAAGTTTAGTTTTGGGCTGAAGAAGAGCACAGTAGAAAAATATCTAGCAACAGCAGTCCAACAAATTACGTTTAAGTAGAAGGGTACTTCAAAAGTTTCATATAAGGCATGGTGGTATGCAATATGTTATAACCTTAAAATAGTTTAGTTAGTACCACATGTTCCAATATATCTTGTAAAGGATGTATTATATGGCCTCCTTTTGTATCAGGTCTATGCAGAGATTCTCCAGAACATGATAATATTTCTAAGGTTAATGATGGGGTATGTTTTGCCTCCTTGAATACTTACAGAATTGTTTTGATCAGGTATTTGCCTATTTCTTTAACAAGTATACATTTCCAATTATTCAAATATTATCTTATTATTTGTCGACATGTTTATGACCAATTCTTGGCCCTCTATATCATTTAGTTTTTTCTTAAAGCTGCATCTTTCTTCTTCTGTAGTTATACAATTCTTTTGTACATTATATGTAACTTGGGGCCTGATTTAGAGTCTGGCGGACAGGCTCCTCCATCGCAAATGTGACAGCAATCCCGTCTGCTATATTACAAGTGCGATAGGATATAATGCACTTGTAATACAGTAGAAGGGATATCCGTCACATTTGTGACGGAGCAACCCATCCGCCGAACCATAAATCAGGCCCTAAGTTGTTTATGTCTTTGAATTATAATATACATATTATCCAATTTTAAAATCACTTGCTGCATGGTTGGTGAAGGCCCTGAACCCGAGTTATAGGCCCGAGCCACAGGGAAAGGCCTTTAACAACCAGTATACCCTGAGGCAGAAGAACTATAGGGCTATTAGAGCATTTCACCCACCGAGTATAGAATGTTCTGAATTAAAAAGTGAAAAACATGAAGACAAACATTGGAATGTTGGGCTTATACCAGCCATTATAAGCCTGGAGCTACTTCATTGACTTCAATGGAGCTCCCAATATTCCAATGTTCTAATATTCTATACTTTTCTATCTATAAAGTGGTTGTATTGTTAGTAACCTTTAGTTTCTGTGCATTAGATTTCTTAAAAACACCTTTTTTAACACAATAGAATTCAGCTGAAGAGTACAGTTATACCATACGTGCATAGATAAACAAACGCCTCTAAAGTTTAGCATGCTGCATAGACTGTGCACAATGCATATATGAATCTGGAATGTTCCTAGTGTTGTTACATATTGAAGTGCTAGACTAACGCAGCAGCAACGACTGTGTGAATTGCCTGTTGAACAGAGTAGCTGGAGTATTTTTGATGGGTTTTATTGTGAACATTCTTTGCTTAAAATGGAGGCATTCAAGGGTACTTTTCTCTGAGTAGCTCCATTTATGCAGCACTCTAAGCTTCATAAGAGCTAATAGCAGCCAGTTAGCAGCACCAGTCGGTTTGCTTATTTTCCACGATTTACACTGCAATGTCTGCATTCCAACAAACTATCTCCTTGGAAAAAAAATGTTTTACATACATCTCGTACTTTTTCAGTAATGCGTTATGGCATAATTTTGAGCTACTAATCAATAAATACTAACTCTAATACCCATTCTAATGAAACTCAATTGAAGAATTTCAGAATTACAAACTGGCCAAGCCTTGAATTGATCCTGTGACCTGCAAATCACATTAGATAGTAGCAGCAAGCAGTTGCTCAGGGAGATGCCCATATTGTGGGATAATTTAAACCATATCAGTAAATATGGGTGCAAAAGCACCTCACTTAATGATCAGATGTTTTGCCATGAAAACAGTCAAAGCTGGACTTTAAAGGTACACCTTATGGCACTGACCAATCAATCAATCAATTATTTGTATAGAGCGGCTAATTACCCCGTGGGGTATCCAGGCACTGTGTTGCAGGTATCAGTGGAAGAGCCAGGTCTTGAGTTCCTTCCTAAAGTGGTTCATTGAGGGAGAAGTGCAGAGGTGGAGGGTGTTCCAGACTTTGGTGGTGAAGTCGGAGAATGAGCGCTCTCCAGAGCGGCTGCAGGGGATGCATTGTGTCTGAGTGAGGACTAGGTGTGCGGACCGGAGGTTTCTAGAGATTTGGTGAAAGATCAGGTGGTGTTTCATGTAGTCTGGCCCTAGGTTGTGGAGGGCTTTGTATGTGTGGGTCAGGACCTTATACACCTATAGCTTATATAATTGCCATATAGGCCAGTCCCGAGGTATCCGTTCATGAAGCAACTTCGCACATTGGTGACACGGCCCAGTGCTTACACAGTGGGACGCATTTTCAGGGACAGTGTAAATGGGCAACCTCAGCCCGCCCCCACAGACTCAGCTATTTTCAGCCACTGTAGTTCTGTGGTCACACAATGTGACACTTTTTGATTGTCTGTGGCACTGCACTGGTGCTGTAGGCCACTGGGTCTGATGGCAGTGGGCTGACCCCAGTGAAAAATGTTTATTTGGGCCAGGCTGGATGGGGAACCAATAAGGCAAGTGCCTAGTCAACAGTAACCCAACTGACGCCCCTGAGCATACTGACAAACTCAGAGAAGGAGGTCAAGGGTTTCATTCATGGTGGACAATGTAAGGATTTCAGTATCTTTAGACAAGGCTGTATCTATATGGCCAAGAAAGGGGATGGAGTTTTTGTGTCAGGACTCAGACACTTCACGCTGATGAGTAACGCCCTGCAAGATTGGCAGGTCCATTATGCAATATTAAGTCAATTACATTGGAGAATACGAATACCAAGAAAAGAGCTAAACAACTAGACGTACCCTACGTTGATAATTATTTCCTACAAATCAAACAAGTCCCTTTGTTTGAGTGTGAAGCAAATATTAGTAAAGCCTCGTTCTGCATCATAGACTGGAATTCGTAACACCTCTGCCTGGTGGGTTGCATCTTGCGGAGGTCCTAGCACTAACTGAGCCGCTGTATTCATGGAGGCCTCACAGACAATTAGACATCAGAAAGTGAACACGTATGGACAGTGAAACAAAGACTGGGTCATATAAGCCACCTCATAATAGGAGACTCAAGAATGACTTAATTTATCTTAATTTATAATATCTGATCCCACACATCTGCATGCATACTGGATGTCTGACTATCATTGAGTTGTGAACTCAGGTAGGTCAGTGAAGCCAACCACCAGGACCGTTCCAATAGACAGAAAAGATACTGAAATGTGGGAGCACCTCTACCTTAGGAAAGTATCCCAGGTGTAGAACTCCTCCCTGCTTGGACATCATTAGTGCAAGCCCTGGCCTAATGGCTAGGGTGGTCGACCTCGAATCTGAAGAACCAGGTTTGAGCCTCTGCAATGACGCTGAACATCCTGTGATTCTGGGCAAATCACTTAATCTCCCCGTGCCGAACAAAAATTAATGTGTGTCTTCATGTAATGCAACTGGTGCTATGTAAAGTGCTCTGATACCCGATACCGGGTCAAGTTAGAGCTATATAAAACTGCGTTAAAAATAAAAATTGGCTAGATTGCTGCCAATCGCCTGCAAGATAATGGGGATATAAGGCCCTTTGAGAAGGATCTTGAGTTGTTTTACCAGTCGTTAAGTGAGGAAGATATGATACCTTGTGCCTTATCAGAGTAATTAGGTCTAGGAGGTCTCTATTACTGCCACCATCTCTCTCACATCGCAGCTATGTTTCCAAGCCTGTACCCTGGGAGGAGATACCTCTCGTATTGACTCTAGTCCACATCTCAAAAAGATGAAATTCAAGAAATGCCTGATTATCCTGACTGCTGGTGTACCCTTACACACTCTGACCACTGCAAATTCTTTGCAGACCTTCCGCAAGATACCAAGATTAAGACCTTCTATGCTGACTGGGAGAACTTGTAGATGGCCACCTACCTAGGACCACACCCATGGCATGTGGCCAGGATCCCCTCATCATGCCACACCATCCTCAAGGCTGACCAATCCAGTCCTAGCACGAAGGTGTGGCCGAGACTTTTGTTTAGAAAGCGTGCCTTCTACACATTTGTTAAATTAAGTGCTAATAATATTCATATTAGTAACAACTTTTGCTTAGATGTCTTAGACTAAGGTAATTATAATGAAAGATGGCCAGCAAGGGGTTTTATTGTTTTCTAATTTCTCAGCACTGTTAGGACCTGTTTTGGAACAATCAGAGTACCTAAACCTGAGATTAATCAGTGGCTGTCCTATGTTATTAAATTATAAAGGGAGTTCCACAGAATAAGAACAAAAGATGTTACCACACTAACATCATTTATACAATAAATGATCAATAAAATACAAGAAACCAGGATTTTGTGTTGTCTGAAAATTATTATTTAAATTCAAGGCAAAAAAATATATTTAAGTACAAAAGGATGAGAATTCATGTGGGGTAGGGTACATACATGGATATAACTTGGATATTCAAGGTATTGGTTATTTCTCCTTTGACATATCCAAATATTGAGTCCAGACTGCTTAAGCACAATAGTTCATTGATTTCAACTTAAAATCAGAAGAAAATCAAAGGATGACATGAAACAAAAAGTGCAGAATTGGACTAAACAAGTCGACGTTTCTGTCTTTTTTGAAGTTTTCTTAAGACCATCATCAGGACAGAACTAGTAATATATACAATTGATGACCCTTTTAAATTCAAAAGTACGTCAGTGAAATTCAAGACGGCAACAGCACCTTCAATTGTAGCGTAGGAATAGGGCAAAGAGATAAATCATTTGTGCCCAGAGTTCACTCGTATTAAATACAGGAGTGCAGTCTACAATTTCTGACGGAATGTCCAAGTTAAATCAATTTCCAATCACTTGAATGTTTTTTCAATTTCGCGCCAAGGAACGTCAAACGAGTCCGGCAAGGATTGTTCCAAAACAGGTCCTAACAGTGCTGAGAAATTAGAAAACAATAAAACCCCTTGCTGGCCATCTTTCATTATAATAAACTTTGCCCGAGCCCGCAAGGGTATATTGGGTTGCTCACCTTCTTATCCAGTATTAGACTAAGGTAAGCAAACTATTCTTACAATAATGCTACATAACAGCATAACAAGTGGGCTACACAACCACAAAGATTAGAATATTTAAAGGCCAGGTTGCGAGTTGGGCAATACAGGGACCACGCGAATACCAAGTCTGAAATTACCCGCTCAGGAAAGTACTCCTGCCCCAGTACCATGCAATTATCGGTTGTGAGCTCCCACTCCACAAAGCTCATAATAGGGACTTATATGTAACACTAAGCTATTACTTTTAATGTAATTCACTTTCTGATTGCAATGATGCAGTTATTTAGCCCTGATATGATTCTAAGTCCATCATTACGAGGGGCCAGTTAACTGTTATGTGTGCGGCAAATCCTGCTACTGCACATATAGCAAATCTGCGTTTTGTCATAAAATGGCCAGTATTTACTGAAACATGTGGATTTTTGTGCGATTACCACCAAATTCCTTAATCCTCAAATATTCATAGTTGGGTGATATTGATTGCACCCGATACATTTTGACCCAGTTGAGTCTAAATTTATCAGGTGAGAAACATATTATACCAGTTATTGGTTCACTCATAATGAGGGCCTAAGTAGCTTCTTATAAGATAGCAAATTAGCATTATTACTAAACCAATGGGTAGGCTGTAACAGTAGCTGTATGAAACGAACTTTTACTAAATGTTAGATCATAAAATCAGAAACAAATACCCTAATCCATTAGCTGAAACAGTAGATGACAGGCACATTTGCAAACAATGCAAGAAATTAGGGGAATCCCACAGGATCCTGGTTCCAGTTGCTATTTCCTAGCTGTATCTGGAATCCTTTCGACCTAGTGAAATACTTATAACTTATACTGGTATCATTTTCCGACACCGGGACACAGTTCAGCAGCACCCACATGATGTCTACTTTCTATTCAGAGCAGCAATCTGCAGGTGGCCAAGGGGCTTTCTTGTTTTTGCTTTCAGCTGGGCCCAAAAACAAAGGCCTGGTTTAAGGAACCATCAACCCTTTTGTTTTTCAATTATCATGGTGGCTGGTGGCAATCTGGAGCCTAACACTAGATGCCAGTGAAATGGAAGGAAACAAAGGCACACAGGTAGTTACTTCAAAGGTTATTTAGAGAAACTATGATTTGGAGGCAGGTTTTTGATGTGCTTGCACTGTAATATTGCCAGATGTGGCTGTGTGCATGAGTAAATACACCAATAATTATTCAAATGGCACTCGCTAATTTATTTTTAATTCTTTAATAGCGCCACGCATCTCACAGTAGTGTGTCAGAGCACTTTACATTACAAACGGGGTAATATTAAATCAAACACATGTGTAAGTTAATGTACTAAAGTGCAAAGAAGGGTATAAGGTGTAGGAGTCACATATCATCCATACTTGTAGACATTTCTTTGTTAAGAGGGTCTGGTTGAGAGATACACAAAGTCAGGATTTAAACACAGTAATTTGGGTTGTCTTTACTGACAAGAATGTATTGCTACCCAAAGGAACCTTTCTTTGCAAACTTAAGTTAACAATAGCTTTAATAAAAGGATCTAACTCCATGACTCACAGGTTGCATGCAGCTCCTTGACGCCAGTTCATATCTCTCTGTGCTATATTATAAGGACTACAACTTAAGAACTGGAAGGAAGAAAATACATCTCTATGTCAAAAGCAGAAATCTTCTTACCTATGTACATAATATACAAATCAAAGATCTGAATGTTCCAGGTGTGCTTTACAGTTTCACATTTATCCTCTGTGATCTTTTGTGTCAAACTGCGATTAGACAAAACACAGATTTCTCGAAAAAAACTATCGGAGTTATATTCCCTTTATAATTATCCATTGAAATTTGCTGGGCACACAAAGATCTCTGCACCATATGCCATAAACAACATAATGTAGCCTCTTTTGACCAATTAACTAAGCTGAACAGATATACTGTCACATTTGTCTTTGCTGCCAATTTCTTTGAGGCAGCTAGTTTTTGTATGTTTTTAAATGAATTGGCTGTCAGACTCGCTTTTCATGACTCCACCCCTCGTGACTCCGGTCTTTATCTTCGCCACACCTTAACCTCCAATGTATGGGTTCCCAGAGTAACGCTATTCCAGTTCCAGCACTGTTTGCAACTTACCTAGGTGTAGAAATTTCGGGTGAATCTTGTGCTGGAGTTGGGATGTTTGTGCTAAAGCTAGCACGAACGGGAGAGCGAGGAGCCCCTTTACATACATCGCGTACAGCTTACTGACCTAGCGGGACGATGCACGCGCCAATATTTATACGGCAGCGTAGGCCATGTTTTTTGACATCGCACGAGGCAGGGACATAACGCCACCACCATCTATTTATTGTTGTTGTCGCCCAGATAAATACAGTGGAACAATGCTATTGGTCCCAGCGCCCGGTGTCTGGATGCTTCTGTCTGTGCTAATCACGCGTGTTATGCGTCAACAGTTTCATCAGCAGTTTTTTTACGCTGAGAGCATCAGCGGCAACACGTCGCGCTTACGGATCTCAGGAGCGAAAACTCAAGACCCCCTAACTCCTCTTCCCTAAGTTTTGATTTTGTTCAGTGGTAAAATACAATATTTGTATTGAATGGTACGTATTTACACAAATGTGACGCTAGATGGCGGCGTATCCCTTTGTATACCAGAAATGTAAACGCTTCCGTATTTATGAACCTCAGAGACGCTTGAACTCAATTTGTGCCTGTTAGAGTGATCACACCAAAGAATTATTGGGAGAGGCGGGCCCCCAGGTTGTAGCTTGACTCCAAGAGCAAAAGGAAGAGCCGAGCCGTCAAAAAATTGTCACGTGAATTCTGCAGTAATATAATATGTAACTCGGAACAGCTACACAATATAAGCTGCGTCTTGTAAAAAGAGACCATGCTTCTTAACATGAAAACAAATATTTTAGAGCATCTCTGAGTTTTATTTGTTGTCTAAAGAAAAACTATCCCGTAGTTAATAGTACTTTGCGTGCTGGGATGAACAATCCAGTGCCTTAGCTAAAGTCAAAACTACAAGTTGTTGGTAATAGCCTTTTTATATCGGACTGGGTCTATCTAACAAGTTAACACATTTAAGGAAACAGGTGAGATTGTCCTATTGATAAGGTCTGAGTAGGCCCCAAATGCCTCACCCTTGCGTCATCAAACACGAAAGCAGGACAGGGTGTTTACATGCCACCCTGTGAAGTCATATTTAATGCTTCGAGGATTCTGTTCACAGCAAGCTGAGGTGACAGGGTGGGAGGCAGGAGAGAAACACAGCATGAACTTGGGTTCCCCTAGGCGCCCTGCTGAGAGACCATCAAATGTACACAATACCATTCCAGGTTACGCCTACACATCCAAGCATTGGGTAAACACAATAAAGAAGGGTGTGTTTCAGATTCCTAGAATGTGTCATTGAACCAGACTAGAAGACTGCTCATCAGTGATTACCTCCAGTATGAAGCCACAATTTCTTCGCTATTGATAACCCCTGTTTCAAGCGAGTAACCATGAAAACTAAAATATTCCCGAAATTGCAAACTCCGTAGAAAAGGTATCTTCAAACTTCCATCTCTCCATTCATCCATCCTTCCATCCACCCATCCTATCGCCTTCCATCCATACTGTGATCCATTCTTCCTTTCACTCCTCTTTCTGTTCACCTTCCCTTCACATTTCCACAGAATTTACTGTGAGTGAAACTCAGGTGGTGAGACGCGCTCACAGTAAAAGCACAAAACTTGGTAGTGCAAAAGCAAAATATCCAGGGGATTAAATGGGCAGGACTCATTTTGTACATAAATGCCTCCAGCTGAAACTAGAAGAAGAAGCTAGCCAGTTCCTATGGCTACTCTTTCCTCATCATCGGCAACCACATACACCATTCACCAGTTGCCTACCATCACAGATATCCTAAACTGGCCTTCCTAAACCACCTATCTAACTCAATCATTAGGACACATCACCCTGGAGGGAACTTAGTCTGCCTGGTTTTAAGTCGGGTACAACCAGGACACTAAGGTCTGGATGTATTAATATTTCACTCCATACAGCACGGCAAGGGAACTTTCTGTGCTGTGCTGAGTGAATAGGAGAGAGCAGAACTGAGCCATATTTACAAAGAGATATCACAGTTCTGGTCGTACCTAGCACTAGAGCACTTCATGGCCTCCAAGGAGCCACGTTGGAGACCAACTAGGGAGCCTAAAGATCCTTGGGTGAACTTTGTAGGTCACCCTGCAGTTATACACAGCTGCCTTCCACCTCACTAAGCCAATAAACTGCTCCACCTGCTGAGCCGTGCCTGGGTAGCCAGGACGACCAAGGGCACTCAGTGCCCTGCAGCCCAAGTCTAGTGTACCTAAAATCTACCAGATAGGAGTCTGCTAGGGCAGACCCCTCTCTATCCAGTCCTTCCGGAAAATCAGACTGGCAATCCCCAATGGAAGTGTCTAGTACTAACCCAGGCTGATGCTCAGGGTCTCCTCCCCTGGAAAAGGCACCACTTTTCGACCAGATTGCGCCACTGCAGGCTCCATCCACTTACTACACCACCTCAGCTGAGGGCCACACGTACCACTTGAACCAATGTCTAGAAAGCCAGGACTTCTCCAGGGGCCCCAGGGCCTCCAACCCCAAAACCTGGTACACATACAGTGCACCACACAGGAATCTCCCAAAACAGAGGCCTCTGCAGCAATCCCTAACTGAAGCAGTCTCCTTCCCTCAGACTGATGCTCAGGGCCCCCTCCATCTGCATCAGGCACCACCCAGCCACCTTGTTGGATCACTGCACATTCACCTGCCTCCTACACCTCCTCTGTCTCATGGGCCTTTGCCCCTTGTCCACAGGGTCTGATCTCACAGGACCTATCTGAGTGAACACCAGGCTGAGTATCGCCACAGCTGCCACCTCAGGACTTGGCAAGAAAGTATCAAGGATGACGTACATCACTGTATTTCGGGCAGTCACCTACACTACCCTGAACCTCAGGGTCTGCAACTAACCTATCTCAGGAATTTAGGGAGTCCATCACCACTTTCAGGTCTCCTCAGGGACAGCCACCAGCTCACCAGGGGAGACTAGGACACTCACTACGCATCCTGTTTCTGCACCTGGGGTGTCACTACACATATCTCAGGAACCATCTCCTCACAAGGCCACCAGCAGCATGGGCCAACCCTTGGGCACCTTCCCTCTCCAACAGATAACATATGGGGATCTCTTGAACCACTACTTTTTCTCGTGCCTCCACCTTGGTAACATTTCTCAGAGACCATCCATCCTGCTGGAGGGAACCATTAGGGGCCCCACTAGCTTCCTGTTTTTCTTTCACCCCACTGCACCAATGATTTATGGCCTACCTCAATGGCGGAAAATCTCTTCAAAAGAAAGACTCTATGTAGGCTCTCTCATATGAAAATTGTACTGACCTTGACAAGTGTGAGAATTTCCTGGGGCTCCTCGAATGTCTCCTACAAACCAAGAAGCAGGGCCCACCCTTTTGTCCCAACCAATGGTCCTTAAACCTATAGAGATGCACCCTTCTCATACAGTGTTGGTGTTGGGGTTCAAAGCACATCGTGGCTTGGAATCTCTCAATTATAACAGTTCTATGAAAGCCCACACCACTCTCACATCATTTCATAATGTAAACCAGGCACATTGAACAAAGTTAATATATCAACCAACATTTTTTTCACATGGGATATGTCTGCAGGCGTTTCCTTTCCCACATCTTACAGTCACACAATCAAACCTTTGAATCAATCTCAGAGCCTTGCACTCTGATATTTGAGAGACCATGACACCAGTCTGCGGGCCGCCCGTACAGTGGGTCACCTAACCTTGGACAATCACACAATCATGCTTTTCCCTGATTACACTCCTGCAGTACAACAACAGCGATCTTCTTTTCTAAGTGCCAAAAAAAGGGCTTTGTGAGCTTGGGATGAAATACTCTATACTATTCCCGGCCTGCCTCAATGTCTTTTCGGAGAGCAAGACCCTTTTTAGGTTTCGGCTGCAAAAAGCTGCGCAAGCAGCTTTTGCGCAGGAGAAATCTATTGAGTTACAGTATGTGGCTCTGGAATCCGCCCTCTGTTTCATTGGCTAGCTCCATAAATGGAGGCTAGCCATTGGAACAGAGAGGCTTTTGGCTACGTCAGCCAAAAGCCGGGAACGCCCCCGAATCTGGTCCGGCCAGGCCGTGCTTGCTGCTGTCCTGCCTTCCTCCGTGTCCCTCCTCCCGCCGTCCCTCCTCCCGCCGTCCCCCCTCCCCTCGCTATCCTGTGCACGTTTCCCGCCCCCCTCCCGCCGTTAGTGTCCTCTCCCGCCCCCCTTCCGCCGTCCGTGTCCTCTTCTGCCGTTCGTGTCCTCTCCCGCCCCCCTCGTCCTCTCCCGCCCCCTCCCGCCGTTCGTGTCCTCTCCCGCCCCCCTCGTCCTCTCCCGCCCCCGTGTCCTCTCCCTCCCCCCGTGTCCTCGTAGGGGCTTGTTTTTCCTGCGGAGTAGCCCCCAGTGGAAAGAAATGTAATTTCCGCATTTGCCTGTCTCTCCCGCCCCCCTCGTCCTCTCCCGCCCCCCTCCCGCCTTTCGTGTCCTCTCCCGCCCCCCGTGTCCTCGTTTTACCTAATAAAGTAAAAATGTATCCCTTAAAGGAGCCCTCAAAATATGTCTTCCCCGGGGCCCCCAAAATCCTTCAGACGACGCTGTTGGTGAGAACACAACACACGTGCGTTTTTCATCCCACTTAACGCTTCTAAAAACCTGGCATTTTTGCGAGTAAGAGGGGAAGGGGAAAAGTGTCGGAGCCGGTTGATAGTTTGGGGAATGGCGACCTGGGCAGCGCGTATGGGATAGTAAAGAGGGTTAGGGCAGTGGATATTCTGAGTAAACAGGTGGAAGAGAACAGCGAGTGGACGGGGCGAAGGGCAGGATGAGGATTGTGAGGTCAGGGGTGAAAGAAAAATAATGTTTTCAGGGAATGAGGAGGGATCAGGTGGCGGCGGATGGACAGGAGGCGAAAAAAGTTGGTTGGAAAAGATCGGAAGAGCAGCGGAGAGGCATGAGAGTGGCCGGGGCGAGGAGGATCAGAGAGGCACAGGGTGGGTGTGGAGAGGAAGGGTGAACCGGATGGGAGGGTCAGCGTAAAGGTTTAGCTGGGAGGCGCCGCGGGGAAGGAGAACAGAGAGGGGCCCTTTAATGGCAGGGGAGGAGTTAAGGAAAGTTTGGCTTTTGCGTTTAGGGGAGGTAGTGCGTGCAGGTGCTCAGGAGGTTAAAGCGATACTGGGAGTGGAAGAAAGAGAGCGTTTCTCCTGGACTGCCCTGCTCTCTGCCTGCACTGCAGCCCTTCCTTCATCTGGTTGGTGCTCGGCCACATCTACAGAGTCATAGCGCTTCCCCCAGCCGCCCCCTTTAGCATCCTACCTGGACACCCTCCCCCAAAAAAAAAAAAGATAAGTCACCATCAGAGTGAAGCGCGAGGGGATCTGATGGAAGCGCTTTTAACAAATCACAGCTGTGCGAACGGTGAGTTGTATGCACTTTTTTGGGGGTGCGGTATGGGTTGAACCCGGAATGATGCACTAAATAGGGGTAAGTAGTGGAGGGGGTGAGCACTAGAACCGGAAGCACAGGTTTTGTGGAACGAAAAGTCTGCCTCGTTGGGTATGTGGGATAAGTACAGGCAAGGCGAATCACCGGGAATTAGGTCCCACTATCCCCCGTCGTTTAGGGGACAGTGCGAGTACAGACACTGGGGCAGGTGTTGGAAGAAGGAAATAAGCCTGGTTCCGGGAAGAGCTTTGGGTAAGACCCACCTGTGCGAGGGGGCAGGTTATGAGAGCAAGGCATCTTATGTGTAGGTACTGTTCGTGGGGGGGTGGTTAGTTGTGGCGCTTCCGCCTGTCACGCATTACCTCTGCGTGTTTCCTGGGCTGTGAGTTGTTCTCTGCCTCAACATTGCCTGTCCATGGGGCATCTGCTAGCCGCACCGCCCGTTCTCGGAGGGCGCGGGAGTCTGCGTGCTACAAGTTGTTTGTGTCCTGTTTCTCAATGTTCCAATCCAAATCATTGCCTTTTTAGAATACTACACCCCCGCCCCCTTTCAACGCTCTCACACTTATTGTAGAGTTGGAAGGAATGTATCGGTAGTATAGTAGGTGCAGTGGCACCGGCGAACGCCAAGGGGGCCCATTACAGCCCAGACACGGGGGCGTACCTTCCACGGGTGCGGTACCTAGCAGGGGTCCCAGAGGCCCACTGAACCCCGATTATTGCTCCCATGTTATAACCCAGACTGCAGCCATGGGTAGGCTGACCACCAGGCGTCCCGGATTTGCCCGGACAGTCCCGTTTTTTCCGCCAGCTGTCCTGGCAGATTTCAAGAATTTAAGTTCAGTCCCGGTTTGTAGAGAGGGTCGGCTGAAGTGGGAGGTACATTTTTGTTTTGCAAAGCAGGGCTGGTTAGCATCTGTTATAAAAAAGTAATTTAATTAACAGGCCTGCTACTGGCTTTACAAATTGCATTTTCTGTGTGTTCTTACTGCCTCTTCTGTAATTTTCTGCTAAGGGGCACCTGTGTGCCCGGGTTGCAGTAAAAGTGTAAACCACCTATTTTTGGACAATGTCCCGGTTTTTGGCTTTAAAATTCTGGTCACCCTAGCCAGGGGCCCATTTCTTTCCTTGCTCCAAGGCGCACAATACACGAACTATATATTTCTGCCCAGATATAGCTGTTTTTGTATGCAAACTTGGGACACACGGTCCACTTCCCTTGCTTGCATTAAGGCCCATGGCACCTTTGGTACGAACCTGGGGTGGGAACGTGCGTCTCTCCCTCTGGAGTTAACTATGTGCATGGAGTGACCGTCAGTACTTGAGTACATTTGGGGCGTTGCCAGAAGCTCTGGGTGACGAGTGGTGTGTTTGTGTGCGCTCTTCAGATGGCCAGGGTGGTGTTTGAGTTCCCTGCTGTGGTATTTGATGACTTCCGGCCATGTCTCTACCTCTTGCGCCCCTCTTTGTTTAGAGCCATCCAGATATTTGCCCGTGAAGGCCCCGGTGCTGGGGGCGAGGGAGGGGCTTCTATTATAATGTAGAATTGGGAGGGAAGCGGTCATCACAACAGAGCCAGAGGGTACGCGGAAGACCCGATAGGTGGTTGGGTCAGAATGGCCGACTGCATACCTCGTTCGCAAATTAAGAGGTGCAGTCAATGGAACGAATACGTGTAGGGAGGGTGGGGAGCTGCCAACTCCCTCCAGGTGTACCTGACTGGGGCTTCGAGAACTGAGGTTTGGCCCTGGAGAGGGGAGTCTCCAGCAGCCCGAGTAACTTCACTAGGGGCGAGGGTGGAGGCAAACGGGTTTTCCCCTGGTACAAAAGGATGTGTGGAAGCAGGGGCGGGCTCTTGTTATGCACGCCCATCAAGAGATGGGGCGCGAAAAGCCATTTAGAGCGCCCGGTGCGTTGGCCCCTGCAGCGCGCACCGGGCCTGCTTGTTCAGCTGAGGGCTAGGTCTGCGCGACTTTGCCTTCTTCTACGTGACGTCTGTGATTCCTGCAGCTTGGGGCGGGGACTTTTTCTCACACACAATTAGGTTTGTTCGACAATAAGTACCCTTCACCGGGTGGTGATTGTTTTAGCTCATTGGCTTGTGGCGGGTGTGCCTGGCTCAGGGCTCATCGCCCTCCAGTGTGTGCGTTGCAGTGTGTGGTCTTATCACAGAGCTGTGACTTTGTTCTAGCTCGGGTACCTTTGTTCTAGCTCGGGTACCTTTGTTCTAGCTCGGGTGCCTTGTTGTAGCTCGAGGGCGTTATTTGACGGTGGCTTTGTGTGGCTCTGAGTAGAATATTGAACAGCAGTGTGGTATGTTCTGAGGCACTGAATCCGTCGGGATTGAATGTCAGTGGGCAGAGATGGAGTGGCTGCATTATTGGTGCACGTGCCCAGCATCATTAGCAGAGTGCACCACCAGACCTTACTATTGAGACCAGTGGCTATTGGTTCTCCTCCTGCCCGCTCAGCAGGGCCACCGTCATCCCCCTGTTTCCTTGGCTCTTTTCAGCTCTGACATATTTCAAGATTCAATCATATCACCAGTTCTCCCAAATCTCTAGTTCACAACCCACTGGACCTCACGGAGTTCTTCAACGGTACCTGCTGCAAGGACGCATGCATAATTCAGATGGTGACATAGGGTGGATATGGACTTCTCGGGGCCTGACCATTTCCTCCGAGCTGTCAGTCGGTGGATTCAGACCAACTTAACTCCTCCAAAACCTGCATCCCAACCACTAGAGAACAGGAGAATTACAAACCAAAAATAACCTGGCATCAGGGGTTTGACCCACTGCCATCAGTATGAACTTAAGTACGAAATCTGGGAGTAATTATGGACTCCAGTCTTTCCCTGATCTCTGAAGTGAATAAAACCCCAAAAAAGTCTTTCTAAGTGGCATCTATTGTTTGATAGGTTATCCCTTCCTTAAGTTTCTGACAAGTTATAGCCCACCATCACCCTTGTTGTGTCGATGCAAATGGTCTCCAGGGAGCAGCACCCCCTCCCAGCTCTGACAACGGCAAAGGATCTGGCCTTTGGATGCAGGCCAGCTCCTGGTGCATTGGAATGCTTCACACCAGTCCTTCAAGCGCTTCTCTAACTCCTAATGGCCAAAGGCCTTCAAGGCACTCTGCATTGTTTACAGATCCACCCAAACTGCGGGCTTATGCTCCATACAAGCACATTTCTTAAGCCTCTTGCATGAAATTACTCGGCTACATTTTGTTTGTGTTCAGTAGCAAGAACATAATGTTTGTTCTTGTTCCAAAGCAGCTGCTCAGTGAAAGGATGGCGGTTTTATTGATTTTAACCACGTGACAATAGTTATAACCTTGTATTTGTCCTCCGTGCGCCCTGGTTAGGGGCTGTGATCTAGTTCTAACTCCGAGTTGGCAGCGTTGCAACCCAGGCAATAGATGCATTCTCTACCTTGAGCAGCAGCTTTGCAAAAGGCGAGGATCTGTTCCGCTGCAAGATTAGAAAAGTACTATTGATGTGAGACTACTGAATCGATCGCTCTTAGGAATGTTGGATGCATGCCGCTTACATTTATACATGTGCCTATGAGCATTTCTGTCTACTAGATATGCCACGTTGTGACGGTCTGTATCTTAAAGCTAACCTATATTTAGCATCTGATCTTCCTCCCTCCATCAATGATCAATGCTGGGGCTAAAGGAACACAGACCCTCAGAAACCCTTAGTTGACGCTTTTTAGGTTTCGGCTGCAAAAAGCTGAGCAAGCAGCTTTTGCGCAGGAGAAATCTATTGAGTTACAGTATGTGGCTCTGGAATCCGCCCTCTGTTTCATTGGCTAGCTCCATAAATGGAGGCTAGCCATTGGAACAGAGAGGCGTCCGTCATGGCCGGACCAGATTCGGGGGCGTTCCCGAGAATTTTTGGCTTTTGGCTACGTCATGCTACGTCAGCCAAAAGCCGGGAACGCCCCCGAATCTGGTCCGGCCGGGCCGTGCTTGCTGCTGTCCTGCCTTCCCTCGTGTCCCTCCTCCCGCCGTCCCCCTCCCCTCGCTGTCCTGTGCACGTTTCCCGCCTCCCTCCCGCCGTCCGTGTCCTCTCCCGCCCCCTCCCGCCGTTAGTGTCCTCTCCCACCCCCCTCGTCCTCTCCCGCCCCCCTCCCGCCGTCCGTGTCCTCTCCCGACCCCCTCCCGCCGTTCGTGTCCTCTCCCGCCCCCTCGTCCTCTCCCGCCCCCTCCCGCCGTTAGTGTCCTCTCCCACCCCCCTAGTCCTCTCCCGCCCCCCTCCCGCCGTCCGTGTCCTCTTCCGCCGTCCGTGTCCTCTCCCGCCCCCCCTCCCGCCGTTCGTGTCCTCTCCCGCCCCCCTCGTCCTCTCCCGCCCCCCTCCCGCCGTCCGTGTCCTCTCCCGCCCCCCGTGTCCTGGTAGGTGCTTGTTTTTCCTGTGGAGTAGCCCCCAGTGACAAGAAATATAATTTCCGCATGTGCCTGTCTCTCCCGCCCCCCCTCGTCCTCTCCCGCCCCCCTCCCGCTGTTCGTGTCCTCTCCCGCCCCCCGTGTCCTCGTTTTACCTTTATTTCCTTCAAACTTTCCTGCTTGTTTTTTCCCATGCTTTACTTGCTCTTCCCCTCTACTCTATTTCATTTGGGTTATTATTTTTTGTTGTTTAAAACTCGTTTTTCCTCCCCACCATGGCTTTTGTTTTTTATCACAAGTTCATGTGGCTCAAATCCAGATTGCGACAGGCAGAGCGAGATCGCCAGTCAGCAGAGGACGCTAACAGGCTCTTCAAGCAGGAGTTTGGGGACAAGATCGACAGCCTGCAGCTACACGTGGAACAGCTCGTGAAACAGCGGTGAAGACATTGTTTTGTTGAATACTTCTAGTGATAGATATGCTACTCTGTGAAACAACTCGATAAAGCTTCATGGATGAGAAGGCTGGCTGCGGTAAAAACTTAAGGGTGAAACAGATGGGACCGTATAAGAGTTTGTATCTTAAATGCATGTTCCTCCCTTCAAAGCATGATTTTTAGTGCAGTTTGAATAGGACAGGGTTTTCTATCCTTTATAGTACAATGCATGATTGCGAGTAACCCTATGCTTCGTTATTCTTAAGCACTTTTAGGTAGCTCAACAGTGATTAGTAGCACTCTAGAAACAATGCATACAAAAATAAAGTGGATGATTTACTTTTGTTTTTTAAATGGCAAGCTTCAAAGAAAAGTAGCGGGCCTGCAAGTTTATTTGGACAATTGCACAACATTGACCCATCAGATGATGAGGCTAATACAACTGGGGCATATTGCATAGCAATGGCATCTACCTAGTGAATGTGTACTGTTGGTTTGATGCAAAAATTGTGCCTTGTGTATTTCGGGGCCAGCTCTTCACTGAATGTTACAACTTGCTGATTCTTGTCGTTCTCCTCCTTTAGTGCTCCATCTTTGAGGATGCATAGACCAGTTCCAGCAGCTCAGAGAGTAGCAGATCGGCACAGCGTCATGCGTGTCAATTGTAATTTGTAAATAATATTTATATATTGCTTACTAGTGCCCAGTCCTGAGCTCTAATGCTAGGGACGTGCCAGTGGTGGTGGTGGGGGGCAGGGGGCTCCGGAGCTCTGAGCTGCCCGTCCTGCGTTTCAGCTTTTGTTATGCCACTGGCGCGTGAGTCCCCCCTCCCCCTCCTCTTGCAGGGCCCACAGCTGCCGCTTATGGCAGGGCAGTGGCTGGTGGTGGGGGGTCTGGTGGTGAGGAAGGGTCCAGACATGTGTGTTTTATGTGCTTTAACTCCCCATCCCTCAGCAGCAGGGGCACCCCTCACTTACATGAACCCCAGCCCTGGCCGGCGCAGCATGTCTGAAACAAAGCGGAGAATACAAGCGCTTACTTTAGTACTCTCTGCAACTGCAGAAAAATGTAAATGTATTGTTTTCTGGTTCCTGTGAGTGAACAAAGGGAAACCCTGAGACTGTATGTTGTGCGCACGTAAAGAGAAACCAGGGTACGAGGGTCTGAGTGAGTGAAGCTGGGAGAGACACTGGGCGGTAAACGCGGAGTCGGCAGGGATAAAGTCGGAGGCCCTGTGGAGTTTGTACAACACAGTGGGCTAGTGCCTGTTTTACTGTGCCTGTACGGTACCTTTGTGGGGCGAGATTTCAACACTCAACAGATTTAAACGAGGTTTTGCTTTTAGGTGTCCTGTTAGTGTCACTCTGTAAAAACTTTACTTTCTTTCAATGTCCGCCCCCCCCTCCCCCCACCCCCCACTCCCCCCACCCCCCACTGAATTAGGGCCCGAGTGGGCTTGTGGTGCCTTATTTGCTTCTATAGGTACGTGTCTGTCCTACAGGAGCGGGATGCAACAGAGCAACCATTAAAGTCAAGTAAACTGTGGGGGTAACTTATTCGATATTAAACGTGTTCCTCCCGTGTTGTCCGAAATTCTGTGTTTGTCCTGTATTGTTCTATGTTATGTTTTGCAGAGCATTCTAAGCAGCGCATAACATTCAAGAACGCTTCTAAGTCAAGAGAACACCAAACCATTACTTACAGCATAATATGGGGTAATCTTTTTTAGCTGTCTTTTACGTCACCCCATGTTTGATAAAGTTAAAACAAAGCGGAGAATACAAGCGCTTACTTTAGTACTCTCTGCAACTGCAGGAAAATGTAAATGTATTGTTTTCTGGTTCCCGTGAGTGAAATAAGGGAAACCCTGAGACTTCGGTAAAATGCCCTAATCCGTGCCCTATGGAGCTGTTTGGCGACGGACGAGCAGGGAAGGGGAAGAACTCGCCGCTGCAGCTAGTTACGTCTGAAGGAGGCTTGGCTTCTGCAAGGAAAGTTTGCCTCGCTGAGTTGGGTCTGACTTATGCAACAGGTGAAACATTTTTGTGTTCGAGTGTAAGGTGTTTTTACTGATGTGCCCACTTTTATGTTGTTAGCTTTTTTTTTTTAAAGAAATATTTTTTCACAGATCTCAAAACGTAGACCGACAATAGCGTTCGTATCCCCCTGGGGAAGCCTCGGAGTGCTGAATGAGCCCAGAGCCTGCCGCTTCTCACAGATGCGCAGGGCAGTGGCGTAAAGAAAATGTAGCCTCCCGTTCCTACAAAGTACATCCCTCCCCCCCCCCCGGCTCCTGACCCAGTCCTGAGCTCTAATGCTAGGGACGTGCCAGTGGTGGTGGTGTGGGGGGCAGGGGGCTCCGGAGCTCAGAGCTGCCCGTCCTGCGTTTCAGCTTTTGTTATGCCCCTGGCGCGTGAGCCCCCCCCCCCCCCTCCCCCTCCTCTTGCAGGGCCCACAGCTGCAGCTTATGCGCAGGGCAGTGGCTGGTGGTGGGGGGTCTGGCGGTGAGGAAGGGTCCAGACACGTGTGTTATGTGCTTTAACTCCCCATCCCTCAGCAGCAGGGGCACCCCTCACTTACATGAACCCCAGCCCTGTCTGTGATTGTTGAACCTCGTTGAGAGACCTGTGACTGCTACAGCGCCACTGCTCCAATGAGGTCACTCACGGCGTCTTCTCCTAGAAGACCCCTCTGCGAGGGTGTGGGCACTGAATTTTCTTTTTTCACGTGGGTTGTAAGATCATTTGAAAATACAGTCTGCAACAGGGGGGCTCTGCGGGCCCAGAGTACACACTACGAGGCCTTCCACCCGCCGAGCGGCTCTTCCTGCGTTTTTTGTGAACGTTGCTTGGTTTCTTTTCGGGGTCTGATGGCACATTTTAGGGGCTAT
This sequence comes from Lissotriton vulgaris, assembly GCF_964263255.1. Lineage (NCBI taxonomy): Eukaryota > Metazoa > Chordata > Amphibia > Caudata > Salamandridae > Lissotriton > Lissotriton vulgaris. The sequence goes on from NC_141693.1 coordinate 479,885,612, forward strand.
CAGGTAAATATGTCATTTTAGGGACGGGTGAGGCCGGTCTTAGTTTATCTTCAGTCAGAACTGTGGGCAGGACAGTCAATGTGGTGAAGTTTCATTGATGTGGTTTGAAGGTCGCACGTGTAGGTCACTCATAGCTGCGTGGGCCGGTGTGCCTGCTGCAGAGACCTGGGACACCAACTTGCACGTGTGTTTGGAGCCGGCGAGCTGGTTGGAAAGGTGTGCGGACCAACATTTGATCCACAGATCAGTGATCTGCCTCGCCATGTGCTTCTCTGCCTCTCTTGTATTCTTTCCTTCACCTGTGTTGCTTCCTCCCTGTCTCCATGTTGCTTTGTCTTGTCGTTTTGTGTTCACTTATGCTGCTTTGACTTGCCGTGTCCTTCTCTGCCCCTCCATTGCTCGTCTTTCCTTCACCCATGTTGCTACCCCCTGTCCGCATCCTTCATTTTCTTTCTCCGCCCGTATCCCCCGTTCTCTGTTTTGCTTCTGCTCTCAACCCTTGCATTTTTTTTGTAGTTACTGAGCCAACTCGGTGTGTAACAAAAAAAAAGCCTATGTAATTTGTAAGGGTGCGCTTGCAATTGTTATGGCACACATGTCTACCAAATGACACAGCTGTAGGCGTCAAAAGTTTTTTCTTTTCAACTCTTTAACATAAGACTTGGGCATTTACATTTGCCCAGTCATCCTGCAGGCCATATTGTAGGAATATGACAAGGCCCTAACATTTACATAGAACTCAAGAACTCATGATCATTTCTCTTATGTTAGTGATTTTATAAAGTGCAACATATACACCAGATGCCCGGACAATAGAAGAACTAACAAAATGTGCTGCTGCTTGAGAGAGAGAGCCCGAACCTCCTGATGACCAGGTGCCATGGGATTAAACGCATAGTTTTCATCATTGCTGGCCCCAAGGCAGACTTTGAGCATGAAGGGTATGCTTGTGTCTTGCTCTTGCTGAGACCAGTATACAGTAAGCAATTGCAAAGACACTTCTCCATAGGATGCAGACCCATTAATAGTTTGAGGAGGGCGATCACATGGAGCCTAAATTATAAAGCCCTGGTGGAGGCTAGTCATCCTTGGACTTGACTATCCAAACATCATATTGTTGTTAGCATCTCTTCTTAACGATACACACGAGGTAGACGTCATGTAAAGGGTGAGCTCCGGGTTCTTTTTAAGAAAGCATTTGATTCCTCTTTGTATTGCATTGGTCGTGGATAATACCTGCTGCATGTGCTTTCCTGTGGTTTCTCTTATTGCTGCTCTCCTGTTCAATATGTTCCAGCCTAACATCAAGTACCAAAGCCACTTTTCCCCAGGACAGTGGCACTCCCTGCAGCTTAAAAGTCCCAAATTCAACAGGCCAGATCAATGAAGAGGGAGCTTGGATGATTTATTAGGGCTAATATATGCGAGATTAAGATATTTCTTTCTTATTTTCTACACAGTTTCTTCTTTCTTCTTTATTTCTATATCGCTTTAACTGCTGCTCTTCTCTTTGCCGTTATTCCAAAATACTTGACTGTGCCTCTTAAAAGTGTTCAAATCTTATGGGTGCATCACGTTACATATGGTACCCACAATCACTTCAAGTACGTATGTTGTGATCGGTAGTCTCTGTCACCTGCTATACATTCCACCATACAGTTTAAGATTCTTTTTTGTATTTGTATTCATCCATTTACACCCTTTTACGTTAAAATAGCTATAGCTTTACTGTATAGTTGCTATAAAAGCTTATAATATGGTATAGTGTGCACTTAAAAAAAAAATCACTCCACTGCAAACAAAAAAGCATGAATAAAAAACATTGCCATTTACAATGCCAGTAGCTCCAACTCCAACAAATGTGAGACCTATTGCAATGTAAATAACAATGCCATTTATTTATAAGTAAAAAAAAAAAAGAAATGTCATGAGCAATGCCAATAGCTCTAACTTTTCCAAAGGCGAAACCATTGCATTGTAAATGCTTGTTTTCATGGATCACGCAGATGCATGGGACTGGCTGGATCAGCAGCAGTCTGGCACATCATCAACCCGAGAGGGGGCACCCCGGATGGGATGCCAAAAGTGAAGCAGGGACAGAAGGAGAACCTCCCTACCTCGGAGGCCCATGCACCCACCCCCAGAACAGTTTAGTGCAGGCGATGCAAGTAGTGGCTTCCTTACAGGACAGTGCTGGCTCCTCGGAGGACGAACGGGGCCCACACATGTTCACCACTGATGAATCAAACTCTATGCATGGAGCCCGCCTTGGCTCCAAGACCCCACCACACGTCACAACACAGACTGAAGATATTACAGAATGACCCAGCTGCATTCTTCCATAGTCCCCTTCCTCTCCCCACACTTTCCCCCCAGCCTCCCTGACCTCCCTCAATTGTAAGGGCCCTGGACGCTGTTCTCATTGATAACCTAGGTGCCCACTCATCACTCTCACTTTGCCCTTCTTCCCCTGACAAGCTGCAGCCCCACCTTTGGGTATGGTATATGTTTATCACCTGTTTGGATATGCTGCAGTTGTAGCACATCCCAATTGTTGTTTTGTCGCATTCTTCTACCCACAGTGGCTGGACCATGACAGTGCCACTTCCCGCCCTAACAGTATACCAGGCACGGATGGGGCTAGCTCCCATGGCAGGTGGTGCCTACTGAGGATACCCCGGGGGACACACTTCCTGGTACTTGAGGGTTCATTTATACCATCCTCCCATAGATCTCTTCAAAGGTAGTCTCTGGAGGACCTACACAGCCCTGAAATCTCACGTCCAACTTTGGAAAACGCTCCAGATGGCCCCAATGGGCAAAATAACCTTATCCAAAATGATCATGCTCCCCCGCCTTCTTTATCACTTCGCCAATCCTCTTGTTGTCCCTCCCCATACCTTTTTTCATGATTTGGATGCTCTACATCAAGAGCATATCTAGATTAACAAATGTCACTGCATAGCTTTACAGAAGCTGCAGCTACCAGTGGAGTAGGGTAGTCTTGGGGCACCCTCATTCAAAGCTTAATATCTAGCAGCCCAAGTTCAGTGTCTCTCCTGGTGGCTGGTGCAGCGTAACTTGATGGAAACGTATGCAGACTCAGGTTCCTTCACCCTCACAGACCTCCTGAGTTTTCTGCTGCCTATGGTTGCCCTCGCTTCGCAGACAGCCACCACATTTGGTGACCATAGCTTACAAATGCATTCAGCGGACGATGGCCGTTATGCACCACATGGTCCTGTATGCCCCAGCCTACCCCCTATGGGGTCTCCTGTATGCTTCTGGCCCTCACTCAGCCAGAGACCTTATGCCCAGGCATGACTGCTCCCTTACTACAGTGGGCGACCTATTCCTGGATGACCAACCTCTAACCCTCGACCTCTTGGTCGACAAATTCACCTTCACCAGGGGTCAATTCTTATGATATCATGAGTTGTGGCATGCCCTCCACACTAAATGGTCCATATTAGGTACTGCATCCACCACACACTTGTTATACAGACCTTGCTCACCATGACATTGCCTTGTCACGTGGCTCTACAGAGCCCTGAGAGATCACATGGGGACCCCACCAGCATCCCTCAGAGACAAGTGGGACACAGATATAGGTTGCACACTCCAAGACACTGAATGGGACAGAGCTCTTGAATACCCTAACAAGGTCTCCCTTAATGCCCTGTTTCAGAGCATACAATTCTCCATAATCCATAGAGCATACCTCACACCCCACCAGCTTAACCACTTCTTGTCCTCCGCGTGCCTGGGTTGCCCGTGCTGCCAAAAGTTCTCCGCAGATCCCCATCACATGCTATAGCCCTGTCCCACCCTTTCCTCTTATTGGGAGGTGAAACACAACACACTTAGCGTGGTGGCAGAGCTTCTGGATGTAGGTGCTTGTAAGGCCTGTGCCCTGGGTACACAGGAAGTGCGTCATATTTAGGGTGCACTTCGCAGGTTTAGCACTACTCCTCACTAAACGTGCTATCACCCTTCACTGGAGACCTCCTCAGCCACCTGGGATGGCATTGTACTGTGCAGCGATGGGGAAGGGCAGAGAGAGAAGCTTTATCCTTTGAGGAGGTTCAGCACGCCCGTGGGCGTCCCATTTCCCCACGTGCGACACCTTCATTGAACATCTCCTCACTCTCACCTGAGATGCCGCCCTGCCTCCATGAATTGAATGACATAGCATTCCAGTATTTCACTCTCCTCTTCCCTGACTGAGCCCTGCCAATACGGCTCTCCCCCACCTTGTGGGCCCTCTTTTCTTCTTCCTTAATCCTCCCCCTGTCCACACGGTTCAGCCCTCTCACATTCATGTGCTTAGTTGTCATTAAAGCTTCACTTCCATCGTCGCCTTGGTCCCCAGCCCTAGTCCTGATTACCTCCCACACTTATCACCTCACATTGACACTTGGACAGGTATAACGATGCTTCTGAATACATTTTTGGATTCTTGATCTGTCAAGAGGTTTGTTGAAATTTGTTGACAACTTCAATAAAAAAAAACACTGGCTTAAAAAAAAGAAAACAGAGGCCCATTGAAATCTGGTAATCGCTACATTTTATTATACCAACAGCAGTCAAATGGGCCTATGCTTGCATCGTCCATGAATCCCTGTTACGCTGCTGCACCCTGTCCAGCTCCCTGCAGGCTCAGTTGTAGTGTTACCTGCACAATATGCATTCCGAAGTTGTGCAAACTCTTATACATTTAACCCTTCAGTGTTTTAAATATTTCCACAGGAGGGTGTGTTCATTATTTACGGTCACCAGGCACAAAGTTGTGGCTGCATGCTGTGAGCAGGGCTTGAGGGATTGTATGGCCATAAAGGTACCTCTGAAGCCATCTGCAAATCATCTTTGGTCCTTCTTTAATAGGTCTGGGCTTGCTTGTGTTTCTTCTGCAGGGTGCCTGGTCTGCCAGATTGGGCTGGTCAGTTTCCATTTGAGCAGGACCAAGGCTGATTTGGGAAAGCAACCATCTATTTTGATTTCTGTGAGAAAATGGATATTCCTATGATCAGTTACTGAAGCATGATACCTCCTTCCATTGCTTAAATGTGTTTTGTCCCCAGAATCGATGAAGAAAAAGAGGTTGAAGGTTAATATTTTTTCATTCAGCAACATTTTATGAAGAATGTTCTCTCAGTCACCCTGGCCCAGGTTTATTATTATTATTATTTCGTGTCAATTTTGTGTCACTTTTGTGGCGCAGCCCAGACAGAAAATCAACTTTGGCATTCTCTAAACCACACAAAGGCGATTAGTGTGGCTTTGTCTGCTTTAATGAACCCAAAGTAATGCAGCGCATTTCACAGCCTTGTGTTGCTTTGTGTCAGGTAATAGTTACATGGGTGGAGCATAGGGGTTCCCATGCATCTAACCATGTATTTTGACATTATCCCATATTTAGAAAGATTTGTTAACCTGGATTTGCGCCAAAGTGGTACGCCTACCTGGCGGAGGCATAGCAAAAAAAAATATCTTTATTTCTCCTTGTTGGTTCCACTTTCCATGTGTTGCATTCTGCATCGCACATAGAAAGAGAAAATTGCCTATTTGGATTGTTTTTGTGCAAGAAGGTATCCCTTCCCGTACAAAAACAATCCTGCCTGTTTAACGGGTACCACGGCTGGACTGGAATCCCAAAGCAGGGTGGGGTGGTTGTGCAAGTGTGAAGCACTGGTGGCGGGTATTGCAGCAATGCTGTAAAATCGGCCCCCTGTAACAAAACCCGCCCACACTGCTTGAAAACCAGCCCAACCCTTCTAGCCTCCTGGGGACATGCCTGATGCCCGCGATGGCCAGTCCGGCCCCGGCAGGCACCCTTGCAAAAAGGCACAAGAGTGCCTGAGTTATTGCCAGGCAGCACACAGTACATCAGAAATAGAGAAGGGGCAGAAGTGTGCCATATCGTAGTAAATATTGCATATTTTTGCACTCTCTCTTTCATGCAATGCAACGCAGTTAGTTGCCTTACTGTGTTGTGTTGGGGGAAATAAAAATACATCTGCATCCCCGTGTTTAGTTTGCGTTGGTCGTTGCAGGTGGTGGACATTGGCACCTATTTTTGGCACGAGGACTTATTTTTTTATCATCAGATTTTGAGCTAGAGCAGGCAAGAGAAAGGAAGTAAGTGGTAGAAGAAGGAAAAAGAGAAAGATTAGAAACAGACAGTGACTAGCGGGGAAAGCATTGATCAAATAATATCTGCAAGCGGGAGAAAGAGGCAGGAAGTGTACGTTGGTGTAAGAAAGAGGCATGCGATGGAATCAAGATGAGAAGGCCTTCAAATTTGACAAACCCTACGTTAAGCAGTGCCGGCTGCTATCTCCTAAGAAAACCTTTAAGCCTCTGCTTTATTTAGCCTTTTATTTATTAATGTATTAATATATTCATGAATTTATTATTTAACAAATTAAGCACTACATTCACTGCCTTTATAAAATGCTATGTGCCTCAGAAGTGAAGAAGGAGACTGTGGTTATCTCTTACGTTCCTAACTACCTAACTATGTTTGTTTGTTTTCTAATTTATGTATCTCTTAAATGTATCTATATTTTACTTTCAAAGCCTGTGACTGAACAGGGAAAGCCTGGTAATAGGACGACATCTGTCTGAGTTGTATATTCGATTGGATTAATGCTCTAAAGGATTACAGGCTGTGGCCTGGTGCTATGCTCTGTCACTTGGCCCACAGGCCTATCAGCTCAAAATATAATCCCTGAGCATTCCCAAGGCTGCAGCTCAGCATGCAGAAGCAGGTTTAATCTTGGCCACACCAACATGCTTCTTTTCACCAATTTGGCTAATAATTGCATGAGATGCTCCTTTTGGCTTTTTGCAGAAAAAGGCTGTGGTAAAACGAGGGTTGTTCAGCCCCTTGGCTCGTTTCTAGACAGTAAAGACACCTGATGCCTTCAGTATCATATAACCCCATTGGGTTTTATTGACCTACACAAATATTGCATCCACTGCAATGCCTAGTGCTATATTGTTAAAACAATAATGTAATTACTATTCTTAACTCCACATGTATTTACCTCAACTCACCTTGTGATCTAGTGGTTAATCAATGTAATAGATGTAATATTTTTGACACACATTATAACACATGCGATATATAAGGGGAAAGTACCCTCTGCAGTACATTATAAGAATATTACAAGGCACCGAGGAGTTCCATTACCATTTAGAGGAATGAGACTGACGGCCCAGTCCCTTTATGTAAAAAACTGAAAAAACCTATAAGCTGACCTATATCACTTCTATGGCTGGCCAATAAGGCTGATGCATAAAACTTGTCCCATAAGAATTAACTTAACCAGAATGTTTTCATACCACAATGTTTATTATTTATAAAAAGTTTTTTTATTTTTCTCATTTTCAACAAATGCATTATTATAATTTAGCACAGAACATAAAAACAAACATGCAGAGTAGTCCAATAGTGTCAATTAATCAAAACATTACACGTACTTAGTCACATGGGTGGCTTGGAATCTCAATTGTTGAATGACTGAATAACACAATTTCAATAAAGACAAATATACAAAACACATCAGAGAAAAGCAATTACAAGTTGAAATCACCTTGAAAATAACCCCACAATCAATCATCAAACATACATTCATACCCATCAGCTACCTCATCGATACTATCATACATACTGCACCAACAAATAATACAGATAACTATTTAAAAACTTATAAGGGATCCAGTATGTTAAGAGAAAATCATTAACATTGTGACTATGCTGTGCTATTGCATCACAGCAGTTTCTTCTTTGATTTTGTGTCTCCACCTGGATTCCCGTATATGAAAAGCAGGTCAACGCACGTTTCGGTGGAACATAAATAAAGCCACCTTCATCAGGACAAATTATAATTCATTAGCTTTTCAGAAATGTGTTGGGTGGGGTTTATCTGGGTCAGTTTATTTCTCTCCCAAATGTTGGACACACAGTGAGTCAGCCAACAAGAGTGACTCTGTTTATTTTGCCAGCTATGCAAATATAAAACTGTTTCTATCCTCAAAGACAGGTAATGGTCCTGATCTTTCACAATCATATATTTTTTGGCAACTACAGCAAGGCGTCGGCCGATAATAGTCAAATGCGGTTACCTGGTCATCCTGAGCATATAACCGGAAGTTTCCTGCTTTCGACACTCCTTAATCGTCTTCCTACGACATGTCCGTTGGGGAAACGCCTTATAACCGGAAGTTTCCTGCTTTTGACACTCCTTAATCGTCTTCCTACGACATGTCCATTGGGGAAACGCCTTTGAACTTTTTGGGCTCTTCCCAACCACAAACAGACTTGTTGACACCAAAACCTTGCCACCCAAATGCATCACCAACACGAAGTTCCAGCAAACTAATTCTTTGCGCTACAGTATCGACCACCGTGGTGACCCCCAACGCAAAGCTCCAGCCCCAACCATCTGTGACACCTTCAGTATCTTTGAGCTACAACAACGTTTGTCCGTGACACCTGGCCAGCTCTTTGTGCTTATTCAGTGGACACCTGAAACATTCTTCCTGCTGCCCCTTCCAATGTGAACAGAACTCTTGACACTGGACTGAGAAGATAACTCTTTCAGTAGGTCTAACCTGGTTTCTGTATCTAGTCGCCTGGACTTGTGACTTTCTTTCGATCTTGCACGACCAGATAGCTGCTTGTGTTGAGTTGGGCTTTTTGGCACTATTTTCACTTAAATCTTTAAAAAATCATACCTTTCGTTCTAATGATTAGATTATTGTCATTTTGGTGTCAATAAGGGCCCGCTGACACCGATGTGCTGCTGTAGAGCAGCTCAAAGGGGTGGATACCTGTTTCTTCAGCCCTGTGAGGTGGTGCATTGGCCAGATAGGGTTGAGTAGTTGATCCAGGTCCACTGGTGGCTGGAAGTCAGAATTGTTTTAGGTCCCACAGCTTTTCAGAAATTGTAGGAGAAGTACAGTTAGACACCGGCAAGGGTCCCAGGAACTCAGGGACAGCACTTAGAGATCAGAACTTACTCCAGCAAAGGCCATCAGCATGGTCCAGTCCATGTGCAACTGGTCAGGTGGTGCTCTTGCAGCATACTGTGGCCCTGTAGCCACGTAGGAAATCAGTCAACTGACCCTTATAGTCCACTTCTTTGCCCTGTGTACAAGTGGAAGCAAGTTTCGCCCATCAGTGTTTCTCACAGGTCTCAAACAATATGTACAGTCCTCCTTCTTTTTTCCCACATGCTCTAAATGTGTTCTGAAGAGGGAGACTTGGGGAGCTACATTTATGGATGTCACTAACTAGTGGGCACGGGTGCCTCGTAGCTCCTCCCTAACAATATAGGGATAAAGGTCTCTAGGGCAACCCTACTCACTTTTGCAGCAGCACCTGTACGCCCTACTGTAAACAGCCCCACAGTGCATCTTACCAAATGGGGCAATCCTTTCTCCCTTGTGCAGAGTCTGTGTCCTCACCCATAATTGTGGCAAGCGAAATGAGCAGTTCCATCTTCTGAGGTTACTCAAAACCTGCTATGGGGTAGGTCCCCTCCCACTGGGTTTGGAGCCAGCCTAGCTGGGGGAACAAAGGGGTGCCTTCTCCAGGTCTCATCTTACATATACTTGTAAAGGGCAGGATATTGACAAGTTAATGAAGTTCCTGGGTCCACCCTAGCTGGTCTTCCTGCAAGGGAAGAAAACTACCTCCTCACACCCAGGATACTGTCTCTGCTTTGGGAGCAGTTTTCACACATAATTAAGGGCAAGCATTGGCTTGGCAGCTGCTGGTGACCTAATGCTAATTAGCCAATAGGAACATCAGGCATGAAAAAGTTACTTTTTCTAGACATTTAATAAAACCCAACTTCATCATTTAATTGGGCTTTTAATGAATAAGAAAAATGTTGGTTGAACTATTTTTCTAGCTCATCCAAAACCCGAGATAATCAGAATTAAAATGTAATATTGCTTCCCAGTGTTTCTGTATAGGCCAGCCAGAACCTTTTACAGTGAAAATAGCTTTTGGGTGTGAGCCACTTTAAGGACCCCGTGGGCTGCAAGGCCTAGTTAAGGGTATCTTATTATTATTTAAATGGTTTTACCTTGTCACATGGATGCTACTAGTTTAAACTGAAACCATCAGTCTACATTGGCAGGCCAGAAGTCATGTTTGCAATCTCACACTAGTGTATGGCACAATAAGTGCTGCAGCCCCCAGGTGACATTTATCTTGTCATGCTTGGCTGTATACCTGCCTCACATACTATCGACTAATAGGAGAATTAAAATAAGCCAATTAGGAATTGGCCAATGAAAAACATTTTAGAGATCAGAGCTCATACAATGGGCACTGGAGAGCAGTGCCCAAATATGCAGAGTCTAAAACCAGGAAACACAATTCATGAGAATATGAGGGTGACTGCACAAAAAAGGGTATTTGCTTACATACTTAATTTTCCAGGGTGGAACTGCCAACGTTACCATGCATCCTGATAAGGGCTTCAAAAAAGAATGGGATTGATGGGATGGTTGGATTAATCTCAGCCACTGACAATTGCTCGGGCTGTGTCCCATTCCATAATTTTTCACTCAACATGCCACCTCTGTTTGAACCCAGCAATATGCAAATTTGTCTTGACTCCGCTCCAATGGAAAAAGTCCTGTCTGAAGTGCCAGGTCAGGTACTCCCTGAATCAGAAGACAAGAAACACAGGACCAATGTTGCCCTTATTAGGGCTCACCAGCCAGGTATAGCTTGGTTCTAGTGGCACAGTGAGCACAGAACCCATAGCTGGGCATACCCATCACACTTAGGGCATCAAAAACAAAGTGATGGATGGAATGTTTTATATAACCTCAGCCACTGGCAATTCACTCAGGCTGCACCCCAATCCTTTGTTATTCACCCACTTTTCCACCTCGGTTTGGGTCCAGCCGTATGCAAATCAATCTTCACCCTACTCCGGTGGGAACAGTCCAGCCTGAACTGCCAGGCCAGGTTCTCCCGAAACCAGAACACAAGCAACAAAGAACTGTGTTCTCCCGTTCTAGGGCTCATCAGCTAGATATAGCTTTGCTCCTGTGGCAGTGAGCATGGGACCCACGCCTGGGCATACCGGTCACACTCAGGCCATTAAAAACGAGGTGATGGATGTTATGTTTGAATAATTCAAAGCCACAGGCAATCGCTCAGGCGGCATCTCAATCAATCATTCCTCACCCACCATGCTACCTCAGTTAGGACCCAGCCATATGCAAATCTCTCTTGACCCTGCTCCAGTTGGAACAGTGCAGCATGAACTGCCAGGCCTGGTCCTCCCTGAACCGGAACACAAGCAAACCACGGCTGGTTTCACCCTTATTAGTGTTCATCAGACAAGTATAGCTTGGCTCCAGTGGCACAGTGAGCATCGGATCTACGTCTGGGCATACTCATCACAGTTAGGGCATCAAAAAACAAGCCGATTGATAGATTCCTTGAATTCATCTCAACCATTGCTAATCAATCAAGTCACAAATAATCCATCAGTTTTTGCCCACCATGCCACCCCAGTTTGGACCCAGCCAAGTGTAAGTCATTTTAGGGAACAGTAAATTACCTCACAACAGTAGTGCTGTCATGATGGATTGGGTACCCTCCATAGGAAATAGCTGAATGACCACTGTCTTGGTTTGGGTTGCCTATTAACCCAGGAATTCTCCTTGGAGATTGGTGGGGACATGAAGAAACAGCATGTACTCCATCTTGCTCTTCACTCCATGTAAGGTAGCTAAAGTTCTGCTTGTCATTACATAGCCTTCCCGGCTGGTTTCCTTTGGCAGCTGACTGTGGGGACAGGGCGTGCTCCTGTCTTGCTGCGGTGATCTTGCTTGTCAGTGACAAAAAAGGGTTTAAGGTAGCTAGAGTTGTTGTTACATAATATCTTCTTCTGGTGTCCATTGTTGAGGTGCTTGTTGGGAGCAATCTTGGTTGAGAGTTATGGTCGAGCATTGGAAGTAACAAGGCCTTTACAGCTTCTTAGAGTTGCAAGTGGTTGTAAATATGTCTGATCCTTGATTTGAAAGACTTCCAGAACTTAGCTATCTCTATTGCAAAGGCTATTTCACCAATGAACCAGTGGGTAATTAAAAGCACACTGGTCAAGGTCTGAGATCCTTTCTTGGTGACAGGTGCAGAATGTGTGATGTAGGAAGATCATCAGTGCTAGAAATGGAAATAATTTACCACAGGGTCTCAAAAATCGGCGATCTGTGAGTGGCAGCAGAAAGGGGTGGAGCTATGAGGGGCAGGGTCATAAAAAGCAGATTCTGACTGTGTTTGTTTAGTCAAAGTTTTGACACATCATAAAGTTTCATAGAGGGTTGATGTCCCTGCAATGTGTAACAGACAGATAACAGATTTGAATTTTATGTAGATAGTGCAGTGGGTTACTGCTTTTGTCATAGAAATCATTTAGTCACTTTCAGTTCATAAGTTGTATTCCTTCTAATACAGCACCACAGTCGGCTAAGAACTACCATCAAGGAGCTACATGCAAACTGCAGGGCATACATTTAGAACCTTACTTTTTTTCAGTCTTTCTTTTTTCTACATTTGTTAAAAAGGAGTTCCTTTGGGTAATAATAAAGCCTTATTTATACTGACAACCACAACCACTGAGTTGCATGTTAAATCCTGACATATTTTTCTCCAGAAGAAGCACTCTTAACATATAATGACTACTAGTATGGATGCTATGTAACTCTTAAACCTTCAATTTCTTTTGGATATTTTCCGGTACATTTATTTTTACACACTTGTATGGCTCATTTCATCTTTGTATTATTTGTGCATGATGTAAGGGACTCTGAAAAGCTGTATTGGGATGAAAAGTGCTATAAAAAAACTAGTAAAAAAAATAATTAGTAAGTGCTGTCTAAATTGGTATTCTTGTAATCACTCATAGAGAGAAATATTTCTGACATTCCTATAGTGCATGCACATCTCTTAAATACAGTGAGGTGAAAAAGTACAAACCTGTCCTTTAAATTATAGTTTCTCTTATGCACTTGTAAGATATTGGGTTATTAGTTGTGAAGCATGCAAGTCCTGCTCAAGGAATAAGTCCACAATCGTCTTTTAATGGGAACCATGTATCCATTGTAGCACTTGACTCTCTCAGGGTAGTCAAGCAAAACAGTACAAAGCCTACTTAGAGCAGGTGGTATGGAGTAGTAATCTCAATTCATTAGCATGCAACAATAACACTCAATAAATTATTGTCTAGTTGGTGTTTTATTCTTTAAATGAAGAAAAGTACATTTATTACACACAAACACACTGCTTAATACATAGCATTAAATTACAAATATGTACATCAGGTAGATGGAAATAACTTTAGTGATACCGTTATATCACATTTCACATCGAATGGGTCCTGAACCCAATAATCACAATAACACCCCACCTGTACCTGATGTGACATCGCAATATGGGGGTGTCGCTTTAAATAAGGCCGATCTACTAGCCTTGTTAGAGTCACCACATTAACATCAATAGTCACATATTATAGTTTAACCTTGAAGCCAATGGAGTCAATAATCACATTCAACCTCATTCATTAATACGGTAAGTATTGCAATGTTCTTCAATAATCACTGTCAATGTAGTTTTATGAATGGAGCACTTTATTTCAATCATTATCTTGTGTAAGTTAGTCTTTCTTTTAGTTCTATAAGTCACATAATGCAACCATAGAACCTAACACAAAGGGTCCCTACACGCAAGAACTAAGGAGCAACATTTTCAGCTTCAAATGTGTTTGAATGAATGGGAATCTCTCCCAGGGCAGGGATGTAATCCTCTGGGAAAGATAGGGTTACTTTCTTAAATCGTTCCTTGGGGGTGGGAGGGGGACTGCTGCACCTTCTGAAGCCCCCCTCAATGCATTGGGTAACTGTTTGGTGATGCCCTACCAAGATTGGGAAACCATGGAGCAACATAAAATACGCACATTTTCCCACATGGGCCATTATATGGCGGTTCTTGGCCCATGCTTCTGAAGACAAGATGAGAGGCTGTTCTCCTATGACAAACAGGTAAAGAGGCTTTGTGCCACATGTGTATTTTGATAAGGGGTGCCGGTTTTGGCGTGGGGCTGTATGGGGAGGCCTCTCCCACATTGCTAAGCTAGTCCTGGGTTCCCTATCCCACCCGTGCTCCTGCTTTCATAGGCTAGGACAGCACCAGTCTCTCTTCTCCATCTATGTGAAGCACAGGGAGGTGCAGTAACTGTGGCCCACTGTACCCCCCACACATGCACAAGGAGGAGGACATGGATCACATTGCTCCTGGGATTCTGACCACACAGGGAGCAGTAGGTCGAGAGTACAGTGAATCTTCTAGCTTCTTCCTGGCTTTCATTGTGTGTCAAGTTGATGGGGTGCCCAGGACACTGATACTTATGTTCTCCTTGCGGCATGGGGGTCCCAGGGTGGCTCGGAAATGGGGGGCCACCCGAACACCCCTCTGCCCAGCGATATAGATAAAGTTGCCCAGAACCCTGGGGACTTAGCCCTCCACGGGGGAAATTCCTGAAGACATGGCAGGGTGCTATGCACCAGTTTTTGTGTTTTCTTTCTTCACAATGTCAGGAAGCACATTCACTATTATTTCACAGAATATGGAGCAGCAAGGGATAGTACAGGCAGGATTGTTTTTGTACAAAGAATAATACCTTCCTGCCCAAAAACAATCCCTAGATGAATATATCTTTCTATGTGTGCTGCAGGATGCAGCACACTTGGAATAAGAAAGTAATGAGAAGAAATAAATATATTTCTCCTTGTTATACTTCTGTCGGGTAGGTGCACCATTTTGGCTGAATCCCAGGTTTACAAACCTTTGTTAATCTGGGTTTGCTTCAAAATACATGGACGGATGCATGGGAATGCTCATGCTCCACCCATGTAACACCCACCCAACATAAAGTAACACAAGGCAGCATTATGCATTGCCTTGTGTTACTTTGTATTTACTGAACCAGGCAAAGCCTGCAAAGTATCTTTGCATGGTTTAGTGAATGCCAAAAGGCATTTTACATCTTGACTGGTCCACAAAAGTGATGCAACCCTGATGCATAATCACAATAAATCTGGGCCCAGGGATTTTCCCATGGTACGTGACGGAGTACCAGCAACTTTCACCTGCTGGTGTTATCTCAAAATTGTAATTGCACATGAAATGTTCAATGCTATTTAAAATGTGCTAACCTACTTGAAGGGCTCTCGAAACAAAAATACAATCACCATGAGATAGCGATTCAATCATAAAATAAATTATTCAACTATTTCCCGTTCAAAATAACTGATTTCAGATCCTTTTCAAAACATATTTTGAAAATTGTTATTATAAATGACCCCTGAACTTACTTGCTGGGAATTCTGACCTGTCAGGAGTGCCTGTGACTGTGTGGGACCACTGGAGGTAGTTTCTGCTGCTGGGAGCTGGAAAGCAACACATCAAGCAAGGAAGTCGACGCATCGAGGTATTGCGGCTGAAACGGGTTGACGCAGCTCTGCTCGCCACCACTGCATCATTGGCCGCTGCATCCCAGATTTCCACGCAGAATCCCTGTGCCGCAAGTTTTCCCAGACTCATCTCCCGCAGATCGGAGTCGTCTCAGAACTGACGCATCGCTTCCCCCTACAGACCGGAGCCGACGCATCTCTACCCTGTGTACAGCGAAACTGTTGCATCGCATCCACGAAGGTCTCAGGAACGAGGCAACTCTTTGTTTATTCAACGCTTCTCATCGCTGCAGCTGTTTGGCTTGGTGAACTTTGTCGCAACAACAGGTACTTTGAAAGAAATCATTCATCCATATTTTTTTATGGATTCAGTTGCTAAAACCTTTTGAAAGTCATTTTTCGCAAAACACAGGTACTTTGCAAGAAATCGCGCATCCATAGTTTTCTATCGATTCATTTGCTAAAACTTTTGAAAGTAATTTTTCTTAATACTTGTATGTTGCATTTTTGTCATTTGTTCTTGTTAAGTTTAAATAGAGATACTTTATTTTTCTAAACCGGTGTGGTGTCCATTTGTGGTGTTATCACTGTGTTACTGTGAGTGTTGGTACAAATACTTTACACATTGCCTTTGGGATAAGCCTGTCTGCTCGTGCTAAGCTACCAAGGGAGTGAGCAGGGGTATCTAAAGTGTGTATCTGACTTACCCTGACTAGAAGCTAGGGTCCCTATTTGGACAAAGGTACCTACCTCTGCCAACTAGAGACCCCCATTTCTAACAAGAGAGTAATTAAAAATAGAAGAAAAAAAACATGCAGCCATGTTCGGCGCCGCAAAGGGGGTGCAAATAAACCAAAGGTGCGGCCATTACTGTGATAGGCCATGCTATGAGAAAAGCGTGGTGAAAAGCATTTAGCAAAATAGTGCTTGGATGCTGTAATTAAAGCCTACCGAGCACCAACACATGCAACACATGTCCTCATGAGAGGTTACAAATGAAGACAAGGCGGTACTAAGGAGGGACTAACAAGCCTTTTAATGAATTAGAAGCCAGCAGTCACCAAGGACAATGACACAAGCCAATTAAAAATATGGGTGGAGAATGGGCGGAGGTTCAAGTCCATACCTGAATACAGCATGCTTCGCAGAGCAGCGCATGCGGTTCTCAGGCTCAACTTAAAAATGAATATATTTCCAGCAAACAATTCTGATACTCTAAAAAGGAAAACGAGTTTGTCCCTCAACACTCCTTAAGTCATTTGTCAACGATCGTAACACCAAAACATGTTTTGCTTCCCACTTACTAATAAGAGGGAAGTGGAGATTACCCCTTGCCCAATTCCTGGTAGCACAATCCTACACTTGTTAAGGCAGGGTTGACCATCAAATCGGTGAAAAAGTTTGCCCTAGGAATTTCCTCAACAGATCTCATTAATGCCAAACCTAATTCCAATCATGGGGCATCAATCATTCATGACTTGGATAGAGAGACAGCCTGCTTGTTTCTCTTTAGGCAGCTTCAGTCTTTCTTGCAATCATGGATTTGGCATATGTCCTGCTACTCCCATTCTTAGACTGCACTCACGCTGCCTGTTTCTTCACTCTAGCTTCCGTGTATCTTCGTCAGAGGTATTTCAAAACCTGCTGAAGTCCTGGGAACACATACCCAGTCCTATAGTAGGGCCCACATTTATTTCTCTCTGTTGAAGGCCTTTTCCATGGCTAGTCACCACTTCACTACGTTATGATCCAACACTCCAGAGAATCTAGACCAAGGCCACACTAGTACTTATGATGAAATGTACTATGAGAAGAGCTAAAATATCATACACTAATCGAGACCTTGAACCGGGTGGTTGTATTCCATTTGAGAGACTGGGTCTTTTTCTGTCTCAACTTTCAATATGGGTTGCCGCAAAAACACCTTCACAGATCCAAGTAACTGAAGCTGCCCCTTTTCTGACTGCTTTTGCTTGTTTAAATCCCGTTATGCTATATGCATACCACTGACTATCACTATAGGGTTATACACACTATATGGGTTCGAGTGACACCTTTTTTGACTCTTAACAAAACGCAATGAGGCACCAAATTTCCTAACTACTGATGGGGTTCAAATTAAATTAAGCCGTGCCCCAATGTAGAAATATGTGTTAATAGGCTCTACTACCTAATTGGTGACTATATAGCCATATAAATAAATAACATTTCTAGAGTTGATGCTGTACAACAAAGACCAGTCTCGAAATAGGGGGTTCTCAAATTTATTTATGCCTTAGCGCAAATATGTTTAAGACCGGTAGTCAACTACATAAACTACAACTCCTATGGCCGGGGTAGTTTAATATAGATCTCAACAAAGATCGCGATAGCTATCTCTGCGAGCGCTTCTCTTGCATGCCGAGATTTTCAAAACAATAGAGATAACACGAACTACAATTCCCAGATCCTTTGTACTTCAGATGAGGTCTCGCGAGAACAGTGACCTCTCGCTAGAAGACGCATTGTGTACACACACGGAGGGAGGAGGAACATACCGTTTCTATTCCCGGTTTAAGCGATTGCGATCTCAAAGCACACCGTTGCTTCCATTTTGAAAAAAACCGCTAGGCAGATATCGAATAAATAGACAACATGTACCATTATTCACATGAACCCGGTCTTCAGGAAATCTCGCTAGAGAAGACGCGAAGTCTACCCTTTCACCATCCCGATTGGCTGATACAAAACGAGCCCCTCTACATGAAAAACGAAAGAAACGAGTGCCTATAGGACAATTGGCAACTCCTCTTTCTACAAATATTCGGACACTCCTCCGAGGCGTTGCCTCCCCCAAACCTCAGATTCAGTTCGGGGCAACGACGGAGAGGTGAGTCTGCTTGCATGTTCATGCTGACCTATTTACCTGACCAGGAAGTACTGGTACTTATAGGCACTGCACTTCCACAGTATTTTCCAAGTATATAGCCCAGTTGCTTCAGGGTGAGCTGGGAGGGTTAGAGGTTGTAAAGACTTTACCTCTTAGTTAAGACATCCCTAGGGGACCCTTTCAAGATAGAAAAGCATAGTCTTCTTTCTGGGTCTGATTTTAGGTTCCCCTTTTTCTTTCTTATTCTTAGAGCGTGGCCTCCCTTACTCTGAGCTTGGTCCAGGTGAGGTGAGGTGCCTTCCCCTATCAAGAAGGTTGAGTAAGGAACTCTTGGAGTCCTTTCATATTAATATCAAGAGTTACATTTCCAATGTAATCATACCACTGTGCAATTTGTATTTTAGGTGATTGATACACCAGCTGACATGGAGGACTAAAAGAATTTATATCCTTTATAGAGTCACTGTTTTGTTGCCTACAATTAAGAGCACATTTTCACTTGCAGTAGCAATAATATATAAGAACAGAGGCCCTGATGAAAGCCTAGGGAGTGTACCCCCGTTTAGGCAGAAACATGTTGGCCCCTTAACAGTCATTTGTTTATACTGTGATGTTGCACTGTTTTGGTTTTTAATAGAAAGAGGCTTACAGACATTAAAGTTTTCTTATTGTAATTCCTCTATTCTTTTTAAATCACTTCCTCACACTTTCACATTCTGCACTGCACTTTTTCCATTTAGTGATCCCACGCATGGTCGACATGTGATTGTGGGTCTGACCCCAGTCCTACCAGACGGTACTGGAATTAGTCTCAAATGATCTAGAGACGTTCCAGCCCTGTACTGTGGATGGCCAGATGATAGAATTAGATCACTAACAAGAACTTTGATGGTAATCCATTACCTGGATCTTGGGTCTCACCCACTGTTGCTAGTGGTCTTTTTGCGTTGGTTTGTACACATTTATAAAGGACTGTTATACTATCCATTCTAGTACTATGTAGACAGAATTGATAAATATAGTCCTTAGAGAGCATAGAATTATTGTGACTCTAGACCCCTGGGTTCTTTTGTATTTCTTTAATGTGTAAGGGGACTTCAACCTAGGCAGGTCTTTAAACTCCCTTAGACCCTCCAACCCCTGTTTTGTTTTTACTAGTCACCACTTCAACCAAGTGCACCTGTGTCACCATCCATATGACACATGTATAGAAACAGTTTGACGTTATTTGCACATTAATTAAGCCTCAAAATATTCCTCCAGCTATTATGTTCCCACACTACCCACCAGCTTTGCTTTTTGAAAAACAACTAGGGTCTTTGTGAAACAGAGGCCAATTATTTATGTTTTGATTTTGCAAAACTTAATTGGGAGGCAGCTGCCACTATGGAACCCCAACCACCAATCCTAGTTTGCTTCACATTGGAAACCTGAAGAAGACACTGAAGCCGACAACTTAATGCCCCTTTCACAACCCTTAGATGATAAAAATATGAGGTGACCACTGCTCTAATTTGGATTATAAAGTACAGCTGTGAGTGAAATTGAATCCCCAGATATTTAAAGCAAGACATTGGTGTGGGGCTATCTCCTAGTCCTTGACACCAGAAGAGGAGTTACCAAAAGGTAAATAAAATATAAGGAAGTAAAAGCTCCACCTTAGTTCCAATCATTTTCCTCTTTTGGTTGCAGCTCATCCAAGCTTCAATCTCAATCACACATTGGTAAAGTTTCCAGCGCTAGTTCTCAGATCTTTTGTGACCCTAAAACTACTTCAGTGTCATCCACATACCGAAAGAAAACACCATCAAATGATTGTGATTGACTTAAAAAAGCAAGTGTAAAAAACATATGATTTCAATAATAATAGTGATAGTATGGAACCTGGATTAACACCATGTGAGAGCTCATGATTTGACAATAAAAATGGACCATCAAGGGGTGAAACATGTCGACCTAAGTAAACAATCTAGTATTAAACAATTTGGGACTGTCACTGTTCATAATTTTCCTAATGACAGTACTCACATCTGTTTTTATCCCTACCAAGGATGCTACATGATTATAGATTACTCAGCACACCTTATGTAGTTTCAAACCACTATCTCACACACTACCCTTCTTTCACAGTCCTGTACTCACAAAAACGGCAAAATGTGAAGATCTCCGATAAAGAGCCCTCTTGTGGGGCTCGTGGGGCATTGCAGCACTGACCCCAGGAGGAACAAAAGCCAAATGATGAAGCATGACACCCACTTGGGTGTGTGAGGGTTTTGTCTTCCAAAAAGGAAGAGTCCCCGGAGCAAACTGATTTTTCAAACTTATTCTCCCTTACCTTTCACGCTACAGGAACAGCCTCCCTACATTTTGTGAATAAAAAAGGGTGAACAGGAGCTTCAGAGTTCGAGTGTTTAAGAAATCACTAAGCCAAGCCAATGCAGGTGTCCATTCTTCAAGCCCCTCAAAGTGATCTAAGAGAAAGTGATTGTTAACAGAGTTGCCAACAGATTCAGCAAAATAAGTATCACTGGATGATCCATGTCAGTGGAATGTGTGAGTTAGTCTAAAGCAGCAACTACCACAGCCTCAGAATTGCAGGCATCTTTTGACACCCTTCTAGGGGTTCATGGATTGATAGTGATGCTGCTCACTGGCCTGGAAAGTGTTCTGAAAATACAATGTCTTTTTTGCTGTCTGGAAATTTCATGAAACTGACATGTCTGTTAGGCTTGACACTTACCGTAGAAGTTCACGGGGATAAATGGTTTTAGATATTTATATTTCCTTAGGGTCTCTTAATTCAGAAAATACCAGGCATGGATAGCTGCACATTTTCTCCTCCACTTTTGGCTACTGCTCCTCTTGACTTTCCAAACTCCCATTTTGTACATTTCTCGCATCAATGTCTCTATCATATTGCTATCCTACTCCTCTCCAAACTCGTTGTTTTGCTGTCTGTCCGTCACAGTTAATGATGTAGGCTTGCTCTTTTATGTTTTCAATTTGTCATCTTGTGTACTGTATTTAAATCTATTAACAGCACATTCTCCTTTATGACTTGTAAAACTAGACATATTGAAACTCGTGGGCTCCCTCTCCTCTTTGCTATGCCCCTTCGTTTGTGAAATCCCTATTCTCAGTTACTCTTAATCTCTGAAATTCCCTCCTATTTTCTGCTCTTCTCTTCTTAGTTACTCCGAACATTTGGCTTTCTGTTCTTCTCTTAGTTACTCCTAATCGTTGAAATGTCCTTCCATCTTGTATTTTAGTTACTCCTATTCTATGAAATTCCCTCCCAACTCCTGTTCTTCTCTTGTTAGTTACTCCTAATATATGAAATTGCCACCCACCTTCTGTTCTTTTCTTCCTAGTTACTCTTAATTGTTGAAATTCCCTCCCAAATTCTGGCCTTCTCTTCTTAGTTACTCCTAATCTATGAAATTTCCTCCCATATTCTGTTCTTTTCTTCATAGTTACTCCTAATCTATGAAATTCCCTCTCATCTTCTGTTGTTCACTTCTTAGTTTCTCCATATCTATGAAATTCCCTCCCATCTAATGTTCTTCTCTTCTTAGTTACTCATAATCTATGAAATTTCCTCCCATCTTCTGTTCTTTTCTTCATAGTTATTCCTAATCTATGAAATTCCCTCCCATCTTCTGTTCTTCTCTTCTTGGTTTCTCCATATCTATGAAATTCCCTCCCATCTTATGTTCTTCTGTGCATTCTTCAATCCTCGTCACACTATGGCCTTTCATGAAAATGTGTTTTGAGGACAGCTGCAGTGCCCTGGTTTCAATCTTCCAAGACTTGCTTACTGTTCCTCGTCATGAATATATTTCTATCGCTCATTTTCTTTGTGGGTAAAGCCCCACATAATCCTGAATTAATAAATACATTTAGATCCATTGATTAGCCTAAGGATATAGATTCAGATTTACCATTGTACTAAATCATACTTAGTTCATTAGTATGGGAAACATTGGGCTCCATGTCAGCTTAGATACATAGGGTCAGCTGTTTCTCTCATATACCATTTGTATAGTCATTTTCAGAGGATGTACTACAGCACTATTGTCTGTATTATACCACATTACAATATTAACACACCCGTAACATCGGCCTAAGCACTACGCTATAAGGTAAGTATAGGTCTGTGTAATAGGCTTTAATTATTATTAGGGTTAAGCAGACAATATGGAAGTAAAAATAGTAATAATATATTTACTGGAACAATTTAATGATAGTTGATGTACTCAATGCAATATTATTGATTCTCTATATTATCAACCTGGTCAACATGGTATCATATAAACGTTTCGGAACATACACCAAACCCATGAAAAATCGTATGTTTCCTTAGACAAATAACCTGACCAACCAAACTGGTTCCTTAACCAGGACTTCTTGATATAATGTTAAACGTGATAGAGGTATCTTAACTGTAGCAACTAGGAGACAGCAATACAACAATTTTTGCTCATGTGTTGTACCTTCAGAGGGTCTGTTTGTTTCCTGAAGAACAGAGAGGTAGCAGTGGTCAATGTTAAATTAAATTATTGGGTTTATAATAGCACAAGTATAACCCACTATAAAGTTGGGGTCTCTCCTCCTCTCCGGTCAAGAGATCCTGTACCTCTCTGGATTTTGTGGGCTGAGGGAATGGCGCCAGAAAATCTGTTCTTATAATTTCAGAAACACATTTTTCCAAAAAACACAAAATAAGGGAGCCTGAATCCAGACTTTGACGTTGCCTATACCTTTTAGTTATAGTCTGGTCTGCTTCTAACTGTATCTCGGACTTTGGATGTAAAGGCTTAACAAAATGGAGACTCATTACATCACTTTAGCAAAATGGGTTATTTGTTTAAACTTCTGGCCAAAACATTTTCACAATCAATCGATTCAATTTTGCAACGTAAAGCAAGAGATGCCTGGATTCCTGTTCAAGATCTAGTATTCGGATTGAAATACAGCCAATGCAAGAGGGTGTCCTGGTGTTGTACCATAAAAGTCATTTAATCAGCAGGGAGCTGGTACCTGGAAATTAATCTAAGGGCCTTTCCTACACACGGGCATGACAACAAACCATTCAAACTCCTCTTTTACAGGCAAGCTAGTCGGTGGACTTCTACATCAATAAAGAGCTAAGTGGGTGGTAAAAATACTTGTGAGCTGTAAACTGTGAAAATTGCTGATCTTGTAAACAGAGAATGAACCAGTTGTCACGGAGATCAACAAAAAAGGTAAAGCAGGTCCCAGAAACCAGCCCCCTTTCCCAAGCTGCAAAGTAAATCAAACAAGAAAGAACAGGTAGGATTAAGCTTAACATTGGTGCCTTAATAAGTGATAGAAGGGTGATGAAAACCAAGGTATGTCAAAAAAGCCCTCAAAGTCCTGGAAGGTAGAAAGTCGTCAGCTGAGCACAACATACCTTGAAGAAGGAAGGAGAATAGATCAAAGCAAAATTCAAGGTTGAAATCCCAGGGGTCGTACAATACTGCTCTGGCTTCCCTCACTCAGGATCCTACTGTTGGTACCATCGGTCCAAGAGTTTCTACAAAGGACCGTGAACTAACACGACACGAGAGACAGGGTGCACTGCACTTGTGAGACTCTACAGAAAGTGACTTAGTTATTGGGAAGGCACACTGTACGCGTCTTCTTGGTAGATAGGGAAGTGAGGAAAAGTCGAGGGATCAACCTCTTCACTAGACTCCATCTAGGAGCCCTACAAAATGTTTAATTGTCTAATCCTGAGTAAAGCAATCTAAATCTGGTGATCATGAATGAAGAACTACTCTGGACTAGGTATTGTTACACACACAGCGTATCATATATCCTTTACCGGTGTGCACCTGTTACAACGCATTTTTTACAACGCACTACTGTTACAACGCATCCATTACAACGCGGATACTGTTACAACTCATGTTTTTACAACGCATTTTTTTACAACGCAGGTACCTTTACAACGCATACCATTACAACGTAAGTATTGGTAAGTATATAGTTATTTTTTAAATGTTATATGTTTGGGGTAAAGGGGTATTTTTAGGGGTTAGGGTCAGTTTTGGGTTTTAGGGTAAAGGGGTATTTTTAGGGTTCAGGGTCAGTTTTCAGTTTTTGGGTAAAGGGGTATTTTTAGGGTTCAGGGTCAGTTTTCAGTTTTTGGGTAAAGGGGTATGGTTCAGGGTCAGTTTTCAGTTTTTGGGTAAAGGGGTATTTTTAGGGTTCAGGGTCAGTTTTCAGTTTTTGGGTAAAGGGGTATTTTTAGGGTTCAGGGTCAGTTTTCAGTTTTTGGGTAAAGGGGTATTTTTAGGGTTCAGGGTCAGTTTTTAGTTTTTGGGTAAAGGGGTATTTTTAGGGTTCAGGGTCAGTTTTCAGTTTTTGGGTAAAGGGTTATTTTTAGGGTTCAGGGTCAGTTTTCAGTTTTTGGGTAAAGGGGTATTTTTAGGGTTCAGGGTCAGTTTTCAGTTTTTGGGTAAAGGGGTATTTTTAGGGTTCAGGGTCAGTTTTCAGTTTTTGGGTAAAGGGGTATTTTTAGGGTTCAGGGTCAGTTTTCAGTTTTTGGGTAAAGGGGTATTTTTAGGGTTCAGGGTCAGTTTTCAGTTTTTGGGTAAAGGGGTATTTTTAGGGTTCAGGGTCAGTTTTTAGTTTTTGGGTAAAGGGGTATTTTTAGGGTTCAGGGTCAGTTTTTAGTTTTTGGGTAAAGGGGTATTTTTAGGGTTCAGGGTCAGTTTTTGGGTAAAGGGGTATTTTTAGGGTTCAGGGTCAGTTTTCAGTTTTTGGGTAAAGGGGTATTTTTAGGGTTCAGGGTCAGTTTTTAGTTTTTGGGTAAAGGGGTATTTTTAGGGTTCAGGGTCAGTTTTCAGTTTTTGGGTAAAGGGGTATTTTTAGGGTTCAGGGTCAGTTTTCAGTTTTTGGGTAAAGGGGTATTTTTAGGGTTCAGGGTCAGTTTTTGGTTTTTGGGTAAAGGGGTATTTTTAGGGTTCAGGGTGAGTTTTCAGTTTTTAGGGTACAGGGTAAAAATAAATTAAATTAATTTTAAATTAAATTATTTAATAGTAAATAAATTAAATTAAATTACATTGCATTATTTTTGGGGTTGAGGGTCAGTTTTGAGTTTTTGGGGTACAGGGGTACAGGGTAAAAATAAAGTTATATATTTTTTTATTTTCAATAATTAATTTAAATTATATTTCATAAAATTACTTTAATTTATTTTTGGGGTTTAGGGTCAGTTTTCAGTTTCTGGGGTACAGGGGTACATGGTAAAAATAAAGTAATATTAATTTAAATTTAAAATAATTAACGGAAATTAAATTATTTAAAATTACATTAAATTATATTTTTAAAATTAAGTTACTATTATATTATTACTATTAACATATACTTACCAATACTTACGTTGTAATGGTCTGCGTTGTAAAGGTACCTGCGTTGTAAAAAAATGCGTTGTAAATACATGCGTTGTTACAGTATCCGCGTTGTAAAAACCGCGTTGTAACGGTATGCGGAGTAAAAGTCCGCGTTGTAACATCATATATCCCGTTTTACCAACCTTCAATGGATGGAAAGGTGGATGTATTATTCTTGGACTGAAACAGATGCTAGAAACAGGCATTCACTGACTACACCATCTTGCCTATGTCAAGAAGAAGCTGTGCTGCATCAGCACAGAGAGAATAGAGCTCTGTGTGTTATTGTTACCCTCAATGCTAAAAGTGAACCCAGGGTGTTACTGTCTTGAAACTCATTCATAAGGTGAGGAATCTGCGGGGAGATGAATACAGGAGAAAAAGAAGTTTAATACCCTTGGTAACTATATTTCTGGTAGGTACATAATCTTTCCTTCAATTCCTCACTGCCATCAACTCTCCTCAATGAGCTAGTGCTATAAATAATAAGATCCCAAGATATGCACACATTATCTGTTGTATTTGTTGCTTTTGTTACTTTCTCAGTTCATCTCCACACACCTCGATGGTGCACCGAAAATATATCAGGAAGTGGCGTCAGTGCACTCGTTGGTGCCTAATATGGAGTTGAAGTCATGTCTGGAGCTGCATGCTGTCACTTACAGCAACAGAGGAGTCATTATTGGGGAAAAACGTTTCTGAACTAGCCTGAAGCCTGGAAAGGAGTATTCAAAAGATGAGGTGTCGGCTTGATCACTATGTACCCACTATGTACCCACCAGAAATATTATTACCAAGTGTAAGTTTATTTTTCTTTTGGCGTTCGGACCATCATCCATCTAGCGTGCCAAATATTGCAGCTGTGGGATCAAGAAGTGGAACTCAGAATTAGGTAGACTAATCCCACTTTACTTTTCAAGCTTGACCTTGGGACAAATCACATAACACCCTGTTGTACACAAAAACATCTAGGGGGCATTATCATTTTTGATTAGTGCTGTTCTTTAGAGATGAAGAAAAGACCAGATTGCCACAGACCCACATAGTGTGGTGATGTCTCAGCACAAATTCAAAAGGATAGACACACACATGGAAAATATTCACTTAAACCTCCAATGGCTTGACTATCAAGCTTCCATAGTAAAGTAGTGACGGGATTGTTTACTAAATTCTTATACTTGCCTACGTACGCTTATTTACTTGAGGTTATATTCCTGGCAGAGATGATGCCTAGACATGTTACTTTAAAATGATTTACTTTAGTTTAACTACACTATTTAATGACCCATTCTTTTCAATAGATATAGCTCTGACTGAACACTGAGTTTATGTAAATCCCTTTGAGTTCCAAGATGTCTCAAGCCTCCGAGAGTGAGCCTTGTGTTCTTGCTTTTTGCTGCCCTGGGTGAGTTAAGTACAGCTCCAGTGCAAGGATTGTCGAGCACCAGGAAAAAAAAAATATTTTGCCAATTGATTGCTCTCTTTCCTCTAGAAACAAAATATTTTTACAAACTTAATTTAGCTTTCATACCAAAAGCAATACAGAAAAAAACGTGCTGCAGCCATCGCAACAACAATAACTAACAGTCCACCATATCCAGTATATGTCATCAGCATACAGCTTTACCCATGGCATCCACTGGGTGATAGTAAATTATAACAAGGATATCAATGTATATAGTTATCACATAGGGAAAAAAGAATTGCACAAGGCATATCCCCCAGGTGGCAAAAGCGACCTAGCACCAGCAAAGCCTTACTAGGTGAGTACTTATCAGTTAACCTGCCTGCCCATTACATGAGTATTCAGACAGTGGAAGTTCCTGGCACTGGTTCATTTCACCTATGTGATACATATGTTCGGAGGAGATTCCAGATGTCTGTAGTGCCAGAGGTGGCAGAAAGCACGCCATTGTAGTAAATTAGATCCCCCACCCAATCGCATAGACCCCATTTCATTAGATAAATAGCAGTGTCAAAGCTGTAAGGTTCCTTACCATCCAATTCTAATCCATTCTTTTTAATCCCCACATAGATGAAAGAGGCTCTGTGCAGGAATTTGTAGTAGATTGGCCTATGCTTACTATTAGGAGAATTCACCCTGTTTTCTAAGAGGAGAAGCTGATAAACTGATTTCTGACAGATGATCCAAGGACAGAATAAGGTACGCAAAGAAACTATAAATGATTTTGCATAATAAAAGCTTTGGAAATTAACACAGCCATTAAGGTTGTATGACTGAACCCACCACATATATGTTGGGTAAAGAATAGACTAACAGTTGAAGAAAGTGTGATAAAATATTTTGGGACTTTCTTAACCTTCACCATAAGTTGCATATTATCTGCTGAGTTGTTTATAAAAATCACAATGATTATTATATCCTGTTTTTTTTTTACAGAGTTTTATATGGCGCGAACTTGACCCTGTATTGGGTATCAGAGCGCTTTACATAGCACCAGTTGCGTTACATGAGGACACATTCATTTTTGTTAGGCACGGGGAGATTAAGTGATTTGCCAAGAATCACAGTGATCCAGCGGCATAACATCAACAGATACTCCAATACCATTTACTCACCTGGGCCCATAAACACACACACAATTTGAGTAAACCGCTGGAGTCAAAGTTTATATATTTTTCATGCTTCAAGATTGATTATTCCTTACTCCTAACCAACCTTTCACTGATCAAAAATGTATTTTCTCTGGTCGATGGACCATTAGTTGAACTGGTTGAGGGTGAAAATTAACTTAATTCTAACCTTTATATCTTAAAGTAAATAACCACAGACTCTGGAAAGTTTTAATTCTTTACCTAAATTATTTGCATGTGACCCACTTCAAAGTACAGTACATTCACCGTTACTCATAGGAGGGAAGATTCAATTAATCAAATCATCAACACATATTCAAACTTGCAATGACTTCTGCTCACAAAAGAGAGGACAGAGAGAAAGGAAAATCAGGAAACTCACAAAATTGATAGTTACCTAGGATGGTGTGAAGACCAACCCCCTAGCCAAAGGGCTGGTAGGGGTCCTCCGGGATAGTTCAGGAGGCAAAGACTTCAGGACAGGGTTCAGGACATAATAGATGACCTCTCTAGCACCGACGGTCACGTCGCACCCCTCTCTGACACTCTCTTCCTCCTCGAGATTCTTCAGCGATCTTCTTTGTAATCCTAAATATTTAGGATATTAAGCTCTGCATTCAGTTCTTCATCAGCATCCCTCGCTACTTGTTGGGCTTTATATGCATTTTCATGTTATTTATATATGTTTCATATTTACTGTGCCTTTCGTTATTGTAAGGAATTTCTACCACTGTGGGATTCCAGAACGGAAGGTATGGCAGTGAAGGAATGACAGTTGATCTGAGGAGCTGATTAGACCTGCGGTCGTTGCTCCTGTCTTGTTGGAGGGATATAAATAAAGTATTGAAGTTATCTGCGCATCTACTTCTATTCACTACTCCAACAGCATCCCGTGCTCTGCAGCATTCAGTGTGGACGTCTCTCTAACTAACTAAAAACGATCTCAATTATACCTTTTAGTTCATCATGTACCACCCATTAATGTTTCAATATCATAAAAATGGTCATCATGATTGGACAGGTAAATGGGGGGACAGATCATCACACCATGCTTACATATCACTCTTTTCAGTTAGCCCTTTGTTAATAAACCCATCCCCTTAATTTTTATTCACATTTTATTTTCCCACCTGCAATCACATTACATCTGATACACATGTTTAACTTTAATATGTGGTCCTATTCATTCAGGTCTTGTACTGCCCGTTTTCAGGCTTCAGGCAAGCTGTGGCCTTGCACTCTTCTTGAACCACAAGTCATCCTTCCGGGCTGACTTCCACTTGCCATGCGCAAAACCATGTGACACAGCTCACTCCATTCATACCCAAGAGGCCCAAATGCGCACTAATAATAAAGTCAGAAAGACAGATGTTACTTTCAAGAATAAATGCTTTCACTGTACACCGCCCATCTCTACGCTAATCCCCTTTACTTAATAATACTTTCCCTGCATTGGCATTAGTAAATTCACTCAATTTAGTTTCAAGCAAGCAGATGCAAAGCACATGAGTCTTCAGGACTCCATATTAGAACCTTCTGCTCATGTGCAGGAATTTCCCTTCAAGCTATAGCTCGTCATACTGCGTAGATGCAGTTGACGCATGCACAATAAAGATTTCCCATTTGCAGGTATTTTTAGAAAGTCACTCGAGTTATTCATGTTAGCATACACATACGCAAGCTTCACTAACCCTAATTTTTGCCTGGTGCCTATTAGTTTTACACTATACATAATTAGTAACATGTTAGGGAGTTAAATGAGAGGATTGCTTCTAAGCAAGTCTCTTTTCTATGAGTCCTTGCTCCATCAACAGGATCTTCAGCGTCATTGCCGAGACTCGAACCTGGATCCCCGGATTCAAGGTCCACCGCCCTAGCCCTTAGGCCAACTCCTGTTATGCAGACAAGCACTGCTTAATAAATAATTGTTTACTCATAAAATAGCAATCATTATATGTGTGGACTGCTTTGGTGGCAGAGGGCAGAGCTCTATTTCTCTTAACCTGCAGAGACAAGATTATCAGACAGGGTTGCCGACTCCTAAGTCTACCTGCCTAACAGAGCATAACTCACTAGAGGAAGAATGAGAGACTTCTTCCAGTTCTCCTCTTCTCTGAAAAAGATAACATTCCTTTTGAGGTTAACTGGATCTACCAGTCATAACCCCAATACAATTGGGGTGAACACAAGACATTTGGAATCATAAAAACATATTTTGCCATCAGGGGCCAAAAAACCTTTAACATAAAGGATGATCAATATGTCCCATCCAATGCAAGGGTGTTTGCTAAACCAGGCAAAGCAAATAATGGGCGAATGGAGATTGTGGAAAAATTCCCAATGATTGTTATTGAACAAATATCGGCATTTGATAAGAATCACCATTTTCAAAGGAGCCCTGTGCCCTGCTAATGTTAGAAGGAGGGAGATCCTGTTCTCCTCTAGCCCAGTACATTTCTCATAAGCATCTCTAAAAACCATGTTACTGGCATGATGTATTTGCTCCCATCCCCTTCTGTTTAAAAAGGCTCCCTTGAGCCACTGATCTGACGAGCTCTTGGAGATGCACCTGTGAGCCAGGGAGAGGTACAGAGACCTGTGAGGATTATGGCACCTTTCTCAGCAACCCCAGATGAATTTTGTTTTTATCTCTACTGATGAAGGACAATATCCAGAAACACTTGTCTAGAGATTAAACAGCACTTACCTGCGCCAATTTTGGCGAAACACTTCAGCAAAATTACAAGTAAGCATTTAAACTGAACTACATTTACCAGGATGGTAAGTGGTGAACTCTGCTGGGAGATGAAGCGGTGTGCTCCCATTCCACATATGATGTATTTGCACCTCAGACAGGGACGCGGTATTTCTTAGTAGTATAATGCTCATGGCGGCCCTGGGCAGGGAGCGTAGGTAGGGGGCCCCGGAAGAGGGGGTCCGGGTGGGGCGGAGCCCACGGGAGCTCAGGAAGGTGCAGAGGCAAGTGAAGAGGGGGGGTCAGGGTGTTTGGAAATGTAACTGAGCCGGAGGCCGCCAAATCCCTGCCACAGGCCGCCACGCAAATATGTATCCATCCTCAGAGGATTATTATATTAAGGATATGTATTGGCCTGGTGGCCCCTGGAGTTTGGTGGCCCTGTGCAGGTGCACAGCTTGCACATGCCTAAGGCCGGCCCTGGTATACAGAAAAATCCAGGGCTTACCCCACAGTGTACACCTCAATGGAAATGTGACTGACATCCAGTGCTTTAAATGGGCTGGTACTCCCTGTTACTGAGTACCGGAACTTCTTATTTTTATCCCTTCAAGTATCAGCACTTCTCCCCAGCCAAAAAGAGTACCGGTACTATTGTCTGATATATTGTTCATTGCTAATTCTGAGGAGGCAGGGTGGCGCCTGCCTCTATGATACTCTGACAGCCAAATTGCCCATGTCTCTGCAGAGTTAGAATCTCTGTGCTGAGCCCCTGCCGAACCGGAACCATTCAACAGCAGCTCAGTTGCATTATGTCTTTAATGTGTAGGTGTCTAGAATTTCACCTTCACACTGAGCTTGACAGACAGAGCAGTGTCCATATCATTCAGACACTGCTCTGTCAATCACATTTACAGTATGGTGTGCATTGTGCACACCCTGGAATCCAGGCGACCCACTGAAAGTGGCAATTAAGGAAGCCACAGGAGGTAAGGAGGTAAAAATGTCCTTTATCCTTGGCAAGCCTTATGTGTGAGTGTTTGACTGCTTGTGAGTGTTTAACGGCTTGTGTGTGCCTTTATGTGTAAGGGAAAGAGGAAGATATGGAATCTGGATAGTCTTAGAAGGTGTTTAAAAGAAATTGTGCAGACTGCTTTGTATGTGCATGTATGCTCGGGCCTGTGTGAGTGTGTCCGCACACGAGAATTTGAGTATTTAAGCCCAATGCAAATAAATAATAATAATCAGAAACACTGTAATTATGCATCAGGATTGATTACATTATTGCAGTAAGAAAAGGTAACTTATGCTGTGAAATGCAGAATAGTTCCTGATTGAATTATTTCACTATTTTGTCATTTGTATACTTGTTAACACTGTCTGGGCATAGGTTGCATTTCAGTTTAAACATATAAATAATCAATAGGAAGGTGAGAAGTCAACTGTTGGAAAGGGCCACCCACTGTGCAGTAGCGCGTGTTGGTACGATTTTACTAACTCTTGACCTGTTTCAGGTAGAAACAATTTTTTTGCAAAAAGCTGAAGATTATGCATCAGATGATGTGGCAAATGTGGTAGATCCATAATTTATGTGAAAAGGAATCGCATAATTCCACTTTCCTGAAAAGAACAGCGTGGCATCAAGAAGCTGCACTAGATAAACAAGTATTGTCAAAGCCATTAGGTGTGGCCTTCGTAAAGCTGGTGCAATAGTTAATTCAAAAAAGATTATTGCACTAATATGCCACAAAAAAAGAAAACATGCCTCCTATATGTGGTGCGCTTAAGCATCCAAAAATTAATTTAAATAAAAAAGGATTTACCATTACATATAATTCAACAGTATCAGTGCGCCCTATCAGGCATGTGACTTAGAATTGTTTTTTGGTTGGGGTAGTTTTATACAGCACAACCTAGACTCCAAGGTTTTGGAGCACTTTAGATGAGCACCAGTTGCGTTACAGATGGACACAATAATTTTTGTTGAGGCACAGGGAGATTCATTGATTTGCCCAGAATCGCAGGATGTTGAGCATCTCTGTCGAGACTCAAACCTGGTTCTCCAGCTTAAAGGTCAACTGCTCTAGTTGTTCGGCAACATCCTCTCCTCAACTTGTTTAGAACCCTTTTTTAGTTTTAATACACATCACATGGAAGTATTATTCTTTTTGGGGCAAGGAAAAGCTACATTTGCCCTTAATTACTGTAACCTGGAGACCTATTTTAAACAAATACAATGTCTAAAAAATTGATAAAAACTGGAAAGAAAAAATAATTGCCAAAGTAAAGTCCATGCCCACCTGCCTGGCAGTGAAGTGCACTTTTAAAGGCAAATTTCATAAGGCTGATGAAAACCTTACCAAACCTTAAAATGAAAAGGGGGTTAGCTGGGCTTCATTTTCCTGCAGGATCTGAAGAAGGACAGATCTGTGATGTTCTTTTGCTGCATTTATTGTTTTCTATTGTCCTGAGTTAAGATGAGAGAGGACTAGGGGCATGTGTGCGCATGTGTGCAGGATAGTGGGGAGGGGACGGCAATTAATAGAATCTGGCATGGCTGCATAAAATGCATTAAAACGGTTAAGTAGGTTGTAAGACAAGGATCCTCTGCTCTATATTATCATTGTACAACTCTTTAGGATGGGGAATGAATGAATTGAGTATAATGCCAAGACATGTCCAGCAAGCAGAGAGACTTGCAGAATCCGTCTGTTGTACTTAGTGAGTTATTTTAGGCTGTCCTTTCACTGTAGGCAACGCACCCCTGTTAAATCAGGAATCTGAAAAGGAAATGTGGGTTGTGAGCTGAGATTCCATCTGTGCCAGAAGACACCACAAGTCGGTTGGTATTGATTATTTGATGCCTCAAACATATTGCCATGTGTTACATAGGATAGGTAGAACCAGGACCCTAGAAGTTCCTAGATGGTCAGTGGTTTCAAGCAGAGGGTGACAGATGCTAAGTATTCTAAAATGGGGTGGCAGTAATGCATGAAAAGTAATACTGTTCAAAGAACATCTTTAGGGATACCGAGCTAAAATAATGAGATGTGCATAGTATTACAAAGAATCTACCCTAGAATGTTAATCTACTCACCTTCTGACACCAACTAACGACAATGTAAGACGACCAGGTGTGAGGGAGACACAATTACACACCCGCTTCATGCTTGGCTGTGTCACGCCTAGGCTGAGGGATTCATGACTCATAAAGAGGAATAGTTGAGATGTTTGACATCCTCCTTCCAGACGCTAAAAATGTTTGTCATTGATTTGTTGCCATAGAGCTTAAAAACCATGAACTAACACAGGTCCCACCCATCACTGCCTCTACTCTGCTACGCACACCCTCTGCAGACCCAGTATGACAGTGCCCAAATTTAACATACAAAACTACCAACACCCTGTACCCCACAGTGCTGAGATCTCATTGCATATAAGAGGAAATGAGGATGAGCCCTTTAAATGAGGATCTCTTGAAAACTATGGTGCTAAAGGAGGGACGATGCCCAGGACTGTACTAATACGGTTTTGTGTTACCTGGTTTAAAAGACAAAAATGGTAAAGCAGGAGTCTAGGAGTGTGCATGTTGAAGCTGCTGTGCCAGGGTTTTCCCCTGCAATCTCCTTTCATGTAGTACAGGTAAGTGGAAGGAGCATGGCCACTTACATTAAAGACCTTTAATGTATACATGTCAACATATTGGGACTACCTAAGAGTTATCAGAGAGATACTTTTCAATTTTATTTTCTGTTAGCTTTCTTTAGAATGAAGGAAATAGGTTGAGAAAGTTAAAATATAATTTAAAGCTAAAAGTCTCCCCTCTGTTTCACAAGTTTTTGCATACATGCCATTATGAACTAAGTGCTATTCTTCGTGAACTCATCCGGATCTTTTCGTGGTCTGTGTTCTCTGTGAGAAACAAGGCACTGAGCAAAGATCTGAAGTTCCAGAGGCACGGTCTGATAGTGCTAAACCAGGACCCCACATCCTTGACACAAGATAGTATATTGGCGGCCTAACATCACTCAGTGCTGGCCTAAATCACAGCAACGGCTCATGATCAGACAAGGAAGGTTTAAAAATCACACAGTGTTGAGCAGTGTGAAAACACTTCTTGCCAAAGACCACACAGAATATGTCAAGATCACTTTAAGTGCAATGGGCTGCATACATATTTTAGTGGGTCATAACAGCAAAATGGCTATTAATTACTAAGCCTATGTTATCTAAGCATGTGTTTTGTCACATGTGCAGAGGGAATCTGCACATATGGGGAATTTGAGATTACTAACAAGGATAATGCTAGTACAAAATGAATACCCATCAGATAAAAGAAGTGCCATTGTGTCATATCCCACCCCTAGCCCCGCCCCTAGCCCCACCAACTAGCCATGCCCCTAACTCAATTTGATGAGTACTTGCACTTATTTGTTTCCATTTAAAGCACTGCTGACATCCAAATTAGTGCGAACCCCCTTAGGAACAACAATAGAAACAAGGTTATGTTTGAGACAGTGTGTTGTAATCTGGTGCTATCTAATGACCATTTGTACTAACACCATAAGCCAGCATCATACAATGGTCTTTGTGTAACAAAAGTTGTGGTTTCGTTTAAAAAGGGAGAAACTTTCCATTTCCACTGTAGTGCAATAATACCTAAGGTCCTAGGCCATAGGTGCTAAAACATTCAAATGCTCACTTTCCCAAGACTCAGAGTAAAATGATCACACTTCTACCTTGTCCTTCCATACCTTCTTGTGTCACTCCTCCTACCTCGCTGCCTATGAAGTAGCTAAGTGTTGTACGGTTCCTACTAAGCAAGTAAGACTGCGCGGTTGGACAACATATGCGTCAAAGTATGGGAACTTAGTCCACACATATCATCAGCATATGTTGATCCAAATTTCTGGCTAGCTCACAGTGCGTAATCTGAACCCCCAAACCTAATAGGGTACTGGATGTTGAATGCAACCTTAGAAAATGACCACTCTGACTCTCCCAAGGAAATTGTGGAAACAGATCTATCCTTTTGTGTTTACTTTAGACATGCCCAAATCTAGACACAAGAAATATGCAAATTGGCATTTTACATTTATTGAAGCAGTTGGATTCTTGTGTAAAATGTATGAGCTGTAATTATTAGTAGAAGAAAACAAAGCATTGTTACCAGCATTACAAGAATGGTGAAAAATATTATTAATTCAACCATTATAATGTTGCAGTGATTATGTGCATATATGAATATATTTCATAAAGAGAACCCTTCCTACTAGAGAGCGTAATAAGAAGTGCATTCTGCCAGATCTCGGATCTCTTGGAGCAGCTTAACTCTCCATTTACCAGTATGAGTGATGTGTCAGAAAGCCAGTGAAGTATGGAACAGGTCCCCGTCCTTTGCAGGATGGTGACAGAAGTCACAGGGCTGGGAATCAGCCACAGGCAAATGTCCAGGATAATCTATGAAAGTGCTCCTCTCTCACGGTAAATGTCAGAAGCAGTGTATATAATAAAATGGCCCTCATTCTCACTGTGAAAGAGGTGCTGAGCTATTCATTGTTTGTATTTCCGACTCTGAGCTGTCTCTGTACAAACAACAATAATATGCAGGGTCAGCATGCTCAGTTTGTTTTTATCCTTGAATATAATATACAGTGTTGTCATACAATGCTTATGAAGAAATGTGCTTGCAAGCAGGACGCCTTCTGAGTATGTTATCATGTTTAGTGAAGTAGTGTGGCTCACTGGTTAGAGGCGGCAGATCCGAGAGCAGAGGACGGCCCGGGACCAGGGTTCGATTCCCGGCGCGGCAGGTTTCTGGACCAGGGTCAGCGGACTCGATAATTCTCTCGCCTTGGTGCCCACTCTGATCAGCGATCACACTCGGCAACTCTGGGCATTAGCTTGCCTCATCTTCACTAATGGCCCCACCAGACCGCCGGGGATGCCTGGTCTCACCCTGGAGATACCCATTAAGGGACCATCTCTCAGGGAAGCCAGGAAGGGTTTCGCAGCGGTCGAAGCGCCTTGGGACCCTACGGGTAAGTAGTGCGCTATATAAATGCCAATACATTACATTACATTACATTACGTGCAAAGTATGTTAAAAGTCATTTGTCTAAAAAGATGTCAAGTTTAAACATGAACATGTACAATGGAAGTTTTTGTCCACATGCCTTGGTAAAGCTCACTACACACTATTTTTCTGGTAAATGGTATAAGAGTATTTTAAGAGACCACTGTAATGGTTAGAATGCATCGCGCGGTGTCAGCGCAATGTCATTCTGAAAATGGTTCACGTGCATGTTGCGCATGTGTTATGTTGTGTTTTAAAATGTGCATCCACGCGAGGTGGGTTCATTTGGTGGAAGCTCCAATGATGTTGATCAGTCACCGTTTGGCTTCTCATCAGAGGGACGCTTCACGCTTGGGTGGAGTTACCTTTATAAATAAACGTACACTTTAACCTTCAATGATTTCCTGGATTAATTTACCTGCTACATTTAGCGACGATCGGGAAACTCCACCCACGCAGAAAGATTAATCATTTTCCACCACTTTTCATCTCCTCACCGACGTAGAAGATCTGTAAATCCGGCTTTGACAAGAGGTTCCGTCACAAATTCTCTGGTTGGATTTTATTTCTTCAAGTAAAGGTTTTTCATTGGAAAAGGTACGTAGAAATTAACTTTTTACGATCCCATTGGCCAGCACTCTGATGCCGAGTGCGGATTGGAAGCCATTCATACTTTATTAAGGGAGACGATTTGTGATTGGGCAACTTTAATTTTGGATCTTCCCCTGCATGTGACTCTGTTCAAGTGGATACAGTGTAGCCGTATTGGGCAACTGATCAGGACACCTGTTTTGTTCTGTCGGTGTGCATCGTATTATTTCAGCGATTCACAAGCTTTTGATCTACATTTCAACCACAGTGCATCTCGTTGCTTATCAGCGATACGCATGCTTTAAATACTCTGCGATTCCCTGCCTGTGCGTTCTGCTTTAATTCAGCGATACACACACTTTAAATACTTTACGATTCCCTGCCTGTGCGTTCTGCTTTAATTCAGCGATTCGCACGCTTTAAATACTTTACGAGTCCCTGCCTGTGTGTTCTGCTTCAATTTAGCGATGCGCACGCTTTAAATTCTTTGGGATCCCCTGCCTGTGCGTTCTGCTTCTATTCAGCGACACGCACACTTGAAGTCATTCCTATTTTCAGCTATTGATCGTTGTGGATTATTTAAATATTCTGCCAGTGTGTCCTGCTTGTCTCCAGTGATGCACAGACTTGTGTTTTCATGTTCACCGGCTTGTGCATTTAAATTCCAGTATTAGTATACAGGTTTATGGTACTTCAGTCAGTGCACATTATTTATCATTTTTTTTCTATTTACAGCAGAACAATTTAAATGAGATTGGTTATTTATTTTTTATTTTTTGTGTATTGTGGTTCTTGCTTCAATGGCTAATGTTATGGTACAACAAATTACTCAACCTCCACCCTTTCTCAGCAAGCCTGGTACCCCTGAGATTATTTGGTCAAAATGGTTTAGATTATTTGAGAACCATCTAGTTGCTATTAATGAAGTAAATTACCCTCCTTCTCGTAAATTTGCATTGCTTTTTGGATGTTTGGGTCAAGCTGCACAAATAATTTTTCACAGCATTGTTCCAATTCCCCTGCCTGCTTCACATGCTGGTGATGGTCAATGGAATGTGTATTTGGAAGCAGTCGCTTGCTTAAAAAAACAGTTTTCTGAGGAACCAACCATTATGTTGGAGCGACATAATTTCTATTCCAGGAAGCAAAAGGAAGAAGAGAAAGTTGAGAAATACATATCTGCACTCAGAGTCTTGGAAAACAACTGTAGTTTTGGAACTTTATGCAAAAATTACATCAGGGACCAACTTGTGTTCAATTGTGCTTCACGCAAAATCAAACAGAGGATTTTAGGGTGCAAAAACCCTTCCCCATCCAAGGTGATTGACTTGGCTTTAAGCATCGAACGTTCCACTTTGTAAAGCAAAGTAATGCTAGATACACCTAAGAGTGGAGTGAACATTGTCTCTTCTTCCGAGGGGGATAGTGAAGGTTCTATATGTGCTGTAAATGTTAAAAGCAAAGGTTCTAAATTCAGTCAAAAGAGACAGTTATTTGTTTGTTATAGATGCGGTTCTAAAAATCACATAGGGAATTCTCCTAATTGTCCTGCTATCAACAAACGATGCGTTATTTGTAAGAAAGTTGGACATTTTCAAGGTGTCTGCAGAAATGCCAAAAGGTTATCTGTAAATTGTATTGATCCAGATGTTGATTCCTGTAGTAATTCTTTCAACAACATAGTTGTTACAGTTGATTGTATTGATGATAAGGACTCCATAAAGGGGTCCTTATGCTCTGCCATTATTGACAACGTTCCTTTACAGGTGATGGCTGGTTCTGGCTCTTCTTTCACAATACTAAGAGATACTACTTTTTATGAGCTTTGGACCAGGAAAGGTGATCTCATCCAGTCCCATGTGAACCCAAGGCATTTGGGGAAAAGGATATAAACATGATTGGTTATTTCCCTGGGTTGGTGCAGTGTCTGGGAAGGGAAACCATAACAAAAATTAATGTTGCAGAAAAAGGGAAAAACATTATTGGCTGGAATGATCTTGCTTGGATGGGTCTTTATTTAGTACCCGGCGATGAAATCCAATTAAGGTTGGGGATCTTCCCGTATGTAATATTGAATGCTGCATGTCTGAATCGGATTCAAAAGTTTTAAATGAGTTTACACTAGTTTTCTGCAACTCTGTTGGTTCGGTTAAGGGTTTCGAACATAGCATTAGATTAAATCCTGGAGCCCAACCCATTGCATTACCCACAAGGTTCGCACTGTTCCTTTGAGCGCGAAAAATGAGTTGAAAGTCACATTAGAGAATTTGTGTAAACAAGGTGTTATTGA
The DNA here is from genome assembly GCF_964263255.1 of Lissotriton vulgaris. Taxonomy (NCBI): domain Eukaryota; kingdom Metazoa; phylum Chordata; class Amphibia; order Caudata; family Salamandridae; genus Lissotriton; species Lissotriton vulgaris. The sequence goes on from NC_141693.1 coordinate 479,925,656, forward strand.
ACCCACTAATTCTTCACAATGGGTCGCCCCCATCGTAGTCGCACGCAAAAAGTCGGGCGAGATTAGGCTTTGTACAGATTTGCGCTCTTTGAATAAAAACATCATTGTATACTGCCATCCGATCCCTAAGATCCATGAGTTATTAGCTAATTTGGGTGGGGATAAATGGTTCTCCCTAATGGACTTGAGATCCGCTTACCATAAGGTGCCCCTTTCCAAGGATTCGCAAGAGTTAACAACTTTTGTTACTCCTTTTGGGGCGTACAAGTTTTTACGTCTCCCTTTCAGACTAGCATTGGCTGGGAGCGTTTTCCAGAAGCTTATGGATTCGCTTTTCTGTAAGGTTAAGGGTGTACAAGCCTATTTAGACAATATTTTGATTTATGCAAAGTCGTTTGAGGAGCATAATATGATCTTGTAACAGGTGTTGGCAATTTTGATGTCTAAAAATATGACAGTGCGTGAGGACAAATGCAAAATTGCGGTTCAGGAGTTGGAGTATTTGGGTCACACAGTATCTAGTCAAGGAATTAGGCCAAAATTTTCGGTCATTCGAGCAATTGAAGATGCCAAACACCCTACAGATAAAGATTTGTTGCGATCTTTTTTGGGATTGGCTAAATATTACGCCAGGTTTGTCCCTTCATATGCTCAAGTGGTTAAACCCCTACGCATGCTAATAAGGAAGGGTATGAGTTTCAATAGGTCTCCTGAGCTAGAAAATGTGTTCTGCCAAGTTAAGAAAATTGTTGTTTCTGCTCAAGGTTTGCATGTGTTTAGAGATGATTGTACTTCCATTATAACGGTTGATGCTAGCCTCTCTGGCCTCGGGCAGTTTTGACTCAAAGGGTAAGTGGTAGCGAACAAACAGTGGCTTTCGCATCTAGATCTCTCAAGTCGTTCGAACAACGGTATAGTACCCTTGAAAGGGAAGCGTTGGCATGCGTATGGGCTGTCCAAAAATTTTAAATGTATATTTGGGGTTGGAAGTTCAAACTGATACCCGATCATAAACCTCTGATCTATATTTTTGATAAGGTTAAAACTTCTTGTTTGTCAGCCAGATTAATGAGGCTTGTATCTAAGCTACAGGAATTTCATTTTACAGTGAAGCATATCCAAGGTGGAAAGCATTTTTGGGCCGACTGCCGCTCTAGGTTATCCATGTCGAGAGATGATGATGAAGATATGATTCCAGATGACATAGAATGTGGTACACTAGTGGATGCTGTTTGCGAGTATGATTCTGTTTTGTCTGAAAAGGAGTGGAATGCGGCTTGTGAGAAGGATATAATTTTACGGCAGGTTATTGATTATTCCACGAAGTGTTGGCCTGAGACTAGGTGTTTGTCTGGGGAGTTGCGTTTATTTTCTCAGGTTGCAGAAGAACTTTCAGTTGAGAATGGTATTGTTCGCAGAGGTGATAAATTTGTGCCTCCAGCTGGTTTGCGTCCTTTAATTATAAATGAGGCACATCAGGGTCATTTGGGAGTTACAAAAATGACCATGAAAATAAAAGAACACTACTGGTGGCCTTCTTTAGATACTCATGTAAGAAAAGTTATTAATGACTGTCCTGAGTGTCTCCTTTTAGATAAACACTGGCAAACGTTGAAAGTGCCTTTGCACCCAACGGAATTTCCTCATGCTCCTTGGGAAAAGGTTGGGGTTGAGTTTTCTGGTCCATATTCTACATTAGAACAGGATAAGAAATGTGTTAATTTTTTGGTTTAAAATTATTCTAAATGGATGTATCACGAGTTTGTGGAGACGCCTGATACTGAGTCTACGATTGCATTTTTGGGTAACATTTTTCATTTAGCAGGGTCCCCAAAGGTCATTGTTACGGATAACGGTACTCATTTTGTATCTAAGAAGATGTGTACAGTTTTGGGTGAACTAGATATTCAACAGCTTAAGATCGCCTTATATTCTCCTGCTTCAAACATTTTGTTGGAGAGAGGAAAGAAGGTGATTTCTTCCTGTTTGTTCTACTTTGGCCCCTCCTTTCCTCTCTTCCTAACCTTTTAACCCAGCTCACAAGTTCCACCTCAGAGCTTTGAGGTAATCTTAAAGTGACATAAAGAGATAAACAAATGATAAACAAATTATATAAATCTCATGCATTAAAAGAAGTATTGGCAAAGCCAATATATATATGTTTTACCTTTGTCAATTTTATGTGCTGATGCTGTTCAGCCACACAAAAAAAAGAGAAAAGTAAAGGTGCAATGACATTGCCACTTTGGACACACCAGGCTCGATGATTTATGTGCAGGCATGTGTTGCAACACATGCACATACCTAGGAAATGTTGTGGATGCCGTCATTTTTCAAGTTTATTTGATGATCTAAGACACTGGAAGCCAATCTACATTGGTGAAATTAAAAAAATACTTTCAGCTGCCCAAATGCCTTTTTAGGTTTCGCCTAGCGAAGGATGAGCTTGCGCAGCTCTCGTTGGGAGAAAACTGATGTTTCAGAGAGTGGGGCTTGAACCTGCCCCTCCTCCCCATTGGCTGGCTTCCTAAAGGGAGGCCAGCCATTGGAGGAGACGGGAGTCACTCAGTTCAAGCCCCGTCTTTTTGGGTTTGAGGGGTGTGTTTTTTCGTTTCTTTCTCTTTATTTCTCTCCTCTTCCCATTGGCTGGAATTTAACATTCCATGCAATGGGAAGAGGAGAGAACGAAAACACGCCCCTCAATCCCAAAAATGACGGTGGTTTCTCCGAGGCATTTCTGCTTCGCCTCGGAGAAACATGGTGTTCCTTTCCCCGTTGCGCTGTGTCCTCTCTGCCTGGGCCACAATGTGTGCTGTTTGTCCCCTCTCCTACGAAAACCGGAGAGTCTTTCCCTTCAAGTATTGTTTGTTTTATGTTCCTTGTTGCTGCCGATCGGACTCTTTCTGTTTGTCCCGGCACTGGAACCCCCACCCTCTCTGCTTCTCTGATGCTGCAGCCCAGCCGGTGGCCCCGCCGCGTGCAGTGGTCCCTAGCCCCTATTAATGCCTGACCGCGGAAAAGTGTCCCCTGCACAGACCGAGCCCCGGTGCAGCAGCCACAGTGTTTTTTTGGATACTTCACCGGATCAATCCCAGGGCCGGTAAATGGATATTATTAAACAGCGGGGGGTGGGGGAGAGTGCAAACTAGGAAAGAAAACTTGCAGTGGGCTGCCTTTGAGCCGAGCGAGCCTGCCTGCTGTGACAGGGCAATTGGTGACATGCTTTTAGCCATGTTATAGGCAGAGGTGTAAACTGAAAATTCCAATATATCACAAACATTCTCATGCACACGAGCCAAAGGGGCCCCACTGCGTCGCAGATGTTACGGTGCCCGTAGGTTGCTGCTCTGTACCCAAAGCACCTAAGAACACGCAAGTCTTAAATGAGTCCGGGACACACACAACACCTTTTACTGGGGCCGTCTCGGATCTGGCTGGATTTTTCATACACATGTTTTCCCTCGTACTAGAACAAATTACGGCAAAAAAGATATCGATTTAGGTACTTAAACTCTACACAATCAACCTCCATATTAACACAAGTGTACAAGAGTAGGCGTGGTTTAGATGGATGGAAAGTGAAGTCTTCTTGATCATTAAAGAGAAGCTTTCTCATTTTCGACCGGTATCTTCACCATTTGTAAGTACCCCCGGGTTCCCAACTTTTATGAGTCCCGAAAATGTGCTTATTTGGTATTTAGTTTATCTCTGCTGGGAGTTTTTTACAGCCTTCTCAGCCAAAAACCACTGTGGGTGTTTTTTTGCATTGGTGTGCTATTTTTTATTTTATTTTTCAACGAGCGCCTTCAAGTAGTCTGCCTAGCGGGTGCTAGAGTACCTTTCCGGGATGCGCTTAGAGTGAACCCCTGATGGTGCTAAAGGGGTGTAGGTAGGTATGTTTCTTGGTTTACTTTATACGAACACAAATTATGCACATCGTTATTTATTTTACTGAATTAATCTGGCGTTTTTTAATACATTTCAAGCATATGTGGTATAATGTTGCTTGTAAGGAAACATTTGCTGTTTTTGTAGAAGAGCGCACAATTTATTGTTCAAGCTAAAGCCTATTCAGACTAAAATGCTGATCTCCTGTGAAATATGCATCCAATTTAGAGCTCTTGACAAGATTTGCAGTATTTTGTGCTCATGTCCGAGCGTTAAGAAGATCGTATTTCTTAAACTGATAAATGAAACAACTACGGGGGCACCCTGTTGAGCTCCGTAACATCCGACTTGATTTTTTGATATTTATTTCAAGTGCAAAGTTATTGTGCAATTCACTATTTAATGTGAACACCCAATCTAAGACAAACTCTGCTTTAAAACGATAGTTAATTTAGTTTGTAGTGTTACACACCATTATCCCACCACTTGTCAGCTGAGTGTGTCCATTGAGTTGTTTTTTTTCAAAGTACCTACAGCTACACTTGACTGCTCATATACGCTATTTTAGGGTGGTATTTGGTGACAGGAGTCTTTTCAATGCCTACTAAACTTTCTGGATGTTTGTGTTTATAGACACGTGTTAATAGCAACGTTGTGGTCTACGATTAATTACTGTGTCTGAAACCAGTGTTTTTGAGTGCCAACATTCTTCCAGAAGAAAATGAAATGTTCACTTAACTTTCTGGGAAGCACTGTATGTTGGAGCACACAGTCCCTGTTGGTAGCAGTGGCTACAAACAGCTGCACTTACTGTCTTAGAACGTATTTTCAGACCGTGAAGAGAGGTCTTGGGAAATAATACTGCATCCTATTTGGGCAGGAATCCTCTCGGTGGACTTCCATTTCAAAACGCTTTTGCTCGGTATGAATTGTACAATTCATACCCTGTTTGTGTTGTTCTGTTGTGGCCCCATACCATACTCGTAGTTCTGCTTCCCAGTGCCTTATAAGGTGTGGCCACACTTGTTCTCTCATGTCTCACGTTGGTGTGTATTCAAGCGGCGGTTTTGCTGTACAAAATTATTTTTTTCAAGTGAATCCTTATAACAGATTTATTTAATCTGGCAGCGTAAAGGCAGCTACTTCAGTATTGTCTCACCCCCTTTGTCTCCTTTTCAGAGTCTTTTTTTTGTGTCCTTGTGCATTTGCTCTGTACATGGCATTCAGCGCTGCTCTTGCTGGAAGCAAAGTTAGATGAGCAATAAGCTGGGGCTACAAACATATATATACATAAATATACATTTAACATGACACATATGGACATCAGTGATCACAATAGACTAAATATGACTAACCCAAACAAACAACGACTGACAAGAATTACTATCTACAATGGACCAATGACAGGTGTTAAAATACAACAGCTACCACTGACTACATTGGATTATTGTAAACCTGTATTTTAACACCTGTCATTGGTCTATTGTAGATAGTAATTCTTGTCAGTCGTTGTTTGTTTGGGTTAGTCATATTTAGTCTATTGTGATCACTGATGTCCATATGTGTCATTTTAAATGTATATTTATGTATTTATATGTTTGTAACTCTTACAGCCCTGACGAAGTTCCTAAAAGGCAAGAGGAACGAAATGCGTTGGCTGTGCCTATGCTCCATGAACACTTTTGAATAAAGAAGATACTTTAAATTACCATTTTTATTGACTTTATTTGAGTGCACCTTCCATTTTGTTTTTTGTATCTCACTAATCTATACATCCTACGGCAGCGGGTGTTGGAAGAAGTTTGCACCATCCAAAATTGAGAACTAAATGATCCGTAGTGCTTGACCTGGTCTGCTGCCTTGGTCCTTTGGTCTCATAATAAGCTGGGGCTATGTCGTCTTGTAAGACCTTCAGTTAAAGAGTTTGAAGCGAGAGACTTATTACTGTAAAATCAGTTCTTCTGGCGAGATCTTAATCTGAACATGGCAGTTCCTTATTCAATTGGACTTCTGGCTATGTATTTTTGTGGCAATTTCCAGCATAGTGCATTGTAACTGAAATGTGCGTAGTGCCCATTCTGCCATTAGTGTGGCCTTGTAGCACTGCCTGTTGTCTGGGTCTTACATATCCACGTAGTTCGCACATTTCCATTGATGGTTAAGTCAGAGTTGATGTTTGATGATGTCATTCAGATATTGTGTTCTGGTTATTCATAGAGGTATTGATTAAGGATTTCAGATCAGAGGTGTTTAAAGGCCCTTAGTGATTGGTTGCATGTATTGTAGGTCAATAACTTAACAGTTGCCGGGCAGCTTGATATAGGTGGAGCGTTATGTTGCTGATTTTGTGACTTGATTTTGCTGGATTGGCCTTATACAAGACTAGTTTTTGTCATGTGATGGAGTGACTCCGGTACCTCATGGTTTAATCACTGCGCACCGGCCACTTCCAATGCAAACGGTGCAGATGTTGCAAGGGGTTGTCTGCTTCCAGGGGGTCCGGTGCCCCCCAGTGGGCGATGGCACTCCTGCCCCCTCCTGCTGGTCCCCCACCCTGGCCCCTTCCTTCCAGGGTGTCTCGCAGCTCGTCTAACCCCGTCACCAAACCAAACGCTGCCTCTTTCCTAGGTGCCCAAGCCAGTGTCCCCCCGCCGCTTCCGCTTGCAAGCCCCTTCTCCCTCCCACCCCAGTCGCGCTCCGACCTCGCCAGACCCACGGCACCAACAAATCCCCGCTCCCCCAGCAAGACTTCACCAAGGGGGGGGCCAGTACGAGGCTATCTGAGGACTGCTGATCATGGCATGCAGAGAGATGCGTTCCCATTTCTTAAGCTGGTGAGACAACAAACTAGGTAAGCAGGAACGTAATGTGAATCCGCAGCAGTGGTGGAAGGTGATAGAGGACTCCAGAGCTGGTTATTGTTAGCAGTTCAAGCAGCGATGCACCTTTTGGGTAACACAAGTAATAATAACTTTCTTTAGAGTTTTGTGATTTAACCCCTTGGCTGTGGGGATAATTCCCTCGCTGTACTGGAGGGCAGGGGGGCGTGCACAGCGTCCCGTTGCTCATGACGAGCTCGGCTCGTCATGCAGCACAGTGGCGCTGTGCTCATGACGAGTTGAGCTCATCACGACCATGCCCGTTTCTTTAGAACGCTCAGCACAGCAGGGGAATTATCCCTGCGTGTGAGCGCCGGTCGGGTCATGACGAGCTGAGGTCGTCATGAGCACAGCGCAACCGTGGCTCATGACGAGCTGAGCTCGTCATGAGCATGGGAAGGGTTAAAGGTGCTGGCACCACACCTCCTCACTGCCCCCCTCAGTGCACAATACCTCCTTACTGCCCCCTCAACGCACAATACCTCTTCACTGCTCCCCTCAGTGCACAATACCTCCTCACTGAACCCTCAACGCACAATACCTCCTCATTGGCCCCCTCAACGCACAATACTTCCTCACTGCCCCTCTCAGCGCAAATGCCTCCTTACTGTCCTTCTCAGTGCACAATACATTCTCGCATTTGCAAGATTAAGCTATTGGCATTGTAAATAACAATGCCATTTATTTATCTGTTTTCAAAACCAACACATAAATAAAAATGTTGTCATTTACAAAGCCAATAGCTCTAACTTTTGCAAAGGCGAGACCGTTGCATTGTAAATGCTTGTTGTATTCCAGATTGGCCTGGCAACAAATGGCAGCTGCAGGCCCTTGTCAAACACAGGAAAAGGAAAGCAAGCCAACAAATTAAAAACAAGCATTTACAATGTAATGGTTTCGCCTTTTGAAAAGTTTGAGCTATTGCATTGTAAATGACAAAATTTGTATTTTTGTGTTGGTTTTGAAAACAGATAAATAAATGGCATTGTCATTTACAACGCCACTAGTTTAATCTCTGGCAAATGCCACACAAAAACACACAGACCCCCACAAACACACAGACCCACACACAGACCCCCACACACCAACAGAGCCCCCCCCACACACACACACAGAGCCACACACACACACAGAGCCACACACACAGAGCCACACACACACAGACCCACACACACACAGACCCACACACACACAGACCCACACACACACAGACCCACACACACAGACCCACACACACAGGGAGAGCCACACACAGAGCCACACCCAGAGCCACACACACCCACCCAGAGCCACACACCCCCACCCAGAGCCACACCCACCCACCCAGAGCCACACACACACCCACCCAGAGCCACACACACCCACCCAAAGCCACACACACACTCAGGAGAGCAAGCACAGCGAGGGGGCAATGAAGCAAGCACAGCCAGGGGGCAGGGAAGCAAGCACAGCTTAGTGAGTTTAGTGTGCAGGGAAATAAAAGATGAACCCCTGGGGTCTTGTTTGTGTGACTCTCCAGCTGACAGCGAGCAGCACCCAATGTTCTTATAAGTGCAAATATTTTGCGATGCATTGGACGGTGCCAGATCCTGCGGCCACGGAAAGTTTGTCTCATGGCACATGGACTGGGGGGTGGGTGGGGGGAGAGGGTGCATTCAACCCTGATTAAGCCTATCTTTCACCATTGAAACTGCTGCCAGCGGGGTTCATTCCTTCCTTGCACTAGGGCCCACGACACACTGGGTACTATGCCATTTTCCAAAACTTTTAAAAAACGGGGCCCTCAAATTGTCTGATGTCTTGCACAAGTCACCTGGTGACTGAATTTCTACAACCAAATTAACCTGACTGCCAAGCATCTTGTCCTGCTTGTTTTCGTAAGTATTGTGTGCTACCTCAACTTTCACAGTGAAACATAATAAATTTGGAACAAAGTGTCAGTCTTGTCAGAAATATGAACTTAAATAATGGGCTTGAGTTATGGATCTGGTAATAAGACACATAACGCGTAACCCGAACCAGCTCTGCATTTGAATTTACTGCACATTTTTGCTCAGTGGACGACCGTGGTGCCATAGCGGCCATATGCTACTCACCCGATGTGCTTCTTCCTCAGGGCCAGGGTTTCATTCTTGCCCATGGGCTCACACATGGCGGCACCTGTGATGCTGGGGGGCTGCCGGTGAAGTTTGCTGATGTACTCTCGCGGACGGAGAGAACCGGGCTGGGAGATGGTGGGGGTCGGGGAGCTGAGCTCGGCTCTTGCCGGGTGTCTGTCTGTCTCTGGGGACAGTTGCCTCCTCTGCCCTCACCCATCTCTGCTGGAGCACCTGCGCGAACGCTGCTGGGCAGCGGATTGCCAGGCGAAACCTAAAAAGTGCTGATACCGGCCCATTTAAAGCACTAGCTTTATCAGTGTTTGAGGATTGGTCCAGGGGGGAAAATGCAAGCCCCGCAACACTTAGATAAATACACAGCTCAGCATTCCTCTAGAGGTGTGTGCTTGAACCCCGTCCACCCGTGGACATGCTTTCTTAGAGGGGGGAGGAGCGGGCTGCAATACTTGGCCCCCTCCACTCAGTAGAGACATTGGACGACGGCCAGTGGACTGCGGGGTCAAAAGGCGTCTCAGGGACCGGGAAAGCGGTGCGCTCGAAGAGAGTCTGCAAGCCAGCGGGCTAGAGACTCCTGTTGGGTCATTGTAAATACCGCCCGCACGCGCCCACAGAATTTCTAAAGCAGTGTTTAGCACGCGCATTTTGCTATTGACAGAAAGAAGGAACTCTTTACAGCGCGAATAACCCCCTTTTTCGACCCAGAGTGGGGATTAAATAGCATTCAATGTGTGTGTGTGTATCTATAGCTCTTTATTGCCCAGAGCATATGGCCGCTGCCTGTCAGTGGAAGTGAGACGTGCACATTATTAGATTCTTTAGTTTTCGAGGTGACCTTTGTCACGGCAGAGACACCCACCTGGCACATGGACGAATACAGGATGGCAGCTCTGTTTATAATCTCTGCTGCATCGAGAAACGAGAGGGAGGCGGCGCGTGACCGTTCATATATAATCCTTTACCAATCCACAGTCAACAAGGCATCCGATGATTTACATCCGCTAAAGCACTGCCATGGATTGGGTGTGTAATTACTTCTCAGTGGCGGTGGTACCAACCCTCAGTAGCAGTGCACTCGCTGCGTGCATGGAGAGTGTCTGCAGGCGCTATACAGGCGCACCACTCGGGCCTTCAGAGGCGCTATGAACGCTCTAGTCCTTCAACATCAGAGTTGTACAAATGCTTTCTGCTTCCAGAATAGATCCTTGAGCCATTGCACCCTATCTGTAGTGCAATAAAACCAATGACGCACAGGACCTTCAGAGAAAATTATTTTAAATACCAGCCTATTGCATTTATAGTTTACACCAATCACGCTGCTAGGTGATGCGCCCCAAAACAATATAGTAATACATCTTGGTCACGCACAATACCCAAAAACTTCCCATATAGGATCATAATATATCAAATACTCTGCCAGCCATACATTCCCCATGGGGTAGTGCGCTACCCATCCGAAAATGTGCTTCAACACACCACAGCAGGGTGTGAAGCCCCTTATAAATAGGACTCAAGTGTGTGAACCGCCATGTCACTTATGGCAAACCTCAGAAAAACAAAGAGTGATGCATGCGGGAGAGGGACGGGCTCACGGACAGCGGGAGGGGGGACGGGCTCACGGACAGCGGGAGGGGGGACGGGCTCACGGACAGCGGGAGGGGGGACGGGCTCACGGACAGCGGGAGGGGGACGGGCACACGGACAGCGGGAGGGGGGGCGGGGACAGGTACACGGACAGCGGGAGGGGGGGCGGGAACGGGCTCACGGACAGCGGGAGGGGGCGGGAACAGGATTAAAAAAAGTATTAAAGTATGCCGCTTATCTGCTAGCAACTCTTGGAAAGTGAAATCGCGCAGCCACCCCTGCAAAGCACACGTTGGTAATGAAACCAACATGCCGATACGAAAAAAAAAAACAACCGCCCGCCGCCGCATGGCATGACGCACGAAAATGGGCGGGATGAGTAAAAATCGCCGGAACGCCCACGAATCTGCTCGGGGAATGAGTAACGCATCTCTGTTCCAATCGCTAGCCTCCATTTATGGAGCTAGCCAATGGAACAGAGAGGCGGAACAAAGCCCCATACTTGTAAACAAAAGTTTTCGCCTGCGGGAAACGCTGCTGCGCAGCTGTTCGCCAGCCGAAACCTAACAAGCAAATGATGGTGACAATAGACGGGCTCTAAACCCACTGTAATTTTTTGGTTTGGTCCACAAGTGGTCTTTCGTAAATAGACATCTAAAAACTGACTGCGGTAGTCAAGGCCCAAAGAGATTCTATGGTCTAGTCTCAGCTGTGAGTTGACCTTTTCCAGTGACAATAACGTGAAAAAGCTGTGCCAGGCGATAACTCCGGGCTCTCTATTGCTCGCTCTCAAAGGCTCCCATCTATGTCGTCCCTCCTAGTGTTATATGTTAAACAGTGAACTGTCAAACGGATTGCTCAGCTTGAGAGGCTCGCGGGTCTGCATCATGTGCGCCCCCTTGAAGCAGAAAACTACTTCACAAAGCCAGCGCGCGCTAATGAGGCGAGGTAGTCGCGAAGCTCCGCAGACAGCAATTAGGATGCGTGGCGCGCGCTAGGAAAGGAGGTGACGAAGGTAGGAAGGCACAGAGGATTCCAGAATGCTTCTGATAAATACTTCAGGGACGAGAGGCGTGTTAAAGTAAACACGAACAGTACAGAAATCATTACTCAGTATTACGGTTAAAAAACCCAATGGGCCTATAGCAACCAGTGATGCATGTGACTGAAAAGAAAGGACTTCACTAAAAGAGAAGCTATGGTTTTAGCTTCGCGTGCCTGCTGCTGTTCATCTGTTTAGCGCATCTGCTGCTCCCAAAGCTGAACAGGTGTGCTGTGAAATGTAAGGATGAGGATTCAGCATACATTAGACAGGGAGGGGTCAATACGGCCCCCGCCCTTCCCACGTCCACCCAATCTCCTTCTACTGGATACGGGAAAACATAATGTTTACAAATCGGCAGAGTAGGTTTCCTGTGCTAAACCGGGATTAATGCGGTTTATGTTGTGCTATCATTTGGCTGATGGCGGTTTTAAGTGGCACGCAGTGGCAAGGTTCCAAACAGGCGGATTTGCTGCATGGAAAACAACTTCTCAAAATAGAACGAATAGCCGGGGATATCCTCTTGCGCTGCCGCCTTTTAAGCCACTGTGCTGGGCGAATGCCTCCTGAGAAGAAAAACATATTATCTTCTCTTCGCCCGGACTGGCGCTGCACTAGTGTGCTTGTCTGTGGGTCCAACCATATTGAACATTTGAATTCGTTAACAAAGGAGTCGATTTGCTAAGGCGTGTCTAGATTTTCAGACCAAGTTATCTTTTAACCAAGTCTCCCTTTAGGGCTTTTTTGTGCGCAGATTATCATTTCCAGGAGCGATACTCCAGTTGAAATGAACCAGGACCTTATAACTCCCAGAATGCTTCAGGACTTTAAAGAGAAACCCAGAAATGGACAAACATTGTCAAAGTCAGTAGGTCTCGTCAGTGGTTAATTTGTAAAAGAACATAAGTGCCAGGGCTATCAGGAGGCAGCATGCACCAGCCCATTTTTCCTGTTAGCATCAACTCAAGCCAAACCAATTATCAACCATGAGAGTGGGAAGAGGATATGGGGTAATAGCCATAGCTGCAGACTTCAGTGCTGGGGAACCAGGTTTGAGTCTCGTCATCAGCTCAAATTGCTTAATTTCTTTGTAAATGAATGTGTCCTTAACTGTTGCCCATGAAAAGTGCCCGTGTTGATGATTAAGTGCCGGTGATAAGCACCAGAAACCACTGTCTCAAATTAAGCACTGGGTCTCGCCTTGTAAAGGTATTGGCTTTGGTAATGTTTTGTAGCAATGCTGTATAGCACGGCGGATGATATGCAGTGTGGATAAAACCAATTAAAAGCGCTATGACGCAGCCAAGGCAAATTGGCGTTTTTTTAAAGTGCATTAGTCCTTTTTTATTATTATTATTTATAGCCATTCTGTACAGCAGCCACGCTACTATACAGAACGGCTACAGATCTTTGTCAAAGTCTGCAATGCTCATGCTGTACAGAATGAACAAAAGACAATGGGAGAGCCAATAGCCTAAAAGGCAAGCTCTATTTGCTTTGCCAATGTTTGTTAGGTCTTGGCACAAACACCTGCGACTTTTAGCAAATCAGTTAATCCCTCTGTGTGAAAAATAAATAAAAAATGGAGATCTGGCAAATAATCCTATCACACAAAGAAAGTCATTACGCACATGTCCATGTCTAAGTGAAATATATCTTTGGAAGCATATAACATCTGTTGTCACAATAAAAGCAGGTAACATCTGTTGTCTCAATAAACTTCTACTTCAAAGGAGAAAAGGGCTTCTTTGCAATGCGTGTGTGGCATAGTAAAACATAGCTACAAATGGCAACAAGGACGACAGGGAAGAATAAATAATAAGAGTAGTACTTCAATCACAGGTCCATGCCTCAGACAAAAGATGAAGAAATGAAGCCAGCACACGCTGGGCAATTAGAAGGAAGCAGATAAGAGTGACCAACGTACTTTTATGACTGAACTTACCTACAGTCGAATAAAGAAATTTTGAATTGAAAAATTGAGTGACCAATGAATGTTAAGCAATGGGTGGGTTACAAGCCCCTTGATGTATACAATATCTATCGCAAGCGAGAGTGCATGCATGCACTGTTGCAGGTGAGACTTATAAATGGTGTTGTTGATATCATGGAATCTGCATTGGATGCACTTAGCATGTTGTAGACCAGCCTACTAAAGTTGAAAGTCTATTCTCTAGGCACCCATTACAAACACACATACACTGTGGTTGACATGTGTAAATCAATCACAAAACCAATATTAGTCATCAGCTGCAAACTGTGTTGAGGGGTTCCTGTGATTTCCACCATGTGTTGCTTCTGCACAATTGAGAACTCAGTAATTTCACCTGCCCCCTCTTCCCCATTAAGGTGCATGAAGACCTTGGTCTGAGCGACACTTACTCACTTACTTACCCCCTTTATGGTGTCCTAAGGAATGGAAGTAAGGGTGGGCTGGCATGCAAAGTCAGTTCATGAAAAATTAGCCAGTAAGCCCAGTATTGATTGTAGTAGCAATGGCACGGCCACTACAACAGTTAATACTTGCAAATTGCATTGTCCAACTTAAAAAATACAAACACACATGCAGACACACACACAGTTTTGCAGTGGGGGTTGGACTGTTCCGACTGGAGCAGGGTCAAGACTGATTTGCATATAGCTGGGTCCAAACCGAGTTGGCAAGGTGTGCAAAATAACAACGTATTGGGATGCAGCCCGAATGATAACCTACAGCTGGGGTAAATTTAAGCATTCCAGCCATCATGTTTTTTGTATACTTGAGTGCATCATCCTAAGTGGGATGGGTATGCCCAGATGTTGGTCCCATGAACACTGTGTCACTGGCACTAAGCTACACCTGGCTGATTAACCCATATTAAGGTGAAACCATGCTGTGTTGCTTGTGTTCTGGTTTAGAGAGGACCTGGCTTAACAGTATGGACTGAACTGCCCACATTGGAGCAGGGTCAAGACTAATTTGTATATAGCTGGGTCCAAACTGAGGCGGCAAGGTGAGCAAAAAAGTGATGGATTGAGATGTGGTCCAAGTAATTATCAGTGGCTGAGATTAATTTAAGCCTTCCATCCATCAATTTTTGTATAATTTAGGCCCTTGATATCAGTCATTCTGTGCCTGTATAGTTGCTGGAGGAGTCCCTGGAATTGTTTCTCTTGCTGTCACCCTGAAGGATTGCAGCTGAGCATCATTGTCTCATGAATAGCTTGTCTGAAGATGATCTTTGCTCATCTCCCAGCCCTGTGAAAGCATTCTGGACTGGTCTCCATGCCATTGAGCTATATCCTACCACCTGGGAAGCTAACCTCTATCCTACCAGCTGGGGAGCTAATGGTAGTTCTTGAGCTACTTGTTGGAGACCCCTGGTCTATGTGACTCACATCTTGCCTTCTGTGTTTTCGTTACTATGTCACTTCCTCTCCCTCTTATCTCTCTAATTGTATTCTGTCTCTCAATGGATCTTTCAATTGTTTTGGTATCCCTTGCATTTGCATGGCCGCCATCTTTGTACCTTTTTTCTGTTTTTCGACCTAATCGTCTCTGTTGTGCCCTGTGCAGATGTTCATTATACCCAGCTTTAATCTGGACTCTAAACTCTTTTCCACCTAACATAACTTTACACGTCTCCTATCTCTAACTTTCTATCGCTATCTTGACCTACTTATTTATCACTCTCTTTTTTCCATCACTTTCTTTCATTCTCCCTTTCTACAATAACTTGCTTTCTTCCCCTTCCTCTGCCTCTGTTTCTTCTCTGGTATCTCGTTTAGCCACTACCATAATCAGCAGGTTAAAGCTTTGATTATCAAAATGTATCTGCAACCCGAATGCCAAATGTTCGAACCCTGATTGTGCACATTATGCTTGTGGCATGCATAGTGAGTTGATATATTATTTCTTTGCAAATATACAACTCTGTCCATAAAATTATATAACACTTTCACTTTGAACTGCTGGGTATAAACAATACACCATGTTATACAACACTTCTGTGTTTATTTAAAGTCATGTGCTTAAATTGTCTTTCCATCAAAAACAAAATATGCAGTCTTTCTTGTTCAGCCCAATGCATTTCGGGCCCTTGGCCCTTCTTCAGGGGCGCAAATCTATAAAATAACACAAAAGAAACCACACTTGTGTCATTCATACACTTGTGCAAGGAATATTCTCCAAATACAATCCATTAGTACTACATTAACCCATCAATATCTTTACTTTTCTGGGTCTTATCAGTATACATTTCAAAGAAATCCCTTCAAGCTGGAATTTGATTTATACCTACTTATAACCTGCTCTAAAAGGCCCCTCCCATGGATGTTGCAGCACCTCATCCCATTCCCTGTCCTCCATGTCTCCAGCTTCCCATTTGGCTTTCAGACCACTCAGACCTCTTGAGTTATTGTATAGTAAGGCCCTGTATGTTAGTGAGACCACCCTTTTTTATAGCACTTCCCCCTATTACCTGTGCCCCAGGGGGGTCACAACATATTTCCTAATGTGTCTGTAGAAAAGTAGGATCTGCTTCTTATGGTTATCCTCACCTTTTGCTTGATGTAATGCTGTTTTTGGCTAGTCTGACTAGGACCCTGCTAATCAGGACCTCAGTCTATCTGTTTTCTCCCTTAACTGTTATGTTATGTACTTAGGTACACCCCAGATTGGATACTGGTGTACTCTTGTCAGTCCCTAGTATATGGTACCCATGTAATCAGGGCATAGGTACCCCAGAGGCCTCCCATGGGCTGAAGCATGTATTATGCCACCCATGAGAGGCCATGCAAAATGGAACTACAGGCCTGCCATTGCAGCCTGTGTAAGTTGGTGCATGCATCACTTACTAAAGATATAGGTTTACTATATTTAGGAGTCACTGCACTTAAAACCTATAGCAGGCCTTTACAATCCTGAGGGCAGGGTGCTTTGTTCTAAGTGAGAGAGTGCCCCTGCATGAGCAGGACAGCCCTGCAGCCTACGGAATCCATTCTCCTGGGTTGTCAGAGAAGCAGCCATATACTAGTATAGAGGGGCATTCATGGGACCGTGTGATGACCATCTCGAAAAGCCTGCACGAGGTGCACATTTGGTGTCCCTGTGCATAGTCCAGTTCAAACCAGTCCTGGGAGCCGTTGGCTCCTGGTCTCGTGTGAAACTGGACAAGGGACATGGGAGTAACCTCCCCCCTGTCCAGACCCTCCTCTGGGAGGGTCCCCTCAATCCTTCCAACCCTCTCCCGTGGGTACTTAAGGGCTTACCTGGCTTTAGGACCTTAGATTCATCATGGACAAGATTCAGAACTGAAACCACTGCACTTTGACCGTCTGGGCACACTGGACTTAGTTTGGGCCTGACTTAGTCTCCTTCTCAGTCTGCTGTATCGTCTGTGCCTGTGCACCATACAGGATCCGTGGAGGACCTGTGGAGCATCCAAGACACCTGAAGATAATCTCCCTTGGAGTGAAGGTGTCACTCCCCTGCATTCGCAGGCACCGCAACGCTTCTGACCGATCTGCTGATCCTGAGCTCGTACAGACTCCGAAGGGTTCAGCAACACAGGAGGTGAGTTCCTACATCTCTTGAGGCCCGAGCTGCGCTCTCACTCAGTTTGAGGCCAGAATCCCTCGTGGGGGCTGCAATACACGAACCCATGTGCACTGCGTACTTTTGCAAGTGCAATTACTTGTTGGTACTTCTGCAACAAGTGCATTGGGCTCCAAGTAGCCCCAACCTCTGTCAACTTCTCCTGCAAAGACCTTTAATCACCTTGCACTGAGTGCTCTATGGCCTGTTATTTTGTGAAGCTGCTTGATGTCCTCTCGTGTCTCAATTGACGGTCTACTTTCTTTTCCTTAGGCTCCCCTGCCCTGACACCCCTGTGTGTGGTGACTCTCTTGGATCTTGCTGGTCCAAAACGTACACATCATTGACCGCCTGTGTCGGTTGCCTTTGCCAAGGCTTGTTGGTTCTCCCACCGGACACCGACCCCTCAGCGCTCAACATCCTTCATGGAGCTGCTCGCATCAGGCTCCTGGAAAACCTTGACATCACCTGGTCCCTGCAGCTGCAGAGTCAAGGTTCCCTTCAACTATCCTGAAGCACCCAACATCATTGGGCATTCGTCTACCGAGCCCCTGGTCACTCTCAAGTGACCCAGACTCTGTCCCCTCTGCTTTAAGGTACTCTTCATCAAAAATCCATGTTTGAATTCCAATGGACACTTTCTCTTCTTCTACCAGCGGCACTTTCTCAAAGTCCTCCATTGGGTTTGACTGCAGTTTCCGACCCCACTTCACAATTATGCCCCCGGCTTTCCTGGGATAGGTAACTTGGGTTCTCCAGTATCCACGGGTGGAGTGGCTCTCCAACTTTCTGTCTTCCGTGGGGTTTCTTCGACGTCCACTGGGAAGGGTCCTTAAACTTTAAAATTCCAACCACGACTTGCACATAGTCTTGTACGGAGCACCCAGTGTGTTCTCACACTGCACAAGCAAACTGTGGGGTCCCCATCTACTCACCTTGGGTGGTTTCTTGGAGTCCCAGCAATTTTACGCCCTGTCAAGACTGTCCAGACTGGAGTTGTAGTTCTTATACCACTTTCTTAGTATATGGTTTGGTCCCCCCCAGGCCCACTGTGTATTAGTGCTATTCACTGTTGTTTCTTTGTTTAAGTATTGTGTGCTTTGTGTCTATCTCCGTGTAGGAGATACTGTAATGTACTAGATAGTGTTATATAATAAATACATATTTTTATAACTACTGTGTGGTTCTCTTTTTATTTAATCTATACTATGAGATTGCATTCTGGAAACACGAAACTGCTTTACACTCCTTCAAGACTAAACCTGAAGGCTGCTCTCCACTGCTATCACTTGGAAAGCTTTCTAAGGTTATATTACAGATGCCCGTGAACACGTTTTTGTAAATTGCAGAAACAGTACTGCATAACTTCAGTTCATGAGAATTCAGGCAAAACACTACTATTCACATGTAGAAAATAAGTAAAATAACAGCAGAATGGTCCAATGTCACTTAAAACCGGTTTTCGCCGTGTGTCACAAGATTGAGCAGCGCACCCGGCTGCCTTCAAACGGATCTCTAGGAGAATAATTGACCCTGGACTGAGCCCAACTCGGCTCGCTTTCTTTCGTGTGCTGCAATTCATTGTCATACTACCTTAAGTAACATTGGTCTGTTCATTTGTGAAGTCCTTATTCATTTGATTTTATCTTGGGAATCTATTCCATTCCTACGCCAGCCGGGACGGAAGTACAACCGGCGGAGTGATCGTTCCATTTCAGTTATTCGCCATAGAGCCCTGAAGAAGTCGTGGGTTCACACACTGACAAAACACGGGTTGGCTGGGCAATTAATCTCCATTAAACACGAAGGACACAAGATACCCGGAGTGTTCTGCTGGTATTTCACTTATTTACATGTCAATAGTAGTGTTTTGCCTGAATTCTCATGAACTAAAGTTATGCAGTACTGTTTCTGCAATTTACAATAATGTGTGCATAGGCATTTTTAATATGTATTTGTGGGCCTTGTGTCTGTTTGAGGGGTTCAGGGTTATCCCTTCACCTGTAGCACTGTACGACACTAATAACAATTACACACAGAAGCGCACACGAGTAGGCGACATCACATACCGCATAAATCCAAACCCTTCCCTTGCATCCAGCTTTCTAAGGTTTTCTGAGACCTCTTAATTCACCATAAGGGTTGTCTGAACTGGTGCAAGGTGCCCACTTACATTAGTGGACATCATATACCAGGCCGGCTTCTCACAGTGTCCATGCAGTCCATGCTGGAATCTGAGACAATAGTAGAGGTCTGAGTCTACCACTTTAAACTTGGCTGCAAGCTGGTCAAATGTTTTTATGCCCCTGGGGCTCCAAACACCCTCATTGATGGGGTGTGTAAGGGCCCTTGCTCTTAATTGGAGCTACTCCATTTACAGTTCCCTTTCTACTCCAGGAACACCCAACATCCTTTTCCCTCCCCCTTCCCTTCCACACCGTCCATAGAAACTGCATACCTTTGTTCTTGCCGCTGGGGGTATTGTAGTGTAGTTCCTATATTCCCAATAGGCTCTGCGCATTGGAATAATATACACTATAGATTTGACATAGGACTGAGGTCAGTATGTCTCTATTGAGTATACTAAACTTAATTGTGAGTGCCAGCTAGCTCAGGGGTCACTAGAAACTTTCTCGAATACACAAGAAGGGATTCGTTTCTGACAACCGCTTAAACATGACAACTTTGTTTCCCCAAGAATGAAAACGTATCTTCAGAGCCGTGGAAACAATAGATAACTATTTCACTCAGTCAATTGTGCATGCTTTGTTTCTACAGAGTTGCAGAGAAAATAGAGAGACGGGCGTTTCAATAAAAGGGGTTTATTGAACATGCAAGAGAGGTGAACTGCAACAATCATTAGACTGAATGCAAAGTATAATGCGTGCAGCGTAAACAGTAATATAAAAGAATACTGTAATAGCTTTGTCTGGTGCTATGACATATAAAAATACATACATAAATAACACAGGCTAAAATACTCAACTGGTGGTTCTAAAATATGCCTACCCCAATGTACTTAACCTATGTCTAGTACGAGGGAGGAAGTAAGTGTTGTCTTTAGCATAGGTTTAGTTTTGCCAAGAGTTGCCAACGGTTTCTCTAGGTTCTAATCAGCTCCATACCTTAGAGTGAGAGAGGCTGGTATCTTTTTCACAGACTCGATTTCCCAACACTCCGCAAGGGGAGTCAGAAACACTGGAGCTGGATTTCTCGGCAGAGGAGGACAGCTTCTGATCAGAGCGTCAGCTGGAGAGTTGGCTTCCTTCGGCACTTGCTGTAGCGAACTGCGTTGTGCAAGTAGGTAGTCGAACTACACCGAAACGCGCTGTGCTTTGTCATAGCAAGTGAAGGTATATTTATACCTTGAAGGCGTTTAGGAATGCCAGCTTTGACGTAAAGTCGGGCATATGAACATCATGAATGAATCCCTAAGGAATAGATGTTCAAGCATAATAACTGAGTTCTTGGAGAAATCAATATTCAAGCAAGGGGAAGTCCCTAACGGCTTAAGAGTCTAGTTTTCCAAGAAATCGTTGTGACGTAGATGAACGGATGGAAGTAGCCATGCCTGTATTTGGGCAGCAGGGGCTATGCCTAAATAAGGACTGGATTTCTATGCCTATATAAGGGCAACACGAATTGTACCTATGAGAGAGCGCAAACTGAACGAATTGTAGCAGTACATCACACTCACACGTAGTACGCACAATCATGAAGAGAAATGCCACGAGTGCTAACATTATATTCACTTATATTCAGACATATGTAGTTAATCTGGAAATTTATGTAGAAGTGGAACTAATGCAGAAATGTGTGAACATGTATAACCTTATTAGATGTGATTAATCCTGAATCCATGTCGTGTAGCTGCTAAAATGAAAGAATGACATGCTGTAAGCACAGAACGGAGTAGGCCTCAGGGCCAGAGCTGAAAGGGTTTTGGAAAGGTATTCATTTGCACGACGTGGATTGCACTAAATGATATTTAGTAGTTATGTATGCAACAGGTTTATATTATATAGATGTGTTTATATAATCATAAAGCAGACTATTAACATGATATTGATTAATGAAGGATTTGAAGAATATAATCACTATGAGAAATGTTGTAGGCCTGAAATGTTTAGCCATGCTTGATTTACACGTATTAGTATGAGCCAAGTGCGCCGAGACGGAATGTTGCAAACTTCTGTTAGAAGTTTATGAGAATTGGGATCCTGGCTGCAGATGTCTGTCTACAAATGTGAAGGGGGATCCAATTATACGCGGAATGAATAGAAGGTTGTTCAGGGAAATGAACCAGACATGGAGGAGGGTTTAGGAATGTTTGAGGGGTATCAGCGGGCCGGAGAAGAGTCTGAGAAGCAAGGTCAACTCTAACGCACGAGGCCCCAATGAAGAAAACCATGGAAAAAGCCAGAAGCGATATCACGTGAGGGGCGTCTCTCGAGGGGCGTTTCAAATGAGATTGTGTTTTTGTATTAGGGACAGCACCCCTGGGTGGAGTTGGAGCAGACGTCTGAGGACCCTTTAGAGAGCGGATGGGTAGGCAGAGAGGGGTCATGACCGGCGATTATAGGTTTTCATCTAGAGACTAAGAGTGGGTGATCTCCCTAGGGAGCCATTCACCGCTGACACCTTTTGGTAGGTTGGGATTCTGTTAAGTAGGGATACCATCCAGAGCAGGGTAGGGACAGCCTAACCTGACCCTTTTACTCCGCCTGTAAATGATTGAGAGATCACAATACGTGTCTATGCTTGCAGCTCTATTAATATTGGAGCTAGTTTTGGTAGTTTTCTTTGCTCGCCTGAGGGTTTTCAGAGAGCACATGTATGTAATCGTACCCATGTATCTGGTGAATATTATGCTGAGATGCTTGTACTTACAACTCACCCTAACTTTATAATAAATCCTTGAAAGCTAGAAGTTGTTTGTGGTTCTTCCGAGCGGAGTCCATTATTGATTGAACTAACCTGGTAAGAGAAGCACCTTCTTTCCTCAAAGACAGGCAACAAAGGTGCAGTCGACCAGAACGGGGTTTAGATCAAAGGTGATAAGATAGCGATCAAAATCCCGCCCTCGCAGTTGGTAGCTATAGAGGATGGTTGCCTTCTTGAGGAAGGTGACCTAGGCCAGGTTAGATTACCCCAAGGTCCCTAGAGATCGATGATCGGAAGAACCGCCCGCCGAAGAAGGTCCGATGACGTGAGACAGAAAAGCAGCAGTATCGGTCGAGAGTGAGTATAAAGGGTCATGCGTGTTAGATTGCGGTGTTTTTGTGCTGTATCTATGTTGTAATGTCTGGCGGAGTTGAATGCCTGTAGAGTGACTGTGGAACAGGTTGTGAGCGCGCGCAACCGGTGAAAATCTTAAGTTCAGGGAGAGCTTAAGTGGTTCGGGTGTATCGGACATCCAGAGTAATTGTCAACCAGAGTGGAGGGGGTCATGAGGTACCATTGATCGCCCGCAGGACCGTGATAGGGGGAACGTAAGAGTGAGTGTGTGAGTAACGGACGCTGGTCGGAAGTTACTGTGTGTAAGCAACCTATCAGAGAGACGGAGGACGTTTCGTCAATTGGTATGACAATTACAGATAGACTGTGGACGTACAGTCAAGAGAAGTGACGGCTTGGTCGGAAGTAGTCATTTTTTGGCGTATGAATGGGACGCATGCATGACCGGGAGACGAGCTGAGAAAGGAGGGGTGCTGCTGCAAAGCGGAGACGAGTGACGTCAGGAAGTGCCGCGCTGGGATTGGCCGGCCGGAGAAAGACCGCGCTGTGATAGGCCAGCTAGCAAAGCTGCGCTAGGATTGGTGGATTGTCATCAGGAAGTAAACAGAATAGTGAGGCTGGAAATTGTGCGTATAATCATGAAGTGTTTTAAATGGTTAAGAGCGGCGTTTAAAAGAGAGAGGCGGAGATCTTATGAAGGGGAAGAAGCCCCGCCGGAGGGTACGCCGGCTTATTATATGGCGGCAAATGTTGGGCTCCATACAATAATGTGGCTATCAGAGTGGAGTAAGATTACAGAGGGAAATGAGGAACTGACGTTTCCAAAGTATGGGACGTTCAGATTAGAGGTGCTACACAGATTGAAAGCAGTCATGACCTCAATGAGACCTATGCCTAGACCGACCCAGTTCGAAGCTCTCAATGCATAGATTAGGGCAGCGCACGAGAGGAACCTGAATAGACGACAGGAAAGGGTGAAACGATCGGTAAGAGCAGTGCAGGATGCCAAATGGGATGCGGATGCTAAAAGATGGAGAGTGCATAACATTGAAGTAAATAAACTGTACCCAGTGTTAGAAATGCCAGGGAACAAAAGTCCATTAGAAGAAGATGAAGAGAGCGAGACAGAGGACAGCCTAATAAATAGGTTACTGACAGATAGGCCACCCCCGTATCACAAAGAAACAGGAAAAGACGAGACAGGAGGGGGGGGGCCAGCATAGGGGAGAATGGACCGCTTCCCATTACTGATTGGGATCCCACTGCAAAGAAGGACCTGCCCCAACCTAGTCCGGTGCAGCAGGTGGTCGGAAGGTTTGTGGTACAACGGGTGCCGGAAACGGAGTGTGCCACATCTTACGCACTACCAGATGCCCTGCAAGTACCTGTTACTACAGGCCCTATAGTATCGATTTATGACCCAGAAAGAGCTAGAGGGGAGGAACAGGTACGGAGGGACAGGGAAAGAGCAGGGATGGCAAGGAGGAATGATACGATCAACTCCCCAAGTCAGTTGCCAAGACCGAGAGAGTGGAGCACCCCAGTAAATACAGCAGTAGATCAGATAGGGGATCCGGGGGGCCCTAGATGGCCGGAGGATCTGAGGGGATCAGGACGAAAATCCTTCCAGGAGCTAAATGAGTACATGAGGAAGTGGGACGAGGCCGTAGAGGCTCACAAGAGCATCATAACAGCGGAAGCTGGTAGGGAAAGCCAGGATAGCAGGACCCGGACTCACTGTGGGGCTGGTGAAAGCAGTCCAGAGTGGGACGGGAAGGAACAGGACAGGAGAGGGGACACTTGCCCAATCAGAAGGAGAGGGAGGTCAGACCTGGAAAACAGGGGCCCGAGTGTGGGGGGGTGTCTCGCGCAATACACAGTGAAGGAGACCGGAGGACGC
This sequence comes from Lissotriton vulgaris, assembly GCF_964263255.1. Taxonomy (NCBI): domain Eukaryota; kingdom Metazoa; phylum Chordata; class Amphibia; order Caudata; family Salamandridae; genus Lissotriton; species Lissotriton vulgaris. The sequence goes on from NC_141693.1 coordinate 479,949,876, forward strand.
AGGAGTATAGAAACAGTTTCAAGTGCACCCACTATGTGTCTGGGAATAGTGAACAGAACGGGAGTTGCGAGAGGTCTCACCAAGACCCCTGTGATTACGGACAGGAACGCAGTCCAGGGGATATGGGGAACCGGGAAGGATCTTACCAGATATTGAGTGACACTAGAATACGAGAGAATGAGGGCAGGGTAGAGAACCACGGAGAACCTTGCCATGAAGGAAGGGGAGCCAAAGAGAATGGACAAAATGGGATAGGGGGAAACCGGCCTGTGTTTCATCACCTCCCCAGGCAGGATGGCCGAGCGTGGGATTTAGAGAGATGGGAGGAAGGTAGGACTCTCCTTAACTCTCCGGAGCCCAAGCGTAGGGCTCGGAGTTGGGATGGCAGAGAGGCCAGTGAACCCCCTTCGAAAGACATACTGCGAGCAGAGATAAAAGCCAAGAGACTCGATGTCGCCAGCTTAAAGTCAGATCTGGATGACATGGTAGATGGTACCTTGCCTCTAGAAAGAATGGAGATGTATGAGCAGGATGAAATACTGTTCATGGCAAAGGACATCACCCGGAAGGCGAGAACAATCCATGAGAAATTAGTTGAACTAGCGGGCAAATATATGGTGGACCTGTCGCGGACTAAAGCGTTACAGGGTAACCACAGGCTACATTACTCAGATCGAGACTTAGATGAGAGAAGAACAATAGGATTGAAAACGCACATAAGGGAACTGATCACGGGAATAAGGACGTGGAGGGCACTAGATAAGTGGGAGGAAAGGTGGTCCAAGAAGGGGACCGTCAGGAGAAGCATGCTTGGTATGACACCAGGAGGATTACAAAGAGTAGAGGCATACCCTTTGCGTGAGGTTGCAAATGGGAACTATGTGCATGTGCCATGGAGTAGGGGGGACTTAGCAGCCTTTACTAACTCTTTCCCAAAATTAAGGGAGAACCCCGTCGAGTGGTATAAGCAAGTGGAGAGATTTGTGAAAATCTCCAAGGTACTGTGGATAGATTTGAATACACTATTTGATATAGTGGTACCAGGAGACTTGTGGACCGCATGTAAGGTTAGCGCCGAGTGGCCCACAGCAGAACCAGAAAGGGATGCAAAGACTAATGGGCCATCCGAGACAGTAATGGTAAAATACGAGAGAGTGATGACTTGGCTGAAGGACAAGGTGCCAATGCAGGACATAGATTGGGTCAAAATAGATAGAACTAGACAAGAACCCAAGGAGACTGTTCATGAATATTATGAGAGATTGCTGAAAGCGTTTAAACAATATAGCGGGTTGGATGTAATGGACCCGAAAGACATTGGGCAGTTCGTGTCTAAGTTTGTCCTGGGTCTAAGACCGGATATTAGCTTAATGATTCAGCAACACTTAATTTGTTGGCAAAATAAACCTTTAGATGAAATCCTGAGATATGCCAGGTACTGCTGTGATGAGATAGACTCCAAGGCAAGGAAGTTAAAAGAAAACTGATGGTGGTGCAGATGCAGGCAGCTGGTAAGGGTGGACAGCAGCAACAGCAGCAGGGAACAGGAACTGGGGGTAAGAAACAGTATGGCCAGAGCAAGGGCAATGAGGAGAACTCCACCTTTAGACCAAGGGTGGATATAGCCGCATTGAAGAAAACGACTCGATGCCACCAGTGTAACGAGGTGGGGCATTGGAAACGCGAGTGTCCCTACAACATTGAAATTGGAGAACAGGAGGTAGAGGAAGAAGAGGTTCAGAGGACTCCGGCGAGAGGGGTTATACCCTACCAAGGGAAGGTGCTCAAAGGGGGGACCCCACCCCCACGAGCCCAGTTCCCCCAGCCACCCAGAGTAGGGACCATGGGTAAGACATATAGACAGATGCCTCTGTTTGTAGGAGGGGAAGAATGCTATTACATTGATCCACTAACAGGACAGAGAGTAGAAAGAGAAGATTGTACCCTCGGGGCAGCCTTAGATGTGGACCAAAGGGGACCCTACGTAGAGGCCGAAGTGGCAGGGTGCCCCACGACCTTCCTAGTGGACACAGGAGCCACCCGATCCACGATAAGATCAGCCGCAGTTCCAGGCCTGCCCATGTCTGGAGAGACTATACAAGTGGTGGGGGTCGCAAACAGGAGAATGACTAGCCAATTGACAGAACCAGTGCAGGTGAAAATAGGGAAATACAGCGATGAGCATCAGTTTGTGGTTTGCGATTCTAGTCCTGTATGTCTGTTAGGAAGAGACCTTTTGTGCAAATTAAATTGTACAATATATTGTACACCTCAAGGGGTGGAGGTGTTGACCAATGATGACGATGCGGACTTCAAAGTCGCAAATTCAAGAATATGTGTGGAGTTGTATCCCACTTTGACCGTGGATGAGCTCCCATGGGATCTGAGAGAGACCGTAGCACCAGAAGTGTGGGATTTCACTGGGGAAGAGATCGGACTGGTCAAGGGAGTGGACCCAGTGAAAATAGTAGTGAAACCGCACGCCGAGTTTCCAAGAACACCCCAATATAAATTGACTCCAGAAACGATTGCAGGCATAAAACCAGTGATCGAGTCCATGATTAAGCAGGGAATACTGAAGGAAATCGTGGGTAGTCCATGTAACTCCCCGATCATGGGTTTGCAGAAACCAAATGGGAAATTTAGGATAGTGCAGGACCTCCGAAAGATTAATAACATAGTTGTCTCATGTTGTCCAGTGGTACCGAATCCATCCATGATATTGTTTCAGATACCGTTCCAAGCTGAATGGTTCACTGTGATTGATCTTTGCCAGGCTTTCTTTTCGATCCCATTGGATGAGGATAGCCATTTCCTTTTCGCTTTTAAGCTGGAAAATCGCGTATTAACATGGTGTCGTATCCCCCAGGGGTATACAGAAAGCCCATCGATCTTTAACCAGCTATTGAAGAAGAACCTTGAAAGTCTGGTACTGCCCCAGAAGTCAGTTCTGGTCCAGTACATAGACGATCTCCTTGTGGCGTCAGAGACAGAGGAAGCTTGCAGGGAGGATTCCATTGCTTTGCTAAATCACCTAGCTGTCAATGGGCACAAGGTGTCCCCGGGAAAATTGCAGTACTGCCTGACAGAAGTGCAGTACTTGGGGCACAGAATAGAGAAGGGTAAACGAAAAGTGTCACCAGACAGAATAGAGGCGATCATGAAAATGAATGCGCCAAAGACACAGAGAGAAGTCAGGATGTTTCTAGGGATGGTGGGTTATTGCCGACAGTGGATCGCGAACTTTTCACTGAAAGCAAAACCTTTGCAAAAACTGACGCACAAGGAGGTGAGTGATCCGGTACCATGGGACAAAGACTGTTTGATGGCGTTCCTGCAGTTGAGAGAGGATCTGTGTCGTGCTCCTGCTCTGGGAATGCCTGATTACGATAAACCATTCTTGCTTTACTGTTGTGAGAGAGAGGGTTGTGCGTTATCTGTGTTGGTCCAAATTCATGGGAATGCCCGTAGACCAGTTGCCTATTTCTCGGCTACGTTAGACCCAGTAGCCGCAGCGTTGCCCGGATGTCTCAAATCCGTTGCTGCAACAGGTGTCAGTATCGAGCGTTGCGAGAACATCGTGATGGGGCACCCGTTAGAGGTGTACGTGCCCCACTCGGTTGAACTGTTGATGACCAGGACCAAAACACAGCATCTGACCAACAGCAGGCTCACGCGCTATGAGCAAGTCATTCTTGCTGCAGAGAACGTGACCCTCAAGAGATGCTCTGTTTTGAACCCTGCTACCTTGATGCCTCTCCCAAGTGATATCGATGATGATGAATGTACAGACCATGATTGCCTCGATGTGACTGAACTATGCACCAAACCGAGACCCGACATCGTGGATGAGCCACTGACTGACCCCGATGAAATTTTCTTTGTTGATGGCTCATGTGTAAGAGACGAAGTTGGGCAGTTGAGAGCAGCTTACGCTGTTTGTACAATTTCTGGAATTGTGGAAGCTGGATGCCTGGAAGGAGTACACTCCGCTCAGGTAGCCGAGATTATTGCATTAACACGTGCCTGCCTGGCAAGCAACCAAATTCGAGTCACCATATACACCGACAGCCAATACGGTTACGGGGTAGTTCATGATTACGGGCAGTTATGGTCTCAGAGAGGTTACATGACGTCTTCAGGCTCTCCCATTCGAAATGGAGAGTTTGTGCGTCTACTGTTAGAAGCTTTGCAATGTCCAGCAGGGATTGCGGTTGTAAAATGTACCGCTCATACTCGAAATATGGACTTCGTGTCACAAGGCAATAGATATGCCGACGAAGTTGCGAGGTACTGCGCGGAGCAAGGGTACTCTTTCACAGAGGTGGAAGTGGGTGGAATAAATGTAAGAACTGAATTAGCCATGATATTGGAAACTGTCGACACTTGGGATGAGCTGAAGTGCATGCAAGATAACGCGCCCGATTTTGAAAAGCAAACATGGGAAAAGGCAGGATGTGTGGTGGGTGAGGCTCACTTCTGGGTCTCGGCAGATGGAAGGGCAGTGTTACCCAATGAGCTGGTGAGCCCAATGGCTAGACAGATCCATGGTCCAGTACACTTAGGGAGAGACGCTATGATGAGAGTATTCAGACAAACGTGGTACAACCCTAAATTCAGAGTAGCAGCTGAAGCGGTGTGCCAACGTTGTGTGACCTGTCAGCAGCTGAATGTAGGAAAAAGAACACCAGTCGCACTGAGCCACATAGGGAGGTCTGGAGGTCCATTCAATCGGATGCAGTTAGATTTCATTGAAATGCCAAGGTGCAACCGCCTCCGTTATGTTTTGGTGGTGGTTTGCGTATTTTCCAGATGGGTCGAGGCATACCCTACACGCAGGTGTGACACCCTCACAGTAGCTAAGTTACTGCTTAGGGAACTCATCCCTAGATTCGGGGTGCCGGCTCTTTGGAATCAGATAGGGGAACGCATTTCAACAGCGAGCTTGTGAAGATGATTTGTGCGGCCCTAAACATAGATCAGAAATTGCATTGTAGTTACCGACCAGAAGCATCAGGGATCGTGGAGCAGATAAATAGCACTATTAAGGCTCGAATTGCAAAGATGTGTTCATCAACGTCCCTGAGTTGGCCTGATGCTCTGCCATTGGTCCTTATGAGCCTCCGTAGTACCCCAGACAGAAGAACGGGATTGTCGCCTCACGAGGTGTTAATGGGGAGAGCAATGAGGCTGCCATCTGTACCAACTGCTGCATTGTTAAACATCACAGATGATATGATCCTGGACTATTGTAAAAGGCTGTCTGACGCCATTCATTCTGTGTCCCTTCAGGTGCAGGCTGCCGAAGTTCCGTCGTGCCAGGATCCGTGCCATGACCTGTGCCCTGGTGATTGGGTACTTGTGCAAAAGCACGTGAGAAGAAGCTGCCTGGATGTTCGCTGGCGAGGACCCTACCAGATCATCCTGATCACGAACACCGCAGTGAAGGTGGGAGGCCTGCCCAATTGGATCCACGCGTCGCATACGCGGAGGGTTCCAGCACCTCTGGAAGAAACAGCTCCTCTCTCGGATGGAAGTCCAGTTGTGGACCGAGAAGCCATAGAGGGGGCTAGCCAAGCTGTAGAGGTGCCAGAAGAAGCAGGGAACGAGTTTGATCAGCCCGAGGACGGTCAGTACAACAGCGAAACAGACGACGCTACTGAAGGAGAAAGTAGCTGGGAGTACGAATCAGATACTGACCCGGCTGAAAGAGAGCGAGAACAAAGCAGGAGGACAAGGAGCAGGAGGGTAAGACGTGGAGAAGCCAGCTGGCCTCAAAGAAGGAGTTCAAGCCTGAGGTCGACTCCAGAGAGAACCCTCCCTCCAATATCCGAAGATTCAGACCAGGAAGAAGGTGCTCAGGGCTCTGAAGCACCGGATCTAAGAAGATCAAGAAGAGTACGTGTGCCCAGCAGAAGATACGCCACTCCTGAGTGGACATATCTGGCGACAAATGTCTTTGGAGCGGGAGACAGGGAGGATACGAGCGGTGGTGGTGTCCAGCTCTGAGCCCATCATCACGGTGGAAGTACAGCTGTTAGTACCCGGAGTCGAAGCAGAAGGGTCACTAACTTTCACACTCCCCAGCCCTCCCCGCCTCAGCAAGTTAAAGCACATGTTTTTCACAGAATTGCAATTCCCTGACTTTGGAACAAAGATAACAAGCCATGAAGAGCACACTCTTCGCCTGGAAATACTGAACTATGCCGTTCAAGCCGCAGGCCCAAGCCTGATTGTGGATGCTTAAAGACTTTTGTAAATAATTAAGAAGAAGAAGATTACCTAGCGCCTAGGAAGCAGAAATTCTTAGGGACCTTCCCATAAGTTGACGGAGAAGGGCTAGGGTTGTCTGTGTTGAAGCTTTAAAAAGACTTTTGCAAAGGAGTTGCCAGCTTCCAGTTGTGGAGTTCTAAAGACTGAAGGAACAAAAGAGACTGTAAAGGGACGAGAAGAAAAGAGCTTTGTGTTGAAATAAGGAAGAGAATCCTACAGTCTGACGAAATGGAGGCAGGCACCCCGAGTCATAGGGCCAAATGTATAATAGGCACACTAATAGTAGGAGTGATACTTCTGATAGCTTTAGTCGTCACAGTTTCATATGTAGTGGGACATGAGAGGGAGGCAAGGGTATCAGATGAGAAGTCTGTAGTGACACCAAAACCCACTGTTGCTGGTGAGAAAGGAGAAAACATACAGGAAAAGGCGTTATTAGCAGCAGAAGCCCGCAGATTACATATGGATGAGTCCCAAGGTGACTTTAGGTCAAACGCTTATGCTAAACTTCTGTATGAATACGTGGATGCCATGGAGGTTAAGGACTGCTATGTTTGCATGCAGTTGCCGGCGTCTGTAGATGAAGGCATTAGATACCATCACCTCCCGCTGACATATGGCATTACATGTAGCTTATTGCTTAGTATATTTTATGGGAGAGATAGTTTTGAATACTATTTCTCCAATTATGATTCAGTGTTACCAGAAGTCCCAAATTACAAACAAATGAATATGTATGACGTACAGTTAGTTATTATTTTACTGCCTTTGTGGATCCGTGCTGTTGTAGTCCCTTCGCAAATTGTGAAGCATACAACCTAAAAATATGCTGTAAAAAAACTGTTTAGTCCCTGAACCCTACCGCCTTTCATCTGTGCTATCCCTTCCATTATTCACTTCCTTTATGATGGGATTCCCAGAGTGTCTTTTCAGTGTCAGTGAGCGCAAGGGTCGTTATTTCTCCCACAAAGCCAGCTAAGCTTGAGTCGCTCAAGTCCAGTTTCATGCCCAAAGGTGGGCTGCAAATGTTTGTGCTATCTCTATTCGTGTTTCCCAGGTTCTCTGCATCCTCTCTCTCTCACCCCCAGACAAATGTTGTTTCACAAATGTCAACACTTTTTCTTCATCCTCTTTAATTTCTTGT